>NC_137345.1:38648491-39248491 GCF_965287045.1 Carcharhinus amblyrhynchos | reverse complement strand
AACTTCAATCAAATTGAAGAAGAATGTGGCCGCACAGTCGTGGGTGTATAAAGAGTATATTAGAAGGCTGAGAACAGCACATTTTGGGGCACCTTTTCTTGATAAGAAAAGGCTGTGACAGGTCATTAGAGTCAGCACGATACTAATTTGAGGTTATCAAATCAGCTCTGACCTTACCGAAAGGTAGAGCAGGCTTGAAGGGCTGAATAGCTTACTCCTGCTCCTTGTTCATATTCCCTTTGCAATAACTGCCAACATTCCATTTGCCTCCCAATCACTTGCTACATCTGCATACTGACTCGTGATCAATATACTAGGACATCTGGATCCCTCTGCATCATAAGAGTTCTACAGTCTCTCTCCTTTTAAATAATATGCACTGTCCAATTCTAAGAAATCAGCAAGTCAGAATTGACTAAAAATTGTGTTTTAACCAACAGCACATGTATACAGAAGAAAATGCTCCCATCTAAAAATAACTTCATACAGTGTTGGCAAAATGATTTGATGAGGGCCATGATTCCCACGGAAGATAATGCTATTCCAAAATAGTGGCCTGTGATATTTTCAGAAGAATTAAATGTTTAGGAATGAGAATCCTTCAATATAACTCCATAAAAGCTACTTATATCATGCTAAAACACAACTACAAACCCATGAATTCTTATTCTTATTGATATCTCATCCTTTAACACCAGCTTAGTATCTTTTACCTGCCCTCAGACATTATGCAAACAAAAAAGACATCCGATGAACAAGTTGCAGGAAAATCTACAAAACTCAATAGGAGCAACTCCAACGTTAAAACTTTGCAGCTGCACAAGAGCAGCAAAAATTTTAGTTTGATTTTCTGATTGAAATTAACTCCGGGATAAAAAAGGGAGTAGGTTTCTTTAAAATAATTTAAGAAAAAATGTCAAAACGAAGCAATTTAGGCAAGAATGGCTGAATATAAAAAAGGGTTGAAAATTTGAGACAAGGAACGATGCACACAAAGTCAGTGCAAAGGATCAGAAAATTATAGAACATTTTATGAACTATAGTGAAATGCAAATGCTTCTAGACTAGCTCATTAAAGCTCGTAGTCATCACATCCCTGAGATACCTTGTCAGATTGGGAAGATAATGGTGCACATTTAAACTCAAAGCCAGAGATTTTTATCTTGACGAGATAAAGATTGTTAATAATTACAATAGACAATCATAAATGACAAAAGGAAAATTACAGTCCTTGCATCTACATTGTGAATAAAATCATTTTTTTGAGGGAGCATTTTCTTCTGTACATGTGCTGCTGATTAAAAACATTTCTAGTCAGAAGGACAAAGTATGTTACAACTTCAGGTGGGGTGGGAAAAAAAACAATAAAATAATGGAAGATATATTTGAACATGCTCCACACAACAATAACTTGGTGGGTCTGCTCTAAATACTGGTAGCAACCAGTAAAACACTACTGCTGTTGCTAGTGATTTAATGTTTTTTCACCTATTAATTACCATAAGCTGGTATCAGAGCTAATACACTTTGAACAGAGTAATATCTGACCACCAGGAATTGTAAAAGTACAGCGCAAGAGCACAGTTGGGTTCGTTCACAGCCGGAGTGTCAGTGCAGATCTGATGAGCCAAATGGCCTCCTTCTACACTGTAGGGATTCTATCTGATCTGGTCAGGATGCTGACTTTTCTGTTACTACATTATAAAAAGGAACAGAATACAAACTCTACCAAAGTATTACTGAGCGCGTAAAGTGGCTGTGTTTCCTTCACTCAATAACCAAGAGCACTTGACAAGTTACCAATGTCCAGCAAGACTATCAACAGAAAAGAAGGAACATATAGTGGTAGGCTGATTTGGTGTATTAGACTAGGTGGAAGTAGCATTCTGTTCAGTGATGGAACCAAGAGCAGGTGTAGATACAGCGCTAACTATAGTGCTCTCATTGGAGCATAGGAAATATGAGCATAAGGCCATTCAGCCCCTCAACTGTGCTCCAATATTCATCTAAATCATGGATGACCTACATAATGCTATTTTCCAGGCTATTGTTGCATTCCTGGATGTCTTTAGTGTGTGGAAAACTAACATGTCTTGATCACAGTTTCCAAATCCTTCTGATGTAAAAGGATTCCAGAAAAATTACAATACTGAGGCAGACAAGCACTAATACAGACTAAACCAAGTTAGCTCTCTGCTTCTCTGCCACTTTAAGTATAAAAGTTTCAAGCTCCCTCACTAAGTCCTGGTTCCAAGTAGGGTACAAAAGACAATGTAGATTTGGATAAACGAGGACAAGGTGATGGGAGTCATCTACTGCAACTGTGTACTTGGGAACCTTCCCCACGAACATAATACAAGAGATAGGAGTAGACCATATGGCTCATTAAACCCACTTTGCCATTTGACTCAATTGCAGCTGACCTATAACTTGAACTCCATTTTCCCATCCACACCGCATAACCCCCGATTTCCTCTACATCTCAAAAACCAGTCTCTTCCCACATGTGCCCCCAACATTCCAGATTCCCCAAACAGGAGAAACAACCTCCATTTCCAGCCTGTCAAAGCTCTTCAGAATTGAGATTGTCCCAATAAGCTAAACTTTTGGCATAGTAGCACAGTGGTTAGCACAACTGCCTCTCAGCGCCAGGGACCTGGGTTTGATTCCTAGCTTGGGTCACTGTCTGTAGTGCTTGCACATTCTCCCGGTGTCTGAATGGGTTGCCACCAGTTGCCCTGGTTTCCTCCCACAAGATGTTATCCAAAGATGTGCAGGTTAGGTGGATTGGCCATGCTAAATTGCCCTTTAGTGTCAGGGGGCCTGGGTGGGATTGTGGTTGGTGCAGGCTCGATCAGCTGAATGGCCTCCTTCTGCAGCGTAAGATTCTTAACTCAAGAACATTGGTCACTGGGATGAGAAGTTGACTTATAATATGCTAAATTAGACCTATCTGGAAAATATTTATAGTACTGCCAACACAAGTACCCTTCCTTAAATAAGACAACCAAGGCTGCATTCAGTACTCCTGTTATGGACCCACTCTGCACAACTGCAGCAAGTTTTTCTTATTCTCGTTTCTCCCCACTAAGGGGGTGGGGACTTGATTAGGGAGATGAGGGGAAAATAAAGATGAAATGAAAGACAGGAAAAGTAGAAAGCAAAATGGAAGGCAGAGGAAAACGAGGACTCTAATAAGGCCATAGTACAAAAAACCTGTAAAGAACTCTTAAAAACACTACCCGAACGCACGGAGCATTCGCAATAATGTAGACAAATTAATAGTGCAAACTGAAATAAACAGGCACAATATGATTGCAATTTAGAGATAAGGCTGAAGGGAGACTAAGGCAAGAAACTGAATACCCAAGAGTACTCTAGATTTGGAAAGGACAATCAAAAAGCAAAAGGAGGTGGGGTGGCATTGTTAGTTAAGGATGAATTTGGTGCAATTGAGAATATATTGGTTAGAAAATCTAGATGTAGAATCAGTCTGAGAACAGAAGTAGATGACATTAGTAGGAGTTGTCTACAGGCCTCCAAATAGTAGTGGTAATGTAGGGGATGTCACCATTTAGGAAGTTAGAAATGCGTGTCACAAGGGATCTGGGCGCACAGGTCCACGAATCCCTGAAATTGACAACACAGGTGCTAAAGTGGTCAAGAAGGCATACAGCATGCTTGACTTCATCGTCCAGGGTATTGAGTATAGAAGTTGGCAAGTTATAGCTGTATAAAACTTTAGTTCAACCAAATTTGGAATAATGCATGCCATTCTGGTCACCACACTACCAGAAGGACGTGAATGCTTTGGAGAGAATGTAAATGTTTACCAGGATGTTGCCTGGTCTGGAGGGTTTTAAGCATGGGAGGTTGGATAAACTCATTTTCACTGGAAAGCTGGAGGCTGAGGGAGTGACCTGATAGAAGTCTACAAAATTATGAGAGGCATAGATAGGGTGGACCCTGCTTTTCCCCCCCCCAAGATGTGAGGTTTGACAAGAGGGCACAGCTTTAAAGTGCTGTGGTAAGTTTTCCAGAGGGTGGTGTGTGCCTGGGAGGCACTGCCAGTGAAGGCACGTTAGCAACAATTGAGGTGCATCTTGATAGACATGAATGAAAGGTGAACATAGAAGGCACAGGCTTGGAGGGCTGAAGGGCCTGTGCTATATTGTTGTATGTTCTTGTACAGTAATTATGGCTGCAGTTAGATTGGACAAACTGAATTAACAATAACATTGTGATAGATAAATCCAAGTATGTGTATGAGATGAAACCAAGAGATAAAATGCTGGAAAATCTCAGCAGGTCTGGCAACATCTGTAAGCAGAGAAAAAAACAGTCTAAATTATCCTTTGTCAAAGCTTTGCAGAAGGTGCAAAGAGGGTTAACCAGGAGGGTTTACCATTGACCTTTGACAAAGGATCATGGGGACTCAAAACATCTGCTCTTTTCTCTCCTTACAGATACTGCCAGATCTGCTGAGATTTTCCAGTATTTTCACTTTTTGGCTTTAGATTCCAGCATCTGCAGTAACTTGCTTTTATCCAGTGTACACAAGATGTATTTTTTTAGACCAGTATGTTAAATAACCAATTAGGGAAAATGCTAACCTAGATTTGGTATTTTGCAAAAGGGGTTAATTAATAACCTCAAACTAAAGCAAATTACTGCAGATGCTGGAATCCGAAACAAAAACAGAAAATGCTGGAAAAATCTCTGTAGACCTGACAGCATCTGTGGAGAGAACACAAAGCAAATGTTTCAAGTCTGGCTGACTTTGTCAAATTGTGCGCTTTAAGGAACAATAATTATAACATGATAGAATTCTTCATTAAGGTGGAAAATGAAGTTCAATCTGAAACTAGGGTCCTAAATCTAAACAAAGGAAACTACATAGGTACGAGTTGTGAGTAGGCAAAGATAGATTAAGGAATATCATTAAAAAGCATGACAGTGGTTAGATGGTGGCTAATACTTTAGGAACAAATGTGCAATGCAACAAATACAATCCCTCCTACAAAAATACTAAAGCAGCCCAACCACAGCCAGCATAAAAAAAATTAAGGATAATATTAGATCCAAAGTAGTATCACAAAGTTGCTAGAAAAGGTAGCAAGCTTGAGGATTGGCAGCAACTCAAAATTTAAAGGAAGATCAAGAATGAGTGTAAATTTGAACATAAGACTATAAAAAAACTTGTATGTAAAAAAGAATCAATGAAGACAAATTATAGGTCCCTTACAGCCCATAATTAAACATTTTAGTTCTGCCTTCACAGATGACACAAGTAATATCCCAGAAATGATAGGGAACCAAAGGTCTAATGAGGAGGAATTGAAGGAAATTCATATTAGTAAAAAAAAAGTGGAGAAATTAATGGGACTGAGCCATTAAATCCCCAGAGCACTAAAGGTGGTGGCCATGGAAGTAAGTGGATGGGTTGGTTACTGTCTTCCAAAATTCTGTAGAATCTGGAACAGCCACAACAGATTGGAGGGTGGCAAATGTAACTCTGCTATCTAAAAAAAGGAGAAAACAAAATTAGACCTAACATTAATAGGGAAATACTAGAGTCTATTCTAAAGGATGTGATAATAGGACACTAATCTATGTCAACATGGATTTATGAAAGTGAAATCACGTTTGCAAAACCTCCTGGAGTTCTTTTTTGAGAGCATACCTAACAGAATAGATAAGGGAGAACCAGTTGATGTGATGTATTTGGATTTTCAAAAAGGTTTTAACAAAATCTCATAAGAGGTTAGTGTGCAAAATTAAAGCACATGATTGGAGATATATTGGCATGGATTGAGAATTGGTTAGCAGAAAAGAAACGGTAGAAATATAAATGGGTCTTTCTGAAGTTGCAGCCAGGGACTAGTGCAAGTTCTTGGGCCCTAACATACACGAATGATTTGGATAAGAGAGCCAAATGTAATATTTCCAAATTTGCTGACAACACAAAACTCTGTGGGAATGAGTGCTGAGAAAGATGAAGATGATTTAGACAAGTGAGTGAGCCAATACATGGCAGATGCAGTGTAATGTGGATAAATGTGAAGCTATCCCATCAAAAGGGAAAACAGATTTAAATAGTGATAGATTGGGAAATGTTGACAGATGAAGAGGCACAATGTTCTAGTAAATCAGTTCCTGAAAGCAAGTATATGATTACAGCAAGCAGTAAGGCGACAAATAGTATGTTGGCCTTCAGGGGCAAAATGTCTTACTACAGGGCTTTGGTGAGGTCACACATGGACTAGCGTGCAGAGTTTTGGTCTCCTTAGCCAAGTAAGGATATATTTGCCATCAGTGCGGCAAAGGCTCGTCAGACTGATTCCTGGATGTGCAGAGTTTGGGTCAACTCGGCCTGCATTCACTGGATTTAGAAAAATGAATGAGAGGGTTTTATAGAAAAAAATTCTGACAGGGCTGGACAGATTGGATGCAAGGATGTTGTTTCTTCTGGCTAGGAGGTCTATATCAAGGTTCAAAGTCTCAGGATATGGGGTAGTCCATTAAGGACTGAGAATGAGAAGATGCTTCGCTCAAGGTGGTGAACCTGTGGAATTTTCTACCACAGAAGGCTGAGGAGGCCAAGTAAGTAAATATAATGAGAAAAATAGATAAGATTTCTGAACTTAGTGTTATGAGGTACAAGGAGAGCACAGGGGTAGGGCGTTGAGATGGAATCTGTTCTGTCATTCACTGATCTAAGGGCTGCCATACTACCTGGTATTTTCTAGGTTTCCACCACAATCCCTTTTCAGCCAAGGCCAATATATTACACACATTCCCAATTACTTGTTGCACCTGCCTACTAAGCTTCTATTCTTTGTAAAAGTACACCTAAGTCCCCTTCTTAGTATCTTGGTGTGGTTAAAGCCAAGAGAGTGACAGGCTTGTACATTTTAAATGCAGTCTAATGGATTGGTCTCTCAGTAAGAAGTCTCAACAGCAGGTTAAAGTCCCAACAGGTTTATCTGATAGCACAAGCTTTCAGAGTGTCACTCCTTCGGATGACATTGAAGAACACTGAAAGCTTGTGCTACAAAATAAACTTGTTGAATTTTAACCTGGTGTTAAGAGACTTCATACTGTGCTTACCTCAGTCCAATGCTGGCATCTCCACATCACAGATTAAACAGGCTGCACCAGCTTGCTGCAAGGGGAAGAGACAGTGGTGATCTGCATCAGTGTTGCAGTGACTGACATGAACCTCGCTTCCTACCACATCTCCCTGCAGCCCGAGAAGCAATTTCACCCTGAAACACACTGCTAGTACCCAGCAGTCAGTCACTATCCTTGTTATGAAGGGCACACTGCCAACGATAGGTGTAGCTCCTTATAAGTTGTAAATCAAAGCAGAAGGGCAGCTTGGAGCAGCCTCAGCAGGAGCCAGCAGCCACTACTAGCATCACCATCTTAGCAATGAAGAGGCACGAGCTGCATCTGTAGTTGCCCTTGAAGATGGTGGTGAGCGGCTGCCTTGAACCACTAATTCATGGGGTGTAGGTATACCTAGAGAGGGAGTTCCAGAATTTTTATCCGACAACAGTGAAGGAATGGCAATATATTTCCAAGTCAGGATGGTGAGTAACTTGGAGGAGAATTTCCAGGCTGAGGTGTCCTCATTTTTTCAAATGTTAATGGGTTTGGAAGGTGCTACCTAAGGAGCAGTGGCTCTTGTAGATAGTATATGTTGCTGCCACTGTTCTTAAGTGTTGGAGAGAACACATGTTTGTAGAAGGGGTGCCAAAGCGGGCTGCTTTGCTCTGCATGGTCATGCTGTTGGAACTGCTTTCATCTCAATAAGTGGAGAGGATTCCATCACACTCGGGACTTGGGGAAGCAGTCAGTGCGTTACTCACCACAGGATTCCCAGCATGTGACCTGCCCTTGAAGCCACAGTATTTGTATGACTAGTCCAGTTCAGATCCTGGTCAGTTAGCCCTCAGTATGTTGATTATTCCAATGACTGCTTCCCAAACTTTCATAATTTTAGCTATTGTATCTAATTGAGACAAAACTGAAACAAGGCAATATATTTATATCCATCTCTACCTTAAAAACTTTCACCTATACAGCCTGTTCCAATTATCTTCTACACTCTAATCCTACTCCACTTAGCAGTAACAATGTCAAGTGTAAGTAACTAATAATACATTAAAAACTAACTGTGCACTAAGTCATCTTTTCCTTTTCTGTCCAGCGTTGCTACTGACATAAGGATTTAATTAATTTGTCAAGTTAACATGAGCAGCTTCCCTAATAAAATGGGTACATAGGAATTCAGAATGGAAATACAGGAACAAAATTACACCTGTAGACATCTGACCCAATCATCCTAACTTCTAACTACGTGTCACCTGAAGACTACATTTAACACAATGCTGCTGCTTCCCTAGACCAACAACCAATGAAAAAAATTTAAAAATTATATCTTCCTTTATAATCTACATAGAAAAATATAGGTTCAAGAGATCTTCCAGTAGCCTTTAACATGTAAATGTACATTTTTTTCCCCCTCCCTAAAAGGTGTTGCAACAATCTCCCACACAATGTACTAAAATTCCATTTCACTAATCAAGTAAACATAAAATACACTTCAATCCTGCATCATACTGCACGCTTTACAGAAGATTGAGACAGTTAGAACGCAAACTAAAGTCTCAGGAAAAAGTAGCACCCTTCATTTGTTGGGAAACATGCACCATCTGAAATACATAAAATTTTAATTCAATGCAATATCACAGGCAGAATATGCAAAGGCAGAAAATTCTGGAAATACTCAGCCAGCCTGGCAGCACCTGTGGAAAGAAAAACAGTTACCATTTCAAATCAAATATGACTTTTTCAGTTATGCCTTTCAAAGTACAGAGGGCCAGGAAGAACAAAAGGGAAGGTCTAAAATAGAGTAGAATGCAAGAAAGAGAGATTAATGACAAAAATGTCATGAAACAATAGGGAAAGAGGCCATTCAGCCCACTGCACCTCCACGGTCTCTCCAAATGAGAGGTTCACTTGCACATTCTTCCTTTTTGGATTAACAGTCCAATTCTCTTTTGAATGCTTCAATTGCACATGCCTCCACCATAATCTTAGGCAGTGTATTCCAGACCTTAATCACACACTGCGTTATAAAGTCACTTTTGTCAATTATTTTAAGTCCGTGCCCTCGCATTCCCAATCCTTTCACAAATAGGACCAGTTTCTCCTTATCTATTCTGTCCAGGCTTCACATGATTTTGCTTGTATTTAAATGACATTTGGCCAGAGTGAGCATGAAGGGCAGAATAATGAAGTTCTGCCTGAAAGCAAAAACAATGAAAAACAAGATCGACACTAGCACACGGCAAAAGAAAACAAAAAAAACCAAACAGGGAACAGTCTTCATGATCTAAAATTGTTGAACACAACATCAAATCCAGAAAGCTGTAACGTGCCTAATGGGAAGATGAAGTGCTGTTCCTGGAGTTTGCACTGAGCTTCACTGGAACACTGCAGCAGGTCAAGGACAGAAGTGTGAGTGCAAGAGCAAGAGCAAGGTGGAGAACTAAAATGACAAGCATCTAAAAGTTTGGAATCAGGGTATGGACTAAGTAGAGGTGCTCTGCAAAGCAGTCACCCAATCTGCGTTTGGTCTTCCCAATAGAGATGATGTGATGAGGAGCAAATACAATAGATCAAAATGAAAGTAGCACAAGTAAATCATTGCCTCACCAGGATCTGGAAACTGGGGGTGAGAAGTGAGGATGAAGGGAACTCTACCACATTTTTAGGGGGGAGAGGTTGGAGAAATTCAGGAAGAGGACCAGATATAGTTGAGAGCCCTATCAACCACAGTTTGGGAGATAAGAAAGAAGTGGCGAGGGAGGAATCATCAATTGAGGAAAAAGACAGACAAAGCTGTTGCAAGAGGTCGCATCATCAGAACAGATGTTGACAGAAACAGTGAAGTGTAGTTGTGGCTACTGTCTATTAATATTCAATATAAGCCCCCTCTCCTGCAAAGACTCCATTTCAATCTCCCACTTTCTCCTTTACCCTCTACCCAATTTCATTTATTCTTCCTTCCCTTTTGTGCTTTAAGCTGCATAACACCCACCACATTTCTTCTTCAAAAGTGAAGACGACATATTTGACTCAAAACATTAATGCCGTTTCTCTTGCCATAGATGCTACCAGACCTGTGTTTTTATTTCCAAGTTCCAGCATCTGCAGCATTTTGCTTTTACAAACAGAGGAACCTTTTATTAGCTAGAATTTCCTTATGTAGCCAGCCGGCCAAAAATAGATTCATATTACCAAAAACCTCCACAAATTCTTTTCATAGGACTTTTGCAAAACAGATAACAAGTATAAGTGATATGCTTCCTACCCAATTTCTCCATAGGTGTGCAAATAGTTCGGACTGTGTTCTCTCTCAAAACTAAAAGCATTCCAATTAGCAATTATAAATGAAATTCAAGGGGAAAGAAGAACAGAAGTTTCCAAAAGAATGGTTTGTGCTGCTCTATTAAATCCCATACTCTGCTTGGGGAAGCATTTTTTGGAGAACTATTGCTCTATCTTGCCCATCTCTACAACATGCTAGATACAGTACGCGAAGAATTAAGTGGTCTAAAGAGCAGGAATTGCTAAACTAGACCTATAAATCAGTATTGAGTGGTACAGCATAACCAAATAACGAAATTTCAATTTGCTAAAAACTATTTCATTGTGCTGTTGGGCTCAAAGCATACGGGTATTCAAATGAGTTAGATGGGAAATAATCATACAAACGTATTCTCTCTTCTACCACTTTGTCATGACACACTTAAGTTTAGGATTCAATTGCTTAACTAGTTAAAAGATGATATTTTGCTGCATGATTAATTTGCATTTTTGCAATTCAATTCTTACCTGCACATATCAATTTCAATGATTTGTCTGGTTCATTTCAGTTGGCCAAAACCAACTGTGCTGCATCCAGCCTTCTCCCTTCAAGGAGATACAGCACAATCTTCTTTTGTGTGAGATTTATCATACAACAGTGAATTATCCAATCATTTATAATCATTCATAATGTTACCTCATGATGCCAAATCAGATAAGGGGCAATCTTCGGTGAAGCTAAATGTGCAGAAATTCTACTAGAGGCTTGCTCCATGTTGTTGTTCCAATTTCCTCCGCCTTGCATCAAAACTCACATCCATTGGTCCTGTATATTCCTCCCCCAATTATCATTGGCAAATCTTTCAACCATATCAGTCATCCTCCAACTCCCTCCCCAAAATCCTGCATTTTTAAAAAAATTTCTGCTCCAGCCTTAAAGCCTCCTCAAAACTGATCTTTTCAGCCAGACCTTGCCATGTTCACCCCTGGTGTTCTTCATGGTGAAAAACCACCAAAATTCTTCACGTTGAACAAGCTACAAAATGCAGGTCACTATTGGAAAAGGGAAAGCCTTTACAACAGTAACTTGACTTCAAAAATATTTAAATCATCAGTAGGGCATCCACCAGGAGGCTCCACTCAAAGTATGTAATGGTAAGATTGCAGCTTGGTATGTTAGGCTTAAAGCTATGATGTTTCTTTTCAAGTCTGAAAGCAGATTCAAGCATTGCCACTGGGAGTTTGTGGCAAGACAGCCTCCAAATGTATTTATATCAGCTACATCAGGCACCAGTATAAGGTGATAGCAGCAAGTGTGAAGTATAAGGGTGGGGGTTACAAGCTTCTCTATAATCAAATAGATAACTACTTCTCCCTAGAGATAAGAACTTCCACTGTGTTACCGGGGCAGGACTGGTTTCTTTTCAGTAAACATCAGGGTGTATTACATACCTTGTGTTGATGTTGAATATTGCACTTTATACGGTTGTCAGATCGGTTTAGCACACGCTCAAAGAGATTTTCAAATGCTAGGTGTTCAAAGAGGCAGAGAGAAGGATCTATCAAGCTAGCAGAGAATTCCTATTCTTGCTGCACTGGGGAGAGTGTCCCAGGGCAGAACTGAGAAAAGAAGGTCTAGCAGCGTTGGGAAGTGCTCTTTGTAGGCTGTTGAGTAGGCACAAACTTCGGTTTCAGATCAAGTTTTCTTTAGCTGCAGTTTGCTCTTTGGTTGTTTCAGCTTTTTTTTATTTCTGTCAACGTGATCCGAACTTGAAGCAGCAGTTTCAGATGGTAAATTCAGTTCTATTTCACTTCATACTGGAAAGAGAAAAATAATTAGCATTAAAATGGCAAAAAGTGTGCAGAACAATTGCTAAAAATTTATTTAAGCAATTAAAATAGCATCCAGATTCAGAGTTTGGGTAAGAGAATGAAACTTTTATAAAAATGATAATGCTCTCATCTAACTTTTCCTGCAAGTAAAAACAATGGGCCAGGTTATAGGAGTCTGTATTGCCCTGCAGTCAGGCATCATAAGAGCCATTCAGAGACAACTTTGCAGTGTTAGCAAATGGACAGGGGTACTGGACAATGCAGTGGGTTTACATTATGAAAAACAAAGAACACAGAAATAGGTCCTTCAGCCCTTCAAGCCTACGATCAGGATGGCCTAAAAAAGTTCTCCCCTTACTCAATCCATATTTCTCTATTCCCTCCCTATTCATGTATCCATCCAGATGCTTCTTAAATGTTACTAATGTGCCTGCTTCCACCACTTCCTCTCAACGCATTCCAGGTGCGAAAAACACTCCCGCACCACCCCCTCATCTCCCTTACTTTCCCCCTCTCACCTTGAACCTGCACTACTTGTAATTGATACTTCTACCCTTGCAAAAAACCTTGGACTGTCCACCATGTTTATGCCCCTCAATTTTGTAGACCTCTATCAGGTCACCCCTCAGCCTGTCTTTCCAATGAAAACAATCCTAGTCTATTCAACCCATCATAGCCAACATTCCAGTGAATCACCTTTGCACTCTCTCCAAAGCTTCCACATCCTTCTGGCAGTTTGATGATCAGAACTACACGCAATAATCCAAATACGACCTGACCAAGTTTTATATGGTTGCAAGATGATTTCCCTTGGCTGAAGGCAGCAAGCATGCCATATGCATTCTTAATCACCTTGGCCACTTATATTGCCACTTTCTGGGAACTATGGACCTGCACAGCCAGATCTCACTGTATGCTAATGTCTCAATGGTTCTGCCATTTACAGTATAATTCACATCTAAATTTGATCCTCCAGAATGAATGACCTTGCATTTGTCTGGATCAGACTCCATTTGCTTTTTCTGTACCCAAGTGTTCAATCTATAATCTCTTGTATCCTCTGACAATCCCCGGCACAATCAGCAACTACACCAATCTTTGTCATCCGCAAACTTACTAATCACACCACCCACATTTCCCTCCAGATCATTTATATATACTACAAACAGAGGTCCCAGCACTAATCCCTGCAAAACACCACTAGCTACAGATCTCTATTCTGAAAAACAGCCTTCCACCGCTACTGTCTTCACAACCAAGGCAGCTGTGTCCATCTAGCCAGCCCACCCCGAATCCGAGTGATTTTAGTTTTTGTACTAGTTTTTAAGCTATGTGGAACCTTGTCAATCTTATTAAAGTCCATATAAGCTACATCCACAGCCCTTCCCTCAATTAACTTTGGCAGCCCTCTAAAAACTCAATTTGGAGAGACATGATCTTTCCTGTACAAAACAATGCTGCCTTTCACTAGTCTATTTTCCTCCAAAACATGCATATATCCGGTCCCTCAGTACCTTCTCCAAAAACTTCCTCACCACTGATGTCAGATTCATTGGTCCATAATTTCCTGATTACCCCTGCTTTCTTTCTTAAAAAAAGGAAGAACATGCTACTCTCCAGTCCTCTGGAATCTTGCCTGCAGTCAAGCAGGATGTGAAGCTATTTCTCCCCTTGCCTCCTGCAGTAACCTGGAATAGTTCCCATCCAGCCCTGGGACTTGTCTACCTTAATTCAGTTTAGAATGCTCAACACTCTGTCTTTCGATATATTGACAAATTCTGGCCTAATTATTTCCAAGAGATGGGTTTAAGTCAGGAAGAAAGGCACGAATGAAATAAGTTCAGCAAATTCCAAGCCAGTTCTGAGTACAGTCAAAACCAAACCACATTTTCAATAATTCAGGATGAAAGATCTGAGGGGAAAACAAAAAGTTAGATTGGGACCACAACACTACAAAGATAAACTGTGTAAAGTTTAAAAAACCCAATTCTCTCAATTATCCTTGAAGAATTAATTGTTGCATTGACACATCCAATCTGTCTCCATCTCACCAAAGGCCAGAAAGGGGTGGGGAATAAGAATACATCGCAACCAAACTCCTGCCTTCAACCAATATACATGCTTTGGATCACAGAATAATCAAGATGATCAGGAGCAAGAACCACATTAACTTCCCCATCTCCTAAACCTGTTGGATCAGTTTTGACTCGGAGGTTCCAACCAATATCCATGCTATCACTAAAACTTCTTACCTCCATAACATCCCCCCAACTTTAATCCCTGCCACAGCTCATATCTCGGGACTTGACTATTTTAATATGCACTTGGCAGATCTCCCATATTCTACTCTCGTAACTTGGTCATTCCAAACTCTGCTACCAGGGTCCTAACTTATGCCAAATCCTGTTTACCCATCACTTCTGTGTTCACTGACCTACATTGTCTCCCATACAAGACAAACTTCAAGTCAAAATTCTCAAATAAAAACAGAAAATGCTGAAAACTCAGGTCTGACAGTACCTGATATTAAAAAAAACTTTTAGGTCTAAAAGTTTAAATGTTAACTGATTTTCTTTCCAGATGCTAAAGTGGAATTTAATGAAGACAGAGTGAGATCATCCACTTAAAAGCTAAAAACAATTGCAGTCCAAAAAGACTTGGAGATCTAGGTAAATCAAGCTTGAAAATGTGAAACACTGAAAATAATCACAATAAATCTATGTCTTTATATATAAAAACAATTACCAGAATACTATCTGGATACTGGAGGGGTGTGGGACTGGAGGAGATGAGATGGGGAGGGGTGAAGTCATGGAGAGGTTTGAAAACAAGGATGAGAATTTTAAAATCAAGACATTACGTGACCAGGGGTCGATAGAAGCCAGTAACAAAAGTAGTTAATTACAAAAAACAGCATCAAGGAAGAGGCAACAGTTTATATATCCCATACAGTTTGTCTTTCCTAGTTTACCAATGCATCAATGGTCTGCCACCAACAAAACTGCACTGATATTTTAGTGTTTCTTTTTGTCTGCAGGTTAAGTCAACTATTCCTAAAAGCTTAGATAAAGGGTCTTGTGGGGGACTGGGAGCTAAAATTAATTGGCTTGAAAGGTGATAATGCAAGATGGATCAGAAATTGGCTACAGATTGCAAATAACTCTGTTCAAACCCACATTTTACTTCCAAATTAGATCTGGTGATATGGGTTTAGTGCTTGGCTCTCTTTGGCTCATTATAATCTGTGGCTGAAGTGATACCAAATTACACAGCAATTTTAGAAGAACCTTCAAAGAAAACGGATTGCAACCACCATTGGATAGGCTGGGCAAGTGCAGCAAGATTTTATCTTGCTATATAAACTGTGTTGTTATGTATATAGGTGTTCAGGAAGCAATAAAAGAACTCCCTGATCACTCTAAAGATTTAAGCACAAATCAGCAGAAAGGGGTGGGGAATAAGAATACAAATCAGGATCCTGGAACCAATGTGAAAAGGCTCCTGAATGACAATGCCAAACTCTAGACCTTAATTGCTGAAGAGTTTTAATAGAATTCAGGTGGACAGAAGGTTTCACTTTGTAACTGAATAGTCTAAGGGACTAAATATATAGTTTGACCAGGGCAAATAAAGAACTTTTACATAATGGATGAAGCAGACAACATTAATTCCTTTTACAGCTGGCTTATGGGAGATGGAATACAAGGGCAGGATATGAACAGGTTCAGAGTACAGTACTGACATAGACCTATAGAGCTGACAAACCTATTTCTGCACTGTAGATTGATATTTAATGCACTCAAACGAGGATCAACGATACCTCATTTGAAGTATGGTGTATAATTCTAGTGCACCCTCCACCTCAAGGGCATTGTAGCAATAGAGAAAGTGAACATGGATAAACTTTGGCCTGAGTGCACTGAGCTATGACAGCAGACTTTATAATTCAGATTTGGGGTCACTGGACAAGCACAGATTTTACAGGGATTGATTCAGGTATTTGAAGTTAAGGACATTGATAATTAAGTTGAAAATATTAAGGGCCTTATAGAACTAGATGTTGACTATTTAAACTGAACAGGGATTGAGGTGAATGATTTACTCCTAGGAAATGTAAAACATGCTACAGAACACATTCAGAGGACAGACACAAATACCATTTTTTAATAGCCCTGCAATAAGATGCATTTTTGAAAAATTATACTTCACAGAAGCCAAGACAAATGATTTTAGGAAACAAGTTTACTGGTTTGGTGCCTCCAGGGACTAGCCTGATTACTTGTGAACATTTGTAGAGGATTGCCAAGTTGGCTCCGAACGTGACAGGCAATAAATGTAGAAGCATATCACAGGTCTGATAACCCCTCTCATCCTAACAGCAGATATTTCAGTACTTTCCCTCTCCTTCCTCCCCAACCCCACCAAAAGATTTCTGTAATTAAGTTGGAATCCCCCCCCCCCCCCCCCCCCCGCCCAAATGGCTTGGTTAATAAAAATACACCAGCTAACATGCCACGAAGGAGTAAAGAGCTGCAAGGTTCCAGAATTTCAAACAGGCTCCACAATAAGTTTACATGATCACTGGGGAGGTGGAGGGAGACATAAATGGTCTCAAAAAAAAAAATCGTGCCTAGGACCCCTGCATACTATAGAGAAAGTGTACATGTGGTTGTGGATGAGGACAGCTTTGGCTGCATTGCCCTTTTAGTTGAAAGGCATGACATCCACTTTCTATGCTTATACATGCACAAAAGTTATTTAAACAGGCTAAATAAAATAATCAGTGGAAGACAAGCCTTCAGAAAAGGTAAGAAAATTGCAGTGGTGGGGGTGGAAAGAATGCAAATAGTTACAGGTTTTTCATTTGTGATCCAAAAAGCAGCTGCAACACAAGATAGCTCTCAGAGCTGGTTATACAGCAATGGTGCAGAGACTTGGAGCAGGCTACACTGGAAATTCAAAGGCAACTTAAGTATGCTGAAGAATTAATTTTCTTTCAGAGCTTTATCAGAACTAAGCTGAAATTGATAACGGAACACAATTATACTTTGTGATAAGTGTCCACATTTTCCAGAAGCCAATACTTTAAAGAACTGAAATTAAAACTATAACCCCTCAATTTAACTTATCTTCTAATTCTAGCTTAACACCCCATATATAATGAAGATCAGATGATAGTACTTCACTAACCTAAATAAAATAAGCAGTGAAGTGCTGCACTATAGGATTTGAATCAATAATAGGATACATTTCCACTTTTAAAGTTAGTGTTGGGAAGTTTAGTCAAAGTTACAAAATTGCTACAAATTACTCAAAGGCACCAAAGTATTAACTTTATTTTGGTTGATTTATGTTTTATGGCGAAGGACAATGCCATTCACACACTGTGCCACAATGATCACCATGTTACGGAGCACATGATGCCAACTACATCAGAGGTACACTACTTCAGTGCGTGTGTGTGTGAGGATGCTGCTGTACCACCCAGAATTCAATATCCACTACAACACAAAGCATCATTCAGTTCCTTAAAGACTTTCCCATCGGTTGAAATAAGGATTTGTGTAATGATAGTCATAATGTACTGGTTGCCTATTTTAACAGAGGCTTCCAGTGAAAAATGGAGTGCGCTAACTTATTACGGTATCAGTATATGAAGTCCAATATTGATACCCAACTTCAAGATTATACACTATAGTTCCTTAATAATGCTTCAATACCCTAAATTAACAGAAGAATAAACTCGATATATGCTCCAGCAATTCCTGCTGGAAATGGGGCGGGGGGGGGGGGAGATACCAGATAGGAGTAGATTTAGCCCAAAGCTCTTTGCCACCAACATTTTTGTTTACAGTCAAACATCAATGGCTACTTGGCTGAGAAAGCAGTGGATGATCAATTCCCTTGCAGTTGTACTTCGGCATAATTAAACAGTCAGAAAGAAAGAAGGCAATGGCAAAATAATGGCAAGTTAAAAAATGAAGATAGTCTGTACACTGGAATAGAGAGAAAATCTTTGACTTCAGTCTATTCACGAGAATAAGACATGGACAAGAATCATATAGCATGATTAACTGACACCATTTCTTAATGTGATTAACAGAAGCATATCTTTCAAGAACTATCCTTGCAATAATCCAACCACTTAAATCTCAGTATAACTCATCTCTCTTTCCTCAGTTCTCCAAGAAAGCATGTACATATACCACAAACAGACTGCTCTTTGGTATACAGCCCAAGTGACTATTCTCTAGTGAGTCTCTACACTGGCAGCTCCAAAGGCAATCATGGTGAGGGCTGATATAGGTCTCCAATGCAGAGATCTGCAGCAAGAGTTCTTGGGTAACAACCAGAATAGGGTCTGACTGACTTGTCCTTAGGGCCAATTATTGAAATCACAACCAACCAATATCAGGTTCTAGAAACCTGCAAGGTCCAAGTGCAAGTCGAACTTTTTCACCCAGCCACATCTATATATACGCACACGTTATACATTTCCAATAATATGGTTCAATAATCTGAAGTACACGTTTTAATTTATCAGGTTTTCAAAATTTTATATTCCATTTTAAAAGTTTGATGTAGATAACCATCCTGGAAATTGACGACCATAAAATATAAGAAAATTACTTTTACTGTCAAAAGTAACAGTCACGGCAATATTAAACCTGCCGACCATAAAACCTCCCAATTTAGATTTGTTTAGCTGATAACCTGCTGACCATATGGTCTCCCAGTTTGATTTTACTCAGCCGATAACCTGATTCTGAATGTTTAAATGGAGAAAATAAACGTCAGCACAAAAGTTGCTGTAATAACGCAGCACGTACATACTTAAAACAAAAATCACAAAGAAACGCTTCGGTTACTCGAACGCATGTATCCTCCCAAAAGAGCACCATTTACCCCTCCATGTATATAACCCTTTGTTCCATCCATAACCAAATAAAGCTTTGCCAATTTGGATAAGTGCGGGAGACTTAACCCAACATTTAACACCACTTAACGGAGAATCCAGCTTTCTGAAGGGCAATATTGCAGATATGGCCCCATGATCTTATGCAGGTTGTTTACAGGCACCGAGCACACAGGGTTGCGCAATTGCACCTACTTTGTGCCTGAGCCTGCCGGGCCTGGCCAAGCGGTGGCGCGCAGTGCACGCTGGAATTTGTAGTCCCGCACGGCCCCGCCCCTGCTTCCGGTAGCCACAGCCTCGCGAGTCTGGACTACAACTCCCAGCGGCCAGTGCGCACCGCCGGAAATCCCGCCCCTTTGACAGCCAGCCATTGGCCCTAAGGTCCGTCCATCAACGGCAGCCCATAAAAGGCCATCCACACGCAGGCAGGAGTTTTTCGCCGGGGCTTCGGATTTAAAAAAAAACAAACATGCAGCCAGAGCCCCAAGGCTCCTTTAGAGACAAAGCTGGTGATGAGGAGAGGATAACTGTGTCCCCGCCATCAGGCATTGCCCGCTCCTCCACACACAAAGCACCGCTTCCCTCCCCGAATCACCCCCCCCCCCCCCCCGCCCCCCGGCCGCCTGAGGCGACATGACGGACAGAAACACAACAAGCTCCCCCACGATGGCGCAACTCGGCCTGCCCAGGCCCTGGCCTCAACCAACCGACATCCTCAGCCGGCCACGCCAGCCCCAACAGACGCGCCCCGCCGAACCAGCACTTTCCCCAGCAGCCTGGATAGGGGGAAAGTGAAGGGTGAACAGACACCGTCCATCCGCAGCCACTCACCCCAACAGCAGAAGCACTCCAGCGCCGCCATAAGCAGCACGGCACATTACGTAGGAATAAATCGCAGTCTCGCGAGAAGGCCAGCAGCCCCAGCCAAAGCCGCGCGAGAGGGGGCGGGATCAGGACAGAGGGTGGGGCTGAAGGAAGGGGGGGGCGAGACTGGGGGCTAGAGGGGGTGGGGCTAAGGAATGGGGGATGGGCGAGGCTGGGGGTGGAGTAACGAGGAGAGGAGGCGGGGTTTCATAGAATCCCCATAACATAGAAGGAGGCCATTTGGTCTATGAAGTCCGCACTGACTCCAACAAAGCATCTCACCCAGGCCCTATCCCTCTACTCCCATGTATTCACTCTGCTAATCCCCCTCACCCAGTCACCTGATAAAGGAGCAGCACTGCAAAAGCTCGTTATTCCAACTAAACCTATTGGACTTTAACCTGATGTTGTGAGACTTTTTATTGTGCTCACCCTAGTCCAACACTGGATCTCCACATCTTGGCTCACTAAGAGACAAATTACAATGGCCAAGTCCACCTAACCTGCACATATTTGGACTGTGGGAGGGAACAGTACCACCCAAAGGAAACACCGCAAACATGGGCTGTGGTGTGCTTTCAGGAGGGATGGGGGGAGGGCAGGGTTGTGAGGAGAGGCTGCAAGAGAGAGGAGGGGAGTAATTGGGGGAATAGCGGGAGCTGTGGTTGTAGGAGAAAGGGCAGTGCTGAGTGAGAGGGGTTTTGAGATGTGGAGATAAAGTAGGCTGCAAGGAGATGGACTCTGGAGGAAGAGAAAAGTAGGTTATCAATAATGCAAAGGGATATGGGGATAATGCATGTAAAATGCATTGAAGTGTCTCATCAGCCACGATTATATTGAATTTCGGAGCAGCTTGATGGACTGAGAGGGCTGTGGGTTAGAGGGATGAGAAAGAGTCGAAGAGGGGAAGGAACTATGGGGGCGGGGGGGGGAGAATCAGTGGTCGGTTTCACTAAGTTGCACTTATCAACCATGGCCCACATTCTTTCAAGGACATGAATAATATACCAGAAGTGCTGAGAGAAACAAGTCTTAGTGAAGAGTTGAAGGAAATCAGCATTAGCAGAAAAATGTTTTCGGGGGAAATTGGTGGAATTGAAAGTGGATAAATCTCCTGGTCCTAATAATTTTCATCCCAGAGTACTTAAGGAAGTAACACTGGATATAGAATTATTCCATATTCTTTGGATTCTGGAATAGTTCCTAGATTGGATGGCAGCTAATGTAAGCCATCTACTCAAAAAGGAGGACAACAGTAAACACAAAATTATAGACCAGTGAGCCTAACACCGGTACTGGGAACTTGCTGGAGTCTGTTATCAAGGATTTCATAATTCAGCATTTGGAAGACAGTGGTATAATCAGACAGAGTGAGCATGGATTTACAAAAGGGAAATAATGTTTGATGAATCTATTGGAATGTTTTGAGAATGTATCTAGAAGAGTTGACTGAGGAGAACCAATGGATGTCATTCATTTAGATTTTCAGAAGGCTTTCAAGATCTCACATAACAGACTACTATATAAGATCATAAGATATAGGAGCAGAATTAAGCCATTCAGCCTATTGAGTCTGTTCTGCCATTCAATCATGGCTGTGATTCTCATCCCCATTCTTCTGCCTTCTCCCTGAACTCTTGATCTTCTTATTGATCAAGAACCTACCTATCTCTGTGTTAAAGACCGTCAATGACCTGGCCCCCACAGCCCTCTGTGGCAATGAGTTCCACAGATTCACCACCCTCTGGCTGAAGAAATTCTTCCTCAGTTAAAGCACATAGGATTGCAGCTAATGTCATGAGATGGATAGAAAGCTGGTTGGCAGATAGGAAACAAAGAATTGGCATAAATGTTTCTTCTTCTGATTGGCAGTCAGTGACTAGTTAGGTTCAGCAGGGATCTATGCTAGGACCCCAACTGTGCACATTATATATTACTGATTTGGAAGAGGGAACTAAATGTATCATTTCCAAGTTTGTAGACGATGCAAAGTTGGGTGAGAGGGTGAAGTGTGAAAAGGATGCAGAGATGCTTCAACATGATTTGGACAGACTGAGTGTGTGAGCATCTGCATGGCAGATCCAGTATAATGTGGTTAAATGTGAGGTTATCAACTTTGGTAGCAATAATAGTTAAGTTTATTTATTAGTCACAAGTGGGTTTACATTAACACTGCAATGAAGTTACTCTGAAAAATTCCCTAGTCACCACACTCCAGTACCTGTTCAAGTACACTGAGAAAGAATTTAGTATGGCCATTACACCTAACCAGCATGTTTTTCAGACTGTGGGAGGAAACCAGAGCACCCGGAGGAAACCCACACAGGGAGAACATGCAGACTCTGCACAGGCAGTAAGCGAAACTGGGAATCAAACCTGGGTCCCTGGCACTGTGAGGCAGCAATGCTAACCACTGCGCCACCAGGGAGGTAGGAATAGAAAGACAGATTATTACTTGAACGGGTGTAAATTGAGAGAAGTGAACAGTCAATGAGACCTTGGTATCCTCGTGCATCAGTCACTGAAAGTAAGCGCGCAGGTACAGCAGGCAGTAAAGAAGGTGAATGGTATATTGGCCTTCATAACTAGAGGATTTGAGTATAGGGATAGGGATGTTTTGCTGCAATTGTATAGAGCATTGGTGAGGCCACATCTGTAATATTGTGTGCTGTTTCAGTGTCCTTAGTTGAGGTATCCTTGTGATACAGGGAGTACAGTGAAGTTTACCAGGTTGACTTCTGGGGTGGCAGGTCTGTCATATGAAGAGAGATTAAATCAGTTAGGATTATATTCACTGGAATTTAGAATAGTTATAAGGGTATCATAGAAACTTATAAATGCTAACAGGGTCAGACAGGATAGATTCAGAAAGAATGTTCCCAATGGTGGAGGGAGTCCAGAATTAGGTGTCATAGTTTGAGGATAAGGTGTAAACTTATCCAGGGTGAGGAGAAATTTCTTCACCCAGAGGATGGTGAATGTGTGGAATTCACTACCACAGAATGTAGTAGGGGGATTTTCTCGGGACGTCCCACGGATGGGGTCTTGTATTCAGCCTATCTTAGCAAACACAACGACTTGCAAAAGACAGTATGTGGTTGAAGACATTCTTTATTTGACCAATGCTTTGGGAGAGAGATAGTCAGAGGATTCCAACTTCTCTCTGACCTTACATTGCATGGGTATAACAGATATACGTTTCTGAAGATTTGATATTCCTGCCCAACTGTCATCCAAGTTAGATGGTCCAATTAAATTAATGCACTTCATTTACTTTGGCCAATAGCATTCTACATTCCAGCAGAATTAGGAAATCAACTGATCCTAGATCTCCCGTTGCCTAGTAACCTTACCTATGCAAATCCAGTAGGTTCAAGTGTTGCCCCTAACACCTGCAGCACTCGGAACCAGACAGGAGTCATCTTCTCTGGGCTGTTTTCTGTCCCTTTGTAAGTGGAAGTTGAATTGCAGCTATTCATTACAGCTGGAAGTTGAATCTGTCTCTTAATTTCAAAAACTCTGGCTTCTTATGGCTGCCTGGCCTGTCCCTGATAATACAGTTTACACTCTATGCTTCATTGTTCCAAAAGAATGTTATCTGCCTAATTAAATTTATTTCACATTATGCTAAGGGGTAAATTGCTTGTTGGCCAAAGCTCACAAAAAATACTAAAATACAATTTAAATCTATAATACTTGTTCAAAATGATTATGTATGTGCTTATACAGACAATATCTTTGTATGATATATAAGTGAGGCATATTGTGATACCTTTGATATATGTAAGACACACTGTGGTCCCTATTTTAAACTAATCTACTTGTTTTAATAGTCTCAAGAGTAGGGATTTCTGTATCCCCTTCTGCAGTCCCCGCTTCTGGCCCTTGGTTAGCCCAAGATTAAGCCACTAAATGGATGTGTCCCAATAAATGTTCTTGGATCCCAAGGAATAACTTGGCCTCTGGTATCCTTTCTTTCTTGCCCTGACTGTCATCACTGATGTTGTACCTTCTGTGGATTTAGCAAGTCATGCACAGCCACATTTAATCAAGTTTATTATTACCACCAATACCAAGACTGCAATGAAAAATAATATAATCTCTTGCAGGATTGATGTTACCAAACAGCCTAGTCCATTTACAGGTCCAGGCAGCAGGCGATCGAGGGGGCGATCCATCCTGACTGTCTGTCCCTCTACCGTGGCTGCGTTCACGACCAGGTGTCCCTGAAGAGGGATCATGCAGTGTCCGCGGGCACAGTTGATGCCTTTCGCGCTCGTTGGGCACCACAGGGGATGGGGTGCATTATTGATTATTCCCGAATAATCACATTTTAATTTGATGTGTCTTAAGTTTCCTTTGTACTTTTGTTTTTGTTCGGGCTGTTCCCCTTCCTTTTGGGGAGCTGCCCCTTTTACTTTGTCCTAATTTAATTTGAGTTTGTTTATTTGGTTTGACCTTAAAAGAGGACCAAAGAGCCTAGTCAGCCTGAGAGCCAACCACCTAGAGTGAATGGTTTGGTGTTTTTGAGTTTCTCCACCTTTTTTTTGACGTGATCAACCAGATTAGTTATGTTTTCTGAACTATCTGGTATGTACGTGCAACAGGCTGATCCAATTACTGCACTTATCCCACCCTTGCTGCCAAGACATAATTCAGTGCCATGCTACCATCTCATCATTGATCTTAGTAAGGGCAATGGCTGTATCATTGGCAACTTGTTCCAAGATGAAGTCTCGAATCAAAATTCCTCACATTGTTTTAGCTACTCCATAATGGGGAAACAATATGCTAAAGAACCATTCTGTCTCTGTAATAGCCCATTGAAGACTTGACAAGGGAGGGAGTTTAGGAGTGGGATATTTATATATATATGGGATAACATATCCAAGGTAACATGACTCCCTCATTCCGACAGGGAGCCAAAGATATGCCCTATCCCCACAAATCCAATATGTTCCATTGAGAGTTGGATAAGTGTCCCCTCCTCTGAAGTAGTAAGAAATATTGCAAGATTGGTCATTACTGGGTGGATTCAGGCATAGCCAGGTGGTTCAATCTATCACGAAGTCACATTCACTCATTTATAAGTTTTTCCCTTGGCCTTCCATATTTCTAGCACAATATATTCCTTTTGGTTTTGGTATTGGCTGTTTTAAGACTAAACTTGGAACTAGGTTATAGATGGGTGTGTATGTGTCTATACCAACTTTCCTGCAGAAGATTCACTGTTATAAAATTCTTTACTTGCCTTTCTACTAATGAATCCTGGTATTGGATGTCCAGAATACTTGGAATTCTGGGCTATTTGATCCAACATTACCAATTCTGACCACTTCAGAGGCAATAGTTGTAGATGTGCGCCCCCCCCCCCCCCCCCCCCCCCCCCTCAGTCCTCCTGCATGAATGGGGATGTTGAATATACCCAACAATTTGACTGCTTGGACATTCTAGCATATGTGTGTGCCACATATAAGAAAATATTCACACTTAACTCCCGAGGAAAACACCGAAGGACCTCAGTTGCTGGTCCTACCTGAGCAAAGGTTTGTACATTCCACCCTAAAAAGATATAAACACATGTATTTATAATTAAAGTTTTTACAGCTTTTCCCCTTTTTCTTAAAAAAAACAAGTCCCAACTGTTGGTCAACCTGGTTCAACTAAGATGCACTGCAGGCACCTCTGGCAAAACTTCACTACATCTCTCCCTATCTGCTTCCACCACCAACATTCTCTTAACAAATAAAACATTTTAGCCAGGATTCTCCCAAAAAAGTTTTGAATGTCAAATTCGTGGGAAAACTGGATTAATTCATGCTGGTTTTTTCAGTTGAAGTTCAGACTAGAATCTCCCACACTCTGGACAATGAAGAGGCCACCAACATATCATTAAATTTCAGGGGGTGGGGCCTATCCCTACCCAGGGGTTGAACCAACAGGCCTCTGCACATGTGCAGTACCCCTGAACTGTAGGCCTCCCTCTTTGCTGGCTAGCGCAACCACTGGCCAGCCCAGGGCTCCCGCAGTGCTGTCCTCCCCAACACCCCATAGCCCCGAACTCCCCCCCACCCCCACCACCCTGGACCACCCGATCTCCAGAAGCCCCCTCTCACCCCCCCCCCCGGCCAGCAGTGACAATCCCCCCAACCCCCTGGCAGACCCCCCCAGCATTCTGCAGGTGCAGAATGTGATGAGGAAGGCGTATGGTATGTTAGCCTTCATAGGAAGGGGTATAGAATATAAGAGTAGGAGTCTGATGTTGCAGTTGTATAGAACGTTGGTTAGGCCTCACTTGGAGTACTGCGTCCAGTTCTGGTCGCCGTACTACCGGAAGGATGTAGAGATCCTGGAGAGAGTGCAGAAGAGATTTACCAGGATGCTGCCTGGTATGGAAGGGCTGTCTTACGAGGAAAGATTGAACGAACTTGGGCTGTTTTCCCTTGAGAGACGTCGGCTGAGGGGGGATCTAATAGAGGTTTATAAGATTATGAAGGGGATAGATAGAGTAAATGGTGGTAAGCTTTTTCCGCTATTAGAAATGGATAGAACGAGGGGTCACGGGCTTAGGGTGAGGGGGGCGAGGTATAAGACAAATATTAGAGGGCAGTTTTTCACGCAAAGGGTAGTGGGGGTGTGGAATGCACTGCCGAGTAAGGTGGTGGAAGCGGGCACGCTAGGGTTGTTTAAGAGTCACTTAGACAGCCACATGAGCGATCTACATATAGGGGGATATAGCAGGCCTTACTAAACATTGTAGGCTTGGGATTCCGTTTTTGCCTCAGGGATGTTACAGTCTTTGCCTGTTTAATAATGAATTTTTTGTCTCCACAGGCATTTAAGTCCACCTTGTTGACCAGCAAGGGGCATGCATGCGGCAGGTTGTAGTGGGCTGCTCTTGGATGTTGCTTCGGGAGTTGCCTATTGCTTCATGTCGTTAGTGTGCTTAAACTGGACCATCTCGAGGGCAACATGACAGCTCAGAGACTATCTCTGTTGCTGTGCGGACACATGGATTTGGGCCTGTGTCTGTGGGAGTTTGCGCGTTCTCCCCGTGGTTGCGTGGGTTTCCTCCGGGTGCTCCGGTTTCCTCCCACATCCCAAAGATGCGCTTTTAGGCTGATTGATTGGGTAACAAATTGTCCCTATATTGGACCTCCCTGATCCTCGCACATTAGGCGTAGACTAAAATCATGAATAGGTCACTGAGACAATGGGACGGCGGCGCGGGCTCGTTGGGCTGAAGGGCCTGTTTCCCGTGCTGTGTTGTTCTTTGTTCTTTGTTCTTTGTTCATAACACCACTCCCCTTGCAGATTCCCCTGGCTGACAGTGTTTCACTATTTCGGGGGATTTTTTTCTTCTGCAACCAGTGTTCCCTCATCATTAATCAGCCCACCCTGATCACTGGTCTCCCTCCAGCTCCAACCAGATATGAATGCAGAATGGCAACGGGACCCCCACCCCTGAAGGACCGCTAACTCTGCCCCTCAGTAGTCACCACCCCTTAGCACTGTCTCATGCCTCATGAGCAGTGCCAAACTGCCCCTTGGGAATGGGCACTTTGCCTCTTGGCAGTGTCAGGGGCACAGGCTGGCACTGCCAGAATGCCCATGCCTAGGGAGTGCCACCCCCCCCCATCGCCTGACCCCCCCCCCTCAACCAGGGGTCCCCGATTTCTCCCCCTTCACTCCAGCAGGGTCATCCCGCTAGTTCCCCAAAAGTGGGGAATTGGTCTGAATTTTGCTAGAGTGAAATACACTGCTGGGGTGGGAGATACTAGCAGGCCAGGGCCTGTTAATAGCATTGAAATAGTATGTAAAATACTATTTAAATACTAGTCCCGCCTCCCAGCCAATTTCTGGCGTCTCACAGACAATGCCGGAAATCCAGGCCTGGGAGGTGCAAACGCGATGTGAACCTTTGCGGGAATCCTGCAAATTGGCCGATATGTGATTCTCCTGGCCCACTACACTAAAAAGTTAGCACAGCGGGATGGGAGAATCACCCCCTTTGTCTCTGCTTGTATGTGCTAATCTGTGGTACGCTTTCAGCAATGATTGCTGTATTACCTCAGGAGCTATTATTTCTCCTCCCTTCTCCATATTCTATCATTCTATCATGATCTTCCTGTCCTCCATCTTTCTTCCACATTTCCTTTTACTCTTCAGCTGCTTGTTCCTGCATTTGTTTCACATCAATATCTGAGCAATTTTTGACTGACACAGTTGCTACTCCCGTAGTTTGTAACCATACCCAATCTTGTACCACTGGGGCTTTCACACCTTTATCAGCTAAGCTGTTTCCCTCTGTGTTTGATTCTCAATCTTTCTTTGGGCTTGAACTTTTATTACTGCTGCCTCTGAGGGGCTATGGGCTGCTTGAAGTAAACCTCTAATCAAATCCTCATGCTGTATGTGTTCCCCTTTAGAATTTACAAAGCCTCACCTACTCCAGGCTGCCATGTAATGCACTATTCTGAAGGCATACCTGCTATCAATATAAACAATAACTCACTTTCCTTCATTCCATTCAAAAGCTTTAATTAAAGCTTACAACTCTGCTGGTTGTGTTTAACTATTTCGGGGGACTTTTTTCTCCTGCAACCAGTGTTCCCTCATCATTAATCAATTCTGACACAGTGTGGGATTCTCCACTAACATATTTTCTTGCCCCATCTATGTACAGGTTAATCGCCCCTTCTCTTACAAGTGGCTCTTCTGCTAAACCTTCACTCACTTCCTCATTCAATTCCAAAACACACTCATGCTCCATTCTTTGCACCATCAGTCCTCCTGTGGGATTTTCCCTTACATCTCTGCTAATTTCTACGTACCTATCTCCTGGCAAGAGATATTTTGCACCTCCTTCCCATTTTGAACATCTTCCATTGTGTGAGGGCTATGGATAATTATTTTTCCAATCAAAGAGAGTAGCTCTAAATACTGACTGCCCATGAAGCACATGCTAATGCTCTCACACACCGATGCATACCTCTGGCATCCAAATCTAATTGGGTGGAGTGGTACCCCACCACTCTTAATTTATCCCCATGTTGCTGAGTCACTACAACTGCTTCCTGACAGAAAATATGGTAAGATTTCATGAGATCTGACAATCCCAAGGCTGGGACTTTTACCATACATTGTTTTAAATCTGAGAAAGCTTGTGCTTCTGTCTCTCTCTCCATTCTATCTTTGCTGGCTTTTCTTCCTTTTATCAAGCCATCTATGGGCTTCATCAATGCAGCATAATCGTATACAAAACATCGACAATAAAAACTGCCTCGTTCCCTTTACAGTATGCCGTCTCTGCATACAAAGCATGGCCCTTTCCAATCTACAGGAATCTCTTTCTTACGCTGGGATATGACGTCACTTGTTTCTGTCCTAATTGATTCTTTTTCGGGCTCAACTTGAGCCCAGCTTCCAGAATTGCCTGAAGTACCCTGTGGAAAGCTAGGCAATGCCATACTGAGCTGCAGGAGACTATCAAAATGTTTCCCAAATACTGCAGAATAGTTGTTCCTACACATTCTAATGGATCAATGATTTGAACCATGTATTTGTGAAATGTGGCCAGACTTTGGGCAGCACGGTAGCACAGTGGTTAGCACGGCTGGTTCACAGCTCCAGGGACCTGGGTTCAATTCCTGGCATTGGGTCACTGTCTGTGTGGAGTTTGCACAATCTCCTCGTGTCTGCACAGGTTTCCTCCAGGTGCTCCAGTTTCCTCCCACAGTCCAAAGATGTGTGGGTTAGGTTGATTGGCCATGCTAAAAATTGCCCTTAGTATCCTGAGATGCATACGTTAGAGGGATTAGTGGGTAAATATGGAGGGATATGGGGGTTGGGCCTGGGTGGGATTGTGGTTGGTGCAGATGTAATGGGCTGAATGGCCTCTTTCTGTACTGTAGGGTTTCTATGATTTCTATGACTATTGTGAGATCCCTTTGGCAATTGGGTCCAAGTTTACTGCTGGTTTCCGACTGTGAACTCAAACTTTTACTGGGGCCTCTTCACTACGGGAGTTGACCAAAATCCATTAGATGTGTCTAGCACTGTGAAAATCATCTGTTCTGACCCAAGGTTATTCAGAATACTAGCTGAATTTGCCGTAATGAGGTGCTCTTGAGTTGTGTCGCAGTTTAAGGCTGTATAACTGATCATCAATCGATAACTGCCATCTTGCTTTTTGATGGCTGGATCGGTTAACTAAGCTCGGAGGAAGTTTTAGTCACAATTTGTTGCTTTTCTAAGTCTACAATAATGATTTTAACTGCTTCCATTGCTTCTGGGATACTGTTTAACGGGAGGTGGGGGGGAGGTCCCCCAGGAATCATTACCTGAAGAACAGCCAAATACCCACAGTCTTGTTTATACGCTGCCCTACTTGAGTACTGTAAAGTCAAATTTCCCCACACTGTTCCACACTCCCAATTTGTTCAGAGAGTTGCTATGTGAGAAATTGTGCCTTTCTGCTTCTGACCCTATTGATTTCTTTTATAGGACTTGTGCCACATTATAGTACCTGCCTTAGCATCGATTACGGGTCGTAACTGTTCTATCAGATCTATTCCCAAAATACTTCCTTCTCCTGTTAAACATATCCAAATCTGAACTAATTCCTCCCGACCCCCTATCTCTAATGTTATATGCCCACTTAATAAAACCTTTTTAGTTTCTCCAGCTACTCCTACTGACTGTATGGTTTCGTGGGTGGTCTGCAAGGATAAGTCCATTATGGATGTAGTTGCCCCAGTATCCACTAACATAGTACAATGATAACCCTCTAATTTTGCCCTTACATACTTGCAGGGATCTCGCTCTGTAATCTGCAGGCTCACTAATTTTAATTTCTGTCCTAATAACATCTGCAACTCCTGCTGACATCTGCATTACTGTCTGTGATGTCTGCTGTGCTGGGACTGGTGCTGCCTCACCCATCTGGGACCCTGTCCTTCCTTCCCTCACCCTTCAGCCAACAGTCCTTTATGTCATGACCCTTTTTCTGACAATTACGACACCTATTACTATCCATGAATTTGCTTCGACATTCTCTGGCATGATGCCCTTTCTTCCCACAGACAAAACATACTCCTTTAACTCTAACCTGGGGGCTGTGGCTGTAGCTTGGGTTTATTGATACGCACTGGGTTTATTTTTGGATTTCTCTTATGATTATCTTCTGCTTTCACAGCTTAATTTATAATTTCCCAATAATTGCTTCCATTCTGGAGACCCAATTCAATGATTCTAGTCAGAACTGGATTGATTCCTTCTTTAAGTAGACCTACAAACATGTCATCATTCCTGTTAGAGTCATCTACCCCTCCAGCATCTATGTATGTCCCGAACTTTCTTTCCCCATATTCTTCTGCCGATTCTTTGCGTTCTTGCTTAACTAATGTTATCCAGGTCCAATTGGCTCTTTCCCTACTGATTGTCTGTCCGATATCCCTTTTCAATCTTTTGTTGATCATTTTGACAGTTTGCCAATATCCAATCTCTCCCTTGTAAATCAGGGGTAACAAATACACAGGCACTAACTAAGTTAAATTATGAACTTCTTTTAATTCATCCATATTTTCCCAAAAAGCCAAATTCTGGTGATTTCATTGTAATGGATCCATTGTCATTTTTCTTGTGTAATAACAGTAGGTTGTCCCATTCTATCCGCACAGGCTTTTGTTACACTTTGAATTGGGGCTATGTTAGCAGGCAGAGGTGCCTCAGCAGGGTGGGGATCATTATCACTCTGAACTATTTTCTCCGGTGAATTTCCCAAGTTCAATCCCCTTTTTACTCCTTCTCCTACAATCATGGAAACTACTGAGGGACCTGATTGCCCTGTCATCATTCTATCCATAGGGGTATTCATTGCTTCTTCCTGCTCCGCCTTTGCAATGGCCACCTGCTCAGATTTTGCATTCCTCTGGAGATGGTTTCTCAACATAGCAGCCAGGGTGGCACGACAGCACAGTGGTTAGCACTGCTGCTTCACAGCCCCAGGATCCAGGTTTGATTCCCAGCTTGGGTCACCGTCTGTGTGCAATTTGCACATTCTCCCCATGTCTGTGTGGGTTTCCTCTGTGTGCTTCGGTTTCCTCCCAGAGTCTGAACGACGTGCTGGTTAGGTGTGTTATGGTGGAATTAAAAGTGATAGATATAAAATGGTTAGCTGGCACACAGAATTGTTACCTGGGAAGGGACATTAAGAGGCACTGGCTTTCGGCACAAACAGTTACACAAAAGGTTAAAACCAGCAGTATCTGAATTGCTGCAGGAAGCTGTTCAGAGCTTGAGGCATTCTAGAACAGAGCAGACCCAGGACAATGAGTCTGAATATAAGGTCAGCCACAGATGGGGACATAAAAACATAACTGTAACAAAATCAGCCATTGAATGTATAGATCAAAACCAGTCATTGAAAGAAGACATACCTGCCTAAATGTATCCATTCTATGAACAATGATATGTTAACTGTCCGTGTCCGTACCTGTCTGCTTGTAATGATGTGTTAACTGTTGATGTCTATATCTGTCTACTTGACTTGTAATGATGTGTTAATGGCCAATGTCTGTACTACCTATTATCTAAAAGGTATAAAAATGATCAACGTTGTGTAGTTGAGAAGGTAGCTGCCAAGTACTGTGGAGTACCAGTGCTTTCTCCCAAAGCTTTGTCCAAAATAAAACTGTATTGTTGAAACCTCTTAGTCTGACTCCGAAGTGGTAAATTTCCCACAACAGGTGCATTGACCCAAACAGGTGCCGGAGTGTGGCAACTAGGGGATTTTCACAGTAACTTCAGTGTTAATGTAAGCCTTACTTGTGACTAATAAATAAACTTTACTTTTTTAAACTTTATCACTGCTGCCATTTCTGTTTTGTGTTTAGATTGTCCAATCCACTCTGCGTTTTGCTCTGGCTTCGGAGCCTCTGGATTTCTCGGTTATTTTCTTCAATACAGTTCCATGCCCTGTCACTATTGTTTGAATTAAACTATCATCAGATCTTCATTCAGGATGTGTCAAATTTGGACTACTCATCACCCTTTACCTCACTACCTTTCCTATTTCACTCACAGGTCTCTCCCTGGAAGCTCCTACTCTGGGACCCTCAAAGTCCCTTCACCTCTCTTTTCTTTTAGTCCCTCACTGGGGATTCCTCACGCCTGAACTATCCATCACCCTTTTGTACGGTCTAATTCCTCAGCACCTCTTACTGCACAGCTTTTATTGTTTTGCTCCGTAAACCGATCCAGGCATCCGTTCCTAGTTTCCTTCTATTAAGCGCAGCTTACTTCTAACTTCTTTATCTACCACGCAGCCCTTTTTTATTGCCCTGATCAAAGGGCGCCCTAGGATTCTATCCTGGGTCCCCTGCTTTAAGTGCAGTTTCTTTACACGGTCATACTGTATTCGCACCCCTTCCCCGGTTTGAATCGCTCAACCTCCAGCTGCCAGATGGGTGATCCCTAACTACTGGGTGGCAATTAGAAAATGTACTCACCCACATCTTGGAAACAAGTCTTGCTTCTGGATTCCAGTAATCAACCCTGCTTGCAGCACCAGTTATAAGGGGATTTTCTTGGGGCATCTCGGGGAGGCCTTGTATTCAGCTGATCTCAGCAAACACAAAGACTTGCAAAGGACAGTATACAGGAAAGATATTCTTTATTTGACCAATGCATTGGAAGAGAGGTAGTCAGAGGATTCCAACTTCTCTCTGACCTTATATCACAAATATACATTTCTGAAGATTTGATACTCCTGCCCAACCTGTTGTCCAAGCTGGATGGTGGAATTACATTAATATACTTTGTTTACTTTGGCCAATAGCTTTCTGCCTTCCAACGGTACTAGGAATTCACTGGTCAACTGAAGACAGAAGATTCCCCCCAGCTCCCCTCCCGTTGCCTAGTAACCTCACCTACACAAATCTGGTAGCTTCAAAGGTTGCTCTTAACACCTGCAGTCTTGGGAATCAGAAGGGAGTCATCTTCTCTGGTCTGTTTCTGTCCCTTTAGCAGTGGAGGTTGAATTGCAGATTTCATTGTAGCTAAAAGCTGAATCTTTCTATTCATTTCAAAAACCTTGGTTGCTTGTAGTTGCCTGGCCTGTCTCTGATAATAAGGTACACGCTCTATGCTTTAATGTTCCAAAAAGAATGTGGTCTGTCTACTTAAACTTATTTCCCATTATGCTAGGGGTAAATTGCTTCTTGGCCAAAGCTCACAATACAAAAATACAGTTTAAGTTTATAATATTTGTTCAAAAATGATTATATATGTGCTTATACAGACAATATCTTTGATAAATAAGATGTGATACCTTTGATACATATAAGACACACTGTGGTCCCTATTTTAATTTATGTACTTGTTTTAATAGTCTCAAGAGCAGGGATTTCTGTATCTTTTGCTACAAATAGAAAATATTATCTGATTTCAAGAAAAAATTAGATACAGCTCTTGGGGCTAAAGGGATCAGGGGATATGGGGGAAGGAGGGATCAGGATATTGAATTCGATGATCATCCATGATCAAACTTAATTGGCGGACCAGCCAATTTCTGTGTTCTGTAATCATCAGCATCTTATTTCTTCAGAATAAAAATACATACATTATAACATAGTAACAGACTAGTTAGCCCAGCCAATCCAAATTTGTTGGCCTACTCACATGTGTCCATTCTATCCCAATGTTAATGGATGATCACACCATCCTCCTCCAATGCCTCTTGACTATCGTCCAGCCAATGGAACTGTTTTTATCTAGTTCCATTCTTAACTATCTAATAACAAGGGGATTACTTTCAATAGTTTCATCCTGCTCCCACACCTGAAGGATCCACCGTTGGTTTATTCTTCTACATCGTCATACTGAACAGAACGGATTACTGCAAAGAAGCTTACCAACAACTGAACAACAAGGAACACTACAGAAAGTTATCCACAGCTCCAACCAAAGAACATACCCATCAACTCAACATTCTGATCAAGAACTTTGACCTGGACCTTCAGACCTCCATGCTCTCATCCCACGTACTCCACACGTTGGAGATCTCTACTGCCACCCAAAGATACATAAGGCAACCACACCTGGCTGTTCCATCGTATCGGGCAATGGGACCCTATGCGAGAACCTCTCCTGCTACGTCGAGGGGATCCTGAAACACATTGTACAAAGAACCCCTAGCTTTTGTCGCGACGCTATGGACTTTCTAAAGAAACTCAGCACACAGAGCTGTTGAACCAGGAGTACTCCTCGTCACAATGGATGTCTCGGCGCTCTACACCAGCATCCCCCAGGACGATGGCATTTCTGCAACTGCCTCAGTACTCAATGCCAACAACTGGCAGTTTCCAGATGCAATTTTACAACTCATTCGCTTCATCCTGGACCACAATGTCTTCACCTTCAACAACCAGTTCTTCATCCAGACACATGGAACAGCCATGGGGACTAATTTCACACCTCAATATGCCAACATCTTCATGCACAGGCTCGAACACGACTTCTTCACTGCACAGGACCTTCAACCGATGCTATACACTGGATACATCAATGACATTTTCTTCCTTTGGACTCATAGTGAACAATCACTGAAACAACTATATGATGCCATCAACAAGTTTCATCCTACCATCAGGCTCACCATGGACTATTCTCTGGAATTGGTTGCATTCTTGGACACACGCATCTCCATTAAGGACGGTCACCTCAGCACCTCACTGTACCGCAAGTCCACAGATAACCTCACGATGCTCCACTTCTCCAGCTTCCACCCTAAACACATTAAAGAAGCCATCCCCTACAGACAAGCCTTCCGTATACACAGGATCTGCTCGGATGAGGAGGATCACAACAGACACCGCCAGACGCTGAAAGATGCCCTCATAAGAACAGGATATGGCGTTCAACTCATTGATCAACAGTTCTGACATGGCACAGCGAAAAACTGCACCGACCTCCTCAGAAGACAAACACGGGACACGGTGGACAGAGTTCCCTTCGTCAACCAGTACTTCCCCGGAGCAGAGAAGCTTCGACATCTTCTCCGGAGTCTTCAACATGTCATTGATGGATATGAACATCTCACCAGGGCCATCCCTGCACCCTCACTTGTTGCCTTCAAATAACCGCACAACCTCAAACAGACCATTGTCTGCAGCAAACTACCCAGCCTTCAGGAGAACAGTGACCACAACACCACACAACCCTGCCACAGCAACCTCTGCAAGACATGCCGGATCATTGACACAGATGCCACCATCTCACGTGAGAACACCAGGTACACGGCACATACTCTTGCAACTCGGCCAACGTTGCCTACTTGAGACGCTGCAGGAAAGGATGTCCCGAGGCCTGGTACATTGGGGAGACTATGCAGATGCTACGACAATGGATGAATGAACACCGCTCGACAATCACCAGGCAAGACTGTTCCCTTCCTGTTGGCGAGCACTTCAACAGTCACAGGCATGCGGCCTCTGATCTTCAAGTAAGCGTTCTCCAAGGTGGCCTTCATGACATACGATAGCGCAGGGTCGCAGAACAGGAACTGATAGCCAAGTTCTGCACACATGAGTACAGCCTCAACTGGGATCTTGGGTTCAAGTCGCACTATCTGTAAGCCCCATGTCTTGCCTGGGCTTGCAAAATCTCACTTACTGTCCTGTCTGGAGACAATACACATCTCTTTAACCTATACTTAATGCTATCTCCACTCACATCGTCTGCATCTTTAAGATTTGATTAGCGGACTAGCTGTAAAGACTCACATTCTAATTAATATTCTGTAAACTGTGTGTGCCTTTATATGATCAGAACTCTGTTTGTATTCAGAACTTTCCAATCACCTGACAAAGGGACAGAGCCCTGAAAGCTTGTGAAGTTTACTACCAAATAAACCTGTTGGACTTTAACTTGGTATTGTGAGACTTCTTACTATTCTTCTATACACAGTCCCTCAATGTCATCATCCAAAACATAGCGTTAGTGCCCACATGTTTTCACCTTGACAATACCCAGTCAGCCCCACCACTTTTTTTTTTGGCAATTCCATTGTCACCAACTTATCAGCATCATACTGGTGTGAACCTGATGTCGTCACCTCTGAGGGGCAGATTGGAGGTGATCGCTTAAGTCGCCATTTCTTAGGCTGTCCAACATGCAAGACAGCACCAGGGAGAAAGCTGGGGATGCACACATTTGCAGTTCAGGGCTAGGGGTGAGGGTCACTGTCACTATCGGGGGAGTTGGGGAGGGCAGTATTGGGATATGTGTGTGTGTGTGGGTCAGCAACTTTACATTCCATTCATATTGGGTTATCCCTTGCTCCAGAGGGGTGTGCTGGCTGCCAAACAGGCATCATTTCCCAGTTCCTCCATGCTGGGTTACTGTTCAAACAGTAGCTGAGTAGGTGCCCTTCCTTATTGGGAGCTGCAAACTGGATGGAAGGTGCCCACAACAGAGACATAGTACTGGATGCGACTATGAGGTCCTGAGTCCTGCTTTGGGAGAGGCAAGATTTCAAGAGCAGTGTGGGGTTATCAGTGATGGGGAGCTACCTTCCCTTATTAGGCATAAAGACCCTCTCACTTAGGGAAGGGTGAATTCAGTGAAACTTATAATCCTCACTGTATCAATGGTGTGAGGCCAAAGCAGATTACTGGACAGGAAGTGTAAATCCACTCCTCTGCGAACTCTGCCTCTCAGATAAAGCAGTGGGGGTGCGTTTATTGCTCTATGCAAGGCTGCTTAGGGGCACAACATTGAAGACCCTGAAGAATGAGGCTGCACTCTATGGAATTGCTTCAAAAACTAATTGCAAACCTCTCAAGAATCAGCTGTGTCTCGTCAAGGTGAATGTTGTTGCCAGAGCAACTAACAGATGAGGAGTCCAACATGCAGGTTTAAAATCCAGAACTAGATCTAGTTGCATAGTCTGAGGGACAAAGGCCAGCCTTTCAAACGCCAAGCCTGAAGAATGTAGATGCATCTTTCAATTCAAGCCTTAGCAATTCACAACTCACTCTGTAGTGAATCCCCTGGCAAGCTTAGGAATGATAACAGCTGGCACCACTACCTGCCACACTATCTCACAAGGACAAAAGATACATTCCAGAATTACCCATCTTCAGAGACCATCCATTATCAATTTCCTAACTTGATGAGTCATGTTAGTTAATCTTTAAGTACTGTCTGCAGAAAGACACAAGAACAGCAGAAAGTGCAGCAATACCTATACCTTAAGAACTGGAGACTGTCACATCATAAGGTTTCCAAGCCTATTCCTTTTTGAATCCACCAATATATCAAACCAACTTGCTGGTAGCGAGACTACAAATAATGACTTTTGTGACCTTCAGAAAGTCCATCCCTTTGACAGAACTCCACGACGACTTTGGTCAGCTGCTTCAGTTATTGAATTCACCTAAAATACCTTTGGGAGTGATCATGTCTTCTTCATCAGGTTGCAACTTCTGCTTTCCAGAATGAGCCAATCACAGGAATTATGAACTACAGATTAATCCTTTTGCTTACAACTGTAAAAGTGCATTATTCTCTCTAACTGTACTTTCTTTGAATGTACTTGGTGTGTGACAATGTTGGTGAGTGCCATAGCGTTAGGTATTCGGGATGAAGGTGTGAATAAAAAATCATCTTTATTTAAATCCACAAGAAGCTTGCTGCTGGTTATTCGCATTTTCCACGCATTCAAGGATTAAACAAATACACATCATCCTTTCAAAAGCTTACTGCTTACAGATAATAGGGAAAGGAACAGGGAATGCAGCAATTTTCTCCTACCCTATTTATAATGTCAACTAATGGAAATAATTTCTGCCAGTATATCCTATCTGCTCTCTGTAACATTTCTAAAACTTCAATTGAATCACCCCTCAACCTTCTAAATTCCAGGAAATTTGACCCTAGTTTTTTAATCTCTCTTTGTAATTTAAACTTGGACTCCACATGTCATTCTAATATAGTCTATATGTAGAGGCTAGCATTTCATTAGCCTTTTTGATTATTTTCCATACATCTTTATGATGTTTAACGATCAATGTATCTGGATCACCAAGCCTCTTTGGACATCCACTGTTTCTAGCTTTTCACCATTTAGAAACACAAGTAATAGGAACAGGAGTAGACCGTTCAACCCTTCAAGCCTGCTCCATCATTCATTGTGATCATGGTTGTTCATCCAATTCAGTAGCCTGATCCTGCCTACCTCATGTCCTTTAGTCCACTTTGCCCCAACAGCTATGGAAATAAAGATTTAGAAAGTACTCTGTTCTATCCTTTTTAGGTGGAAAATGGAAGATCTCGTACTTGCATACATTGAAATCCACTTGGCATAATTTTGTCGAGTCACTTAATTTATCATTTTCTCTTTGTAATTATATGCTTCCATCTATAGTGCTTACAATATCATTTATCTTTGTGTCATTGGCAAATTTGCATAGGTGACTTTCTATTCAATCATCGAAGCTTTCATGACTACAGTGAACATTTTGAGCCTCCTACACATATCCCTGTGGGACACCAACTCTCATCCTGCCGTAAGAGTACTTGCCCGTTATCCTGACACCTCTTCCTTTTCCTCTCAGCCAATTTCCTAATCAAGTTAATAATTTGTCTGTATTTCCATGGCCTGAAGTTTGTGCTCCTTGGCACACAATTAACTTGCTGGACATGGATGTGAAATGTGCTTCTAGCTGCAATTGGCTCCCAAATATTTCATAATTTCATGCTGGTCAGCCAGTTAACCAGTCGATTAACTGGCCAGTCAGTAAATATTTCAAATCACACTAACAATTTTTTATAAATCTCTAAATTCAATGGGAAGGTGAAAGTTTTTGAATTGTATTGTCTGCATTACATATTTTGCAAAATGTACACACGTTTGGAAAACACCCCAGCAATTTTAGCGCCAGGCACTGGAACATTTTTTTGCAGTGTGAGCAATATCAGGAAGGTCTGATTTATATCTCCAAGAACCTTATTGAAGCTAACCCAGAATAAAGACATGCTCAGGATCTGATGACACCTGCACACATTAAAAGCGTGAAAACTAGCGTGAAAAGTGCACTGATTAAGGCTTAGTGCTGCCAGGTGTGGCAGGAAGACAGTGAGTACCAAGAAAAGGGAGGATGTGGGCTGGTGATTGTAATGGGCTCCCTAAAGGCGGCTGCCAGAGGAAACTGCAGACCTGTACAAATTAGTCAGTAACATACAATTTACAAAGAAACTTCTTTGGTTTGCACACTATGAAAGGTCAACTTTGAATGGACACATAATGTACTTTCATAAATAATGTATAGAAAATGTCTCTAAAATTTGTTATTGCTGAAGGTCGAACAAAAATCACAAGTCCAGCACCTGAATGCTTTGTTTCAAATTCCTTTGGGATTAGCAGTATCATCGCGTGGTTTTTGTTCTCACAACCTCAGTAAATATTTCAAATCACACTAACAATCATTTATAAGTCCCTAAATTCAATGGGAAGGTCTGAGTTTTCAATTTGTATTTAGTGCATTACATATTTTTCAATTTGTATACATGTTTGTAGAACACCCCAGCAATTTTAGCACTTGGCATTGGAACATATTTTGCAGTGTGAGCATTATCAGGAAGGTCTGATCCATATCTCCAAGAACCTTACTGAAGTTAATGCAGAATTTGCAACTGCCCAGGGTCTGATAGCACCATAACACCAATTCTCAGTGTGACAGTCACTAACCCTGTAAATGCTCTAATTGTACATACATTTAACCTACGATAAAATGAGTATTCTAACTATAATTGTAGCCTTGCTCTGTGCTTTATGAAATACTTGGTGTGCTTTCTTGGGATGTGATGCTTATGCACTTGTATGATTGCACAATGTGTATATGTATTGCTAGGTTACCGGATTTGTGTTCAGCAATGATGTAGAGTCCCTCAGCTATAAAAACATAAACATGACCTTAGAAGTATTCACAGTAGTAGCAGGCAGAGAGGGATGAATCTGACCTTTGGTCCTGTCCTTCATCAAATCCCCGCAACAAAGATAAAAATGAAAATATAAATTAAATATTACCAAAATCCTTGAAAATGGTAAGACTAGCTTTTAGTGACAAGCAGTAATGGGTGTATACACTCCTTCTGTTTGGATTAGTGTCATAGCCTAGTGCTGTTTGAACAGTATGGTTGCAGTGAAATGCTACCCCTCTCAAAGGAAGGTGCCTGTGATGCTGTTTGATATATTTAGGAGCATAGACAGCTGCTTCATGATTCAGGAACAGACACAAAGTCACATGAAGATGCCACACAAACTGTTTACTGATGTTGTGCGCTTCTGTTACTTTCACTGCTGCCACACTGTTAAATAAACCAATTTATTCCACCACATTTATTACGCAGAGTGACGTAGATGAATTTCTATTTCCAGAGACACAGTCAATCCAGCCTTTGATTGACCAACCAGTAGATTCGATGCAGTCACAGAGGGAATTACCCTTTGATGGTGGCCTGGATACACCATCCGAAGTCACAGAACACGTTTTCTCAAAGAACAAAAACAAGTTAGGAATGGGATTCCATTTTGTTGGAGAGCAGGGGAGATTGAGTCCAATCTTCTGTATCGAGTGTGTTCCAATTCATTGGTCTTCATTGGAATTACATTATTGTTCAAAGACATTGGATGGATTATTTTCATCTTGATTATAGTGAGCTTGGAGGTGGGAAGGGCATGTAATTAGACAGTATGGTGGCATACCTAAATCCCACCATCTTTCCACCTCAACCAGAATTAAGTTCAGGGTGGAAAAGCTCATGGTTGACTTTCTTGCTGCCAAATTATGACCTTAATTGGTCAATTAATGATCACATAAGGGCCTCATCCCATCATTGCTTGATTAATCCAGCTGCAAGTAGGCCTGTTGCCATGCAACATCCATGACAGGTGAGCCTGTATGTGCTTGTCACCTAGGAAGTGCCCATTCGAGGGAAGTGGGTGTACTGCTGAGATCCACCCTTTGCTCTTGCTTTTGACCACCCTGTCTTCCTCTCCCAATGGTCCCCGCATCATGATTTACATGTAGCCTGGATCCTCCATGATCTTGGGACTCCAGGCTCCCTAGTGTTGCTACTGTATGCAAGGTAGTTTGGTCTGTCAGCTTTGACAAAAGGCATCTGGACTTGAAATGTCAGTTTTTTTCTCTTCTCACAGATCCTGCTAGACCTGCTGAGATTTTCCAGAATTTTCTCTTTTGGTTTCGGAATCCAGCATCCACAGTAATTTGCTTTTATCCAGTATTTTGGCCTTTGATTGGCTGGCAGCTCTCAATAGGTGGGACTTCTGCCCCACATCATGATTCCAGGGGGAAGATGTTGCTAGTGGCAGATTCAGTGATAGCAATTCCATTGAATGTGAACAGGAGATAGTTGGATTCTGTTTTATTGGAGATGCCATTGCCTTGCACTTGTGTGGGACAAATGTTACTTATCATTTATCAGTCCAAGCCTGAATGTTGTCCAGTTCATGCTGCATTTGGACTGCTTCAGTATCTGAGAAGTTGCGAATGGTGCTGAATATTGTGCAGCGAACGTCCCCATTTCTGACCTTATGATGGAAGGAAGGTCATTGATAAAGCACCTGAAGGTCATTGATCCCAGGACGTCACTTTGAGGAGTGATCCTGCAGTGATGTCCTGGAACTGAGATGATTGATTTCCAACAGCCACAACCATCTTCAATTGTATTATGATCACTATTCTTACTTTGACATCCCTAATTAACCTTGAATCATTTCACAATACGAGATCACTTTACCCCTTACACAATATATTAGTTGAAGAAACACACAAAAGCATTCTACAAACTCATCTTCCAGGTCATCTCTGCCAATTTGTTGGTCCAGTCTACGTGAAGATCAAATTCCCCAAAATATATTATGTTGCCTTTGTTACAATTTTCAATAATTTTTTGTTTAATTCTCTTGAAGTGGATTATAATCCTAATCTCCTTTAGGACAATTCTGGATCAGGGATATCCCTCGGATGATTACTCCCACTTGGGGCTGAGAAAGACAGGCCTCACGGACAGTTAAGTGAGTCTGAAGAACTGATCTAACCTTCGCTGAAGGAAATACATTATCAGAGAATATTATCATCCTCCAGATAGCTTTTAAGTATGAGATCATTTACTTTCTAAATTATACAATAGTTTATTTCAGAACTAAATAGGCAATTCACTTTTGATTGTAATTGCAACACAAATAGTTCCAGGAACATTCTTTTCTCTAAAAGAGAATTCAAGTTTTATTAGTGTCACAGTGATATTTAAAATACTCCGCCAATATTTAAAGTTGAATTTATTTTAAATTCCTGCAGAAATCTACAGAACCTAGTGAGATACCTCCATCCCATTAAAGGGAGTACTGTCATTGCTATAGCACAGCAGCTATACCTTCACTTGACAGACAGTGGAATGAGCCCAAGAAATCACAAAATCCTATTGTGTAGTTCCAATATTTATACCATAAAAGAGTCGAACTAACAGGAAGCATCTTGAGTATACATGCTGGACACATTATCCTTCTTTTTAGCCAATATCCTTCAAGGAAACAGGATAGTGAGAGGTACAGATGATGGTTATTTCCTTACTGCACTCAGTCTCCAGGATTCAGCTTGACAAATGATCCAGGGGCATCTGTAATGTTAGCCATTATTAAATTGTAGTACCTTACAGTTAATCAAAGCCTTGCTGAGGTGACGTAGAGGCCAATTCCTGTTTTCTCAGGACTGCTTCACGTTAGAGAATACAACATATCTATGCTACAGGATGTTGTTGTTCTTGAACAGAATGATACCCAAGAATGTTTATAAACCTGTAAAGCTTTGTCCAGCAGATGAACCTTGCGTTCAATTTTTAATCCCTACTTCATAGTAAAATCACTATTTTAATCTTATAATTTGGTATTTATAGCTGGATTCTCTCATACTCCCATACTTATAGCTGCATTTCTTCACACTCTGTCCAATGTTATAACTACTGTAGGGGGGAGGGCCAGTAAACTACTCCCACCAGCCTTTTCTGACCTTGTTATTCCTAATTAAATTCATACAGATAATGGGGGCTATTCTCCCAGCGTGCTGTACTATAAGTGGATGCCGGATAGCAGGCTTCCTGTCGAGCGCCATGACCTCTGCACATCTCCAGGCCCCAGATTTCCAGCAACATCAGCTCCATGCCTTATGTCTCCCCATCACCAGTTTAAACTACTGTCCCCACTTAGTGGGAAGAAATCTTAAAATCTATCAACCAATTACCTGGTTCACTAGATAGATTCCAGGTTTGAAAGGGCTGCCAAATGAGGATCAGTTGAGTGACTTGTATTCACTGGAGTACGAAAGAATGAGGAGGGATTTGACGAGGTTGGCAAAATACTCAAAGGGATTGATAAAATAAATGTTAATCAAATGTACCCCCTTCTAGAACAGTCCAGGATAAGAGGTCATACTTGTAGAGTAAGGGGGGGGGGAGGCTCAAGACAGAGATAAGGAGAAGCTACATCTTACACAGAGTTGTGAATCTATGGAACTCACTGCCCCAGAGTGCAGTGGATGCAGAATTAATCAATGGATTCAAGACAGAGATAGATAAATATTTGATCAAAAGTGGGATAAAGGGTTATGGGGAAAAGGCAGCAAAGTGGAGTTGGGATGAGATGGAGAACAGCCATGATCACATAGAACGGCAGAGCAGGCTCAAAGGGCTGAATTGCCTACTCTGCCTTCTAGCTCTATGTTCCGACCTGTTCATCTAATTAATGCCTTTGAAAACTCACCAATTATTGGAGCTTAAAAAAAAGGGAGAAAGCAGCCTCTGCACTGAATGCTCATCTTAGCGAATGTTCCTCATCAGATTCAGCCTCCTTATCTCCACACTGTGCTCCCACTCTGTGCTATTGCAAAACCCACCTGCTTTGTAGAAAGCTGATGACCCAGACCCATATTGCAACTGCTAAATCAGCTTCTTGCTACAGTAATTAACACCTATTCAGGCAGCCATGTTCAATTGATTGACAGATAACAGACGCAGGTGAAAAATGTACCAGAGATGCCCCAACACCAAATTCCCAAGTCAGCATTCATTCCTTATTGCACTAAAGCTACTTTAGCTGCATTCTGTGCTCCCACTCATATCATAAGTATGTGCTACCTTGGTCACTGAGCCATTTTTATCGTTGCCCACAATTTTCCACCAGCATCCACAAATTAACTATTCAATCATACTATTGTATCACCCCAGAAGCAAATTCATTCAGATTCCATTCACTTTGCATTATGTATGTTGGATCTTATCAAGGTTATTAAATCTGTAGGGCCTTGGTGAAATATTCACAGATCCCTGGGACAAGAAAACCTAGAGTGAAGTTAGGGGTTGGGACAAGTCTAGAGGGGGAGAAGTCATACCCTCGTGTAGATATTGTGGAAAAGCAGAATTTGCCCATTGTGCCTTTAACTTATTACAGTGCGGAAAAACTTCACAGAATCACTGCAGCAGAGAAGAAGGCCATCCGGCCTGCTATATCTGTGCTAACTCTTCAAATAAGCAATGCACTGTGTAATTTCCTCGCCTCCTTCCTGTAACCCTGTACACTTTTTCTTCTTAGATAATTCCCTCTTGAATACCTCAGTTGAATCTACCTCCACCATACTCTCAGGCTGTGCATTCTAGATCTTAACCACCCGCTGTGTGAAAAAGTTTCTCCTCATTGTCTTCTCTGCTTCTTTTGTCAAACATTTTAAATCTGTGCCCTTCCATTATTCAACCTTCCACATGTGCAGTTCTGCCTAACCACTGACTGAATGTGACCCCCAGCACCATGTGGCCACATGCCAGCCTTTTCCAGGAAACTGTTCTTCCTATCCACTCTATGCAGATCCCTCATGATCCTGAACACACCTATAAAGTCATTTCCTAATCTTCTTTTCTCCAAAGCAAACAGTCCCAACATCTTCAATCTACGTTCATAACTTCATTGCATTTTTTGCACTGTTCCCAAATAATTTGGTTTGACATGGTCCTAAATTCTTATGACAACAATTGTGTAGTTGGCTGGAATCTCCTCGTGTTGACTCAGTGAATAGACTGTGACTGCAGTAGCCAGAGGCATTGTCATGGTATCTTCCTACGCCTGGAAGTAGAATAACTTACCTATTGCAATGGTGTGGTTGGGTGGCACACATTTGGAGGTGACCTAAAAGAAATTGTTATCATCTACTCCAGCTCCTGCCATTCCCCAGCTTTGGGCAGCTCCACAGCATGGCTAAACATTGATGTGTGAACAGATTGATAATTATTGATGCTGTGCATTTTGGCTGCCTGAATCTGTGCCAATATGGCAAACTCAGATTGGACAGTGTTATAGATTGGAGTTCACGGTGTCCAGTGCCCCAGTCAAAGTATTCATGATTATTGCTATATTTCATCTAATTAACTAAGCTAAATGTGGGCAGGATGGGAGAGTTTTCTGCAAAGGGCTGGTATGTGGCCACATAGTGCTGCGGGTCACATCTCAGTCAGCTGGTGCAGATTGTGAATGAATCCATCAAATCACCTAAACAGTATATGCTGTTTGGCAAAGTCCTAAGTGACTTCCTGAGCTGTTCCATGTTCAGTTATCAAACTAGGTTCATTGGCAGTCCCAACAAGTTTCAAATCCCTGTGCTCAGTGACTGAAAGTGCCCTTCAGCTGTGCTTTTGTGAGTAGGTTGTGTCTCCTGGGGATGAATGCCCCAATAGCCTGAATCAACAGCCCATTCCTGCAATGTTAGAGCAGCACAATGCAGGGAGAGAGGAATGTAGAGAGAAGCTCTTGCAAGATTCAAAACGCCTTGAGACAGCCTGACCCCACAAAATCCTATCTAGTCCCATATCAGCTGAAAGATCCTTTATCGGTGCTGTCTAGTGTAATTCCTGGCAGGCGGCTCGGTAGCACAGTGTTAGCACTGCAGCTTCACAGCTTCAAGGACCTGGGTTCGATTCCTGGCTTGGGTCACTGTCTGTGTGGAGTTTGCATATTCTCCTTGTGTCTGTGTGGGTTTCCTCTGGGTGCTCCAGTTTCCTCCCACAGTCCAGAGATGTGCGGGTTAGGTTAATTGGCCATGCTTAAATTGCCCCTTAGTGTTCTGAGATGTGTAGGTTTGAGGGATTAGTGGGTAAAATATGTAAGGATATGGGGGTAGGGCCTGGATGGGCTTGTGGTCGGTGTAGACTGGATGGGCCAAATGGCCTCTTTCTGTACTGTAGGGTTTCTATGATTTCCTGTGTAGTTTCTGTGTAACTCTGCTTTACACAGAATTGTTCACACTACAGCTGCTACAGATGGCAGGCAGTCGGATGGCTGTTATGCTGACGTGATTGCAACTATTCTATCACCCTCAGCTGTCTGTTGATTCAAGGATGATGTCTACTCAGGGTCATGATTCTACCGTGGCTTTTCATGAGACTGAACTCCAATTTGCAACACACAGATATTTGCGCAAATGGAACAGAACATCTCACGAGGGATTTTTCTTACTTTTCTTTCCTGCTGCTTTGCTTTATTATTAAGATGTTGTGACTCAGAGCTTGATGGACAAATTGTAAACATTCAGAATGATTAGTAGTGGGTTCCTCTCAGCTGTTAATGCTGATGCTGCTTTGCTTCAAGGAGAGCTTCAGAAAGTGTTGTCCTCCCCTGGAATGTTGGCAATTTAAGATTGAGAGAAGAGGACTTGATGGTAGGGATGGTTTTTGATCTTCCAATCACAATGTCCAGTCACTATTCACCTCCTCCAATATCAGTATTAAATACTGACGAGATGGAAACTCTTTTCCCTCAGTCGCCTCCATACCAAACTGATCTCCATCCATATGAAAGATCTACAGTTTGTGATGATGGCAGTGTCATTGCACACTATGCACCAGAGTTTCAAATCACTCTTAATCTCTTCCAATCTGCATACAAGAAATTGTCCTTGAATTTTGTCCAAACAGAACTTACATATCACCTGGTCAGCCAAATATTCGACTTGCAACATAAGTTGAAGGAGAGACTCTGTTGATCACTTCCTATATTTTGACAGCCATCTCTCTCAAAAGGTCACCACTGACACGGAGATCCAACATCAGATCCACTGCACCAGCTCAGACTTGTACAAACTATGGCAGTGAGTGTTTGACAACAAAGACCTCCACATGTCAACAAAATCCCAAGTGTACAGGGCAGTTGTTATCGCTACATTTCTGTCCTACAGTGTGACCTGAACTGTGTATCAGTAGAAGACTGCTAGAGGAATTCCATCAGCAATGTATGTACCATGTCCTCTGCATTCAATGGGGGGACCATCAAACAACACTAGCGACCTTAAAGCAGCTCTGCATACATTCAGGCAAAACTGCAAAATCATCTTTAAAAGAGGTGTTCCACATCGGCTAAGTTTAATTTCAATGTCTGGAAAGTTAGCTTTCAGAGGAAAACAATGATGGTAGTAAAAATAATGGAGAAAAATAGCAGAGAAAACACTAAGCACAGCCACGAACTGCACAATTGACTCACCCTCTTTTTGGTTTCTTTTGTGAAATCTAAAGCAACCACCAGAGACTTTGGCAAAAAAATATGCTTGCAAAATATCTACGATCGGTTCACACATTTTAGTGCCTGGCCCCTCAGGTTGCAGTAAACTCTAGAGGAGATTAAATGACCCTCCCCACCCTCTCCCCCATCACACTTCAGAAAGTGGGCATCCTAATATCTTCAGCTATTTTGTTTGCCTGCACAAAACCATCAGTATAGGAGTTCCATCGCTCCACATTTTCATCAAAGGGTCCCATAAAAGCTCCTGCCTTTTTTTTACTAATGGAGGTTTCCTGCACGTTTTGCAAGCAGCTACCTTCTTTCACCCAAGGCAACAATCCAAGCTTCAGCCTTTTATCCAGCATACCTAGCTCTATAACTGCTGTAGAGTATCATTACTCACATCCACCTGGCCCGTAAGGTGCAAAGCACATGCAAATAGCTTTTTCAAATTTTTTTTTTCTCTCCTGACTTTTTTCAGCACATTTCTTCATCCCGGTTGGCTAGCAGCATCGTTTGTTGTCCTTGTTGCCTGTTTGTATGTTGTATGTTGGAGAATGATGCTTGGGAGCAGGGAGGGTTAAAAATAATGGAGCTTTATTTACAGGCATGTTCCCTTACATGGCTGCTTCTTCTCTGCCTGTTTCCAATGCAAGAGACTTGTAACATCACTTCCAACAAATACATGAATACACTGATACACAGAGCTTTGTTACAAATACAGAATTATTTATATAAATAAATTTCTTACTCTCATTTTAATAACATCACCTTTCTTTCATTTTCTTTTAATCATTCATAATTGATTAATAGTTGTTGATTAAGAATTGTGTTCATTCATTACCTGGTATTGAGTTACTCATTCCAGCTTGTCCAGCGTATGGCTTTGAATCCAGGTGAGGCTCCACAGGAGACTCTTACCCCCTGACAATCACATGGTTCCATTTGTATCTATCTAATTGTGGCCAGAGAATCACATGCAATGGCTTCTCTTCCTGCTCCCACAACATGATGTCTGGTGCCACCTCTTAGCCCATTTCCTTTTCTCATCTAAATGCTGTCTCTCAGGGACAACATCTGAAGGTACAGCATTATTTTTCACATCTCCCTGTGTCTGCGTGGATTTCCTCTGGGTGCTCCGGTTTCTTCCCACAATCCAAAGATGTGTGGGTTAGGTAAATTGGCCATGGTAAATTGCCCCTTAGTGTCCCAGGATGCGTAAATTAGAGGGATTAGCAGGGTAAATATGCGGGATTTCAGAGATAGGGCCTGGTTGGATTGTTGTCGGTGCAGATTCGATGGGCCAAATGGCCTCCTCCTGCACTGTAGGGTTTCTATGATTTCTATGATCTTCATTACCTCTGGACTTAGCAATTCCAATGTTTGAGGTTGTCCAAACCTCAGCTGTTCATTTCTTAACTCACTGCAAGTCCCATTCCTCTATCACCCCTGTGTTAGTTGACCCACATTGGATCCAGCTTAAATCACACCTTGATTTTAAAATTCTCATCCTTGTTTTCAAATCCCTCCATAGCCCTGTCTCTCCCGGTTTCTCCTCCAGGCCCACAGCCCGCCAATATACCTGCGCTCCTCTAATTCTGGCCTGTTTCGTGTTCCAATTTTAAATGCTCCACCATTGGTGGCCGTGCCTTCAGTTACCCAGGCCCCAAGCTCTGGAATTCCCTCCCTATACCTCTCTATCTCACTTTCCTCCTTTAAGTCACTCCTTAAAACCTCTCTCTCTTTGACAAAGCTGTTATTTATCTGACCGAATGTCTCCTTTTTGGGGGAAGACATGCTTTGTGTTTTTAATGCTCCAGTGAAGTGCCTTGGGATGTTTCATTCTATTAAAGATGCTATATAAATATTTCAGTTGTTAGTGTTGTCACTAAGATTACCAGCTGTCTGCTACTTTTCCCCTTTCTCAAGCTTTCCCAAGGCGCGGGTTCAGTTGCAACGCTGTCACAGATAGATAACATGCTAATACAGCCAAATCTCACACATGGATAGGGCAAATTGGATGAGGTTTTGGATTGGAATTCTATCCCAGACAGGGGTCAAACCCTTCAGGGATCCTTTATATTTAACTCAAAAAAGACAACCTCCCATTTCCTTTAGCCAGATATACTACTTCTGGGTGTTGTTGCATGACAAAATATATTTTTAACTCAGCAACATTGCACAGAACACATCTCAGTCCGAAACATGATCCCAGGTGCCAGAAATTATTCCTCAAATAGGAATGAGCAAATAGTGCTCAGAAGGGACTTCTTGAACTTTCTTTAAATAACTCTGTAACTTTGTATAAAACTACTCACCAAATACATTTTCAGTTCAGGACACTGACACCTAATTCTGCTGTTTTTATCTCCTCTTTATGCTCAGTAAAAGACAACCCGAGACCCAGAATGTATTTAATTGATTATCTCACCCAGCACTCCTTCAACGCAGCTTCCAAACCCACCATCTCTGCCACCTGGAAGGACAAGGGCAGCAGATACATGGGAGCTCCACCACCTGGAAGTTCCCTTCCAAATCACTCATCTTCCTGACTTGGAAATTATATCACCGTTCCTTCGCAGTTGCAAGGTCAAAATCCTGGAACTCCCTCCCTAACAGCACTGTGCATGTACCTACACCTCATGGACTGCAACAGTTCAAGAAGGCAGAACGCCACCACCTTCTCAAAGGCAATTAAGGATGGCAATAAATCCTGGCCTAGCCAGTGACATCCACAACCCATGAACTAATGAAAAAAACTAAGCCTAGTATGTAATGGATTCTAAGATAACAATAAATGAGACAATAAGTCCTCTATTTTAAGAACAAACAAGTAGATTTTTTTATTTTAGTACTTAAGCAGTACAGAGAACTGAAAAGATGTTATTCCTCGCTTCCTCTAAGTCATGACAGTGGCAGACAATGAAACAACTGGAGGAGGAGATTCCACAAATACTCCATCCTGAATGATGCAGAACTCTAGCAAAAGACAAAATTGAAGCATTTGGAGCAATCTTCAACTATAAGTGCCCAGGGGATGATCTATCCCAAACTCCTGAGATCTGCAGCATCACAGTCTTCAGCCAATTCAATTCATTCCACGTCATATCAAGAAATGACTGAAGGCACTGGATACTGCAATGGCTGCAGGTCCTGACAATATTCCAATAATAGTACTGAAATGCTACAGAACTTGCTGCATCGCTAGCCAGGCTGTTCTAGCGCAGCTACAACACTGGCATCTACCCCGCAATTTGGATAATTGGCCAGGTACATCCTTTCCACAATCCAATCCAGCCAATTATCACCCACAAGACGATTCTCGATAATCACAAAAGTGATGGAAGGTGTCACAAACAGTGCGAACAGATGGCACTTACACAGGAATAACCTCTTCACTGACGCTCAGTTTAGATTTCTTAGAACTATAGAATTCCTACAGCACAGAAAAAGGCCATTTGGCCCATCAAGTCTGCATTGACTCTTCGAAAGAGTTGGAAGGTAGGTCTGCTGAGGAGCAGTGGAGGATCTTTAAGGAGATGTTTCTTGGTGCTCAGCAGAAATTTATTCCGATGGTTAAAAAGGACAGTAGGAAGAGAGGTAATAAGCCGTGGATAACGAAGGAGGTGAAGGAAAGTGTTAAATTAAAAGCGGAGGAATTTAGAGTAGCTAAGAGCAGTGGGCGAGAAGAGGATTGGGAAAGGTTTAAATGTCAACAAAGATTGACAAAGAAGTTGATAAAGGAGGGTAGGAGAAGCTATGAGGCTGGGCTAGCACTTAATATAAAAAAGGATAGCAAGAGTTTTTATAAATATATAAAAAGGAAGAGGCTGGCTAGGGTGAACGTTGGTCCTTTAGAGGATGAGAAAGGGGAGCTAGTGGTAGGGGATGGGGATATGGCTAAGGTCTTGAATAACTTTTTTGTTTCTGTCTTCACGGAGGAGGACGTGAATAATTTGCCGGGTGTTAGAGATGGAAAGGTGGTAGGAATGGAGGGTCTTAATGACATTACTGTTACTAGAGAGGTGGTGCTCGACAGACTGGAGGGGCTGATTGTGGACAAGTCCCCAGGACCGGATGGAATGCATCCGAGGGTTCTGAAAGAAATGGCGGAGGTTATAGTGGATGCCTTGGTGGTTATTTTCCAGACGTCGCTGGATTCCGGGGAAGTGCCGGAAGATTGGAAAACGGCTAATGTTACGCCGTTGTTTAAGAAGGGTGCCAGGCAAAAGGCGGGGAATTATAGGCCGGTTAGTTTAACGTCTGTGGTAGGTAAAATGTTAGAATCCGTCATTAAGGAGGAAATTGCGAGGCATCTTGAAGGGAATTGCTTGATAGGGCGGACGCAACACGGTTTCATTAAAGGGAAGTCGTGTCTGACAAATTTACTGGAGTTCTATGAGGATGTGTCTAGGGCAGTGGATAGAGGAGAGCCGGTGGATGTGGTCTTTCTGGATTTTCAGAAGGCGTTTGACAAGGTACCTCACAAGAGGTTATTGCAGAAGGTCAGGGGACATGGAGTCGGGGGTAGGGTGTTAGCGTGGATAGAGGATTGGTTGTCAAATAGGAGGCAGAGAGTGGGGGTCAATGGGTGCTATTCGGATTGGCGGTTGGTGACTAGTGGGGTGCCCCAGGGGTCGGTGCTGGGGCCTCAGCTATTTACCATTTATATAGATGATCTGGAGGAGGGAACCGAGTGCAGGGTGTCGAAATTTGCTGATGACACCAAGATTGGGGGAAAGGCAAATTGTGCGGAGGGTGTGGAGAGTCTGCAGAAGGATCTAGATAGGCTGGGCGAATGGGCCAGGAAATGGCAAATGGAATTTAATGTTGGCAAGTGTGAGGTGGTCCACTTTGGTAGGAATAATGGTAGGAAGGACTATTACTTACATGGCGAAAAACTGCAGCAGGCGACGGTGCAGTGGGACCTCGGGGTCCTTGTGCATGAGTCGCAAAAACCCAGCTTGCAGGGGCAGCAGGTGGTCAGGAAGGCGAATGGGATGCTGGCCTTCATAGCGAGGGGGATTGAATATAAAAGTAGGGAGGTCTTGCTGCAGCTGTATAGGGCATTGGTGAGGCCGCAGCTGGAGTACTGTGTGCAGTTTTGGGCGCCGCACCTGCGCAAGGATATTTTGGCCCTGGAGGGAGTGCAGAGGAGGTTTACTAGGCTGATACCGGAGTTGAGGGGATTGAGCTATGAGGAGAGGCTGAATAAACTAGGCTTGTACTCGTTAGAGTTTAGAAGAATGAGGGGAGATCTCATTGAGACGTATAAGATGATGAATGGGATGGATAGGATAGAGGTGGAGAGACTCTTCCCGCTCAAAAAAGACAGTAGGACTAGGGGGCACAGCCTCAAGATAAAGGGGAGGCGGTTTAGAACGGAGTTGAGGAGGAACTTCTTCACTCAAAGGGTGGTGAATCTCTGGAATTCTCTGCCCGTTGAAGTGGTGGAGGCTGCCTCGCTAAATATTTTTAAGAAGCGGGTTGATGGGTTCTTGATAAGAGAGGGGATTAAGGGTTATGGGGAGAGGGCGGGAAAGTGGAACTGAGCCACAACAGATCAGCCATGATTTTATTGAATGGCGGGGCAGGCTCGAAGGGCTAGATGGCCTACTCCTGCTCCTATTTCTTATGTTCTTATGTTCTTATGAAAGAGCATCGTACCTAGGTCCTCCCTTCCACCTTATCCCTGTAACCCCGCACATTCACCATGGCAAATCCACCTAACCAACACATTGCACAGTGTTTAGTGCTGCTTCCTCACAGTGTCAGGGATCCAGGTTCGATTCCCAGCCTTGGGTCACTGTCTGTGCAGAGTCTGCATGTTCTCCCCATGTCAGTGTCGTTTTCCTCTGGGTGCTCCGGTTTCCTCCCACAGTTTGAAAGACATGCTGGCTGGATGCTTTGACCATGCTACATTTTCCCTCAGTGTAACTGAACAGGTGCCAGGAGTGTGACGACTAGGGATTGAGTGCAGCTCCAACAACATTCAAAACTCAACACATTCAGGACAAAGCGGCTCACTTGATTAACATCGCATCTGCAGATATTCATTCCCTCCACCAAGGCACAGTGGCAGCCGTGCGTACTACCTACAAGATGCACTGCAGCAACTGACCAAGGCTATTTCAACAGCACCATCCAATCCAGTGATCATTACCATCTAGAGGCACAAGTGCAGAAGACACGTGGGAACATCACTACCTGCAAATTCCCCTCCAAACCATGGAACATCCTGACTTGGAAATATATTACTTCCCTTCACTGTCGCTAGATCAAAATCCTGGAACTCCTTCCCGAATAGCACTGTGGGCATTCCTTCATTACATGGATTGCAACAATTCAAGAAGGCGTATCACCACTAGTGTTTTGAATCAATTAGGGATGGGCAATAAAGGCTGGTCGAGCTAGCAACACCCACATACCATGAACAAATAAGATAGAAAAAAAGAGGGCATGATAGAGCTATCCCTTTCCGAGGCATCTCAACTTCTTCTTCAACTATAGAAGCTACTTCATCTGAATTCTTAAGCCACTCTTAACATCCTGAGCTACAAAGCTGTCATGGTTAGCATCTTCCCATTGTCGGTTGTCCCTTATCAGGTTGTGTTTGTTGCCTGTTCTCTAACTTGTTGTTTGATCAAGTTGACCATTTTTCTGTTTAGTATAATCAGAAGAACCTGCAATGACTCACTCACAGCTGAGACATTTAATGTGATCAGGGATCTGTTAGGTTAGGGTGGCATGGTAGCACAGTGGTTAGCACTACTGCTTCACAGCTCCAGGGACCTGAGTTCGATTCCTGGCTCAGGGCACTGTCTGTGTGGAGTTTGCACGTTCTCCTCATGTCTGCGTGGGTTTCCTCCCATAGTACAAAGATGTGCTGGTTAGGTTGATTGGCTATGCTTAAAATTGCCCCATATCGTCCTGGGATGCTTAGGTTAGAGAGATTAGCGGGCTCTATGACCATCTTTATTCAAGCTTGGTTTCTGTCATTGTTTCAAGTCACCAGACATCACTTCAGTCAGTGATGATGACCTTTTGACATGATTATCCGAGTTCCAATAGGTTTTGTTCTCTGTTAACACAATAGCAGTTGTTTTTAGATTAAAATTAAGGTTATTCTAAAACTTAAGACATGATGGCAATAGGGAGCAAAAGATGCCAATTCTAAACCCTTAGGACTAACTCCAAAGATGTGCGGGTTAGGTTGATTGGCTATGCTAAAGTTGCCCCTTAGTGTCCTGAGATGCGTAGGTTAGAGGGATCAGCGGGTAAATATGTGGGGATATGGGTAGGGGCTGCGTGGGATTGTGAGCAGTGCAGATTCGATGGTGCAAGTGGCCTCTTCCTGCATTGTCGGGTTTCTATGATTCTATGAAGTTTCATAGATTATCTGAGCCTACAGCTTTAGGACATTTTCTGACCATTATAAAGTACAGCATTCCAATGTAGATAGTATTTTTGTATGATGCAAACTTTAAAAAAATGCTGGAAACTGTCTTATGACAAAGGATCAATGTACAGTAATTGATGTGCTTGTTAACTCTTCCATGTTAATGGTGGCTTTCAGATCAAAATGGTTTGTATATGTATCCAGTATTGATACATCCTTTCCCCACATATGTAACAAAAATGTATTCTATTCTTCTCTAGGTCCTTATTGCCATGTATCTTTCCACAAAAGAAATCACAAGCAAGTCACATATTTTCAAATGTCTGTCAGTCCCATTTTTGACACATTCAACCTTGACCACTCAAACTTCCCTATGTAAAGCTTCTTGCTTTCATCCAATGCCTTTCCCCAAATCAGGAATCAAGGGCAGAAATCCTGAGCAAGAGCAATTGTCAACCATTCTGTAACACAGTATATAAACAAGTTGAAATTTTTATTGAATTCCATATTCTACATACAGTCTGCACATTCTCCTCATGTCTGTGTGGGTTTCCTCTAGTTTCCTCCCACAATCCAAAAGACATGCTGGTTAGGTGCATTGGCTATGCTAAATTTTCCCTCCATGTATCTGAACAGGTGCCAAAGTGTGGTGACTAGGAGATTTTCACAGTAACTTCATGGCAGTGTTAATGTAAGCCTACTTGTGATATGAATGAAATAAACGTGAACATTATTTTCAGAAAAGCAAATTACTGCTGGAAATCTGAAACAAAAGCAGAAAGTGCTGGAAGTGCTCAGTTGGCCTGGCAGTATCTATGGAGACAGAAGCAGTTAACAGTTCAGTCTATGACCTTCCATTAGAACGGTCACAACCTGCAATATTAACTCTGCTTTTCTCTCCACACATGCTGCCAGACCTACTGAGTATTTCCAACAATTCCTGTTTTTATGTAAGCTTGACTGGGGAGGTCTGGGGGTAGTTTCTGCTTTGGGAGTAATTAGCAATTGAGTGCACAAATTGTACTCACAATTGGACTAAAGCTTCCCCAACTTGAAGGTACAATTCACATTTCCACATATTTGCACTATCACAGAGGTAAAATGGTCTTTGAACAAGCCCATTTCAACAGCATTTTACAACGTAATCATTACCCTTCCATTAAACATATATTCCTTGATATACTTAAATTCATTTTCAACTACTCAAGGTTACTGCTCTTATCACACAAAAAAAAAATCAACATTTTAAGTCAGAATCAGATCTGGTTTAAATAATGGAAAGAGTTGAAAAAATGTAAAATGGGTGTGTGTGTACAATAGTCAGTTTCTTAGTAAAAGTAAACTATTTAAAAACTTTTAAAACGTGCCTGTTAAGAATCTTAGTGCCTAAAATAATGTTTTGAGCTTCTTTGAAGGCTCACAAATGGTTAAATTCCTGTCGTAACAATTAATACAAGCTGGAATTGTGAAGACAGGGTAGTCAGCATCCTCTTTATTGGTGCAGTCTGACACAAGTGGTTGCAGCATTTTCATTTGCTGCATTAAATTCAGTGCATTCTTTTTATCTTGACATCACAGTGAAGCTTGCAGCTGTTCCTGAATTAATAACCACCGCAGAACATTTGTTAGCTGCCAAATGGATTAGAGGATCAGAACATATCCAGAGAAAGACTGCAGCATTTTAGTCAGGAGGAGGAAGTTTGTATTCATGTAACTGGAACAGTAAAGTATTCAGATGCTAACCCCTGGTTCATATTTCAATTCAGTGCCTGCTGCCACTGTAACCTGCTTGGGTGATGTATGGAATTAATATGATCCTGAGTACACAGTACACTAGCCCAGTTTAACTCTGAAAGTGGAGTGGCAGATGTATTTGGTGGTGGCAGTGTGTTATAGCAGATGATGTGATAAATGTGAAGGCTAGTGGTTTAGAATGTCAATGCTGGTGGTGGCTGGGGGAGGGTGGGTGAAGAGGGGGACCCTATCATTGCTCTGGGGGTTTGGGGGGGCTGGGGTATAGGGATGAAGGCAGTAGTGTGGGAAATGGGACAGAGACAGCAGAGGATCTGTCAACTGCTGTGAATAGAAATATTTGGGTTGAGAGAAAGAAACTTCATAGGATGGCAGAATGGTTATAGCACAGAAGGAGGCTATTAAGCTTGTTGTGTCCATGCCAGTTCTCTGCAAGAGAAACATAGCTAGTCCCATAGCTGACTCAGCAAGGGAGGAGGAGAAGAATGTCTTCCTCATCTAGTAGCTCCTCTCAGGGTGCTCTGAGCATGGATAATGACTCCTCAGTCAGCAGCCCCCTCATGTAGATGCAGTGTTAAGGGGAGCCCCTCAGCCTTTTGGCCACTTCCCAGGCCCCCCCTCAAGTCCTCAGCCATTTTTGAAAACGGCTGCCAAAGAGATCTGAAGCCATGAAACAGTCTGAAAAACTCGTCTTCATTTCAGTTTCAAGGGCAGGTGTCACATCAGGCATTCATGGTGTTTTGTCTTGGTATATGGGGAGAGGGCGGGAAAGTGGAACTGAGCCACGACAGATCAGCCATGATCTTATTGAATGGCGGGGTAGGCTCGAAGGGCTGGATGGCCTACTCCTGCTCCTATTTCTTATGTTCTTATATAGTAAAAATTGACACTGTAGTTTTAATAAATGTATGTCATAGTTACTGGTGTTGATGATTTATGGAGGCAATCACTTACCCCTATGTCTAACATTACTTTAAGCTAAATACTCGGGAATGGAACAGCAGTGTATGTAGGCATATGAAAGGTTTACATTAATATGGCACCAATCTCAACCACCAGATATCTCAAAGCATTTCAGTCAAAGTAGTACTTTTTGGAGTATAATCACTATTGTAACATGGGAAGCGTGGCAGCCAATTTGTGAACAGCAAGTTCCCACAGAGAACAAGGTGATAATAACCAGATCTTCTCAGGAATGAACACTGGTCAGGACCCTTGCTCATCTTCAAAACGGATCTTTCACATTAATATCCTAACCATGATAGGGGTTGTGGTTTTGAACAGAAAGGAAAGTGGTGATTTGCACACAGATTTAAAACAAAAGTACAAACAGGTTTTATTGAAGAGCTGCTCTCTGCACCAAATGCATCAGAATACAAAACTGAAAGTAAAACAGCAACCCAAGCACAAAACTGAATGACAGTGCTACCAAGTCATGTGATCAGCTCTTAAAGCAGCCTGTACTCTTTTAAATTTATGTATACCCAGCTGAAATAACAGATTGATCCTCTTTATAACATTTCAGAGCTCTCACTCAGCCTTGGTTTTTGTGCTCAAATGTCTGAAGCAGAACCTGAACCCTAAATTTTTTGGCTCAGAGGCATGAGTGTCACCAACCAAGACAAATATGACATACAGAGGATAAACAAGGTGCACAAAGGAATGGGAGAAACAGGTTGCACTGGAGTAAGAAATGGTAAGAGGTAATTTGTGAAACTAGGCTTATTGTGCATGTACATAAATACACAAAGTGTGGTGATAAATAAAGTTGGTGAGTTACAGGTGCAAATAGTCACAGGAATACGATGGGGTAATTGCAGAGATCAGGCTCAAAAAAGGATACCAAATATTCCAGGATGCAAAATATCAATTTGGACCTTGGGTGATTTGTGTGAAGTTTGCACATTCACCCAGTGTCTGTGGGTTTCCTTCAGGTGTTCTGGTTCCCTCCCACTGACCAAAGATCATTGAATCATAGAAACCCCACAATGCAGAAAGAGGCCACTTGGTCCATCGAGTCTGCACCGACTACAATCCCACCCACATCCTACCCCCATATCCCTACATATTTTATCCGCTAATCCCTCTAATCTACGCATCTCAGGACACAATTGGACAATTTTAGCATGGGCAATCAACCTAACCCGCACATCTTTGGACTATGGGAGGAAACCCACACAGACACAAGGAGAATGTGCAAACTCCACACAGACAGTGACCCAAGCCGAGAATTGAACCCAAGTCCTTGGAGCTGTGAAGCAGCAGTGCTAACTACTGTGCTACCGTGCTGCCCTTGTGCAGGTTAGGTAGATTGGCCATGGTAAACATGCAGGTTTACAGGGATGGTGTGAATCTAGGTAAGGTGCTCTTTCAGAGAGCCAGTGCAGACTTGATGGGCTGAATGGCTTCATTCTGCACTGTAGGAATTCTATGGAGTAGAAATCCCACTCAGTTCTGATTCTGCCATCAGGATATTCACCTCTGCAACAAGATTCTATTCATGACACATCATGCTATGGAACTCTTTGAATAAAAGGTTTACCTGATTTGGATTATCTGTCACTTTGCTGTTGAAGCATTAGATTCAACTAAATCTTTGCACACTGGTCCAACTGAAAAATACGCAGTGACATTTCATTCCCTTACATTGCAGTTTCCCTTACAATCAGGCATAGGTAAGCGGAATCTTTAAATTGCAGGAGGGTTGTAATGAGGCAAAGAATCAAGACAGGTTTACAGATTATTCAAAGTTCAGGCAGTATTCTCCATTGCCCTCCTAATAAAATAAAATGAAATGCAGCAAAGTCCAAATCCCCAATTAGTCATGTAAAACTCCATCTGCTGACTGAACAGTGCTCATTATTAAACACTAACCAGTGCTTTTTTTGTAGCAAGCAGCAATCTGCAATCTGCTCAGAAAAAACATTTTTACTATCATTCTTCCTTTCCCTTCCTCAAAGCATGAATAAAAAGGATAGAAGCAGTAAGCATTACAACAGTGTGGCCTACTCCAATTTTAAGTGGCCCCAATCCAGCTGCTCTGGTCATTAACATTGTTGCAATGCAGATGAGGAGCTACCACTTCATAAAAAGGTACCAATTGAACTCCCCTGAGAAAATCCATAGGAATTGTTTTGGAACTGTACAGACAGTTACCTTTAATGCAACACAAACATTAGAAACAATACTTCCAATTAAACTCAATGTTCATGTTTTAGCATCCTGCTGGAGACATCATTCAAAAACAAAGCTCCCAGATTTTAATGTCAATGGGAAATGTGTTATTAAATCAATGTAATCGTGTTTAGATTTCCAACTCAAGATGGGCTGCAATTCCACACAGAGAGATTCTGATCCTACCCAAGTATTGGGAACTGGAACCAAAAAGAGCTCCACGTGAGGCAAGTAGTATTAACAGGGACAAGGGGAACAGGTCATTTGTGATCCGCCAACTACAGTAACCAAGGTCACAGAGTGAAAGAGCAGCACAATGCAGAAGAAAAAAACCTTCAAATTACTGTATCAGGATTCCTGACATTTCACAATAAATGTAAACACGCAGGGCAAAGTACTGTGGATGCTGGAAATCTGACAAAGACCTTTCATTGACCTGATGTCTATAAATGCTGCCAATTCTGTTGGGTGTTTTCACCAAACTTCAATTAACCCCTAATCCAACAAATTGATAGTCAAGGCAGACTTGAAGCCAGTCAATTCCATTGGAAAGTGAAATTTTAATACCATATCTCCCAATAATAAGAACCTCATTTCAACAATACTTAGCATTGCTACCAATTTAACAGAGGGCAAGTCATCCCACTGAAACATCATTTTCACACATTATGGATGGACTCAAGTTTCATGGGGTCAGCAAGAGTTTGCAAGTTAGGGCACTCCATCAAACGATAGTACAGAAAAAACAGAACAAATACTATACTTTCTAAATCAATTGAGAGAGATTTTGGTAAGATTGATCATTTTGCAATAGTATATAACTTTTTCTAGAGTGTGTTTCTGGCAAGACCAAATCTTTTCAGATTAGTGCCTTCTTTTTTTCTTACCAACTGCCATCTCTTTCCCAGAATCTGTTAACTGTGTCGTATTTCAGGGGCATCACCTACACCGCACCAATCTGCCCATTAATCACGACTGAAACTGAGTCTTTTTAACCGCGGGTGTGTAGGTCATCACAGCTGAGTCTAATGTTGTCCTTGCATCACACATACATCCACATTCCAGCTGGGGTGATTGGATAGCAATCATATGCAGCAACTGTGGCAGACTTTCCCTCCTCGACACAATAACACCAAAGCCAGGTACAAAACCTCTCCAGCAAATGGAAAGACCAGATAAAGGCTGGCACCTCCAAAATCTAGATGGTCCAAATACACTCACCAAATAAATTCACTGAGCACTGGAGTCAGGTAACAAATCTTGAACTGATCAATTAATTTGGGGGTTAACTTTTTTTGTTCTCATGACTCATGCAAATCTAGTGTAACCCCAGATCATTCCTCTAAATTGCTCTCAGTAACTGTCTGAATCTAAATTAAGCTAAATTTGTCTCTACACCAGCTATTCTCAATGCAATTGCCCATTTGTCCTGAATTCTAGTTGTTGTCTAAATCTATTAGAACCTGGATTGGTTGCCAGTAACAGTTGCAGGAAACTGCCATCACCCTGGGCTAAAGTCAAAACTAGGTTTCAAAAGATAAGGTTTTAAACATGAATTCTTGGGATATGGCATCAATGTCATTTATTGCCCAATACTTCTGCCCTTGAGGTTGATGAAAGTGCACCAGAGTGCTGCTAGATTGTGATAAAGAAAACAACATTTTTCAAGTCAGGATAGAGTGTGAATTAAGGAAATTAAGGAAATGAAGGAAATGAAGGAGAATTAAGGAAATAATGAAATTCCCTTGCCCTCTAGCTAGTGGAAGTCACGGGTTTGGGAAGTGCTGCCAAGAAAGTCCTTGGTGAGTTGTATTGAATCTTGTAAATGGTACACACAAAAGCCAATGTGGGCCAGTGGTGGAAGCCTTGAGTATTGCCAATCAAGCTGTTGTTGTGGATGGTGTTGAGCTTCTTGAGTGATGTGAGAGTTTAACTCATCTAGGTAAGTGAAAAGTATTCAATAACTTAGCAAACTCCTACCTTTCATTGCAGTATCCCCAGCCTCTGACTTGCCATTATATTTACATGGTCCAGTTAATTTCAACCTTCAGGATTTTGCCGATTGGGGATTTGGTGATAGTAATGCTATTGAATATCACATTGACATTGCTAGACTTTTGTTTTGGAGATGATTGCCTGGATCCTGTCCAGATCTTGAACGTGAGCACAGACTGCTTCATTTGCTGAGAAATTGTGAATGGAGCTGAACATTACAACCACTCAAAACAGTCACACACCTGACTGTACCATAGAGAGATGGGCATTGATGAAATAGCTGGAGATAGTTGGGCTACAATTATTGCCTTAAGCAACTCCTGCAGTAATGTAAAAATGTGGTAGTGCACAGAATCATCCCAAACAGCCTCATCACAGGAGCATTGAATAAAATATGACAGATGAGCAAAAACCAAAATGGCCAAAGAGGAAGTCTTAAAAGAGCACAGCTTGGCCCTAAGCAGCTGAATCATAGAAAGAATCACAGAAACCTTGCAGTGTAGGACGCCATTCAGCCCATCAAGTCTGCCTCGATAACAATCCCACTCAGGCCGTATCCACATAACCCCCAACATATTTACCCTGCTTAAACTACACATGCCAGGACATAAGGGGCAATTGAGCATGGCCAATGCACTAACCTGCACATCTTTGGACTGTGGGAGGAAATTGGAGCACCTGGAGGAAACTCATGCAGACATAGGGAAAAGACGCAAACTCCACACAGGGACCCAAGCTGGGAATTGAACCCAGGTCCCTGGGGCTGTGAGGCAGCAGTGCCAACTGCTGTGCTGCCCATAGCCAGCAACACCAAAATAGTTAAAGTTGGGGTATGTAAGGAGACAGGACTAAATGAGAAGCAAAAAAAACTCAATTTGGATAGTACAACTCTCCACTGGTAAATTTTTCACAGTTTTAATCAAGTGTGATTGCTTTGTAAAAAGGCTTTGAAACCTGTGCTTTTTAACCATCTTTTTGTGACTTACCTATACATTTATGATTCTGTAAACATTTTGTACAAACATTCTAGACGAAAAATATCTTGAATCATTTAGTAAGGAGAAAATTTATTTGGAAATATACAAATTTTAGACCTAGGCTGAGTGAGTTAAAGGTTCAGCGATAGTTCCCCAATCCTAAAAATGAACAGAACTGCCAATACTTAAATCCTAGCTTCTTCTTTATCTGGCTGTCAGATTAATGCAAAAACTACACAGCAAAACTGACCCCAAATTGTCCCAGAGAAACTTCCAATCTAGATAAAATATTGTACTGACCATCTATACTTTTAATCAATGGCAATACTTTCCGTGACATTCACTCAGAGTAGGTTAAATGCATAATAAATAAAGAGAATACAAGGATGTGATCCTTCTGGCCATATAAACATGTATAAATGGTGGAGGAAAGACATGAAACAAAAGAACAAGGACAACAAAGTAGGACTAGCTTGCATGGAGCAGGAACACCAGTTGGACTTAACGTTCCAATAATGTTCTGCATATTCTTGTATATTCAAACCTAATCAGCACAGAGCAAGGATACAGCATGCCAGTTCAGATCTGTTGAGCCTTCACCGTAATCAAACTCCTGCATAACGAGTGGGGGCAGCGAGATCATTAACTCTTAAATATGCGCTGCCACATTTCTTTGAAAGATTCTAGCCTATGTTGGGATGATATGTTGACAGTAACAAAAGTCCTTCAGTGCCTTATCCAAGTAGCTGCTCATCTTGTCCAAGTCTGTGACAGGGGGCATCAGGACACTTGCTGTATGGGGTGTCACAGCTGAATTCAATCCTCACCCCAAGTCCACATACATTCTTCAAAGTAATAGTCCAGGAATGGGGAGCAACGTTCTCAGCTGGTTATCAGCTCTAAGTTCGAACATTAGTCAATAGCACAACCTTGGTTGAGACCAGTTAATTCAGCAAGGATCAAGCATGGAGTTTTCAAGCCTGTAGAGCTGTGACAAAGGGATACACATGCATGCACGCACCCCCACCCCAATATTTCTTAGTTCAGAAGTTTGAGGTCAAAACTGTTGGTCCACTAATAATTTTCTCTTTCTTAATTGGCTCAATGCACAAAAGGCTTGAGATAATCTTCTTAGGTAAGAGGACCAATCAATCAGGCAAAACCGGACCTGCCAAGTGTGAGATGCTTGTTCCGCTGTGGATTATGGAGCATGAAGCAGAGTGTGAAGAGATCCACAGATTTAGCCCATTCTATCCTCTTCCCAGTAGCAGATTACAAAGAGATGAGTGGCAGGGATGGTGGGTCAGAAATGTCAATTTGAAAAAAGAAAATGCATTTTTTGTACTGGGGAAAAAGGATACCTGCAGAATTAAAACATGCTTCACTCAATTTTCCCCAAAGCCAATGAAAGCTCTGTAACTTTCAAATTAAACATACAGCTGCCCCAACTTCTGGTGGCAACTTCGATCTTTGTTCCAAAGTCAGCAGTAACACAGCCAGCTGTCATCTGGAGGCACTGCTTGAGTGGTTGCAAAGTGATGCAGTGACCTGATTCAGACTGTTCAGCAGCAAATTTACTTTCCACATTGAGGAGGCTGGCGAGGATTCTCTGGAAGTAATATTTCCTTACTGAACGACACAAGCTCCCGCAATTCTTTATTTTCGAGCTTAAACAGAAAGAAAACAATATGAGACTTTGTGGAGTTTAAGATATGCTAATTTACAAGCCATTTTTAGATCTGATGTTCCAACTTTTTTCCTTCATTTTGCTTCTGAAGGAGTGAGTCATGCTGAGCTGAGTCTGTAGGTATCAGTTTCACTCTACCAGCTAAATAATGAGTTGGCAGGTATTCAATGACCTCCACAGATGTTGTCTGACTGGCTGGTGGTTTGAGAAGGATCAGGTTGGACTGTGACATCCCTGTTGAAAATCACTACCCAAACTCACATGAAGAACGACCACAAGAGACCAGGGAGGGGTAGAAATGAGCCCTGTTTGTGTATATTGAAGGTGAACCTATGTCAGTGGAAGCCATTGCTGATGAACAGCATGAGAATAAGATTGGAGATAGATCTTGGGGAGCTGGAGACATATGTATGTAAGGAGGGGTCACAGGGGAAGGGGTGGCAGCAAAGTGGGGATGCCAGATTTGAAAGGGAGAGGTGACCATTTACAATATCAGCCAACATGGGGGTCAGGAAGAAAAGCTGGATGGTCAGCAGTTTAGAGGCAATGGGATTTAGGGAGCAGAAGGTGGGCCTGCCTCATGGAAAAGCTGAGCTTGGCGATGATATGAGGTCAGATAGTGGAGAAAGAGGTAATTTTCAAGGTGAAGGCAATGACAAAGAGCAACATGGTAGATGAAAGGAGAAGTGAGGGCTGAAACAACAAAATGGATGGTCTCAATTCTAGTGGCCAATAATTCATGCACTCCTCATTATAGTTAAAGAAAGGGTGGAACGTTTGCACACAAGTATATAAGGAAATGGTGGGTAGTGGATAAAATAATTCATGGTTTGTTTTGTTTCGGTAGAAAAGAATAAGATTCAATAACACTTGATGTGGTCCAGCCAAATGTAGTGGTTAAACCTAGGTCACTCCCCCACAGTTACTTTTTTCAGCATCTGTAAATTTCCAAATCTGCTGTAAGACAACACCAAGCCTGAAGTCCAAAATGCACTGTAAGAGTGCGCCAGCATGCAGAGGGGCCCACTCAGACATCAGAGCAAGATAATGAAAAGGAAACCAAGGATATATTGACAGAATAGATGTTACAATTATCAAGTCAGAACTGCACCTGCATAGGGGCTAAGTGAAATCCTGCAGCACCCACTGAAAATTCCTACCTCCAGTTGGGCTATTTTCTCTTGAACTTGACAATACTCTTGATCATCCACTCGAACGGCTTTTCTCATTACTGTGGCCATGTCACATATCTGTTCTACCTGGGTTTGCAGTTCCTGGAAGTACAATAATCAGCAACGATTATTCAGCTCCTAGCTAAGTCAGTCTTGGTCGACACTGAATAATTCAGCTCTGTAAACCTCAATCCACCAGGTTGGGAATTGGAAAGAGACTGCTGGAACTCTGAGGATTGTGGTCAGATGCTGCATGGGCCAGAGGTACTGCAAGAAAGTCAGAGAGCATTCCAATTCTCACCAATCCCATTTCAAAGAGAGTGTACATTGGCCAAGGACATGTTCAGGCTCTTTGTAATTCCCTAGTCAAATAACTCAACAATGGGTGTTGTACAGAAACCCAGCAGAGCCTTAATTCAGTATCTTACTGAAACTGAACTGGTAACTTTTTGTCCTTGAATAAACTGGCATTCAGTACTTTGAAATAATCTAGAGTGGTGAATCAAATGTACACTACAAGGCTTAGTTAGACAAAGCTGTAGCATACAATAAAAACTCTCTTTACAAACACAAACCTAGATTACAGAAACAGAAAAATGCTTTATAATCTCAGTGCCTGAAAACATTAAAAAAAGGTCAAAATGAATGCAGCATAACTCCACGAGAATCCTCCAACAGGCACCATTTACATTAAGTTGCACCTAAACCCATACAGAGCAGAGAACATCATGTCACAGAACAAGTAAGCAGAGCCAGTTTGCTTAAGGACCTTTACTGCAACCTTTTCCAAAGTTGCAAACTTCTCAATTCAAGTGTAAACTGAGACAAATTTGCAAATTGAGCCTCAAAGGGAAAATCCTCTTGGCTTAAGATAGACAAATTGAGGAAAGAGCCTGCATGTGTATATCAGAATAGAGTTAGCAATGCAGCTTGTTACCTGGGAATGCTCCTGGTGTAAAGTGGTAATTGGTGCACTATCTAGCTTTCTCTTTGATGCTATAAGCCGTAGCATCTGCTTTCGGTATTTACTCATGATGAGTTCTAAGGCATAGCGGTGTTCCTCCAGAGAAAGCCATAGCTCTGAGAAACAAGAAAAGCCACCAGCAAGTTAAAAGACAATTACTGTAGTCTGAGGCTGTGAAAGTAATAAAAATATTCAAAATAATCCTCACTGCTGGTCTTCACTTCCTTAAGAATACTGTATTACCTGGGTGAAGCAGGAAGTTCCCTCCTTGATGTATCATCCTCATAGGAATTTCTGGCTGATCTTGACCAGGGCGTCCATGACATCACAGTTGCTGTTCCTGAGCTAAGGGGCAGCACAGTTGTTAGCACTGCTGCCTCACAGCGCCAGGAACCCTGGTTCAAATCCAGCCTCGGATGACTGTGTGTGGAGTTTACAGTGTTTACTAATTTACAGAGTCTACTAATCAATCTCTGATTTATCTACAGCACTCAGACTTGTCGGGGCCACTGATTCAAAGACTCCTGTTACACTCAGTTATTGTTCAAATGACTAATTTTTTACAAATAAATTTAATTTTGAATCTGAATGGTTCAATTCAACTGCCTTCATTCTGCAGTGCACGTTTGATATTTCCCTTCGATGAACCCATTTTCACAAAAGCTAGTTGAGTTACTGCATAATTTCTATTCTTCAACAGTTTAAAATGATAAACTTTCACACAAGCTTTCTGCCCTTTACACATTCACTCCTGTTGAGAAAGTTTTACAGGTTCTGATAAATCATCCAAAAAATCAATTCTTCAACCTTGATTAAGTAGCCTGATATTCTTGGCCACAGTTCTCACCAGGAGTCGAGTTGCTGGATTAAGATCAGGAGCAGGAAGCACCTGCTTTCTTTCCCATTAAAGCCCTGGACAGCGACTAAACTGAATCAGTTCTGTTAGTACCCCAACTAACACATCACAGCCAAGATGGCATATCTTATCACAGGGACCATAAAGTTTAACCTGAGCCTTCATTCACCCTCACATTTACATCTTTCAGAAGAGACCACTACCCAGAGGTTCAGGATTGGGAACTGTGGCTGGCTTTCATAGAATCCCTACACAGTGCAGAAGGAAGGCACTCGACCCATTGAGCCTGCACGACAACAATCCCATCCAGACCCTATTGCTGTTACCCCATGTATTTACCCTGCTAATCCCCCTAACCTAAACATCTTGAGACACTAAAGGGCAATTTAGCATTGCCAATCAACCTAACACGCTCATCTTTAGGCTGTGGGAGGAAAAACATGTGGATACAGGGAGAACATGCAAACTCCACACACAGTCAGTCACCCAAGGCTGGAATTGAATCTGGGTCCCTGGCGCTGTAAGGCAGCAGTGCTAACCCCTTAGCTCAGGAGCAGCAACTGTGATGCCAAAGATACCCTGGTCGAGATCACCTAACACTGTATAGATCCGTGACAATTCAAAACTGGGACACAAATCCTCAACAGGACCACAACATGTAATGCCTCTACCTATGGTGGGGGAATATCATCCACTTTTAAACCAGCTGTTGAAGATTAAAGAGTAGAAGATATAGCAACCAGAGTCCAAAGGAAATAAAAAGTGAGGAGTGCGTGCAGTACAAAATTAGAAAGTACAGGCAGCCCACGAAAGAACGTTGCTTTCAGGGACCAACTGTAAATTGGAACCAATTTTCCCAGAGGAACAATGGTATAAATGGGAGATTTGTTCCCAAACCAAGGGTGGAAATCACTCATGGGGTGCCTGGAGGAGAAAAATGTTCTCACTTCTTGCCCAGTCAAATTGTTGAGGTGACTGATGTCTGCACACCTTAGCACAAGTTCCTTGGTTACAGTAGGGAATACAATGAAGCCATCAATCACTGTCAGTTACCTGTTTAATCTTGAACTATGCAAATCTGAGTGCTTATTAAATACAACAGCATTCAAAACATGGAGTTTTTGTTAAAAAAATTTAATAGAATAAAACATTAATCTCTAACTTAAAAGTGATGGTTTGAACTGTCCAGTCATACGGTTGGGCAGTGCAGATCATCAATGCGTATGGCATCGTAAAGTCAAAACCGATGTTACACGGTTAAAATGAGGTGTCAATTAATAAACATAGCAAGTGCCATTCCTTGCAACTCAAATGCTGTAAAGTTGAGGACTGCGTGTATACAAACGTTCCCCAACTTCTTTGTATTGGCATCCTGTCATTGAATCTAATGATAGGAACATTCAAAAGGTAGGCAGTTTTTTGCTACTCTTAACTAGGAAAAGAAATGCTATAATGACTCGTTTCCTACTAAACATTTACACAAAGTTATTTGACAATTGGACATTTTCAAGCTTCCAGAAATACGCAACATTCATTTCATAGTATCCAGTTGGGAATTTGGGTGTTATCGCTTTCCCTTTGGAGAAGGGGTTTTTTTTGTTTACAGGCTTTTACTTTTCAGCTGCCTCTATGCATCCACACAGAGAAACCAAAAATTAGGAATGAATAGGTATTAACTGGGCAATCCCACTCTAATGTTCGCAAATAACAGGAATGACATGATTTTCACATTTCAGAGTCAGTTCTTTCTACAAACTGTGTGAAATTGGACACTGTCCTGTAAAATCACACTGAAAATGTACCAAGTAAAACTCTTGGTTGAGGAACTATGTTCTCATTTCCCTCTGCTTCTCCAAGCCTGGGCTTGCTAAGTAATTATACAGAGGGCTCTAAACCAGGCAGGCTCTTCACTTGATGTGCTCACTGAAGATAAGGAAAAAGATACATTAAAATCAAATTTGCTCAATATTTAACCGCGCATCTTCTTGTTAACATGTGGTAGCTAGAACATATCGATCAGACTGTAATTGTGATTGAACTGAAATAACTAGCCATTAGTTCACCATACACAGGTACTGTAAATAGGTTTTAACAAACAAGAAAAACCTTTATTTTCCTGCTGCAGATCCCGGATCTGTGTGTTCTCCTGAGAGAGGATAGCATGCGGCTTGTGACTGGCCAGCTTCTTTAACTCAGCAAGATCTTCCTGGTTCTGGAAATAGAGCAGAGCAAAAATCACACACAATCTGCAATCTAAACTGTCACCATTTTCCCTACTCTTCTGAACTTGTAAGTCTGCTGCTGTTATTTTCACTTTATAAATTGTTCATAGAACACAGTTACACGGATAATTGTTAATTAGACCAACACATGGAGCAATTATCAAATCAGTTTTAATTGGCAGATATATTTCATTCATGCGGTTCCAATTCCGGTCTGCTCCTACTCCCAGCACCAGGCTGTTCTCGTCCCTGGGAATTCTGAGCTTGTGAAGTGTTTCATTGCAACTCTGTGATCTGCATCAGAGGGCCCCAGCCCTTGCTGGGAATTAAATGGTCAGCAATAATCATGTTTAATGATTGAAACCAGCTAATGGGAAAAGGTTTACCAAGGTGAAGAAATGAACCCTCGGTGTAGTGAGGGACTGCAGTAACGAACGTGCCAAGGCACTGCTAACATTTAGGCTTTTCACAGTTAGGAGCTCGGTGGAACAAAAAGGACACTAAGCAGGGAAAGGTGAAATTAAGGCAACCTGACCAAAAACTCAGTCAGAAATGAGGTTTTTAAAAGGAATGAGGTGGAAGTTCAGAGAGTAAGGGTCAGATGTCTGAAGTTCTGCTGCCAGCGGTGGAATATCCATCAACACTGAGCATTCCTGCAGGGTCAGCACTTGTTGCTCATCTCCACACCACCCCCCTGCTCAAGGAGATGGTGAGGAGCTGCAGGTCACATGGTGTAACTACACCCACACAGCAGCTGGGGAGAGAATTCCAGGATTCAGTAAGATGTGAAGGAACAGTGATGCAGTCTTAAGTCAAGTCAATGTGTGGTTTTGACCGATTGTGGGCTATGTGTATAAAAGGTGTGGTTTTGAGCGAACTTGCAGGTGGAAGTGTTCCTGTGCATTTGCTACCCTCGTTCCTCTGGGTGGTAGAGGTCTATGTAGATTCCTCCCCCCCACCCCCCTTCCTGTTCCACAGCAACTTGTGCACTTCCTCTTCACCTGGCCACAGGGACTGAAATGCTTTAAGATGGCAATTCACTCATCACCGTGGCAAAGACAACTAGTGATGGGAAATAAATGACAGTTGGGCCAACAGCACCCATGTCAAGAAATAATTTCTAAAACGGGGGGGGGTGTGTGTGTGTGGCTGATACCGGAGTTGAGGGGGTTGAGCTATGAGGAGAGGCTGAATAAACTAGGCTTGTACTCGTTAGAGTTTAGAAGAATGAGGGGAGATCTCATTGAGACGTATAAGATGATGAATGGGATGGATAGGATAGAGGTGGAGAGACTCTTCCCGCTCAGAAAGGACAGTAGGACTAGGGGGCACAGCCTCAAGATAAAGGGGGGGCGGTTTAGAACGGAGTTGAGGAAGAACTTCTTCACTCAAAGGGTGGTGAATCTCTGGAATTCTCTGCCCGTTGAGGTGGTGGAGGCTACCTTGCTAAATATTTTTAAGACACAGGTTGATGGGTTTTTGATAAGCGAGGGGATTAAGGGTTATGGGGAGAGGGCAGGAGTGTGGAACTGAGCCACGACAGATCAGCCATGATCTTATTGAATGGCGGGGCAGGCTCGAAGGGCTAGATGGCCTACTCCTGCTCCTATTTCTTATGTTCTTATGTTATGTTCTTATGTGTGTGTGCGCGCGCGCGCTGGGGGTCCTGTGATGGAGGAGGCTGCAGAGTTGGGGGGAGGCCCTGAAAGGTATAAAGTTGAGGACAGAAGGAACAAGGGCAGCAATACACAGGGAAGGTGATATGGACTGACTGAAGCACTGGCACAAAGCAGTTTAGAAACACAGAAAGCAGCAGCTGTTCCCTGGTGGAACTGTATAAGTTAGTGTTTCAGATTTGTCAGCTGGTTTTAGACTCACTCTGTCTGGGATTCCTGTCCCAACTTCCTTCATACTCTCCACACGTTTATTCAGTGCTGTCGTCTGCTCGATTAGAGATTCAGCTGCATTATCATGATCCTTCAGTCTCTCCACTAAGACCTTTGCATCAGCCAAGACCTTCTCTATTGTACATGCCATTGCCTGGGAACAGAAACAGAAACACAGCTGGTTTTCAGACAGCTTATTTCCACTCTCGCTCAGAGAACATTCAAAGTTTTTTATTCACTCCCGCCCCTCCTCCACCTCATCCTGAAGCAGTCTTGACTTCTCCCATCTCTAGCCCAGGAGTATTAAGAGCATGAACAATGCTCCTGTCACTCTTGGATCAGAAACTGCTCCTGGAATCTCTGATTTGAAGGCTCACTTGTACAATGAATTCACCATAATGGCATCTTGGATAAAATGGTCTCTATCAAAACCAATAATTCAACATCATCTCCTGCTAAAAAGATTCCCAGTAGCACAGCAGAATTAAATTGGGATAGTCTAATGTTCAGAGACTAAGAAAACATAAGTAATGGATATAGGCCATTCAGCCCCTCAGGTGCATTCAGCCATTCAATTAGATCATGGCTGATCTGATTGTGACCTCAACACCAAGTTCCTACTTGTCCCCAATAACCCTCAACTCCCTTGTTAATCAAAAATATGTATCACTTACCTTGAATATATTCAATGACTCAGCCTCCACTGCTCATTGGGGGTAGAGAATTCCACAAATTAACAATCCTCTGAAGAAAGAAATTCCTCCTCATTTCCTTCTTAAATGGGTGACCCCTTATTCTTAAACAATACCCTGCTCCATTCTAATTCTTCCACAGGGTGAAACACTGTCAATCCCCTTCAGAACCTCAGTAACTGTTTCAGTAAAATCATCTAATTTTTCTAAATTTCTAGACCATGAGAATGTGTCTAACCTTCTCGCATTAGGCAACTCCTGCATTTGAGGAATCAACCTAATGAACCTTCTCTGAACTGCTCCCAAAGCAAATCTGTCCTTCCTTGAATAAGGAAACCAAAATTGTACACAGTTTATGAGGGGGAGCAGTTTCTCCCAGTCAACTATGCAGCCATACACCCCCCCCCCATCCTCCACCCCCAAATCATGATTTTGGACACCTCTGTCAAATCTCCTTCTGGCTTTCTCCTTGTAGAGAACAGTCCCAACCTCTCCAATCTATTATAACTAAAGTTCTTCAACCCTGGAATCATTCTTGTAAACATCTTCTGTACACAATATTCCAGCCAAGGTGTAACTAGTGTCTTGTACAAGTTCAGCATAACCTCCTTGCTCTTGTACTCTAAACCCCTATTAATAAAGCTATATGCTTTATTAACTGCTCTTTCCAACTATCCTACTACCTTTAATGATCAATGCAAATACACACCCATGCCCCTCTGCTCCTGCATCCCCTAAAAAAAATTACCCCTTGTTTTATATCATCCATGTTCCTCCTATCTACTACATCACCTCACACTACTCCACATTGAACTTTATGGGCCACGTATTTACACACTCCACCAACTAGTCTGTGGCCTTTCGAAGTTGTACGCTGTCCTCCTCTCAGTTTACAATACTTCCAAGTTTTGTGTCATTCATAAACTTTGAAACTGTGCTCTGTCACCAAGATCTAGATTATTAATAGATATCAGGGAAAGCAAGGGTCTCAATACCAACCTCTGGGAACACCACTACAAATCTTCCTTCAGCCTGAAAAATATCCATTCAGCCAATTTTATATCCACGTTGCTACAATTCCTTTCATCCCATGAGCTTTAGCTTTTCACATAAGTCAGTTGTGTGGTACTATATCAAATACTTTCTGAAAGTCCACGTACACCACATCAACAGCATTATCCTCAATAACCTCCTCAAAAAACACCAGCAAGCGTACAAGATAGTGTAGCATGATTTCTCCTTTAGAAACCCATGCTGACTTTCCTAATCAACCCAGATTTTTCTAGGTGATTATGAATTCTATCCCAAATAATTATTTCTAGAATCTTCTCCACCACCGACATGAAATAAACTGGCCTGTAATTGCTGGGGCTAACCTTACAAACCTTTTTGTAATAAGGGTTAACATTTGCCATTCTCCAATTCTCTGGCACTGCAAAGTTCAAAGAAGACTGGAAGATTACGGGCAGCACCCTTGTCATTTCCATTTTCACATCCTTCAACATCCTTGGATACATCTCATCTGGTCCTGGTGACTTGTCAACTTTAACTGCCAACAGTCTATTCAACAATTCCTCATTAATTTTGAGCCCTTCAAGGGATACAGTTTCCTTCGCTTCACCTCAGTAGCATTAACCTCTTTGGTAAAGAGGGATGCAAAGTCTTCATTTAATATCTTGGCCTCCATGTGTAAATTCCCTTTTGTGGCCTTAACTGGCAGTACACCTTCTACCACTCTTGTAATGCTTATAGGCTGAAAGACTTATGTTGATAGCCAGTCTTTATACATAATCCCTCTTTACTCCTCTAATGAACTAGTCTTGATGGGGTCTCATCAATGTCATGTGCAGTTGTAGCAAGGAATGAGTTTAAAAAAAAGGATTAGGAGAGCTAGGAGGGGGCATGAGAAGTCCTTGGCGGGTTGGATCAAGGAAAACCCCAAGGCATTTTACTCTTATGTAAGGAATAAAATAATGACCAGGGTGAGGTTAGGGACGGTCAAGGATAGTATTGGGAACTTGTGCATGGAATCAGAAGAGATAGGTGAGGCATTGAATGAATACTTTTCTTCAGTGTTCACTAAGGAGAGGGGACATGTTTTTGAGGATGAGTGCGTGATACAGGCTGATAAGATGGAGGAGGTAGATGTTCTGAGGGAAGATGTATTAGTAATTTTGAAAAACCTGAGGGTCGATAAGTCCCAGATGGGATATATGCTAGGATACTTTGGGAGGCATGGAATGAGATTGTGGAGCCTTTAGCTTTGATCTTTGGGTGCTCACTGTCCATGGGGATCATGCCAGAGGATTGGAGAGTGGCGAATGTTGTTCCTCTCTTCAAGAAAGGAAATAGGAATGACCCTGATAAATATAGGTCAGTTATTGGAAAAGGTCCCGAGGGATAGGATTTATGACCATTTGGAAAGATGCAGCTTAATCCAGGATAGTCAGCAAGGATTCGTGAGGGGTAAATCTTGCCTCACAAATTTGATTGAATTCTTTGAGAGGTAAATAAGTGTGTAGATGAAGGTAGAGCAGTTGATGTAGTATACATGGATTTTAGTAAGGCGTTTGATAAGCTTCCCCATGGTAGGCTCACGAAGGAAAAAAGGTGGTGTGGGATAGAAGGAAATTTGGCCGATTGGATAAGTAACTGGCTATCTCAAGAAGTGGAGATGCCGGCGTTGGACTGGGGTAAACACAGTGCTGTTACATGCTGTCTGAGGCCAGAACTCTCCATTCACCTAACGAAGGGAGAAACCCCAAAAGCTTGTGAGTTTACTATCAAATAAATCGGTTGGACTTAACCTGGAGTTGTCAGATTTCTTACTGTATCTCACAGAAGACAGAGGGTGTGGTGGAGGGAAAATTTTCAGACTGGAGACCAGTTACCAGCAGTGTACCACAGGGATCAGTGCTGGATCCTCTGCTATTTGTGATTTTTATCAATAACTTGGATGAGGAAGCTAAAGGGTGGGTTAGTAAATTTGCTGATGATACCAAGATTGGTGGAGTAGTGGATGAGGTGGAGGGCTCTTGTAGGCTGCAAAGAGATATTGATAGGATGCAGAGCTGCACCAAAAAGTGGCAGACGGAGTTTAACCCTGATAAATGCAAGGTGATTCATTTTGGTAGGACAAACTTTAATGCAGATTAGAGGGTCAATGGCAGAGTTCTGAGGAATGTGGAGGAACAGACAGATCTTGGGGTTCATATCCATAGAACTCTGAAGGTTGCCACTCAAGCGGTTAGAACATGAAGGAGGCTTATAGTGTGTTAACGTTTATTAACAGTGGTTTAAGTTTAAGAGCGGGGGCAGGGGCTATGCTGCAACTATACAGGTCCTTGGTGAGTCCACATTTGGAATACTGTGTACAGTTCTGGTCACGTCACCACAAGGATGTGGAAGCATTGGAGAGAGCGCAGAGGAGATTCACCAGGATGCTGCCTGGTTTGGAGGGTAGATCTTATGAGGAAAAGTTGTGAGAGCTGGGGTTTTTCTCTTTAGAGCGGAGGAGGATGAAAGGCGACTTAATAGAGGTTTATACGACGAAGAGGGGAATAGACAGAGTGGATGTTCAGAGACTATTTCCTCAGGTAGACATAGCTGTTACTAAGGGACAGAACTATAAGGTTCATGGTGGGATATATAGGAGGGATATCCATGCTAGATTCTTTACTCAAAAGTGGTTGGGGTATGGATTGCACCGCCTGCTGTAATAGTGGAGTCAGACACTTTAGGAACTTTCAAGCGGTTATTGGATAGGCACATGGAGCACACCAGAATGATAGGGAGTGGGATAGCTTGATCTTGGATTCGGACATAGCTTGGCACAACATCGAGGGCCGAAGGGCCTGTACTGTGCTGTACTGTTCTACGTTCTAAGACATTCCTACTTCTATTGCAAAAAGGGGAAGGGTATAAAGATCAAGATTCCATTTGCCTTCTGATTTTCCTGCTGTACCTTTTGTGATTCATGCATCAGGCCTACTTGTCTGTTGGACTGGCAAAATACTATAGAAAATCCTCCTGCCCTTCATACTCCCACTGTACCAGTCCATACTCGGATAATTCACCTCTTCCTTATAACAGCTCTATGATCATTGCACCTCCCGTCACACCACTCTCCACCCCCCCCTCCCTTCCCCCGCCCCCCCTTAGCCCCCTTCCCCCCCTCCCCCTCTCCTCCCCCCTCCCAGTTGCTGTTCTGTCTCAGTTTGAATCCTGTGTCTCTCAGTTACTACCATTACCTTTCTCACTGCTGCTCTTTATTCCACCCTCGGCAAATCCCTCTCCTCTCCCGGCATTCTCCCACTTCCGCACCAACGTCACTTCCGCTTCAATTCCAGCAGCCCCGGGTCCTAGTGCCATACCCCCTTCAAAACCAGTCCTCCCTTAGTCTCCCCCAGGTCCTAGTGCTCACCCACAAATATAACGTTGTCATTTCATTTGCTGTGATACAAATGAAATAATACCTCAGTGGTTACTCTTCATTCACACACAACACTGAAAGCAGGAGTAGACCATTCAGCCCTTCAACCCTGCGCCACCATTCAATAAGATCATAGCTGATCTATTCTGGCCTCAACTCCTTTTCCTCATTTCCCCATTTCCCTCTATTTCTCAATCTTTCAATTATACACTCACATTAAATACTTATTATGATCCAGCCTCTACTACCCTTTGGGGCAGAGAATTCCAGAGATTCACTACCCTCTGCGAGAAGAGATTTCTACACAGCTCAGTTTTAAATGTCCGGCTCTTTTTAAATAAGAACAAAGAAAATTACTGCACAGGAACAGGGCCTTCGGCCTTCCAAGCCTGCACCGACCATGCTGCCTGACTGAACAAAAACCCCTACTCTTCCAGGGACCATATTTCTCCATTCACACCCTATTCAGTATTTTTCAAGACACTAGTCTTGAGAAGTCACTATTGTATCTGCTTCCACTATCTCCCCTGGCAGCGAGTTTCAGGCATCCACTAGCCTCTGTGTAAAAAACTTGCTTCATACAGCTCCTTTAAACCTTGCTCCTTGCACCTTAAACCTATGCCCCTTGGTAATTGACTCTTCCATCCCGGGAAAAAGCTTCTGACGATCCACTCTGTCCATGCCCCCCATAATCTTGTAGACATTTATCAGGTCACCCCTCAACCTCCATCGTTCCAGTGAGAACAAACCAAGTTTCTCCAACCTCTCCTCATAGCTAATGCCCTCTATACCAAGCAACATCCTGGTAAATCTTTTCCGTACCCTCCCCTCCCCAAAGCCTCCACATCCTTCTGTAGTGTGGTGACCAGAATTGAACAGTATATTCTAAGTGCATCCTAACTAAGGTTCTATAAAGCTGCAATGTGCCTTGCCAATTTTTAAACTCAATGTCATAGGCCTTCTTGACTACCTTCTCCACCTTTGTTGCCACTTTCAGTGACCGGTGTACATATACACCCAGATCCCTTTGCCTATCAATACTCTTAAGGGTTCTGCCATTTACTGTATTTTTCCCATCTGTATTAGACCTTTCAAAGTGCATTACCTCGCATTTTTCCGGATTAAACTCCATCTGTCGTCTCTCATCCAAGTTGCCAAATAATCTATATACTGCTGTATCCTCTGATGGTCCTCATCACTATCTGCAAATCCACCAACCTTTGTGTTGTCCGCAAATTTACTAGTCTTGTAGTTTTGTCCCCTTGTTCAAGATGAGTGAAAACATCTCACCATCTATCTGTCAAACCCCCTCAAGATCTTACATGTTTGAATAAGGTCACCCCTCACTCTTCCAAAGTCCAAGGAATACTGATCCAGTCTATTTAGTCTCTCTTGATAGAACAACCCTCTCATCCCAGGAATTACCCTGCTGAACCTCCTTTGGACTACTTCCATTGTTACTAAATTGTTTTTTTAGATATGGGGACCAAAACTGTATGCAGTACTCCAGGTAATGGGTCACCAACATCCTGTACAATTGCAATAAAGCCTCCCTATTTTTAAACTCCAACCTCTTTGCAATAAAGGCCAAAAATGCCATTTGCCTGCCACCTTTTTGTGATTCATGCACTAGAATACTAGATCCCTCTGTACTTCACTCACCTGCAGTCTTTCTCCATTTAGATAATAATCTGCCTTTTGATTCCTCCTACTGAAGTTCATGACCTCACACTTCCCCATATTAAACTCCACTTGCCAGGTTTTCATCTGGTCACCTAATCTATCTATATCCTATTGCAGAATCACATGAGGTGACACAGTGGTTAGCACTGCTGCCTCACAGTGCCAGGGACCCAGGTTAAATCCCGGCTTGGATCACTGTCTGTGTGGAGTTTGCACATTCTCCCCTTGTCTGCGTGAGCTTCCTCTGGGTGCTCCAGTTTCCTCCCAAAGTCTGAAAGACGCGCTGGTTAGATGCATTGGCCAGGCTAAATTCTCCCTCAGTGTACCTGAACAGGCACTGCAGTGTGACTTTCACAGTAACTTCATTGCAGTGTTAATATAAGCCTACTTGTGACTAATAAATAAACATAACTTTAACTTTAATATCTTCATCACAACCTTTGTATCATCGGCAAATTTAGAAATCTTGCATCTGCTCCTTCCTCCAGATCATTAATGTGAATTGTGGGCCAAGAACCGATCTCTGCAGCACTGGACTATTACATCTTTCCACTCTGAAAATGACCCATTTATTCCAACTCTCTGTTTTCTATGTGACAGCCCATTTTCAATCCATGCTAACACACTTCCTCCAATTCCACCGACACCAGCCTCTTACACATCACCTTCTTTTGGAAATCTAAATATCTACAGGTTTAAATTGTAGTTTATTATTACAAATTATTCAAATTGTAGTTTATTAAACAGATAGAATTTATTCAGAAGCATAATATCCTCAAACAAAGATAATGTACTGCAAGTCCTCAAAATTTGAAATTAAACAAACAATGATGGTAAACACTCTGCAAGTTAGATAATATCTGTGGTCGGAGAAAGAAACAGAAAGGCTCAATAAAGTCTCTCCTTGTTCATTTGGTGATTGTAAATTTATGTTCTCTAGTTATTGATTCACTTAGCTGTGGAATTGCTTTGTCGTGACTTGCAGTAGCAAAGCCTAACATACTGTTAAACACTTATTGGATTTCATTTTAACATTTTTTTTGTAATAAAGACTTCAATTCCTCCTCAAAACTAAAATCTTTCACCCATGGTATTAGTGAATCTCTCCTGCACGGTCTCATCCTTCCTGGAGTGAAATATCCAAAGCCAGACACGATATTCAAAATGTTGTTAAACAAATAATTCTCCTCAGTTTAACTTTCCTGTATATCATTGCTTTTGTGCTGTTCAATCATATTTATCAAATTGATAATTTCATAAGTTCTATATCATCTCACAGTTCTATAAAATTTTAAAGATTGATATATCTGAATCCCAAATTGTTTTACTTTTTCGTTTTAAAAGTTTACCATTTAATGTCCTTTTGCCATTTCCTTCCCGTTTAATCTGACATCTGTCTCTGCAATCGACAGACATGCCTGCATTTTTCTCATAAAGTCCTCTTTACAGTTAACCATGTTTTTGTTATCTGCAAACATCACTTTCTCAAATCCAATTAAGAGCAATGGTCACAACACTGACCCCTAGTGTCATCACTCTTTCCTTCCCTTCAGTCTGAAGCCATTTATTAAATACCACTCTCTTTTTTTGTACTTTAACCAATGTCCTATTCATATTGCCAAATTCCTCTTAATGTCACCTGTCTTAATCAACAAGACCCTTAAAGAGTAATTGATCAAAAGCCTTTTGTAGATCAATTTAGCCATTGTTCATTATGTTTCCTTTACTGGTGCACTCTTATTCTTTTTTTCAGAGAACTCCATCAAATTTATCAGATGTGCCTTTAACAATTCCTTGCTGTCCAGCTATTACCAGCTATCATTAATTAACCTGCACCTTTCTAGGTGAGTACTAATGAACTAGAGGAGCTTGCCATATTTCAGCGTTGCCCATGCAGTTAAGTGGCTTATCCTAGGGTGTTCCATGGTTCCAGTATAGCATTCCTATCTAAAGATGCTTGAAAGGTTCTGAAGGGTGTGAAGGGTGAATGTAATGCTCAGACCAACTTGATGCAAGGTCACAAAATTATCATGATCACGTTCTCTCTGTTGTAAGGACGAAGTCTCATTCTAGATATAATTGTTCTTTGTTATGTTTCAAATAAAGTTCATGTTAAACTCTACCTCAGAAGACTCTACAATCATCATCAACAACACCTCAAACACAAGAACATGAGATGGTGGCAGCAGGTAAATGGACAGCAGGGAGCAAAAGTCCAAAACTCACCAGCATGCAAATAAGCAGCACATTATAAACCAGGAATGGAATGGAGAAATCATTCCCATTGTCATTCTGGTGATCACAGAATCCTTACCGTGCAGAAGGAGGCCATTTGGCCAATTGTTCCTGAATCGACAACAATCCCACCCAGCCCTATTCCTGTAACCCCGTATATTTATCCTACTGATCCCCTGACACTAAAGGGGCAATTTAGCATGGACAATTTACTTAACGCACATATCTTTGGGCCGTGGGAGGAAACCGGAGCACCCAGAGGAAACCCACACAAACACGGGAAGAACGTGCAAACTCTGCACAGATAGTGACCCAAGCTGGAATCGAACCAAGCTCCCTGGTGCTGTGAGGTATTACTGCTAATCACTGTGCCTCTGATCCAGGCATGTTTAACTTGAGCTACATTCACCATGTAGGACAGTGAGTTCTGAGTCATCTTCCTCTGAGTAAGGGAATACATTTATGATAAATGCAATACTTCCATACTACTAAACCTGAATGAAACACACATCTCCCTTGGCCACATTCTCCCCCATCACTGAGATGGCCTTGCTCATCAGCTTCCTGTCTCCTTTGTTTTGTTGCCATCAGGTTTGTGAAATTGACAACATGTCATTACATTGATTTGTTTGTCCTATAAACTGTCAGCCAAGTGAAATGATCAATGTGCTGGCCTGTGCTTGTGGTTGCTCTGACACAAAACCTTTCCCCTATGGCTGGGAATAGGGTAAAGGCAGACTGGTCTCTTGTCTTTGCTTGTGGCTGAGATGCCTGTGGCGTTTCCATGGTGCAGAAATGCTACTGGGGGTAGGAGCAACTCCAGAGACTACAGGGGCAGCCTGTGTCACAGGACTAGGCTGTGTAGGTAGTTTCCCCATCAGGGAGGCCAAAGAGTCACATTCACAGAGTCACTGAGGTCTACAGCACACTAAAAAGGCCACTCAGCCCATCTTCATTGCACAGATCAAAGACAAACTATCTAACTATTCTAATTCCATTTTCCAGTATTTGGCCTATAGCCTTGTATGCCTTGGCATCACAAGTACACATCTAAATACTTCTTTAATGTTATGAGGGTTCCCACCTCCATCACCCTTTCAGGCAAAGTTTCTCCTTTAAACCTTAAATCTACTCCCCTCCAGTCACTGGTCACTCCACCAAGGGGAAAAGTTTTCTTCTGTCCACTCTATCTTTGTCCCTCATAATTTTATACATCACAATCATGTCCCCCCTCAGTCTCCTCTGCCCCAAGAAAAAGAACCCCAGTCTATCCAATCTCTCTCCAGAACTAAAACTCTCCAGCCAAGCAACATCCTGTAAATCTCCTCTGCACCCTTCCCAATGTTATCACATTGTTCCCATTATGTGGATTCCACAACTGCATGCAACACTCTAGCTGTGGCCTAACCAACATTTCATATATTTCCAGCATAACCTCCCTGCTCTTAAACTCTATGCCTCAGCTAATAAAGGCGAGTATACTATATGGCTTTTTAACTACATATTCACCTGTCCTTCTATCTTAAGGGACCATTGTACCTGCACACCAAGATCCCTCTGATCCTCAGTGCTTCCAATGTTCATGATGTATTCCTTGTCTTATTTGTCCTTCCCAAGTGCATTACCTCACACTTATCCAGACTGAATTCTATTTGCCGTTGATCAGCTCATCTAACCAACATATTGTCCTGTAATTTAAGGCTATCCCCCTCACGATCTACCCCCTTTTAAAGAAGCCACCCCCTTGTGACAAGCCCTCCATATACACAAGATCTGCTCAGATGAGGTGGATCGCAACAGACACCTCCAGACGCTGAAAAACGCCCTTGTAAGAACAGGATATGATGCTCAACTCATCAACTGACAGTTCCGACGCACTACAACGAAAAAGCGCATCGACCTCCTCAGAAGACAAACACAGAACACAGCAGACAGAGTACCCTTCGTCATCCAGTACCTTCCCCGGAATGGAGAAGCTTCGACATCTTCTCCAGAGCCGTCAACATGTCATTGATGAAGACGAACATCTCACCAAGGCCATCTTCACACCCCCACTACTTGCCTTCAAACACCCATGCAACCTCAAACAGACCATTGACCACAGCAAACTACCCAGCCTTCAAGAGAACAGTGACCACAACACCACACAACCCTGCCGCAGCAACTTCTGCAAGATGTGCCGGATCATCGACACGGATGCCATCATCTCACATGAGGACACCATCTACTAGGTACACGGTACATACTCTTGTGCCTCGGCCAACATCGTCTACCTGATACGCTGCAGGAAAGGATGTCTCAAGGCATGGTACGTTGGTGAGACCACGCAGTCGCTGTGATAATGGATTAATGGACACCGCTTGACAATCACCAGCAGGAGCGTTCCCTTCCTGTCGGGAAACACTTCAGTAGTCAAGGGCATTCAGCTTCTGTTCTTTGGGTAAGCATTCTCCAAGGTGGCCTTCATGGCACACGACAACACAGAGTCGCTGAGCAGAAACTGATAGCCAAGTTCCGCATACATGAGGACGGCCTCAACCGGGATCTTGGGTTCATGTCACACTATCTATAACCCCCATGACTTGCCTGGGCTTGCAAAATCTCTTTAACTGTCCTGGCTGGAGACAATTCATACCTCCTCAAGCTGTGCTCAACCCTCTCTCCACTCACATTATCTGTACCTGTAAAGACTTGATTACCTGCAAAGACTCGCATTCCAATCATTATCTTGTAATTGAGTTTGTGTCTGTATATGCCCTGTTTGTGAACACAGCTCTTCACTCACCCGATGAAGGGGCAGCACTCTGAAAGCTTGTGCCACCAAATAAACCTGTTGGACTTTAACCCGGTGTTGTGAGACTTCTTACTCTATTTACCACCCTATCAATTTTTGTATCATCTATGAATTTACTGATCAATTCTCCTGCATCAAATCTAATTCATTTATGTAAACCACAAATAGCAAGAGCACCAGCAATGATGCCTCTGGGACTAGGGTGGCCATTTCCAAATTTCCAAAAAGGAAGACACTGCATACGTGGTCATAGGTTACCATATATACAGTGTGCTTCAAAAAATTAATTTTTTGATAAAATTTAAACCATATTGCAAAAACAACAAATGCAAACAGATGATCACTTTAGTTATTTTATTAAATAAAAATTCTAACATGATACTTTTTTTTGCCTATATAAATTCAGCAAAAACCTAGCTATTTCATCATTAATCAGATTTTCTGTCAGAGCCCTTTTTCCTATTCAATGATTCATCATTCTGCATATTACATGCATGCAGTATAAATAAAGAACTGAAAAAAACAAATATTCATTTTCACTCCTGCTGAAGCAGATATGTTAACCAAATTAACTTACTTCACAAACTAAAGGAAGTAGCCTACTTAGGCCTTCCATGGGCTGCCAGGTATGGATGTCTTTTTTTTGTATTTCTGCCCTTTACTTGCCATCTCCAGGAGTTTTCTGTTGGCCAGGAGTTTTTTGTACATGGTTGGGCACTCTTCTGGGAAGTTGTTACATAAGAACATAAGAAATAGGAGCAGGAGTAGGCCATCTAGCCCTTCAAGCCTGCCCCGCCATTCAATAAGATCATGGCTGATCTGAAGTGGATCAGCTCCACTTTCCTGCTTTCTTCCCATAACCCTTAATTCCCCTATCAGAAGCCTATCTACCCATGACTTAAATATATTCAGTGAGGTAGTAGCCTCCACCACTTCAACAGGCACAGAATTCCAGAGATTCACCACCCTTTGAGTGAAGAAGTTCCTCCTCAACTCTGACCTAAACTGCCCCCCCTCCCCCCCACCGACTTGAGGCTGTGTCCTCTAGTCCTGCTATCCTTTCTAAGCGGGAAGAATCTCTCTACCTCTATCCCCTTCATTATCTTATATGTCTCTATAAGATCCGCCCTCATCCTTCTAAACTCTAACGAGTACAGACCCAGTCTATTCAGTCTCTCTTCATAGGCTACCCCCCTCATCTCTGGTATCAGCCTAGTGAATCTTCTCTGCAACTCCCTCCAAGGCCAATATATCCTTCTGCAAGTGCAGCGACCAAAACTGCACACAGTACTCCAGCTTGGAGTACTCCATATTTGGATCTCTGCTTTAACTGAGTCCGCCTGCAGACGGTTTCTCTCGTTTCTCCAAGCTGAGGTCATCATTGAAAAAACTCGCTCCGTGTAAGCATTGCTGCATAGAGTAGAGAAGATATAAGCACTCATCTTCTTCAGGTTTGTAAATGAGACCTCAGAGTTACTGAACAGCTTGAGATAACGTTCTTCACTATAACTATCTACCATCTCAGGAGAATTGATAATTGCCTCCACAATCCCATACTCTTCATATAATTCATCCAGATCAATATCTTGAAGGTTACAGGCCTTGACTGCATCACAGAATTCTCCAAAAGGTATGGCACTTCTTAGGCTCAATTTTGACACTTTCTTATTAAAGCTGTTTTCAGATGAGTCATACCTGTCACTTAAGTACTTTATAACTCTTTCACATTTCTCAGACACATCAGGGGTAAGCTGGCTAAGCTTGGTGTTCACTGCAAACCAAAAAAAGCAATTCTTTACTCTTCTCTCAAGTTTGCTTTTCAGTTCAGCCATTAGCTTAAATATTGAAATTATGCTGAATGACTTGGCTTCTAGTACTTCAATAGTGTCTGAGAACAATTTAAGAGTGCGCCTGAATAAGAAGAAATCGATCTCTGACGATTCACAGGCATTTCCTTCATCTCCAAAGCACTTCACAGTACATTGGGGCACTCCTCCTCACCTAGACTCTGAAAATAACTTTCTGGACCTTCCAGCACTTAAGTATTCTGTCAATAGATGGCAAAAAAGAGAGCCATCTAGCCACAACATGCCGTAACAAATTATAATTATCAACATCCATGAATTCATGGAATTCCTCTAACTGCGCTGTTCTTTTAACTGCGCTGTTCTTTTAACTGAGATGCTGAAATAGTTGTACACTTTGAGCACAATATTTTCAACATCAATTTCCAGTTTTCTGGTAGCAAATCTTGCTGCATGTACAAAACATGGGCCAGGGAATTTGCAACAATAATGTTCTTTTGAGCCATTTTCAGTTTGTGATAACCACTGTTGTGTTTTCCATAGTTTACACTTGCATTGTCAGCAGTGTATGCAGACACTTTATTCAGATCCAGACCTGATGTCTCTCATTTAACCAGTAACTGATTTGTAATGTCCTTTGATGATTCATTGTTATCGCTATAAAAGTCAAGTAATACATGTTGCACTCACTTCTCAAAATGAAAGTATCTCAGAAATATTGGGAAATACTTTGTTGCACCTTTGTTTGAAGCATCAGTTGCTACTGGAAAGGGCAAGCCATGTTCTTTGATATACTCCACACACTTTTGTACAGAATACGGTGTTAGAATATTTTCACACAGAGCTTTGGCTTTAGTTTTCCCACATGTTACACCTTTCACTATCAATGAGTCAATGTATATTTTTTTGTCAACTTTTACTCCACAATCAACACTTCCATATGACTGATGATGCTTCACAGCACGATACACTTTACACAGTTCTGCAGCCAAGATTTTGTCATCTTGAGTTGATCGAGCTGGGGAGAAAAATGATAATAATGATGATGTACCAGCTGTACAAGTGTTAACTTTATGTTTATCTGTGGTATTGTGTCGTTCAACTGCACTTTTTCCCTTACTGCCAATCTCCACATCACAACGGCATAGTGTACAAAAAACATGAAAGCAATCTTTTCTGCTTTTAGCAATAAATCCAAATTCTTTGCCCATTCATGGTTAAATATAATCTTTCTTTTCAGCATTTCTTTAGAGGGCTTGAAACAAAAACAAAAAAGTCAACCACTCTCCACTGGGGCCTTGGACAGACTTGACCCTCTTGGACGTGTTGACATGACTCGTACACTGCAGCTCGTCAGCAGTGTTGACAATGGCAACTACATATAATAAAAATATGTTAACGGTTGTTATAGCTTTCAGTTCCCACTATTTTAAGTATATCTGAGGTAATTTATATAAGTTTTTTTAGTCAGACCTAAAATAGGAGGACAAATTAACGTCCAGCTCAAGGTGGCGGCGGATGGAGGACAGAGTGCTCAAACGCCAGGATGTCCAGCCTAAAGCCGGACATCTGCCCTCCCTATGTGTGGTGGAAGTTTTTCAGACAGGGGATGGTGGGTGACGGGAACGCTGCCACAGGAAGTGGTGGAATCAGGTACATTTGCAACACTTAATAGGCATCTGGATGGGTACATGAATAAGGAGGGGTTAGAGGGATACAGACCAAGTAAGGACAGAAGGTCTTTTTTAGTTTAGTTAGGGCATCATGATTAGCACAGGACTGGAGGGCTGAAGGGCCTATGCTGTACTTTTCTTTGTTCTTTAGTAATATCCTGAATATATCATAGACGGATCTTTTGAGCTGAAATTTTGTTTTTCAATGGTATGCATCTATTTGAATATTTAGAAATGTTTCTTTAAATGTTTCCACCATTCATTTGCCCTTTGTCTATTATGGTGAGCCTTTCAATATTATATATTACTCTCTCTCTGTGTATCGTGAGTACAGACATGTCCTGATAATGGGTAAAATAAATTTGCAGTTCATTTTCCTGTATGCAGTCAAAAATGGTACGTTGAACATACACTAAAACCTTATTGAAAGTGTCTATGCAATACAACTGGAAAGATAATGACTGTAATTTGCAAAATAATTAGGGCTCTGAGTATTGGATCCCTCCTTTCAGCATTTCACAAAGAATCTGAGTAACTTTAAACAAGCCCAAGCCAACTTTATCATGAGCATTAAGTGGAACGTTCTGCCTAGGGTGGAACATTATGCCCAGCGCTCAGAGTCTGAGCCGCACCTTATCCTGGGCAGATCGGTTGTCAGGCAGTGAGACAAGTCCATATCCGGTGCCTGGGAGAAGTTATTTGGAGTTTGTTTGAGGCAGCAGCAAGTTAGCCAGACACCATGGGGAAGAGGGAGCATCAGAAAGATAAAATGTGAGTGACTATCTGTGTGTGAGCCTCAAAAGAAGGACAAATTAATGTCCGGCTCGAGGTGGCGCCTGACGGAGGACAGAGTGCTCAAAAGCCGGACTGTCCGGCTTCCCTATGTGGGACCCCACTGAACACAGTCTTCCAGTCTGAAAAACACTCCTCGACCATCACCGTCTCACTGCACTCTAGCGAATCTTCCTGTGTTGCCTGTGAGGCAGATGGTAATGGCGGAACCCCGTGAGGAATGGCTTCCTCATCATCATCTGTGAATGCTGGCATGAGTAAGCATGAAAGGGAACCATCAGCTGGAGTGCAGCAGATATCCCCCCCATTGTTCTTTGCACCATGAGTGTCACTCACCAGTTACAGAATATTTCAGATATTGTGTACATGTCAGTGCACTGTTCCTTCACCCACTCCTTTCCAAAAGATCAGTCATTCTCCCAAAACAGGACTTCATGCACTCAAAATCTTAATGCATTACAATTGACAAACGGACTCCTCCATTCTGTACTCTTGAGACTGCATTGCCTCAGGAACTCTGGCATGGGGAACCTATCTCTTCCTGGTGGCCCAAGGATATCTGCCTTGTTTATCCCAAGGCCCAGCTGAGTTAAGGCTACACAAATGCAGAGAGATCTAACTAGATACTGGAACCATTCTGGAGGCTTTGTGTTGGGAGGGATAATTCCCATTCTAGCCATTTCTTCCGGCTTCAATTGGACTTGTTTCATTCATGGGAGATATTTTCCTAGATGTGAAAAGACACAAGTTTAGAAGCTCTTTGCAATGTAAGGTTATATTTAGTCTTAAATCATTTGGGGAAGTCTTTTCTGAAGTCACGTCCGGATTATTGCTGTTTTCTGATAAGATTGAGGTCTGTATAAACTCTTCTACTAAAAAGGGAGATTATGATTACGTAGAACATAAATGTTTCATTGTCTTCCTCCCCTTGTACGAGAGTGTTTTCTATAACTTTCCCTCGTACTGGAATATTACCTATAACTTAGTTACCTTTATGCTGCGGTGCTTTCTATTACTTTCCCTGGATGTGTAGTTCATTCCCTCTTGTATTGTAAAACTGTGGTTCCATTGGCTGGGGGCAATGAGTTGGTAATCACACCTTGTTGTCTGATACAACCATTGCACTCGCTTCAATATAAAGTTGGTAATATGTCTATTCATATCTATATCCTCCTGTAATCTAAGGCTATCCTCCTCACTATTTACCACCCTACCAATTTTCGTATCATCTGCAAATTTACTGATCAATTCTCTGAATAGGTGAATGGAGTCATCAATCTCACCCTGGGAATATTTTTGTTCCTCTTCTGGCAGAAATTCTTCAACATTATTAATAACCTTACGTGAAGATTTTGGGGGTGTTCTTACCAAAACAATTCTAACTGCTGAATAAGCTTGATAATGGGAGCGCCCCCAAGTGCAACCATACAGTACTTCAAGAAAAAGACCCAAATACGATTCTTGCCAGCAAGGGGAGTGGGTGGAGCCTTTTCTTGCTGGAAGATTGGCTGCTGAGCTCTAGGGATGCCATAGCGCAGGCGTCCTGATCTGTCATTTGCCCCCATGACCCTGACATCACCCCACCAATCACCCCTCCCTAGACATTGACCCCCCTGCCGCTTGCTGCCAAGGTCAATGACCTCCCTGCCTCCAATCATTGCACTGGACGATTGCCATCCTGGCTGATCCTCCCCCCCGATGCAGAGTACCCCTGTTCCCTCCCCACCACGGAGCTCCATCCCTGCCTCCCCATCATTGCCCAGCCCCATTATGGCCCCGCCTCCATCAGGCCCTGCCCAATTTAGGCCCTGCCAGGATAGCAGTGCCCAAGGGGCAATGTCCTGCCTTTCCCCGACCACCCAAGTGCTTCAATGGCCTCTGGTCCCACCGATGAGCCCATCACATATGGTTCCCCCAAGGCTGACCACTCAGCTTCTGACTTACTGTCCGTTTATGTAGCAATTCAGGATCTTTCTTTCCAAAGTGCCCAGTTTTGAATTTTTGATCCTACTTTCTGTGCAAACCTCTTGGGTAACATAAATTTAGGATCTATGACTTTTCTGAGTGTTTAAATGGTTTACCTGAAGTTTTTAAATTTCCTTCCATATCTGAAGTTTTCCAGCACTCTTCAGTCTCTCAGTGAGACTCCCTGTCTCTCTCTGGGGGATATCTTGGCTTGGCTGAATGTTTATTTATCGAGTGCTGTCAAGCATTGTGGCACAGTGGTTAGCAGGGATCCAGGTTCGATTCCCGGCTTGGGTCACTGTCTGTGTGGAGTCTGCACGTTCTCCCGGTGTCTGCGTGGGTTTCCTCTGGGTACTCTGGTTTCCTCCCACAGTCTGAAAGATGAGCTGGTTAGATGCTTTGACCATGCTAAATTCTCCCTCTGTCTACCTGAACAGGCGTTGGAGTGTGGCGAGTAGATGATTTGCATAGCAACTTCATTGCAATGTTAAAGTAAATCTTACTTGTCACACTAATAACTAAACTTAAAATTAGAATTAACCCTTTAGATCCATAACCTTTGCTTGTTTCTCTGGCTTGAAGCCCATGCTCGCTGGATCAGGATTTTCTTCACAGACTTTTGTGCGTTTTAGCTGTGAATGAACTTGAAGATTGATTTTCTGATTTCCTAGTTCTATTTTATCTACGGAACAGTTTTAGAATTTTTCAGCTGTCTTACAGGATTCTGCAGTTTTAGTGCCACTTTTACACGTCTAACGGAGAATCTTTTTTAAAATTGAATTTTCAGTATTTTGGGATCCATCACTGCTGTCACAACGTTGGTTACTCTAGTTTCAGAATGTGATGTTGCTATGTTCAAACAACAACTGGTTTGTTTCACAGAACTCAGCCATGTGTAGATATCTATGATTGGGGATTACACTGCTGAACTCATGAACATTCTTCTGGCTCCTCTCTGGGTCATGTATCCTTCAGCTCCTCCAGGCACAGTGCTGCATTGGCCAGCAGAGGTACTGCAGCACTGTGCCTCAGCCTAAATCCTGGGATTGCACTTGAGGTAAATCCCAGAGTTCCTGGGGCCAGGAGGGTAGGGAATGTCTTCAGGGGTCAATGAGGAATTGGCGGGGGGGGGGGGGGGCGGGCGGGTCTCAGTGTCATAGGGAATAGACCAGGAGGGGAGGGGCTGAGGACTGGAATTCATATGTCCGAGAGGAGAGGGCACACCAAACCTGAAGGAGTCTTCAGATTCCTACCTGAGGTGGAGATATGTTTATTTTTCAGTTTCCCACCCTGTTCTGAACCATGCCCACCAGCCTAAAAATTGAGGCTGAATGGGAAACGGCCCCTACGACTTTTAATAGGAGAAAGGATAGGTTTACCTCCAGAGACCCTGCCCGACCAAGACACAATGACATTGCATCTTGGTCATGACAGGTGCTAGAGGTCCTAAAGGGGATCCTTTCCATATCCCAATACCTTCCCCCATCTCAGAACCGGCCTGGGAGAAGGTCAGGTCTGATCGAGGTCAGTGGCCCTCTTCTCAGCCTATGGTCCATTGTCCTAAGTGATTGAGTTTAATAGCATGGCCTTCACCCACCTGAACAATTAGCTTATGTCTGAATCTTGTTGAGTAGTTTAGCAGATGGCAATTCACACCCAGGCTACAGCCCAACTCTGCTCTGAAATCTTTGTAAATCGCCAGGTGATGTTAAGTAAATGTTGGCCATTTGAAAATCAGTTGTTTAGATCATTTGTGTCTTTTTGGGGAATTCAGTCCTCACAGTAAATAATGTCACTTTTTGATATAAAACTGGGTTATATAACTTCCACAAGTATTCATGCAAAACTCCTGTAGAAGAAACTTTGATGGACTTGACATTGTGTCTCGATGGCTGAAAAATGCCTTCCCACCAGGCCCAGTTTTCTCAGCATTCCAGGAGAGCGCAGAGACATTCGGAAACTCCTTGAAGACATTGACATCATTCAGAATGGTGACCATTTGTCCATCAAGCTGCATCATGCTCTGAGTCACAATGTTTTAATGATGAGGCAGAGCGACGCAGAGATGGAGAGAAAAAACTAGATCCTTTAATCTGGGTCCAATTCCACAGGACATCCTGTCCCATATACCCAAAGATCCATAGAATGAGCCTGTCCAGTCACACAAAGACCCGTGGCAGAAACTTGCAACTCTGGTAGAAGTCATCCTCAAATTGTGGAGCAGCCAATGATTTTGGAAGTTTAATGACGCTGTGGGGGTGATTCTTCCAGCCTGTTGCGCTGCTTTAATAGTGCATCAAGCCCAGAGACATCAGAGGCAGCTGTTTTACGGGATTCATGCTGGGTGTCATGGCCTGTGCGCGTCTCCGTGTTTTCTGGTGTAGAGCTGATTATTATATGGAAATGTCATGGGAATTGACATTTCCATATGACTAGCAGGCCTAGGAAGGTATTCTCTGAGTCCGCTAGCTCCACCGCGCCCCCCCCAACCCCCCACCCCCACCCCCCTACACACACACACACACAAACACACAACCAGGAGATGTTCATTCCAGTGGCATTTACGACTGCTCCCATTAACAGGGAACAGGTGCCCATTCCCGCTGGAGGGAAGACAGGCCATTGTGGCTTCCCCAGGAAGTCGGAGGGGGGGGTAAAGCAGGGGTGCCCCTTGGGCAATGCCAAACTGGCACCCTCGCATTGCCCACTGGGCACCAGGTAGAGCAAAGAGGGAGCGGGGCTAGAGGGGGGCAGAGCATATTGGGAGGCTATTGGGGGGAGGGGCGATCAGTGCAGGGGAATCCACAACCACTCTGCAAGTGGGATAGGTGGGAGAGGAAGAGAGGACGGCGATTGGGGTTGACCATCGGTGTGGGGGGCGTTTGGGGCTGGTCATCGCAGGGGGGTGTTGGTTGGCACTTCGGTGGGTGATTGGGGCTGACTGGGGACAGGGAGGACATCGGAGCTGATCTGGGGAGGTCTGGAAGGCCAGCGATCGGAGGGGGGTGGTTTGGGGGGGTTGGTGGTCGGAAGACCAGCGATAGAGGGTCGTGGGGTTGGCCACCGATTGGGAGGCTGGCCATGCAAGGCTACTGTGTATGCGCCGATCTCCGCTTTGACAGATTGGTGCATGTGCAATGGCCTGCTCAGTGCTAAGCTGCCATCTTCTCCAGCGGGAATAGGCCCTGCCCTCTACTTCCCAGGGTGAATCCCGCTCGGGCAATCGGCAATGCACAGTGTGTCGGAGATTTGCTCAGTTAACTATGACCAATAAAAAAGCGGGATTTAATCCTGTTTTCCCATTTTTTTGGAAAAATCCCGACCTGTATTTCCATAGCCACAAATCACACTTCTGGACTCAGACATGTTTATTTTTATCATCTCAAATATGTTTGTTTTTTGTGAGAATGAGTTTTTTTATTTTGTCCTAAATATGATCAAACAGGTTGGCCTCGGTACATTGGATCAACAGGAGCAGTAGGAACTGGAATGTAAAGCAGGAGGTTTTACTGAGAAATATCTAACCTCGGGGAGTACCCTCAATCTGAAACCCTTTAACACTGCTGAAACACTGCTGCCCACTAGATGTCAGTGTAATCATTCTCTCTGTGTGACAACGAATCCTTTATTCATTTGAACAATTCAGAGCTTGAGCATTGAGTCACAGAAAACCTCTTGAGCATGAATGCTTAAAATTAACAAAGGGATAAGGAGCAGAAAGATTGGAGGTGTACATATTAACCTGTTGTCTCTGTGGAGTACCAGAGATGGTATAAAGGACAATTTTCATTGATATTAACCCTTTATTGCACTGTTTGTGGAAGAGCAACAATGAGGGTGGGGAGATTATTGTGGGGCCAGCAGGATCCTGGAGATTTCTCTGAGAGTTTGGGATCAGTCCCTCACAGGGTTTCCAGTTTGACTGACCTACATCCAGTTCCATTGGGTGGAATGTCTCTTCATGTCTCTGAGGTCCCTATCTCCTTCGAGAGGACGACCGTCATCTCGGTACCCAAAAAAAGCCAGACAGTGTGCCTTAATAACTATCGGCAGGTGGCTCTGACATCCATCATTATGATGTGCCTCGAAAGGTTAGACATGGTACAAATCAATTCCAGCTCCCAGACTCTCTGGGTCCACTGCAGTTCATCTACAACAGGTCCACAGCAGATGCCATCTCCCTAGCCCTGTACCCAACTCTGGAACACCTAGATCCTAGATAACATCCTAGATAACAAAGATATTTATGTCAGACTCCTACTTGTTGACTACAGCGCAGCCTTTAACCCCATTATTCCTACAAAACTCATCTCGAAACTCCATGGCCTGGGGCTCTGCTCCTCTCTCTGCAACTGAATCCTAGACTTCCTATCTCACAGACTGCAATCAATAAGGACAGGCAACAACACCTCCTTCATGATCATTTTTAACACAGGTGCCCAAACAAGGCTGTGTCCTCAGCCCCTTACTATACTCCTTCTACACCAATGACCGTGTGGCCAAATTGTTCTCCAACTTGATTTTCAAGTTTGCTGATGACACCACTGTAGTGGGTTGGATCTCAAACAATGATGAGACGGAGTATAGGAAAGAGATAGAGAATCTGGTGAACTGGTGCAGCAATAGTGATCTCTCCCTCAGTGTCAACAAAGCGAAGGAGATAGTCATCGACTTCAGGAAGTGTAGTGGAGGACATGCCCCATCAACGGTTGAGAGCTTCAGGTTTCTAGGTGTCCTGATCACCGACAACTTGTCCTGATGCTATAGTTAAGAAAGCTCATCAAACACCTCTATTGTTTCAGGTGGCTAAGGAAATTTGGCATGTCCGCTGCAACTCTCACCAACTTTCACAGGTGCACCATAGAAAGCATTGTTTCTGATTGTATCACGGTTTGGTATGGCTCCTGTCTGTTCAAGACTGCAAAAAAACTACAAAGCGTTGTAAATGAGACCCAGTCCATCACTCAAACCAGCCTCCCACTCATTAACACTTTCTACACATCCCGCTGCCTCAAAAAAGTAGCCAACCCGAACATTCTCTCTTCCACCTTCTTCCGTCAGGAAAAAGATACAAATGTTTGAGGACACATACCAACCTACCCAAGAGCAACTTCTTCCCTGCTGCCATCAGACATTTGAATGAACCTACCTCACATTAATCTTTCTTTACACCCTAGCTATGACTGTAACACTACATTCTGCACTCTCTCCTTTCCTTCTCTATGAATGGTATCCTTTTTCTGTATAGCGTCCAAGAAACAATATTTTTCTGTATGCTAAATGTGTGACAATAATAAATTAAATAGAAAAGAATGTGGAAATATCAACACTATAATAATACTCACTCACCACAGTAACATCCAGGTAACACACATTCACCACAGTAACATCCAAATAACACACATTCGCCACATTAACATCCAGATAACACACATTCACCACAGTAACATCCAAATAACACACATCCACCACATTAACATCCAGATAACACGCATCCACCACATTAACTTCCAAATAACACACATCCACCACAGTAACATCCAAATTACACACATTCACCACATTAACACCCAAATAAAACACATCCACCACAGTAACATCCAAATAACACACATCCACCACAGTAACATCCAAATAACACACATTCACCACATTAACATCCAAATAACACACATCCACCACATTAACATCCAAATAACACACATTCACCTCAATAACATCCAAATTACACACATTCACTATAGCAACGTCTAAATAACATATCCACCACAGTAACTGTTGTGCATTATCCACATCTCAGAGTGACACAGGAAAGGGAATCACTACTGCTCTGTAGGCCATGAGTTTGGTGTTGGGTTTGAGGTCCTGATCTTCAAACATCCTCTTCCTCAGGCAACTGAAGGATACACAGGACTGAAGGTTGCGTTGAACCTCGTTGTCACTGTGGCCCTTGATGATGGTAGGCTCTCAAGGAATGGAAAGTGGTCCACTTTGCCCAAGGCTTCACCATGGATTTTGGTAACAGGGGAGCAGTACAGAGTGCTGGGAGAAAATTGGTGGAGGACTTTTGTTTTGCAAATGTTTTATGTAAGGTCTGTACTCTCATATGCTCAGTGAAGGCGTTGACTTGGCATTATGCTGTGATTAAAAATAAATCGTGCCAACTTCATTTCCACAGACTTCTGGTCTTTCTTTTCCGTTCCATTTTTGAAAACTTGTACTGCTCGGTCCACAAATCTATCTGACGATGGATGGTCCAGAGCCGTGCAGACTCTGTATGTTTTCATAAATATCCTGAACTCTCCATTGGTAAATGGGGTTCCACTGTCTGTCACAAAGATCCTGTGAGTCCTAGAAGACTGTCCAAGTCTCTCTATCATGCTCTGTGATGTGTTGGACGCATCCAGTGCACCTCCAGCCACTTAGAGTGAGGTGCCGATTAGTAACAAAAACATTGCACCCATAAATGTTCCTTTGAAATTCATATGTACCCAAACCCATTGTCTTCCTGGTCATTTCCAGGGGTGTAGGGAAGTTACTGGTGGTGCTTTCTGGTTTTCTTGGCAGATTCTACATGTTTTTAACCATCTTCTCTTTGTCCCCATCTATTCTGGGCCACCAGACATAGCTTCATGCTAACATCTTCATTTTTGATACGCATGGGTGGCCATTATGAAGTTATTGGAGGATAGTCTTTGGGCGGGATGTGGGATAACTATCCAGGCTCCCCATAGGATAATGCCGTCCTCAATGCTTAATTCCAGGTACTTTATCGTATATAGCTTCAAGTCTTGTGCCCGACGTTCTTGTATTTCTCCATTTTGTGAGCTTATTCCGAGTCCAAGTTTGAGTTTGTTTTGTTGAAATTGGTAAGGTATCCATACAATTTAATGTCATTATGACTTTGTCCATTTTCGGTGGTGAGAGTAAACTTGTGGGCGTCTGTGTTGGCAATTTGTGTCCCTGGTCTATGCTCCAGGGTGTATGCACAGGCACTTAATAATCGTGCCCATCACTGCATTTGGGCTGACGCTATGGGAGGAATTGTTTTGTGTTTGGAAAGAAGGCCCAACAGGGGTTCGTGGTCTGTGATAATGGAAAAGTGTCGACTATAAACATGTTGATGGAATTTCTTCATTGCAAAGACCATTGCCAAATCCTCCTGTTCGATTTGTGCATACTTTGTTTCCATGTCAGTTAATATCCTTGAGCGCATGCAAATGGACATTTCATCCTGGTGCTCCTTTGGTGTGACAGTACTGCACCTATTCCACAGGGAGGGGCATTGTATGTTATGACTAATGGCCTTTCTGGGTTGAAATGGGTCAACTCATTATCGGACTGCTTGATCCATGCTCACTGCTAATGCTTCTTCGCCGAAGTATGTAGGGGTGCCAGTAAGATGGCCTAGTTTGGAATAAACTTTCCGTAATAATTTATGAAGCCAAGAAACAATTTTAATTCTGTTGTAATCCTTGGTGTTGGAGCCTTTTTTATTGCTCTTGTCTTGACTGGGTGTAGGCCATCTTTGTCAACCTTGTACCCGAGGTAGGTTACTTCAGCTGCTTGAAAAAAGCATTTTTCCCTTTTTAGTCTGACTCTGTCTTCTGAAAACCACGGCAAGCCTTCCTCTAAATTTTCATGCTGTTCCTTGCCAATGGCTCCTGTGATTAAAATATCATCTAGGTAAACTGCCACCCTGCTATTCTAAGCAATATGCTTTCCATTACTCATTGGAATATGGCATCCACAGATGATACCCCAAATTGTAGACGAGTATATTCATACAATCCCTTATGCATGTTTGCCATCATACATTTTCTTAATGATACTTCCAACTCCAATTGGAGGAAAGTGTGACTCATATCCAAGTAAGATCTGGCCTCTGGTCAATTTTGAGTAGAGCTCCTCTAAACACAGCATCGGATATTTGTCCAAATGAGATGCTCTGTTCACTGTCATTTTATAATCACTGCAGAGGTGAATTGTGTTGTCTGGCTTTAACACTGGAACTATTGCTGCAGCCCATTCTGAAAATTGCATGGGTCAAATAATACCCAGCTCTTCTAACCTCTTCAGCTCAGTCTCTGCTTTCACTGATTGAGTCTTGCCTTAAAAAATTTCGATTGGGCATCCGGATCTACATAATTTTTTGCCTTGGTGTTTCTCAACTTAAGTGATAAGATTCCCGGTTGTAATCTTCTAATTTCCTGTTCCCCCACAATGCATACTTCTGCATCACATCCACCTCCATTTTCAATGGGATTCCATTCACTTGGAGCTGGATCTGTACTGGGGTCACCTTTGATGTGGTAACACAATTCAAACATGCTAATTCCTCTTCTTCAGCTTGACTTATCTGATACATTCTGTTTTGGGGTGGCTTTGCCCTTCAGTCTGGGCACTGCATGTTTCAGCAACCTTGCTGAAACATGCAAGGAAGTGCTGTGGACGTGGTGTACATGGACTTCAGCAAGGCGTTTGATAAGGTCCCCCATGCAAGACTTCTTGAGAAGGTGAGAGGGCATGGGATCCAAGGGGCTTTGGCCTTGTGGATCCAGAACTGGCTTGCCTGCAGAAGGCAGAGAGTGGTTGTGGATGGGTCTTTTTCTGCATGGAGGTCAGTCACCAGTGGAGTGCCCCAGGGATCTGTTCTAGGACCCTTGCTGTTTGTCATTTTCATAAATGACCTGGATGAAGAAGTGGAGGGATGGATAAGTAAGTTCGCTGATGACACGAAGGTCGGTGGTGTTGTGGATGGTCTGGAAGGATGTCAAAAGTTGCAGCAGGACATAAATAGGATGCAGGACTGGGTGGGGAAGTGGCAGATGGACTTCAACGCGGATAAATGCGTAGTCATCCATTTTGGCAGAACCAACAGGATGAACGAGTACACTATCAAGGGCAGGAGTCTTAGTAGTGTTGAAGAGCAGAAGGATCTTGGGGTCCGGGTCCACAGGACTCTTAAATCGGCCTCACAGGTGGAAGAGGTGGTCAAGAAGGCGTATGGTGTACTGGCCTTCATTAATCGAGGGATTGAGTTTAGGAGTCAGGAGGTAATGCTGCAACTTTATAAGACCCTTGTCAGGCCTCATTTGGAGTACTGTGCGCAGTTCTGGTCGCCTCACTATAGGAAAGACGTAGAAGCTATTGAAAGGGTACAGAGGAGATTTACAAGGATGTTGCCTGGACTGGGAGGCATGCCTTATGAAGTTAGGTTGAGGGAGCTGGGTCTCTTTTCCCTGGAGAGACGAAGGTTGAGAGGCGACCTGATAGAAGTTTATAAAATGTTGAGAGGAATAGATAGGGTGGATTCTCAGAGGCTATTTCCCCGGGTTGAAATGGTCGCTACGAGAGGACACAGATTTAAGGTGCGGGGAGGAAAGTACAGAAGTGATGTTAGGGGTAAGTTTTTCACTCAGAGGGTGGTGAGTGAATGGAATCGGCTGCCGTCAGAGGTGGTGGAGGCGAACTCGCTGGGGTCTTTTAAAAGACTTCTGGATGAGTATATGGGGTTTTATGGGATTGGGGGTTATAGATAGGTCTATAGATTGGTAGGTGTTGATGTGATCGGCGCAACTCGTGGGCCGAAGGGCCTGTTTGTGCTGTAGTGTTCTATGTTCTATGTTCTATGATTAGGGGGCAGGCTCCCTGGCTACAGGCACAGTGTTGTTGTGCTAGCCACTCCCTAACCTGTGGAACTCTCTCTCTTCCAATGCTGGGATTTCCTGGTTTTCATGTCTGCTTGTTTCCCTCCCCAAGACTGGGGCTCATGAGTACGTTCAACTGGGACCTGGGCATGCGTAGCAGGTTTTTCTGAGCCTTGGGATGTTATTATTTATGGGTCCTTGGAGCTCTTGGACTTCTTTCTCTGCAGTTTAAGGCCAGTTTTATGGGCTTTTTTAGGTCTAGGTTTGGCTCCGTTAAAATCCTTCTTTGGGTTGCTCACTCATTTATGCCGCAAGCTGAACAGTATCTTAGCATTTCAGTAATGGGCCATATTCGCAATGCTCTGCTAGTTTACTTAGTCGTTTCAGAGATTCCATCACTGTTTCCCCTGCAAATCTAGTAATTGTATTAAACATGTACCATTGCAAAATAATGGAAGGTTCAGCTTTATAATGATTTGCCACCATTTCCACTAATTCATCAAAGGTTTTGGAATCTGGTGTTGCCAGATACGTCAGACTTTTGATAGTACTGGTTGTTGCAGCCCCGCACACAGTTATCAGGATGAACTTTTGCTGGTTATCTCCTTCTATCATTTCTCCAAGAGAAGTATTTTATTCTTTCAGCATATTGTGGCCAGTTTTCAATACTCACATCATTTGGCTCCAATTTCTTCAAAAATAGCATTTTTAAAATCTTCACGATACAGGAATCTGCTAAGTAGGGTTACCAAAACATTCCTTTTACCTCATCACCAATGTAATAACTCAGGAGTCAGCTGTAAAGGCTGTAAATTGCACAAAGGAAAGCAAAACTACCAGCCTGTGATGAACACAAACAGAACCAAAGTGGACAATTTAACGATGGACCCGCTCAGGGGCCTGCTTTATAAAAGGCGTGGGATAGTAGTTCTGCCTGTTAAGGTACTTACCTACCACCATGGGAACTCATATTCTATGAGTCCCATTGGGAGGTCAATCAGAGATTCCCCATATAAGTCCTGGGGGTTATTACATATATAGCGAGGCAGTGCTTCATAAAATAGAGCAAATGTGCCTTCATGGGAATAATTGAAAATTTGAAAGAAGAAACAATGAGTCATAATTGTATAAAATAAAAATCTGAGGCCAAGGACTATTCATGTGAAATGGTGATTTTGTAATGCTTTCAGTAAAGATTAGTTTCCACTGATTGTCTGTCCACCTTTAGTAAAATATTTTCTGGAAGGACAGGTTCACATAGCACAACAGTATAACATCACCCACCAGAGAAGGTCAAGCTGTCCTCATCCTTGACCCCTGTTGCCCTGCAGCTTCTGTTGTAAATAGCCCTCATAAACTGTCTGATAAGCGTTGGATTGTGATCCATCACTCAGCCTCATTATCTGTCTTTTCTGTTTGTGCTTCTTCACTGTAAACATCCCGAATCCAGACTCAAGCGTTATGACTCTTGCCATACTAGCTCAGTGTTGCTGGTATTTACTTATTCAGAAGTTTTGTAAGCTACGGCATAGCTCTGTCCCTGGTGACTTCTTGTTACGCTGTTTTCCCTTTAGCCTCTTTCTCTCTGGACATTTCCTGTTAAACACTTTGCCACTCCTTAAACCTGGAAGTAGTGCTGGATTTTATCCAGCCTTTACTGATGGACACCTTCTCCACAGGAACTGAAGGTAAATTCAATCTAGGTCACTACAAGCTCATGTCTACACACCCACTCACAAGAGAGATTGATGGAGGTTTTTCAAAATTGTGAGGAGTCTGGACACTGTGGAGGAACTGTTTCCACTGGTGAAAGGATTGAGAACAAGAGGGCACCTTAAAAAGCAACAGTAGCCACATGAGGAAAGACTTTTTCACTCAGCGTGTGGTTAAGGTGTGGAATGCACTGCCTGAAAGTATGTGGAGGGTTCAATTACTGCCTTGGGTTACTGTCTGTGTGGAGTTTGAACATTCTCCGAATCTGCATGGGTTTTTTCCAGGTACTCTGGTTTCCTCCCACAGTCCAAAGATGTGCAGGTTTGTTGGATTGCCCACACTAAATTGCCCCTTAGCCACCAAAAATGTTTAGGTTCGATGGATTAGCCATAGTAAATGCATGGGGTTGTGGGGAGAGGGTTTAGGCCTGGGCACCATGCTCTTTCAGAGAGTCAGTGCAAAGCCAAATGCAACCTTCTGCACTGTAGAGATCCTATGATTCTATGCTTCTATTATTGTGGGATGATTCCTTGCCCCCACATAGCCTAAAAGAGTTCAGTGATCTTCTTCACTAGCTATTGAGAATGACTGTGAGGGTGACCGTGAGGGATATAATGTACTCACTCCACCGCTATAGAGCCCTTGGAGTTATTGAGCTTTTTCCACGAGGAATGCTAAGAACACAAGATGGACCTTAATACCAGGGTTGTTGCCTTGACCAAGGCCTTTAGCATTGTCAGCAGTGAGGGCCTTTGGAAGATTTTGGAGTATCTTCTGCCCTGACAAATTTACCGCAATAATTCGACAGTTCCATGACAGCGTGTTCATGTGTGTTCTGGATAGTGAGTTTTTTGACCCATTCCCAGTCATTAATGGTGTTAAACAAGGTTGTGTGCTAGCGCCAACCATCTCCAACAAGTTCTACATAATGGTGATCCAGGTATCAAAAATCAGATATCACAGCGATGGGAAACTACATATTTGAGATGACTCTAGCAAGAACCAAGGTCTCCAATGACATTCTTTGTAATTTCCCAATAACTGTGCATAAGCTGCCGGTTCAGAGCTGGACATGTAATGTAACGTGGACTTATTTTCCAATCCATATGACAACTGCAGCCTTCCAATTAACAGGACGGAATTAAAAGGAAATGGAAAGACAATCTCTTGTCACGGGTTTCAGCCATAACCAGATTCTGTGAGGAGTGGATAAGTTCACTTATCTCGGCTGCAGTCTCGAGCTGTCTATGTTGATGATGAGACACATACACGAATTGCCAAAGAAAGTGTAACCTCTGGAAGCTTCAAACATCATTCTGGGAGCATTGAAGAGTAAGTGTGCCTATCAGACTGAGAGCTTAGAGAAGGCTCCGTGTGTGAGAGACTTGGACTGTGTGCCAGCGTCAGACTGAGAAACTCAACCACTTCCACTTTAGCTATTTTCAGAGGATCAGTTGGCAGGACAGAATAGCCAATACAGAGACACTCACCCGAGCTGGCATGTCAAATATCCACACCATACTGAGACAGTCACAATGAGTAAGGCTGGTCATGTAGTCAGAATGTCCAGTAGTCTCTTACCAATGTGAATCTTCTATAGAGAGCTTGAGTCTAGGGTGCATTCTCATGGTGATCAAAGGAAGTGTTACAAGATCACTCTGAAGACTTCACTGAGGAGTTTTGATATCAGCCCCGAGTCATAGAGTCATAGAGATTTACAACATGGAAACAAATCCTTCGGCTCAACTTGTCCATGCCGCCTTTTTGTTTAAAACCCCTAAGCTAATCCCAATTGCTGCATTTGGCCCATATCCCCCATGCCCATCATGCCCATGTAACTATCTAAATGCTTTTTAAAAAATAAAATAGTATCTGCCTCGACTACTAATGCTGGTAGCTTGTTCCAGACACTCACCACCCTCTGTGAAAAAATTGCTCCCCTGGACACTTCTGAATCTCTCCCCTCTCAAGTTAAACTTATGCCCTCTAGTTTTAGACTCCCCTACCTTTGAGAAAAGATATTAACTATCTAGCTGATCTGTGCCCCTCATTATTTTATAGACCTCTATAAGATCACCCCTCAGTCTCCTACGCTCCAGAGAAAAAAGTCCCAGTCTATCCAGCCTCTCCTTAACTCAATCCATCAAGTCCCGGTAGCATCCGAGTAAATCTTTTCTTTACTCTTTCTAGTTTAATAATATCCTTTCTATAATAGGGTGACCAGAATTGAATACAGTAATCCAAGTGTGGTGTTACCAATGTCTTATACAACTTCAACAAGACATTCCAACTCCTGCATTCAATGTTCTGACCGATGAAACCAAACATGCTGAGCCTCCTTCACCACTCTGTCCATTTTTGACTCCACTTTCAAAGAGCGATGGACATGTACACTAGAACTTTTTGTTCTGTAACTCTCCCCAATGCCCTACCATTACCTGAATAAGTCCTGCCCTGGATCAATCTACCAAAATGCATCACCTCGCATTTGTCTAAATTAATCTCCATCTGGCATTCGTCAGCGCACTGGCCCAATTGATCAAGATTCCATTGCAATTGGAGATAACTTTCTTCACTGTTCAGTATGCCACCAATCTTGGTGTCGTCTGCAAACTTACTAATCATGCCCCCTATATTTTCATCCAAATCATGAATATAAATGACAAATAACAGTGGACCCAGCACTGACCTCTGAGGCACACCACTGGTCATGAATTGGAGATGCCAGCGTTGGACTGGAATAAACACAGTAAGAAGTTTCACAATACCAGGTTAAAGTCCAACAGGTTTATTTGGTAGTAAATGCCATTAGCTTTGGGAACGCTATTCCTTCGTCAGGTGAGCGGGGAGTTCTGATCACAAACAGGAATAAAGGCACACACCGTTTACCGAATACTGATTAAAATGTGAGTCAAACACATTCTAATCAGTATTCTGTAAACTGTGTGTGCCTTTATGCCCTGTTTGTGATCAGAACTCCCCACTCACCTGACGAAGGAACAGCGTTCCAAAAGCTCGAGGCGTTCACTACCAAATAAACCTGCTGCACTTTAACCTGGTATTGTGAAACTTCTTACTGTGCACACCACTGGTCACAGGCCTCCAGTTTGAAAAACAATTCTCTCTCTGTCTTCTGTCAAGAAGCCAATTTTGTATTCATTTAGATACGTCACCCTGGATCCTGTGAGATTTAACCTTATGCAACAGCCTAGTATGTGGTACCTTATCAAAGGTACCTTATCAAAGTCCATGTAGACAACATCAACTGCACTGTCCTCACCTCCCTTCTTGTCCGGGAAGAAGCTGAAAAAGGATCACTGCACCTGACACAATCAATGAACAAATGGTGCTGTCTCCTTCAAAAGCAGGAGACAGAGAGAAAACACACAGGGAGAAAATCCCAAACTAGAAGCTCTTCCTAATCTCGATTGTCTGTAATATCCTATCCCATTTGTAATAGAAACTTCTGGACGCAGATCACATTCCCACTGGGACCTTACTAAATACTGCAGTCATGAACATGGTCATCTTCACTTCAAAGGATGAGCTCAAGCTTATCTCCACCAAAGTGGAGAATTATCAATGCCTAAAGAGATACATAACTCCCTTGTTCACAAGCATCCCCATACCACAAATTGACCATGCAACTTTACAGTTACTCCATTTCCATACCAGACACATGCTGTGACCTCTAACCATGTGGTACCAATGAAGAGTACGCATTTCCTAGCCTGGCTCCTCTCCCCATTAGTAAAATCCCTTTGCCTGGTATGCTCATGAGAGACCCTTTGATGAAACACCACATAGTCACTTACCCAGACGACCAAAGAAAGGCATTCATTCATCTATGTGCAGAACTGGAGTCAAGATCCAGGATGTTCACCTCCTCTGTGACCTCCATCCAGGCTATCCTGAGCAACTGGGAGAGTCCTCTACTCTAATCCCTGGGGATGAGCTTCTCTGAACATGAGAGGGGTGGGGTGCTTTGGCTGGGGGGTGCGGGGGGGGTGGGAGGGAGGTGAGAGTAATAGGGGTCCAAAAAAGATAACCATGCAGATGAAAAGGAGACTATGGACTACAAGAGCATAAGTTGACAAATGAAAGGGGAAAGTGATGTGGACCCCACTGATAGTGCGCATGAAAAGAAGACAGAGACTGCGAGTCAGATAAACAAGTCCACTTGGTCATGCAGGTGGATGCTCTCATCTCACAGTAGTGAGAAGGGCACTCCCTATCAGATCCTTTATGCACGCTCAACGTCTCAACATCACTGCACGCTGCCCTCAAAGCGGCTGTGGGGTTGATTAGACGGTCGCACATCCCCTTGTGGAATGTGCCTTTGCAAAGAAGGTCTGGAGTGAGATGCAGAGGTATTTGTCAAGGTTCGTCCCGAGCAGTTTGGTGAAGCAGGACTCTGTGCTCTACGGGCTGTTTCCGGGGACGCACACCGAGACAAATATCAACTGCTGCTGGAAGGTCATCAACTCGGTGAAGGACGCACTTTGGTCTGCCCGAAACTTGCTGATCTTCCAGTTGAAAGAACTGTCCTCGACCGAGTGTTGCAGACTGGCACATTCCAAGGTCCAGGACTACGTGCTGAGGGACGCGCTGAAGCTTGGGGCAGCCGCCGCAAAGGCACAATGGGGAAAGGCCACACTATAAGGCCTTTTAACGGAGGCAGACCGAGGGCCCGGGAACAGCGGAATACCCTTGACCTGCGTAAGTGTGTGCCAATCTGAGCAATAACGGCACACAGTAATTTATTGAGGCATGGATATAGTTTTAAGTTTTGAAATGTTATGACTGTAATTTGTATAAATCTGTAAAAAGTTTGCAATTCATAGACATGTAGATTTGCAATGGTTTATTTGAGATTTTTATGAATAAAGTATATTTTTGGAAAAAAAAACATTTGATAAAGCAGTGCAGAGCTAAGTCAAAATCGCGAGTAATCGATCAACCAAGATATTACAAGTATACAATGTTAAAGAGCCTAGCACCAGTGATTCTGGTATTCATTCTCTGTTTAATCTTAGAACAGTCAAGATACACCCTATTTCTGTAGTGCTGTTATTAATGGGAAGCCTCTTGAGATGGAAGTGGATACAGGGGCATCACCGCTCCATACGGTGTTGGTGCTGGGCTCTCCCATGATGTGGACGATGGCTCTGAAAACCCTCCCGCAAAAGGCTACTGACAAATCAATAGTCTTTAATATCAAAAATTTCCACCAGGCTTTCATGGTGGACACTTTACAATTGTTTCTGACCACAAATTGCTCTTGGGTTTCTTCAAAGAGGACAAGGCTATCCCACCAAATTAATGATGGGTGTTAATTCTGTCTGCCTATGAAGATACTTTCAAGCAGCAACCTGGAACATAGCAAATGAGCATGCTCCTGGCTGCCTAGCCTTGCAGGGGGCAGGGGAATTGAGGAAGGGGCAGAGAAAGGAAGGGGACTAGGGAGGTAGGGTTGGCTTCCTGGTGAGAGTTGGGGAAAGTTAAAATAACAACAATGTGCTAGCTTAGAACATTGAGGATCTTGGTAGATAGTCATGGCTGCTGATGGAATGGCAGGCCAAGTGTTTCCTGAATGTGCCTGGAGTGTGATGGAGGGAAACCCAATAGTATTTGAGGAGGGGGGGGGATGCACGGACATGGCTTTCATTTCGCTGCACAATGCTGCAGTCTCTCTGCACATGGGTGTATGAATGAGAGAACTAACCCATCAGGATGGGCTTCACCAGGCTGGGATGGGGTTGACTGATGCTCGGTACAGCTTTCCCATTGGCTGAAATGCTCAATGTTGGAGGGACAGCTTCAATGCACTCGAGCCTACATAATACAGACATGTCTGTATTTCTACTGGCTACGGTGCAACTGAGGAGGAACTGCCGCAGGATGGACCATTGCTGACTGCGGCAACAGCCAGCAGGAGGCAGCAGCGGCACAGGCTGAAGAAGCATAGGAGGTGCTAGTGACGGTGAACATTGGCAAATGGTACAGAGAGACAATGCTGGAGGCAGTTTTGGATGTCGTGGGGATTGGTATCTCACATATGCCAGCTTCTCCATGAAGACTGGGGGCAATCTAATCCCAATAGCGTTAAAGGTGACAGCGGCATTAAAATTCTTTGCCAGTGGCTCTTTCCAATAGGACATGTGCAGAATATCCTGGTTTTCCACACACAAGTGTATCCAGGAGGAGACAGATGCTGTCCTCAGGAAAGCAAATGATTAAGTCAAATACGTTACCGACCCTGAGAGCCAGGCACCCAGAGCAGATTTAGGATTCCCTCAAATGCCACTGACAATCGACTGCACACGAGGTACTGAGATCTCCCTGGCATTGGTATATATTGGGATTGGTATAGGCTAGTGGGTCATTGTTTTTGTAACTGGTCGGCGCAACATCGTGGGCCGAAGGGCCTGTTCTGCGCTGTAATGTTCTATGTTCTATGTTCTATGTTCTATCAGCCAGGAACATTCAATGACAGGGAGGGGATTTAACTCTATGATTGTGCACCTGGTATGTGATCTCAGAAAGCAATTCCTGCAGGTAAGTGAGTGCCTGCTACCCAGGGAGCTCTCATAGTGCTTATATCCTCAACAACTCAGGAATGTCCCCCCCCTCCCCACTGTCTGCAGGCCTGACCCCAGGGATAGCCACAGAGGACCTGGCTGATGTCACCAGGCAGAGCTGAAGTCTGCAGCGAGGAGAGATACAGTGCTATCCATACCTCAACAAGGGCAACATCAGGCAAATGACAAGATTCTGCTGCTTGGACAGATCAAGCAGAGTGCTTCAGTGCTCACCAGAGTGTCCAGGATTATTGTGACTTGCTACACCCTGCTGAGGGGCTGATAGAGGAGCCAGATACCTCCTCTAATGAGGAAGAAGGGGAATACGATATTGCAGAAGCCGGAGAAATAGTGCCTGTGATAATCTCACCATTCAGGCTGAGTGAGGCATTGGTACATCAGTAGGTTCAATTCCCCCTGTTTGCTGGGAGGATAGGGCTCTTGGTGGATGCAGACATTTTTGTTTCATTTCAGTTTTCTTCCGGTGACCCCATTAAGTTTCACGTTTTTATGATATTATAATCCTGAGTGTGGACCCATCTGAAATAAAACTATCCCACAGGAGCGCAGCACTGCCTGAATAATTTATAGGTGGCAGAGTGGTTAGCACTGCTGCCTCATAGCGCCAGGGACCTGTGTTTGATTCCGGCCTCGGGTCGCTGTCTGTGTGGACGCTCTCCCCATGTCTGTGTGGGTTTCCTCTGGGTGCTCCAGTTTCCTCCTTTCTTGCGGGTTAGGTTGATTGGTCATGCTAAATTGTCCCTTAGTGTCAGCAGTATTAGCAGGGTAAATGTGTGGGGTTACAGGAAAAGGGCCTGGGTGGGATTGTAGTTGGTGCAAACTCAAGGGCCCGAATAGCCTCCTTCTGCACTGTAGGGATTGTATGATTGTATTGAATAACATTGCACATTCCCGTGACCTCTGGCACCTGGAAAGAAACAATTCACAAACAAGCCTGTGTGCATGTTACATTGGAAGGAACATCACTGTTCATTAGGCAGGGATACACTCCTGTCTCACTGACACATTCATCACATGGGGGCAATACCTTGTAAAGATCTCTGTCACACAGACATCAGTAAGACAAGCGATGACCCGGCTGTAGACACAGCCCAGACAGCCTCAGAGCAATGATAATTGGGTGAGCACTACCTGCAGGGTTTCCAGGTAGGTTTTAAGATGGCAACTTTTCATATGTGCTGTTATCATTTCTCCTTTGTGCTGTTATCATTTCTAAATGTTCTTTTCCTATCATTATGCCCAGATGAATCCTAACATCTGTAGCAGAGGTGAAGGCAGCCTGCTGACCACCATGTTCTTGAGATGACCTCGGTGGCTGTCCTCTGGTGGCTTGAGGGCTCCAGCCTGATCAGACCCTCTTGCACAAGTACTGGTGCACCCTCCTCGGCCTAACCTGAGGGAGTTGATGGGGTGGCAAGCAGACGGGAGGTGATGAGGCAGGACAACCTTGGAGTGTCCTGGGACAAAGTCCATCGTGTGACTGGTTGGTGCTCCTCCAACCTACAAGTGCTTGATGGAATGTCCCTAACTCAAGCAGAAGACAAGGCACCTGGAGAGACATTATCGTGAAAATCCCCCAGTCGCCATGCTCCAGCAGCTGTTTGGGTACACTGAGGGAGAATTTAGTATGGTCAATCAACATATATCCAGGGTGAGGTATCTAAATGGATACAAAATTGGCTTCTGGACAGAAGCCAGAGGATGGTTGTAAATAATTGTTTTTCAAACTGGAGACCTGTGACCAGCGGTGTGCCTCAGGGATCAGTGCAGGGTTCACTGTTATTTGTCATTTATATTAATGATTTGAATGAGAACGTAGGAGGCATGGTTAGTAAGTTTGCAGATGATGCTAAGCTTGGTGGCATAGTGGACAGTGAAGAAAGTTATCTCCAATTATAATGTGATCTTGATCAATTGGGCCAGTGCGCTGACGAATGGCAGATGGAGGTTAATTCAGATAAATGTGAGGTGATGCATTTTGGTAGATTGAACCCCGGACAGGACTTACTCAGTTAATGGTAGGGCATTGGGGAGAACAAAGAGATCTAGGGGTACAGGTTTATATCTCCTTGAAAGTGGAGTCACAGGTGGATAGAATGGTAAAGAAGGCATTCGGCATGCTTAGTTTCATTGGTCAGAACATCGAATACAAGAGTTGGACTGCCTTGTTGATATTGTACAAGACATTGGTAAGGCTATACTTAGAATACTGTGTGCAATTCTTGTCACCCTATTATAGAAAAGATATTATTAAACTAGAAAGAGTGCAGAAAAGATTTACTAGGATGCTACAGGACTTGATGGATTGGGCTATAATAAGAGGTTGGTTAGACTGGGACCTTTTTCTCTCGAGTGTAGGGGGCTGAGAGGTGATCTTGTAGAGGTCTATAAAATAATGAGGGACATAGATCAGATAGATAGTCATTATCTTTTCCCAAAGGTAGAGGAGTCTAAAACTAGAGGGCATAGTTTGAAGGTGAGAGGGGAGAGATACAGAAGGGTCCCAGAAGTGCAATTTTTTCACACAGAGAGTGGTGAGTGTCTGGAACAAGCTGCCAGACGTAGTAGTAGAGGCGGGTACAATTTTGTCTTTCAAAAAGCATTTAAATAGTTAAATGGGTATGATGAGTATAGAGGGATATGGGCCAAATGCGGGCAATTGGGATTAGCTTAGGGGTTTCAAAAAAAGGGCGGCATGGACAAGTTGGGCCGAAGGGCCTGTTTCCATGCTGCAACCTTCTATGACTCTATGACTCAATAACCCAACCAGCACATCTTTCAACTGTGGGAGGAAACCAGAGCATCCGGAGGAAACTCATGGAGACACGGGGAGAACGTGCAGATTCCACACCGTTAGTGATTCAAGTCAGAATCAAACCCGGGTCCCTGGCACTGTGAGGCAGCAGTGTTAACCACTGTACCACTGTAGTGCCCTATCTAGACATCTTCAGGCAATCTTACCAGAATTTGGCACAGGGTCAGGATCTGACTGAAAACTGATGTGTTTCTCTCCAGACCTTCTGACACTTTGACAAGAAAACCAGGTGGGCCTGTTTCATGCTGTCAGGTTAAGGGGTGGGGACTTAAACATGCCGACAGAGTCGGCTGCACTGAGATCGGGGCGCCATGTTTAAAAAGTGCCTCAATCAGAGCAAAAGATAATCTCGCCTCACCCCACTACAGTGGTCTGAGAGGTTACCCTCCCCCCTCCACCCGTTATCAAAGCCAGCATCTGTAATACCAAATAGTCACAACCAGTAGCCCCCATTTCCCCCGAACATCACCAGCACCGGACCCTCTCCCCCCCTCCCCCTTCCTCCCTTCCTTATGAGGCTCCCACTAAGGTCCACCTCTGGCACAGCCCCTCAGCACGGGTTTGTACTGCCGGAATAACAGTAGCTAACATTGTTCCTCTGTTTAAGAAAGGCAGAAGGGACAATCTGGGAAATTACAGACCTGTGAACCTTACATCAATGGTGGGGAAATTATTGGAGAAGATTCTTAGGGACAGGATGTACTCATATCTGGAAGAGAATAGGTTTATCAGCAGCAGGCAGCATGGCTTTGTAAAGGGGTGGCTGTGTCTCACAAACTTGATTGAGTTCTTTGAGGAAGTGACAAGAAAAGTTGACCAGGGCAGAGCAGTGGATGTTGCATACATGCACTTTAGTAAAGCCTTCGATAAGGTTCCGCATGGCAGGCTGATATAGGAGGTGAAGTCAATGGGATCTGAGGTGAGCTGCAAGATGGATATTAAACTGGCTTGGTCATAGAAAGCAGAAAGTGGCAGTGGAAGGGTGCATTTCTAACTGGGGGTCTGTGACAAGCGGTGTTCCACAAGGATCAGTGCTGGGACTTTTGTTGTTTGTAATATATTTAATGACTTGGAGGAAAATGTAAGTGGTCTGATTAGTAAATTTGCAAATTATACAAAAATTGGGGGAGTAGCAGATAGTGAGGAGGATTGTCAGAAGATACAGAAGGATATAAACTGGCTGGAGACCTGGGCCAAAAGATGGCAGATGGAATTTTACCCAGACAAATGTGAAGTGATGTTATTTGGAAGGTCTACTGCAGAAATAAAGTATCCAACAAATGGTAGCGTCCTTAGAAATATTAGCATACTGAGGGATCTAGGCGTGCAGATCCATAGTTCCCACTCAGGCGGACAAAGTGGTCAAGAAAGCTTATGGCATGGTGGCCTCATCAGTCGGGGCATTGAGTATAGGAATTGGAAAATCATGTTGCAGTTGTATAAGACTTTGGTTAGGCCGCTTTTGAAGTATTGTGTACAATTCTGGTCGCCACACTACCGGAAGAATGTTGATGCATTGGAAAGGGTGTAGAAGAGATTTACCAAGATGTTGCCTGGTTTGGAGGATATGGACCATTAAGAAAGGTTGAACAAACTAGGATTGTTTTCATTGGAGCGTCAGGACCTGATAGAGGTTTACAAGATTATGACAGGCATGGATAGAGTGGATGGTCAGAGTCTTTTTCCCAGGGTCGAAAGGTCAATTACTTGGGGGCTTAGGTTGAAAGTGAGAGGGAGAATATTTAAAAGAGATGTAAGGGGCAAGTTTTTCACACAGGGTGGTGAATGTCTGGAACATGCTGCTGGAGGAGGTGGTGGAAGCAAATTCTATAACAACGTTCAAGAGGCATCTGGATAGATAAATGAATAGGCAGAAAATAGAGGCATATGGACCAGCTAGAGGCAAGAAAGTATTAATTTAGAGGTGCATCTGTGTCAGAGAATCATAGAATCATACAGTACAGAAGGAGGCCATTCTGCCCATTGAGTTTGCACTGACCAAATCCCACCCAGGCCCTATCCCCATAACTTCATGCCATTTACCCTATCTGGTCCTCTTGACATTAAGGGGCAAATTAGCATGCCAATCCACGTAACCTGCATATTTTTGGACTGTGGGAGGAAACCGGAGCACCCAGAGGAAACCCACGCAGACACGGGAAGAATGTCCAAACTCCACAAAGACAGTGACCTAAGCTTGTCCCTGGCGCTGTGAGGCAGCAGTGCTAACCACTGTGCCAGCACAGACTTGATGGGCCAAAGGGCATGTTCCTCTGCTGGCCTACTCTTTGCTCTTTGAGGCAGTGCTAGGGGGCATTGTCAAGCCACTGCCTGGCCTTGTCCCTCACCCCTGCAGGCTATACTCATCAGGATGAACCTATAGTAAACCACGCTGAAGTGACATCACATCAGTGAGGTACGACAAGTGTGCCTGGGGGAATAAATGTCAGGGGGTATTGGGAGGTGGGGGGGGGGGAGAATGGGGAGTGTATAGTTATATGTGAATGTAGTATAATATATTAAAGCCAGCTATATGGGTGTGAACTTGATTACGTGGCCGGGGAGGAGCGGTGAAGATCTGGTATCGCAGTCTCATTGGCAAGAGCCACAATTTCCTGGTTTCACTGAATCCTGAGTCCCTGCCGCCAATCCCACACATGCAGAGAGTGGGCTCAAAATCCCATCCATAGCATCACCATTTAGGCATTGGCTGACTGGTCTCTCAATTTCTTTATCGATGCCCAGCCACCAAACATAACTTTGGGCGAGTGCTTTCATCCTGCTTTCCCCTAGAGACAGTCCACATCATTTCCCCTGGGTGTGTGTCATGCAATTCCTGTACTAAAAACTGTCATCCTGGGGTGGCCCTATAACATGAACCCCTCACAATAACATACCATTCTCACATCTTATCTCCATTCTACATTGCTGGAATGATTTAAGTTGTTCTGACTTATCATATTGCCATTCTTCCACTGCCATCCTTTTAATTTTAAACAGTACTGGGGCTCTTTCAGTTCAAGTCTTTATGTGATTTGCTGAAACTGACAAAGTTTCTATCAAGTGTAAAGCCAACATGATTCCTTGTGGTACCATTAGTGAAAGGTCTGACAGGATTCTTGATACATATCCAATGGCTCTTTCAGACTGGTCATCTATTGTATGGTATAACACAGCCCCGACTCCATTCAGTGAGACATCACATTCAAATAATATGTTCTTAGAGATGTCAAAATGCATTAATAAGAATGTTGACTGGAGTCCCTAATTTACTGGCTAAAAGGCTTGTTTGTGGTGTTTTCCAACATGATCTCTGGTGCTTCTTCAACAGCATGTGCAACAGCGCTGGTTATGTTGGTACATTTGGGAGGAATTGCCTGTAATACTTGATCATCCCAAGGAAGAGTCTGAGTTGTGTTCCCAGGGGCTGGTCCTCCTTAATTGCTCTGATTTTGTCCTCTATTGGGTGTAACCCCTGAGTATCCACCTCATTTGCTCAGAAAGGGAATTCTTCTCTCTTCAGGCACACTCTTGCTTCCAAAAACCTCTTTAAAACTTCATCCAAATTTGCCAAATGTTCCTCCTTAGTGGACCCTGTTATCAAAACATCATCCAAATAAATGACAACTCTGGGCAAACCCTGCAGAAAACTCTCCATAGTTTGTTAGAAGATGGTGCAAGCCAACCCCACACAATAGATGTGTATATTGATACAGCCCTTTATGTGTATTTATTGTGATATAAGCTCTTGACGTGTTGTCTAGTTGTAACTGTTGGTAAGTGTGGCTGATATCCAATTTGGTGTATATCAGACTGCCAACTTCTCTGGTATATGTACCTAGTCTTGCTGCAGCATTCTTCAACTTCAGGGTTGAGCTCCTTCTTTAAGATACCGGTAGGTCTGCTCGCTCACAACAGTGGCTGATGCTCCCATGTCTATCTCCATCTTCAGTGGCCAGCAGTTTACTAACAATATTATTGTGGTGGGGGCTACCTTGCCCGCTTTCACATTGTTTAATGACATAACATTTCACTTCCCCGACTGGACCAGCCCTCACCGAGCACCAGGGCTGGCTTATTGACTCTGCTTGTACTGGGCTGGCCCAGCTTGCTTCAACATTTGTACCTTAAATTACCCTTTTTTATCGCATCTGAAGCATTCTGCTCCTCTAAATCTGCACACTTTTGGGGAATGCCTTCCCACATAGCAGAGGCAGTCTGTGTTACTCCTAGTTTGTTTACTTCTTTGGTATTAAGTGATTCTTTCCACTTCTGCATTTAACTCACTGCTTGAGCTTGATCCTGCTTCTATCGCCATTACTACTCGTGGTTTCCTGCTCTAACTGGTGGACCTTGTTGCTCTGTGCATTTTGTAACTATGGGGGGTCTGTCTTGGTGCTCTCTATCACTGTCACCATTTCCAACAAATCAAATTCACACTGGATAAAAGCAAATTAGTACAGATGCTGGAATCTGAAACCAAAAGAGAAAATGCTGGAAAATCTTGCAGGTCCGGCAGCATTGTAAGGAGGGAAAAGAGCTGACGTTTCAAATCTACGTACAGCTGCATTATTTACACCGCATACCAATTGATCGCTTAACATGTAGTTTAAAGCTGACCCAAAGTCACAATGTTCTGCAATCTACTTCAGCCTTGCTACAAAGGCTGTAATGCTTTCCTCCGGGGCCCTCTCATTGAGTTAAATTTATATCTTTGCAGGGTTATCAAGGGCTTTAGGGTGGTAATGCCCCTTTGATAGCTCCATGAATTCTACAAATGTCTTCGTGTCAGGAGTACCGGGGACAATAAACTTTAGATCAAGTAATAGATCTGGGTCCCACATGCAGTGAGTAATTTAACTTCCTTCTTAAACTTCCCCTCTATTCCCAAAAAGAATATTCCAATTGTTCTACATAATGTACCCATTTTATAGTGGTCATATTGAAGGTTTCTAGCTTCCCAAAGACAGGCATGCCTCCTCCCTCTTTTTCAGCCTTGGATCAATCTGATTCACTCAGCAGTTTTGCAATGGTGTTCTCTTCAAATTCCTCACTGCAAACTGAGTTGCTCTGATTGACCTCATTGCCAATGTAGTAATTGGGAGGATTGGCGACCAGCAGTTAGAATAATGAACTAGAATGGTTTATTTACAAAAGATAACTGTAAGGGGTACTTTCACAATGTTAATACTTCCAGCTCTAAGATCTACTCTGGTTGTGAAAATCTGCGCTCTGCATCAAGATCCTTGCTCTCGTTGCCCATTGGGTGATTTGGTCACATGACTCTCCCAGTATACACCCCTTAAAGGAGCCAGCTACTAAACCACCCCATTAAAGAAATCCTAGGAACAGGAGGAGGAGGAGTAGCTGTCCAAACATCCACAGTCAGGATATTTCAGCGAAGAACAAGAATCTTCTCCTAACAAGGTGATGTGTTCACTGTGCATTCCAGGAGCTAAACTATCAAGTAGCCATTGTCACCACCCTTGCAGTCAAAAGAAATATAGGAAACCAACCGAAAAAAGTGAGACAATCAAGGATTCCCCAACCATGCACAAGTAAGCACCAGCATACATTTTCCTAACCCCAGCTGTGCCATAGGCACCAACAATAAATCCCAGTCTGACCAGGATACATGATCTTCACAAGAGACCAGCAAGGACTCTTTAACCCCAAAATAACAAAAATATAAAAGAAAAATGCAATGGCATTGATTTTAAAGGTGGGATGGGGCGGGGAGGGTTAGTTTCCTCACCCAATATGAGTACTTAAGTCCATGCCCACCATCTCTATAATAAAGGCAAAGTTGCCATAGTCCCAGATGACCATAGGCTGCTTTGGCCTTTGAGGGGAAGAGCTGATTGGTGGTGATTCAACCTGAGGATCACCACACCTCAGTAAGGTTGAGAAAGCGGTGTATAACCTCACGTATAACCTCAGCCAGTACGGAGATTGAACCTGCTGGCATTGCGTTACATCACAAACAGTTATCCAATCGACAGAGCTCACCAACTCCTCACCTCTTCACCAAACCGCTCGCCCGTCACCCTGCTGTGGTGCTATTCATATTATCTATAATTAAAGTAAAGGATGCCATAAAGTATAAACCTCTGTTGCAAATGTCTGGATTATAATACAAAAAAAAGGATAAATAACACAAACCCCTATAAGATAAAATAAATCTTGCACATTCTTCAACCTATTATCAGCCCACAAGCAAAGGAAATATCTCTGTATTACAAACACTAGAGGCCAGGAGTTTGGATTTGAACCAGAAGCAGAGTGGGCAAACTCCCTTACCCATCCCACTCCCCGGTGCCACACAGAAAGACCAAGATTGAATGTAAATGGTAATGCATCTTAACCCAGGGTCTCCCTCGTTCCACTGCCAGAACTTGTGGGGGAATTCTATTATCAATAAACTAATATCCTCGGATTTCAAAGAATAACAGGATAACAGATGGCGTACGCCTCAGTGCAAACATATCAAACACCCTCGTCAGGATAAAAGACAATATCACAAAATCAGAATTATAATCACCAGGGGAGTAGTTCAGGATTAATGATGAACTGCCGGATAACATAACCATCCACGAAGCTTGAAAAGGCCAAAGCCTTGGCAGCATTGTCAAACAACATTGAAATCTGTAGTTTCACTGAAACATGTGTACCTTCGCTGCATAATCACCCAGAAGCCCCAGGAGAGAGAGAGACCTAAGTTCCAACAGGATACAAGGTCCATTGTGTCCAGCCATCTCCAGTGCTCCTTGATGAACACCATGGTCAAGACAATGTACGACCAGTGGTCAGGATGTTGAAAACTGGATGCAGTATGCCTCTTCAAATTTGAAATACTTTCAAATTGAGATTACGAAAGTATGGCAACCAGTTCTCAAATTTGGCTGGGAGGTTATCCTCAGCCAATCTCTCGAGACCAGGCACATGGACATTCCTCCTCTGGCCCCACTTCCCCAAATTAGCCAAGATGCCCAACATATCATGGATTTCCGAGGACTGAAGTTAAGCCTCCACCGAGGAACTGTCTCCTTGACGAGAAGATGTTTTCCTTCACTTCATTCATTATTTTTCGGCTATCTAGCAGTTCATCAATGTGAGTGCCAATGATTTGTGCCAGGGAGCCGAGATCGTCATCCACAATTTTACCCACAATGGCAGCCTTCATCACAATGTCTATAACGTTGCCAGAGTGTGAGTGACTCACCAGCTAAACTGACCACTGCGAACAAGGTCCCACGTCGACAGACACGGACCACATTAATCACACAAGGATTTTCTTGACTTTACTCAGCTCCCCATCACCCCAACTTAACCAGGATCTTCCATAAACATGGAATATATACTCCAGGGATAAATAATTATGGATTGTGCATCAGGATAAATAGAAGGATTGAAAGGTAAGTAGTACCAGAGCTCGTGAAAAGCAACAGTTCCTGTGCTTACATCACGTAATCCTCCCTCCCCCAAAATAATGTTTTCATGAAGTAAGTGGCTAGGATATGGAATACACTGCTTGAGAACGTGGTGGAAGTAAATTCAAGCATGCATTTGAAAGAAGAATGGATAAGTACCTAAAAGGGAATAAAAATAAGGATACAGAGAAAGGACAGGGGAGTGAGACTAACCAAGTTGCCCTTGTGAGCTAGCATGAACACAATGGGCTAAGTGGCCTTCTATGCTGTAACCATTCTATGATTCGATGGATCATAGGGTCAACCAAGAAGTTTTCTAACTTCATATAAAGCAGTTTGCCTCTGCTGGACTCTGTCTGTTTCTGTAATATATACTCTCAGTTGTATGATGAAGCAAGTGCTCTACAACTGAGGTGTGCGAAGCACAACTTTTTCTGTGGCTATGGGCCCTATTTTACCATTTTGATTCTAAGTGCTGGGTGGCCTTGGAACTGGAAGTGTTTCAGATCCGACTTTTAGACCTGTCCTCAGGCACCCCCATACACATTCTGCCTGAAAAAATATCAGCAATTCCGAATCGCGTTGCAGAAGCTTGAGGGTGGGGCTTAATGAGCCCAAAACCCTGCAGCTCGGATTGGCGCCTCCAACTGCGCACGCGCAATAAAGAAAAGATAGAATGTGATTCCCCTGCCACATTCCTCCTGGGCCAGATAATGCCTCCCCTGGCCCCCAAAGACAATGCCCCACTCCCATAACATTACTGACCCCCTTATCCTCCCACTCCCTCCGCCACCCAGATTGAACACAAGCCCCTCTCCCCTTTCCCCTCACTGATCACAGGCAGACTTACAGCAGACCACCACCCCCACCAACCTGCCCCAGCCATCTCAAGCAGAGAGCTGACAGAAGCTCAGCACTTGTCTCCTCAGAAGCTGGAGTGCCCGAATTGGACTTTTGTAGAGCATGTCTGTTTCACACTGATTCTGGATGGGCAAAAGTGCTGGTGAAGGGGCAAGTGCTGGTAAGGTTGGGTGTGCAGCCCAATAAGTCAATTTAAATGTTTCAAATGCATATAAATGGACTTCACGCCATTTCAGGCACAGTCCTGATCGTGGCCATTTTTGGGCTTTGGTAAAGGGAGAACCAGTGTGGAATCAGGCTCAGATCACAGTATTCGCTTCACACCAGATTTACCTCGTTATCGCGCCTGAAAACGGGCGCAATGTGATGGTAAAATCGGGCCCTATATTTCCATTAGAAAGCCAAGCTGATTGAAATTCAAACCCTGAATACCTTCAATGCTTACAAACATGATGCAAAATGTATTTATTTCAGAAAACTTCATTGAAGGGGCCTCTTTGAAGTCTTTGAAGACAGACTAAGAATTTATTTTGCGGAGAATAGTCTCCCTTCCTTTAACTTATCAAAACACAGGCCCATAAGCAGTGATCCTAGAGCCTGGTTTTAACAATCTGATGTTTGAAGGATCAGCCAAAAGAGGTTCAATTAGCAACAGGATGTGGAGACATTTTTGCACTTGCCCAAGAGCAAGTCCTTGCTGACCTCCAGTAGAAGTGGATTCAAACACTTCAGAGCTTGTGCAGCCAGAGGAATAGGGTTACTGGGGTTAATGTGCTAATGCTTTTAACCCAAGTCAGTGAAGTTGCTGCATCTTGTCAAACAGATTAGACCTTTGCAGCTGAACCCCAGAATTCTGCAGCTTCTGGTTAAAATGGAAATTTTGCTGGAATGGATTTTGTCTGCTTCACCTGTATTTGTAATGTAATAGCATGTAACATGGCATCATGATCAGAGATTGTGTTTGTAGCGAGGGAGAGGGATTCAATTTGTGGATATTTTAGACTAGGTATGTATTGTGCAGATACCATTGTACATGCAGTGACTGGTCATGCTTTGATCCTTGTATTTACTGACATAAGTAGACTGGTTATCCCTCTTGCTGGAACTTCATGCTGTTGGATAACTTTAGTGATCATTGTTATATATAAGGCAAAGGTTCAATGGGAGCTGAGATTAAATTCTGGGCCATGAGGAGACTGAAACTGTGACAATTCAATTTATGTCAGATTTCTAAACCGTTCAGAGGATGATTTCTTTAGCTTGGGTTAGTTTCAAATTTAGCTGCAGAAGAAAATTGAGTGGAATTTTCCGACTGTTCACATTGGCAGGATTTTCTGATCCCACTGCAGTGAACGGAGATTTAGTCGAGTGCCGAATTCCCCATCCTCACTTGCAGCAGCAGTAGGACATGAATGACTGGAAAATTCTGGGGAGAATGTATGAAGCAAATTTAAGGTAAGCAACACCAGATAAACGCCCTTTCAAACAGCACACAGCATTAATATTAAAGCTGCCAATAGAGTCTCCCAGCATTTCCGGAAAGCCAAGCAGGACGTTCAGGATTAGACCATGGATGCAAGGTGTAAGAGGGAGAGATCAAAGTTCAACTCAAAGCTTGGGACTGGATGTTTGTGGGGGTTGGTAGTGGTCATCCGATGGCTGGTAATGAGCCCTGTATTTGCACGGGCTCCCGAATCCTGAGATAATCCATGTGTTCCTTGACAATTCTGCCCTGCATTTGGACCTTATAGACATGAACTCCATTTTCTCCATTGGGGACCCAACTGAGACCATCCCCAAACTTCCTCATACGGACTGGGTTGCCAGTTTTGAACGTTCAATCTGTCCTTACAGAATCATGAATTAACAATTGCAACATTGAGGAGAGGTTGTGATTAGCGTAAGTGGAGATCAAAGACTTCTGTTCATGGAATATCCCTGTTATTCTTGACCCACAAGAAGTGCTATAAAAGCCAGAATCTGGTGGAGTCAGCAGTTGCCATCACCCTTTTATTATTGAGTTTCCTTGCGATCTGGGAAACATGTGCAGCAACTGTTAAATATACCTGTTAAGTATACTCTAGGGTCCACTGTGGGAGCCTGATTTAATTAGGATAATGAGCTGTCTCCAAAGTGGAAGCAGGCATAACACGAGCCTCCAACAGAGAGACTAGTGATACAATTATACAGGAAAATTAATAGTACCACATCCCTAATATAACACAAAATACTGTGGACGCTGAAATCTGGAAATCTCCAGTCTTGCATGCTCAGATGCTGCTGCCAGGGAGAATGGCAAGTTTGATGCTTAGGCAAATCTCCATTCACTGCAGCGGGACTGGAAAAACCTAGCTGTGGGCAAGGTTGGAGAACTTTAGCCAAAGAGTGCTGGAAAATCTCAGCAGATCTGGTACCATCTACAAAGAGAGGAATAAAATTAATGGCCTTGATTCTCCCAAAAGCGCTGAATTGGTGGGAAAACTGTTCTAGATCCTGACTGTTTTCTCAGTTCAGATTCTCACCCGAATCTCTGCACTCTGTGTACTGCAGAGGTCACAATTGTGAATATCATTAAAAGCTCGGGGAGGCGGGGCCTATTGGCACCAAAGAGTATGAAATCAGCGGGATGAGCAGGAACCTGCGCACGTGCACATCACTGGGAGATCGTGGAAAAGACCTCCCATCATTCAGATCACCGCCTGCAAACCCCCACAGATATCGCTGGCCTCAGTGGTGGCCCCCACAAACCCCCCCACAAACATCACTGTCCCCCACAACCCCCACAGTCATTGGTGCCTCATTGCTGGCCCCCACAATCCTCCACAGATATTGCTAGCCTCATCATTGGCCCCCACAACCCACCGGAGACATCGCTGCCCTCATTCTAGCCCCCACAGCCACTCCCCGCGCCCCCCCAGAGACATTGCTGCCCTCATTGTTGGCCCCCACAACCACTCCCCGCACCCCCCAGAGACATCGCTGCCCTCATTGCTGGCCCCCTCCTTCCATCTCCCCCCACACACAGACATGGCTGCCTGCTCACCCCATGCCCCCATGGTTCTGTATAATGCGGGTACGCAATCCCTCCATCCCTTGAACATACTGTCTTCACTACTGCCCTGCAGAAAACTGCCCCCCTCCCCAGCCCCAGGACACAGCAGCCTATTGAATGGCAGCCAGTCAGCACCCTGAGGGATGAATGACACTCAACTGAAAGCAGCCTTCAAAATCTCTCACAAATATTTGTTGCCGATGGGCCTTTGACAGGCCGCACTCACTGAACCTGCACTCCCCGAATAAACCAGAGCTGTATATAAGCTGCAGGAATGGACACACAGCCAGTCACATCATAGAGATGGCTGCACGCAAACCAGCTCCCAGATTTTCAGAGGCCGACCAGGATCACCTGCTAGATGCCGTGGAGGAGAGGGGTGAGTGGATCATCCCCGGCCTGGGCCCCAACCCAAGGGGTACATCTGCCTCGGCATTGTGGGGGGAGGTGGCAGGAGTGGTGAGTGTCAGGAGCCTGACACCGTGCTCTGGGAGGCAGTGTCACAGAAAACTGTACAACCTTCTTCGAGCAGCAAGGGTGAGTGAGCATCCCACTTGGAACCCTGCACATGCCTGGCACGGATCTCAAACCCATGCAGCAAGTGACCCTTCCCCCAGGAACAGAATCTAACCCCTTCCCCTCACCCCTCAACCAGCACCCTTCAGTAGTGACCCTTTTCCCTGGAACAGTCAGTACAACTCTCGAGACACAGGCACACATTGCACACCGTGCACTGCAATGTGTTAATGCTTGCTATCCACCTTATGTTCCCACAGGACATTCACAACACATGGGAAACGACACAGACTGGTGATGGTGTGCCTGACCTGTGGCAGCTGACCAGCATGGGGGAGCGTGCCATGGAGCTGGCAGGGGGTGATGGGCCATCCTGAATGGTCACCAACAGCCAGGTCGGCACCAGCTTCTGGAGCTCATCCAGCTGCCCTGGTGTCCCATGGAGTATCCCCGGGGCCTCTGGGCACCATAAAGAAGGAGGAAGGGCTTGAGCCCATGCTGGGGCCTTCTGCCCAGGAGATCCCGGACATCCTGACAACTTCTGATTCTCCCCTTCCTCACACCAGGGCACCTCTGGGCCAGCGAGATGAACAGGGTGGCACCAAAACAGTGCCACCCACAAGTCAGCTGGAGCCCTCCAGGTCCTGGCCACCCAAGGGACGTCCGCCTACAACATCACAGGCAACAGGCGTGCATCACAGCTGGACACCTCCAGCTCCAATGTGTATCCTGGGGTAGCACCTAGAAGAAGCAGTAAACAGCACAAAGTTAGAAAGTTGTAGTTCACTAGAGGGCACGGGTGAAGATCAGCATTAGTCAGGGTTTGGTAATCATTTATGTTAAGAGCACAATAAGGTGTGACTAATGTGTCTCTGATTCTCTCCACTCCTCCCACCCACAGCTCAGTGTTCCCGACTCTCAAACACAGAGCTGTTGTCTGTTGAGCCTTGCAGACTTAGCCCATGTTTCAGAGTGCCTGCCCTACCTTCTCTAACATCCAGCAGACCCTTGGTGCAAGTCCTCCCACTGCCCCCCCCATTATCCAAAAAACATGTGTCCCCAACGCTTACAGCTCCGTGGGCCAGGGTGGCAGCGTACATTCGGATACAGGTAGGAATCAGACTTAAGTGGCACCAGGGGCAGGATCCCAATGTGCACAACAGCGAGTCCTCATCATCCTCCAGCCTTCAACCAAGACTCACAACCATTGCCAGCCCAGGCACATTGACAGGTTCGGATGTTTCTGGGGGATAGGGGTGGTGGGATGACAAATGCTGGGGAAGAGTGATGTGATGATTTGAGGCGCCAGGTCTTTGGAGGGGAATAGTGGCTGCACTTGCTCCTGGGGTGTGGTGGTTGCAGCCCCCTCACTGCACAGCACCCCTCCTCTCTCCTCCACCCACCCTCACTGCTTCCTGTTCCCTCCTCCACCACAGCTGCTGCCACCGCCAACATTACTGCTGGGCAATGTTGTGAAGAGCGCTGTGGCCCTGCATGTGGGGCTTGGAAGGTGATGTGGTGTCCCATCCACTGCACCCTGCACATTCAGAATCCCAGTGATTGGTGCAAAGCCGAGAGGCCTCATATCTGTGACCTGCCGCACATATTTGTGCACAGGGGCCTGGGGGATCCCAACGAGGTCATCACTGGGAGCCTGGAATGATCTGGAGGCATAAAAATTCAGGGCAAAATTTACCTTCACATCCGCAGGTGGCCGCCGCTCCCCGAGGTGCCAGGTGTGAGAGCACCTCACAAATGTGTCGCACCGTAGTCTTAGAGAGCTGCAGCCACTCGAAAGAGGGCCTCGAAAGAATTGCAGGGCCTGTACTTCCTTGGCCTTTGCACCCTCTGCCTTCTGTGCATCCTCGCGGGACCCTGCCCACCCACCTCCTGGCCATCAGTGACAGCCCCCTGCCCTCCTTCCTGAGGTGGTGGCTGCTCTTGTAGTGGTCTCTCCACGCCTGCCCCTCCGCCCCTGCAGCCACCAACATGACCAGCTCCAGACCCAGCAAACCGAGATCCATCTGCACAGTGCGGTTTAGAAAGAGCATAGAATGATGGGTTATTCTCATTGGCTGCATAGACCCAGCACCACCCAATCGCCCACTTGCGCCAGAACCCCCTCTTGTGGGTGCTGGCAACACCACACAATCCATGGTACCATGTGTGGCCCGATTAGGGTGGTGCGAGATTCCCACTGTGACAAATGCTGGCACGGATTATGGGGGTTGCTGTGCAGACGTGGGCAATGTGCACCCTTGAGCCATTGCTATGTGTGCAACTGCAGCATCTGTTACAGGCATGTGTTGCTGGTCTGTGTCACAGGGCAGGGACAGACTGCAAAGCAGCACCAGATGTGTTCCCAGTGACAGCAGATTCCATGCAGTCCGTGTCTGAACCTCTGCACCCCGGCCTGGAACAGCAGCTGCTTCATCTGGTTAGGGCTCAGTCAGCACACGGTGCACTCCTCCCCCACCCCGGAACCACCAGCACTCAGTCGAGTCCCTGACCACTCCCCGTGGCAAGACACTGCCACTGCAAAGAGCTGTGGGGGGGAAGAGTGAGTGGGAGTCCTCGAGGCTGCCCCCCACATTGAGTTACAGTGCTGCCCAGGGGCTGGGGGCGGGGTGGGGTGGGGCAGGGCGGGTGGTGGGGGGGAGCGCTGTCCAGGAGGGATGGGGGAGGGAAGCGAGAGCCCCTGACAGAACCTCACCCAGAGAGCTGTGTGGAAATAGAAGGCATCCGTCCCCCTCCCACCCCCGCCCCCCACCCCAGATATCACTGGTCCACGGGCCAGCACCTGAAGGCAGCAGGAGGAAGGCCACCAGGGCCTGCCTACAACATCCCCCGCACTCCGCTAGCAGCACTTACCTCCTTACACCAGTCCACAGCTGCCAAACCAGGTTGAGATTTGTAAATACCTAGTCTGATTCACGCCAAAATCACATCACGCCAAAGAGATGGGAGACACAGACGAGGGAGGAGATTGCCATGTGGATCCTGATAATGGCATGTAAAGGTATATAAACTCATGCTAATCAGCGGCCTGCAGATTTTCCACGGGTTCCTGGTGGCGCCATTTTTCTCCGGCACACGGGTCATAAAAGCTATTGAAGAACTTGCGAAATGGCCGACACACATCTCCTGACCTGACCTGCCAGAAAAATTGTGGGTCGTGATGGGAGAATTGCAGCCAACATTTCAAGCTTAATATGACTCTTGTTCATGGAGATCACTCTTGTTGACTCTGTTTCTTTATCCAAAGATGCGGCCAGATCTAATGAACTTTTCCAGCGCTTTCTGTTTTTATGTTACATCTCTGACCCCTGCTGAGGATTTTGGCTCAGATATTTTGCAGGCAACATAAGACACTGTGAAGTGTCATGTTGGACTGCAAAGTTCCTGGGAATGTAATGCTTCGAGAATGTTTTTTGAGTATACAGATTTAACCTATGTATATTCTGTTGCAAAGTGCCACAACTGTATGTTACATTTTGTGCCACAGATATTTGTGCCCCCCTATGCCAGTAGAACCCAGGCTGTAGTAATGGAATCCCTTTGTGAGCCAAACTGGCTAACTGTGCCTTTGAGGGGCATATTTATTCACTGTGTTTGAAGTGAGTCTGAATTCACATTATATGAGATAAAACTGTTAGAATTGGTAAACAATTTTATTCTGCGCTAAGGTGAGTTTCCAGTGCAATAGTTGTGATCAGATTCATTTGGTTCAAATAGACCTTGACTGTACACAGTAACACAACAATAAGGAAATGCTTCAGTGAAACAACTTGCTTGATCTGAAGAGACTAATTCTGCTACATTCTGCCTTTTTTCTGTCTGTAATCATTTGAGTTTCTCCTGTCCTTCCCAACATAGTGACTGTGAGGAGTTACCCAGATTAACAACAGATTTACTCCATTGTTCAGTTGCTGTAGTAAACAATTTTTCTTTTATGCATTAATCACCTTTTGACAGGATGTCTTTTACGTTTAAACAATGAGAATGAAAATTGTTTTTAAAAATACAGCTTTTCCAAATCCTATCTGCAGAAAAATGGTCAGAAAATTCTGAAATATGACAAGAGTTATCAAGGAGAAGGAATCACCAATCAGTTAGCACCCTCATTACCCGGAGGGTCAGGCATCATGCGTGTGGGGCAACTTCCAGTTGTGGCTCGATGCTGGTGGTGGTCGTCATATGGCTGGTAATGAGGCCTGTACTGGCACGGGCTCCCCAATCCTGAGATGGTCCAGGTATTTTTTTTAACAATTCAGCCCTGCACTTGGACCTTATAAAACACGGACCCCGTTTTCTTCATTACAATCCTGGGGACCCAACTGAGACTGTCCCCAAAGTTCCCCATATGGACTGAGTCGCGAGTTTTGAACGTTCTTTCTGTCCTTACAGAATCATGGTTCTTCTTCCAGTTGTGGCTCCATCTTCCCTACTAGATTGGGAACAGGAGGCTTAATCTTGTCCGAAGCCTCCATCCCATTAATAATTCTGCTGGGGTGATTCCTGTCATTGTGTGAGGGATAGTCCAATAGTTGAATAAATATTGTGCCAGTTTGGTCTCTGTGAATGCTGCAGGTTGCTTTTCCATGCCAAGCTTAAAAGTTTGGACTGCTTGTTCAGCCAACTCATTCAATGAGGGGTGATAGGGTGTTGTCCTAATGTGTTTGATTCCATTGGAAAGCATGAAAATCTGAAATTGTGTGTTAGTAAAGGCAAGTGCCATTGTCAGAGACCAGGAATTGGTAACTCATGTGTGCAGAAACTTTGTTGTAGTTTCTCAATGGTAACATGGGAAGTGATGGAACCCAGTGATGTGGCTCTATTTATTTGGAATGCATGTCAACTTTAATTAAGAAAATGGAACCCAAAAAAAGGCTGGTGAAATCTACATGTACTCTCACCCAGGGTCTACTAGGCCACAATGCCTAGTTCCTGGCTAATATTTTAATCTTCAAAATCCCAGGATGGCTATGATATAATTTCTTAAGTATCTGAAATTGCCCTGGGCAAGGGATGCCATCTCAATAGTGAGTTCATCTTTCTTCATCCAGAGCAAGAAGATCAGTGTAGAGCCAAATTTAGAATAGACTTCCTATAATAATTCATTACCCCCAGGAAGGATTTCAATTCCATGGGGTTCCTTGTCCTGATATTGGCCCTTACTATCACCTAATAGCCCAAATAGGCCACAGCACTTGCTTGGAAGACACATTTTTCCCATTTTAGGTGTGCCCCAAGCTCTGAAAATTGCAGTACAATCTCTTCCAGGTTAGCTAGGTGTTCTGTACGAGATCCTGAAGGACAGATGAAGGTAGTTATATAGACCTTTGTGTGTATTGATTGTGATTACAATCTCAGTGAATACAATCACAGTGTGTAATCCCAATAAATACAATCCCAGTGTTGGCAATCTCAGTAAATACAATCCCAGTGTGTGTAATCCCAATAAATACAATCCCAGTGTTGGCAACCTCAGTAAATACAATCCCAGTGTGTAATCCCAATAAATACAATACCAGTGTGGGCAATCTCAGTAAATACAATCCCAGTGTGTGTAATCTCAATAAATACAATACCAGAGTTGGCAATCTCAGTAAATACAATCCCAGTGGGTGTAATCTCAATAAATACAATACCAGAGTTGGCAATCTCAGTAAATACAATCCCAGTGGGTGTAATCTCAATAAATACAATCCCAGTGTGTAATCCCAATAAATACAATACCAGTGTGGGCAATCTCAGTAAATACAATTCCAGTGTGTGTAATCCCAGTAAATACAATACCAGAGTTGGCAATCTCAGTAAATACAATCCCAGTGTGTGTAATCCCAATAAATACAATCCCAGTGCGGGCAATCTCAGTAAATACAATCCCAGTGTGTAATCCCAATAAATACAATCCCAGTGTGGGCAATCTCAGTAAATACAATCCCAGTGTGTGTAATCACAATAAATACAATACCAGAGTTGGCAATCTCAGTAAATACAATCCCAGTGTGTGTAATCCCAATAAATACAATACCAGAGTTGGCAATCGCAGTAAATACAATCCCAGTGTGTAATCCCAATAAATACAATCCCAGTGCGGGCAATCTCAGTAAATACAATTCCAATGCGAATAATCCCAGTAAATACAATCCCAGTGTGTGTACTCTCCGTAAATACAATCCCAATGTGTGTACTCCCAGTAAATACAATCTGAGTGTGTGTAGAACCCAATAAATACAATCCCAGTATGTGTAATCCCAGTGAATACCATCTCGGTTTGAGGGGAGGCAATGGCCTAGTGGTATTATCACTAGACTATTAACCCAGAAATTTAGTTAATGTTCTGGGGACCCAAGTTCGAATCCCACCATGGCAGGTGGTAAAATCTGAATTCAACAAAAAAAATCTGGAATTAAGAATCTACTAATGACCATGAAACCATTTGGATTGTCAAGAACACCTATCTGGTTCACTAATGTCCTTTAGGGCAGGGAATCTGCTGTCCTTACCCGGTCAGGCCTACATGTGACTCCAAAGCCACAGTAACATGTTTGACTCTCGACTGCAAATAGGGCAACTAGGGATGGGCAATAAATGCTGGCCAGCCAGTGATACCCATGTCCCATGAATGAATAAAAAGTATGCAATCCCAGTAAATACAATCACAGTGAGAGTAATCCCAGTACATACAATCCCAGTGTGTGTAATCCCAGTGAGTGCAACCCCACTGTGTATATTCCCAATAAATATAATCCCAGTATTGGCAATCTCAGTAAATACAATCCTCTCTGTAAAAAGTGGTAAATACAATCCTAATGTTTGTAATCCCAGTAAATACCCTACCAGTGTGTGTATTATGATTTAAAATGATGCCTATGTGTGTAATGCCATTGAATACAATCCCAGTGCGTGTAATACCGGTAATTATAATCCCAGTGTGTGTAATTCCAGTAAATACAACCCTAGCGTGTGTAATCTGAGTGAATACAATCTGAGCATTGGTAATCTCAATAAATACATAAATAATACCAGTGATACAATCCCTGTGTGTACAAACCCAGTAAATACAATCCCAGTGCATGTAATCCTGGTGAATACAAGCCCAGTGTGTGTGATTCCATTTAAACAATGCCTGTGTGTAATGCCAGTAATTACAAACCCTGTGTGTGTAATGCCAGTAAATACAATCCAAGTATGTGTAATCCCAGTGAATACAACACCAGTGTTGGTAATATCAATAAATACAATCTCAGTGTGTGTAATCCCAGTAAATACAATCCCAGTGTGTGTAATCCCAGTAAATACAGAGCAAGCATGTGTAATCCTGGTAAAATACAACTGCAGTGTGCATAATAAGAACATAAGAAATAGGAGCAGGAGTAGGCCATCTAGCCCTTCGAGCCTGCCCCGCCATTCAATAAGATCATGGCTGATCTGTCGTGGTTCCACATTCCCGCCCTCTCCCCATAACCCTTAATCCCCTCTCTTATCAAAAACCCATCAACCCGCTTCTTAAAAATATTTAGCGAGGTAGCCTCCACCACTTCAACGGGCAGAGAATTCCAGAGATTCACCACCCTTTGAGTGAAGAAATTCTTCCTCAACTCCGTTCTAAACCGCCCCCCCTTTATCTTGAGGCTGTGCCCCCTATCCTACTGTCCTTTCTGAGTGGGAAGAGTCTCTCCACCTCTATCCTATCCATCCGTTTCATCATCTTATACGTCTCAATGAAATCTCCCCTCATTCTTCTAAACTCTAACGAGTACAAGCCTAGTTTATTCAGCCTCTCCTCATAGCTCAACCCCCTCAACTCCAGCATCAGCCTAGTAAACCTCCTCTGCACTCCCTCCAAGGCCAAAATATCCTTGCGTAAGTACGGCGCCCAAAACTGCACACAGTACTCCAGCTGCGGCCTCACCAATGCCCTATACAGCTGCAGCAAGACCTCCCTACTTTTATATTCAATCCCCCTCGCTATGAAGGCCAGCATCCCATTTGCCTTCCTGACCACCTGCTGCACCTGCAAGCTGGGTTTTTGCGACTCATGCACAAGGGCCCCGAGATCCCTCTGCACCGTCGCCTGCTGCAGTTTTTCGCCACGTAAGTAATAATCCTTCCTATCATTATTCCTACCAAAGTGGACCACCTCGCACTTGCCAACATTAAATTCCATTTGCCATTTCCTGGCCCATTTGCCCAGCCTATCTAGATCCTTCTGCAGACTCTCCACACCCTCCGCACAATTTGCCGTTCCACCAATCTTGGTGTCATCAGCAAATTTCGACACCATACACTCGGTTCCCTCCTCCAGATCATCTATGTAAATGGTAAATAGCTGAGGCCCCAGCACCGACCCCTGGGGCACTCCACTAGTCACCATTCGCCAATCCGAATAGCACCCATTGACCCCCACTCTCTGCCTCCTATTTGACAACCAATCCTCTATCCACGCTAACACCCTACCCCCAACTCCATGTCCCCTGACCTTCTGCAATAACCTCTTGTGAGGTACCTTGTCAAACGCCTTCTGAAAATCAAGAAAGACCACATCCACCGGCTCTCCTCTATCCACCGCCCTAGACACATCCTCATAGAACTCCAGTAAATTTGTCAGACACGACTTCCCTTTAACGAAACCGTGCTGCGTCTGCTCTATCAAGCAATTCCCCTCAAGATGCCTCGCTATTTCCTCCTTGTATTAGTGAATACAATCCCAGTGTGTGTAATCTCAGTAAATGCAATCCCAGTGTGCGTAATCCCAATGAATGCAATTCTAGTGTGTGTAATTCCATTTAAAACAATGCCCGTGTGTGTAATCATAGTCAATAGAATCCCAGTATATGTAATGCCAATAAGTACAATGCCAGTGAATACAATCCCAGTGTGTGTAATCCTACTGAATGTAATCCCACTGAATGTAATCCCAGTATGTGTAATGCCAGTAAATACAATCACAGTGTTGGTAATCTCAATAAATACAATCCCCTGTATAAAATCTGGTAAATACAATCCCAGTGGGTGTAATTCTAGTAAATACAATCCCAAAGTGTGTAATTCCAATAAATACAATAATCTCTCCCACAATGTCAACAAAATGAAGGAGATTGTCATTGACTTCAGGAAGCATAAAGGAGAACATGCCCCTGTCTACATCAACGGGGATGAAGTAGAAAGTGTCAAGAACTTCAGGTTTTTAGGTGTCCAGATTATCAATAACTTGTCGTGGTCCCCCCATGCCAACACTACAGTTAAGAAAGCCCAGCAATGCCTCTACTTTCTCAGAAGACTAAGGAAATTTGGTATGTCAGCTATGACTCTCTCCAACTTTTACAGATGCACCATAGAAAGTATTCTTTCTGGTTGTATCACAGCTTGGTATGGCTCCTGCTCTGCCCAAGACTGCAAGGCATCAGTGTAGTCCAATCCATCACGCAAATAAGCCTCCCATCCATTGACTCTGTCTGCACTTCACGCTGCCTCGGCAAAGCAGCCAGCATAATTAAAGGCCCCACGCACCCCGGACATTCTCTCTTCCACCTTCTCCCTTTGGGAAGATACAAAAGTCTGAGGTCAAGTACCAACCAACTCAAGGACAGCTTCTTCCCTGCTGCTGTCAGACTTTTGAATGGACTTACCTTGCATTGAGTTGATCTTTCTCTACACTCTAGCTACGACCGTAACACTACATTCTGCACTCTCTCGTTTCCTTCTCTATGAATGAAACAATACTCTTCACTGTATGTTAATACATGTGACAATAATAAATCAAATCAAATCAGTGTGTGTAATTCCAGTAAATACACTCCAGTAAATTCAATCCCAAAATGTGTAATTCCAGTAAATACAATCCAAATTTGTGTAATCCCAGTAAACACAATCCTAGTCTGTGTAATTCTAGTAAATACAATCCCAGTGTATGGAATCCCAGTAAATACAATCCCAGTGTACGGAATCCCGGTAAATACAATCCCAGTATACGGAATCCCGGTAAATACAATCCCAGTGTGTGGAATCCCAGTAAGTACAATCCCAGTGTGTGGAATCCCAGTAAATACAATCCCAGTGTGTGGAGTCCCAGTAAATACAATACCAGTGTGTGTAATCCCAGTAAATACAATACCAGTGTGTGTAATCCCAGTAAATACAATACCAGTGTGTGTAATTCCAGAAAATACAATACCAGTGTGTGTAATCCCAGTAAATACAATACCAGTGTGTGTAATCCCAGTCAATACAATACCAGTGTGTGTAATTCCAGAAAATACAATGCCAGTGTGTGTGTAATCACAGCGAATAAAATCCTGGTGTGTGTATTTCCATTGAATATAATCCTATTGTGTGCATAATCTGAGGGAATATAATCCCATTGAATACAATCTGTGTGTGTGCATAGTCTTTTTTTATTGTTCCTTCATGGGACATAGGCTTGGATAGCTAGCCAGCATTTATTGCTCACCCGTAATGCCCTTGGAGGGACTTTGAGTGTCAACCACATTGCTGTGGTTCTCTAATCATATGTAGGCCAGGCCAGGAAAGGACAGCAGATTTCCTTCCCTAAAGGTCTTCAGCGAACCAGATGTGTTCTTCCAACAATTGATAATGGTTTCATGGTCATCAGTAGATTCTCATCTCTAGGTAATTTTAAAAATTGAATTCAAATTCAACCATCTGCCATGGCGGGATTCAAACCCGGGTCCCCATAACATTAGCTGAGTTTCTGGATTGATAGTCTAACAATAATATCACTAGGCCATCACCTCCCCACTTGAGAGAATACAATCCCACTGAACACAGTTCAAATACTTGTAATGACAGTGAACACAGTTCCAGTTGTGTAATCCCAGTGAACACAGTTGTTGTGTATGTAATCCCAGTAAATACAATGCCAATGTTAGTAATCTCAGTAAATACAATCCCAGTGTGTGTAATTCCAGTAAATACAGATCCAGGGTGTGTAATCCAGTGAATACAAATCTAATCTGTGCAATATCAGTGAATACAAGCCTAGCATGTGGAATCCCATGAATACAAATCTAGTGTGTGTAATCTCAGTGGATACAAATCTAGTGTGTGTAATCTCAGTGGATATAAATCTAGTGTGTGTAATCTCAGTGGATACAAATCTCAATAAGTGAGTATATCCAGTAAATACAATCTCAATTTGTCTAACCCTTGAAAATTACAACACCTGTATGTGGAATCCCAGGGAATACAACACCTGTGTGTGTAAACCCAATGCAAACAATTCTACTGTTTGTTTATTTTTAGCATTCCTTCTCAATCACATTTTGGGGGGAATAGTGGGGGAAGTGGTGCACAGAATCCCAAACTGATTATCAACCCAGTTGAATGCTCCTTCAAGTCCTGATGTTGGCCTTGAACCCAGAACTTATGGTCCACAAGACCTCCTATTTAGTCTGTCTAATTCCAGTGAAACAATCCTACTGTGTGCAATCTCTTCTTGCAATTTAACACAAAGAATGTAATGCAACAATGCCACCAGCAAGGAACAAATCAGACATCGGTCCTCTCGCTCCTGGGAACTGTGAGTGTTTATGTGTCTGTATAAATAAACATTGAACAACCAGCATACAATGGGACACAGAAACTCTCTCGTGCTCTTGTGACTCCCACAAATCCTAACTGACAACAATTTATGGTTTAATAATTTGAATTATTTACAAAGTTCAACTGAAGTTTAAAATGTTTTAAAATATATTTTGAGAACGAGTGTAAACAAATTTCTTTTGTAATAAATTTGGAGATTTGTGTTTCCTTTATTTGCATTGCTTCCAATTTTTTAAACTAAAAAAGTAATATTTAGTTCTTTTACATTTTTTAAATTAATAAACATTGAAAGCAGAAGGCTCAAACAAAGCAATAGTTACGTGTTGCCCACGATAAAACACAGGAGCAGTGAATACTATACAGGACTGATTCTGCTGAGATTAATACAGGAGCAGTGAATACTGTACAGGACTGATTCTGCTGCAATTAATACAGGAGCAGTGAATACTGTACAGGACTGATTCTGCTGAGGTTAATACAGGAGCAGTGAATACTGTACAGGACTGATTCTGCTGCAATTAATACAGGGGCAGTGAATACTGTACAGGACTGATTCTGCTGCAATTAATACAGGAGCAGTGAATACTATACAGGACTGATTCTGCTGCAATTAATACAGGAGCAGTGAATACTGTACAGGACTGATTCTGCTGCGGTTAATACAGGAGCAGTGAATACTGTACAGGACTGATTCTGCTGTGATTAATACAGGAGCAGTGAATACTGTACAGGACTGATTCTGCTGAGATTAATACAGGAGCAGTGAATACTGTACAGGACTGATTCTGCTGAGGTTAATACAGGAGCAGTGAATACTGTACAGGACTGATTCTGCTGCAATTAATACAGGAGCAGTGAATACTATACAGGACTGATTCTGCTGCAATTAATACAGGAGCAGTGAATACTGTACAGGACTGATTCTGCTGAGGTTAATACAGGAGCAGTGAATACTGTACAGGACTGATTCTGCTGTGATTAATACAGGAGCAGTGAATACTGTACAGGACTGATTCTGCTGAGATTAATACAGGAGCAGTGAATACTGTACAGGACTGATTCTGCTGCAATTAATACAGGAGCAGTGAATACTGTACAGGACTGATTCTGCTGAGGTTAATACAGGAGCAGTGAATACTGTACAGGACTGATTCTGCTGCAATTAATACAGGAGCAGTGAATACTGTACAGGACTGATTCTGCTGAGGTTAATACAGGAGCAGTGAATATTGTACAGGACTGATTCTGCTGCGATTAATACAGGAGCAGTGAATACTGTACAGGACTGATTCTGCTGAGGTTAATACAGGAGCAGTGAATACTGTACAGGACTGATTCTGCTGCAATTAATACAGGAGCAGTGAATACTGTACAGGACTGATTCTGCTGCAATTAATACAGGAGCAGTGAATACTATACAGGACTGATTCTGCTGCAATTAATACAGGAGCAGTGAATACTGTACAGGACTGATTCTGCTGCAATTAATACAGGAGCAGTGAATACTGTACAGGACTGATTCTGCTGCAATTAATACAGGAGCAGTGAATACTGTACAGGACTGATTCTGCTGAGGTTAATACAGGAGCAGTGAATATTGTACAGGACTGATTCTGCTGAGGTTAATACAGGAGCAGTGAATACTGTACAGGACTGATTCTGCTGCGATTAATACAGGAGCAGTGAATATTGTACAGGACTGATTCTGCTGTGATTAATACAGGAGCAGTGAATACTATACAGGACTGATTCTGCTGCGATTAATACAGGAGCAGTGAATACTGTACAGGACTGATTCTGCTGAGGTTAATACAGGAGCAGTGAATACTGCACAGGACTGATTCTGCTGCGATTAATACAGGAGCAGTGAATACTGTACAGGACTGATTCTGCTGCAATTAATACAGGAGCAGTGAATACTGCACAGGACTGATTCTGCTGAGGTTAATACAGGAGCAGTGAATACTGCACAGGACTGATTCTGCTGCAGTTAATACAGGAGCAGTGAATATTGTACAGGACTGATTCTGCTGCAATTAATACAGGAGCAGTGAATACTGTACAGGACTGATTCTGCTGAGGTTAATACAGGAGCAGTGAATACTGTACAGGACTGATTCTGCTGCGGTTAATACAGGAGCAGTGAATACTGTACAGGACTGACTCTGCTGCAATTAATACAGGAGCAGTGAATGCTGTACAGGACTGATTCTGCTGAGGTTAATACAGGAGCAGTGAATACTGTACAGGACTGATTCTGCTGAGGTTAATACAGGAGCAGTGAATACTGTACAGGACTGATTCTGCTGCGGTTAATACAGGAGCAGTGAATACTGTACAGGACTGATTCTGCTGCGGTTAATACAGGAGCAGTGAATACTGTACAGGACTGATTCTGCTGAGGTTAATACAGGAACAGTGAATACTGTACAGGACTGATTCTGCTGTGATTAATACAGGAGCAGTGAATACTGTACAGGACTGATTCTGCTGCGGTTAATACAGGAGCAGTGAATACTGTACAGGACTGATTCTGCTGCAATTAATACAGGAGCAGTGAATACTGTACAGGACTGATTCTGCTGTGATTAATACAGGAGCAGTGAATACTGTACAGGACTGATTCTGCTGCGATTAATACAGGAGCAGTGAATACTGTACAGGACTGATTCTGCTGTGATTAATACAGGAGCAGTGAATATTGTACAGGACTGATTCTGCTGCGATTAATACAGGAGCAGTGAATACTGTACAGGACTGATTCTGCTGCGATTAATACAGGAGCAGTGAATACTGTACAGGACTGATTCTGCTGAGGTTAATACAGGAGCAGTGAATACTGTACAGGACTGATTCTGCTGCAATTAATACAGGAGCAGTGAATACTGTACAGGACTGATTCTGCTGTGATTAATACAGGAGCAGTGAATACTGTACAGGACTGATTCTGCTGCGATTAATACAGGAGCAGTGAATACTGTACAGGACTGATTCTGCTGAGGTTAATACAGGAGCAGTGAATACTGTACAGGACTGATTCTGCTGCAATTAATACAGGAGCAGTGAATACTGTACAGGACTGATTCTGCTGTGATTAATACAGGAGCAGTGAATACTGTACAGGACTGATTCTGCTGCGGTTAATACAGGAGCAGTGAATACTGTACAGGACTGATTCTGCTGCAATTAATACAGGAGCAGTGAATACTGTACAGGACTGATTCTGCTGCGGTTAATACAGGAGCAGTGAATACTGTACAGGACTGATTCTGCTGCAATTAATACAGGAGCAGTGAATACTGTACAGGACTGATTCTGCTGCGGTTAATACAGGAGCAGTGAATACTGTACAGGACTGATTCTGCTGCAATTAATACAGGAGCAGTGAATACTGTACAGGACTGATTCTGCTGCAATTAATACAGGAGCAGTGAATACTGTACAGGACTGATTCTGCTGCGATTAATACAGGAGCAGTGAATACTGTACAGGACTGATTCTGCTGAGGTTAATACAGGAGCAGTGAATACTGTACAGGACTGATTCTGCTGCAATTAATACAGGAGCAGTGAATACTGTACAGGACTGATTCTGCTGTGATTAATACAGGAGCAGTGAATACTGTACAGGACTGATTCTGCTGTGATTAATACAGGAGCAGTGAATACTGTACAGGACTGATTCTGCTGCGGTTAATACAGGAGCAGTGAATACTGCACAGGACTGATTCTGCTGAGGTTAATACAGGAGCAGTGAATACTGTACAGGACTGATTCTGCTGCGGTTAATACAGGAGCAGTGAATACTGTACAGGACTGACTTTGCTGCGATTAATACAGGAGCAGTGAATACTGTACAGGACTGATTCTGCTGCGATTAATACAGGAGCAGTGAATACTGCACAGGACTGATTCTGCTGCGGTTAATACAGGAGCAGTGAATACTGTACAGGACTGACTTTGCTGCGGTTAATACAGGAGCAGTGAATACTGTACAGGACTGATTCTGCTGTGATTAATACAGGAGCAGTGAATACTGTACAGGACTGATTCTGCTGTGATTAATACAGGAGCAGTGAATACTGTACAGGACTGATTCTGCTGCAATTAATACAGGAGCAGTGAATACTGTACAGGACTGACTTTGCTGCGATTAATACAGGAGCAGTGAATACTGTACAGGACTGACTCTGCTGCGACCTAATTAGCAGAACAGGTGAGCAGGTTGGCTCAGAGGGATTTTATTCTATATTTTTATAAGGGATATGAATACTATAGGCATCGCTGGCAATTATTGCCCACCCCTAACTGCCCTTGAGAAGGTGTTGGTGTACTGCCTTTGTGAATCACTGTAGAATACCTAGTGCAGGGGTACATCCACACTGATGTCAGGCAGGGAGTTTCAGCATTTAGTCCCAGTGACAGTGAGAGAGTGGCTGTATAGTTCCAAGTCAGAATGAGAGAGCAGACCCTGAAGAAAACTCAGACAACCTATCTTTTTTTTGAGCAGAAGCACTTGAACCCAACTTGCACATCAATACCTTCAAGAGCCCAAGAGTAGGATCTTTGATCCCCATCAAAACTGGGACTGAAGATATTGCGGATCAGTGTGCCCAGTTTCCGGCATTTTCCTGACTGCAGGTAGCTTATGAGATCAATTAATGACTTATGAAAAATCTTAGCAGAAATCAACTGAAATTTTCCAGTCAACTTGTGGGCCCTACACTGAGGCTGACACAGGGATGGTGGTAGCCTCCCAGTGATAGACTGAGGGACAGACCAGTTGCTAGGGACCTTCTCCTTTTGCATATCATGGAGGTCAGGACACAACTATTGTTACTGATTGTCCAGTAGAGAAATTACCTCTCCACAAGGACAGAAGGTGCCTTCATTGGAGTTTACCTGCTTTCTTACTTGGTCATCTTACAAAGATTACATGTTTTCAACTGTGTCCAACCCATCCCCCGAGCCACTGCTCTCATCCTCTCCCCTCCCTCCCATATTCAGGAGAAGATCCTCCATGTTCTCACTTTTCACCCCACCAGCCTCTGCGTTCAAACAATCATCCTCCACCATTTCTGCCAACTCCAGCACGTTGCCACCCCTCAACACATCTTCCCCTCACTCCCCATGTCAACAGGGACTGCTCTGTTTGAGACATCCTGGTCCACTCCTCCTGCCCACAGCACCTTCCCATGCAACCATAGAAGGTACAACGCATGCCCCTTTGCCTCCTCCCTGCTCACTGTCCCAGCTTCTAAACACCCCTTTCAAGTGAATCAGTGCTTCACATGCGCCTCCTTCAATCTGGTCTATTGTCTACTCTGCCCCCAGTGTGGTTTAAATTGGAGAGACCAGACGGGGTGACCGCTTTCCAGAACACCTTTGGTCTTGTCAGGCCTCATTTGGAGTACTGTGCGCAGTTCTGGTCGCCTCACTATAGGAAAGACGTAGAAGCTATTGAAAGGGTACAGAGGAGATTTACAAGGATGTTGCCTGGACTGGGAGGCATGCCTTATGAAGTTAGGTTGAGGGAACTGGGTCTCTTTTCCCTGGAGAGACGAAGGTTGAGAGGCGACCTGATAGAAGTTTATAAAATGTTGAGAGGAATGGATAGGGTGGATTCTCAGAGGCTATTTCCCCGGGTTGAAATGGTCGCTACAAGAGGACACAGATTTAAGGTGCGGGGAGGAAAGTACAGAAGTGATGTTAGGGGTAAGTTTTTCACTCAGAGGGTGGTGAGTGAATGGAATCGGCTGCCGTCAGTGGTGGTGGAGGCGAACTCGCTGGGGTCTTTTAAAAGACTTCTGGATGAGTATATGGGGTTTTATGGGATTGGGAGTTATAGATAGGTCTATAGATTGGTAGGTGTTGATGTGATCGGCGCAACTCGTGGGCCGAAGGGCCTGTTTATGCTGTAGTGTTCTATGTTCTATGTCCTATGTCCGCAAGCGGGACCCAGACTTCCTATCGCTTGCCACTTCCACAATCCACCCTGCTCTCCTGTCTACATGTCCATCCTTGGCCTTTTGCAATGTTCTAGCCACTGGAGGAACAGCACCTCATCATCTGATTGGGCAGCCTTCCGGACTGAACATTGAGTTCAACAACTTCTGTATCTCTGTTCTGCCACTCATACATTCTGTTCACCTAGTTGGTCTCAGCTCCTTCTTAGCTGACTTTATCCTCATTTACATTTCCTTTTTCCCATTCCATATCCCCCCCACCCCCCAACAGCATCCCCTCAACACCCCTCCCCCCCCCGCCCCACTCCCACCCCTGCATCCTCACAGTAAATCTCTGCTGATTCTCTTTGCTCTCAGCTCTGATAAAAGGTTATCCAGAGTCGAAACGCTGTCAGACTGGCTGAGACTCTGGTTTTGTGTCCTACAAAGATTATGTTGGGTGTGTGATGTTAACAGGATATGGGATCAGGAGCCAGGAATTCTCCTGATGTCAGGGCCCCAACCCCAAAGCAAAAATCCTATTGCAGATTTCTGTAAATGCTTTAATTTGCAAGCAGACCTCGATGGTTGTCTTTTTATTCCTTTCTCCTGACAGGTGCTTCCTAAATAAATCTATTGACTCCCTGGCTTCACCCTGACTCCAAGCGATTTTTTTTTCTGGGTTGGGGTGTCACTTGGCAAGCAGGGTGAATTTTTAATGCCATTCCTACCACCAAGAGGGAGTCAACCAGTGCCAGCCAGGAAAAGCAAGAGGTGCTGTAATAGGATTGCCACCATAGGCATCCTGAAAAGCAGTGAGGAACCTTACAGGGACTGTGAAAAAGTGAGACTAATACAAAGGAAGGTGAAGATGTGGGATCTAACTGAGAGGCAGAAAAAGTTTCCATTTGGGTGATTCCCACTAAACCAGTTAGATGGCAGTTGTTGCAAAAACTCAGCTTTCTGCACTATAGTTAGCTGACATAACAGTAAGTTTGGGATATTATTGAGTCACACAGTTAGCTGTGAGACTGTTCAAACAGAGCTGAGTCTTACAGCTGCCTGCACTGTTTGTGCACATTTCTGATGTAGTAATCTTTCTGTTTCACTGGCATTTTATTCAGTCAGCATTTCAGAAACAATCAAAGCAGAAAATGATATTCAGACTTGGCTTAACTTGCATCCTGGTAAAACATCCAGAAATACTGGGCAGGAAAAGACAAGCCAGGATTGATCTAGCTTGCACCACAGTCTGATAATCAGAGAATCACAATGGACACTTCCTACCCTTGCAAGCTCGTAATGAGCCTGGGCTGGCAATGCTATTGCCAAGGATTGCAGTGAGTTGTGAGGCTGATAAACAGAGCTGTCAGCTGTGACTTCTATTCGTCATGGGGATTGGTTATTATGGATGAATGAGTTTGCCTTGTAGTGATTCAATAAGACAGCTTCTCCGATACATATATTCAAAAAATTAACATTGTAGGAGATTGTATAAAGTGAAAAAAAGGGGCTGATCTTACCAGAATTTGGCAGAGTGCTGGTTCCGATGAAAAAAATGGTGGGGGCGATTCTCCCAGCTGAGACACATCAGTGGAGGCCATTTAGTGGCCTACATGTGTCTCCCAGACCAAGGTTTGTTGTGGCAGGGAGTTGATTTCAATGTCTGGATGTCATTAACAGGATCTAACAAAACATTAACAGGATTAACAAAAATCTCACTTATTGTCTGGAGACAATACACATCTTTTTAATCTATGCTAATGCTATCTCCACTCACATTGTCTGCATCTTTAAGACTTGAATAGCAGGTTAGCTGCAAAGACTTGCATTCTAATCGGTATTCTGTAAACTGTGTGCGTCTTTATATGCCTTTCTCTGATCAGAACCTTGCACACACCTGACGAAGGAACACCGTTTCCGAAAGTTTATGGGATTATTATCAAATAAACTGGTTGGACTTCAACCCGGTGTTATCAGACTTCTTACTGTGTTTACCCCAGTCCAACGCCAGCATCTCTACATCTTGTCATTAACAGGCCCAGGACTGAAGTCTCTGGGTCCGCTAGCCTCTCCCTCCGCCAGGAGTGGATCACTGTAGCAGGGTTTACAACAGCTCTCCATGAATGGAAAACTGCTGGCGAATCCCACTGGAGTGAACAGAGGCCATGGAGGCCCCCCAGGAAGTTAGGGGTAAGGGGGGTGCCCCCTGGACAGTGCCAACTTGGCAGTGTCAACCTGGCCCCCAAGCACTGCCCAAGGGGCAAACTGGCAGTGCCCACTGGACATTCAGTTTTGCCAGTTGGCAGTTGGAGGGACAGCAGCAAATGGCCATGGGGCTGGGCAGTGACTAGGAGGCCAGCAGTTTGGGGCCATTGCTCATGCGCTGATCTCCGTGCTGACAGTGGCCTGCTCTGTGCTATGCTGCCAGCCTCTCCAGCGGGAATAGGCCCTGCCCCTAATTTTCAGAGAGAATCTCTCTAGGGCACTCTGCAGCACTCAGAGTGTGGAGATTCATTCTGGAAATCATGTTAACTAAATACACAAATTCGGCACTGAGAATTCTTCTGGGAGAATCGCCCCTGGTTTATTTCTCTTCAGAGACAAATACTGTTGGTGATTTGTAGTTTATTTTAGAGTTACCTGGGAGAGGACAGAGGCAGTAGACCTGTAAGGGAATGTACTGGAGTGGGAGAGGATATAAATACAGACTCAGGCTCAGGGCCTACCTGGGAGAGAGCAGACACAGAGTCGGGAGGTGGCTGCTGCACAACACAGTGTCTGAATAAAAATATCAAACTGTGACATCACTGCAAAGTTTTGAGTTGATTGCTGAATTTTGCTGCCGGGAGACTGAGTTGGGGAATTTTAAAAAGGTTTAAAATATCAATTATTAATAACAAGTAACAAGTGATGAGTCTTCTCTTGTACTCACAGAAGTTTTAATATTACTAGTAATGTATATCAAGTATTAGTTGGGGTTATCAGTATTAATAGGTAATATTGGTTATAATAATGTTTCTTAGTATTGGTGAAAATTTATTGGTATTGTTAAGGTCTAATGGCAGTAGTATTGTTTATTAACAATAACAATTTTATTAACAAATAAAGGAATGGCAGGGTTGCCCCAACCTTAAGAATGCACATCATGTGTTATGTGGGAACCCCAGGATGTTTCTCGTGTCCTAGATAGCTATTTGTGCAGCAAGTATCATCAGTTGCCATAGCTTGAGCTCCCAGGTTTGGAAATTGAGCAGCAGCTGGAGTCACTATTCTCCAACCAGTGTTTAGTTCTGAATACCAGTGAGTGTGATGATTCATCGGGGAATGCAGCCAGAGCCAAGTTCATGTGGCTCAGCTGTATAAGGTGGGCTGTACATACTAGGAAAACCAGAAGAAGAATAATGATTCAAGCATTAGGAGATTAGATAGGTGTTTCTGGAGCTGCAGATGTGAACGCAGGATGCCTTCCTGGTGCCAGTGTTAAAGTTGTCACTAAGCAGCTGCAGAGCATTCGGGGAGGGAAGGTTGAACAGCTGGCAGTCGTGATCCACAGTGGTATGAATGAGATAGGCAGAAAGCGAGATCTGGTCCTGCAGTCAGGAGTTAAGTAGGGAATTAGCAAGGAAGACGTACAAGTAATAACCTCCAGATTGCTCCCAATACCACACACAAGTGTGTATAGAGGTAGGATAAAGCAAGTAAATGCATAGCTAGAATGCTGGTGCAGGAGACAGCGATTTCACTCTGTGGGTCATTGAGACTGGCCCTGGGGAAATGGGATCTATACAGTTTGTGGATTGCACCTAACAGAGCTGGGATTGAGTTCCTTGCAGAGCGTAATGCTAATGCACCTGGGGAGGGCTGAAATTAAATTGGCAGCTATGAAGGAACCAGGAGCTAATATCAGAAAGGAATAGCAAGATGCACAGAATACTAGGAGAGATAGCTCTCAGATAAAGAATAGTCAGTTAATAGGCTCAGTAAGAGAGAAAGTAATAACATATAAATTAGGTTTACTGTTCATGTATGTGAATGCCAAGAGTGTGCTAAATAATGTCTGTGAGTTACAGATTGCCAGGTGGAAATGTGATGTTGTGGCTGTAACAGAGATCTTGCCAAAAAAGGGCAGGGCCTGGTGTTAAATATTCTTGGGACAAGAGCCAGGATTTGACAGCTGCTCCTCCTCCCCTGATAGGATATTATAGTCCTGCCTAAGTAAATATCAATTTAAATGGTCTGCAGCATTTGCCGGGAGAATTCAGTCCGTGGCAGAACCATAAACACCTAACAAAGGTATTCAGGAAAGATAGAAAAGGAAGGAAAGGAGAAGGGTGGAGGTATTGATTAAGGAGAGCATTCCAGTGCTGGAGAAAGAGGATGTTCCAGAGGGGTTATGGATATAATATATTTGGCTAGAATTAAGGAGCAAAAAAGGTGCTGAGTAATCTATTGACTCAGTAAGAAGTATCACAACACCAGGTTAAAGTCCAACAAATTTATTTGGAAGAAAAAGCCACTAGCTATCTGAGCGCTGCTCCTTCGTCAGGTAAGTGGGAGTTTTGTTCCCAAACAGGGCATATAAAGACACAAACTCAATTTACAAAATAATGGTTGGAATATGAGTCTTTACAGGTAATCAAGCCTTAAAGGTACAGACAATGTGAGTGGAGAGAGGCTTAAGCTCAGGTTAAAGAGATGTGTATTGTCTCCAGCCAGGACAGTTAGTGAGATTTTGCAAGTTCAGGCAAGCCGTGGGGGTTACAGATAGTGTGACATGAACCCAAGATCCCGGTTGAGGCCGTCCTCATATGTGCGGAATTTGGCTATCATTGCTGCTCAGCAACTCTGCGTTGTCCTGTGTCACGAAGGCTGCCTTGGAGAATGCTATGACATCTTCTCCGGATCCTTCAACATGTCATTGATGAAGATGAACATCTCTCCAAGGCCATCCCCACACCTGCACTTCTTACCTTCAAACAACCTCACACCTCAAACAACCATTGTTCGCAGCAAACTACCCAGTGTTCAGGAGAACAGTGACAACAACACCACACAATCCTGCCACAGCAACCTCTGCAAGACGTGCCAGATCATCGACACGGATGCCATCATCTCACATGAGAACATCATCCACCAGGTACAAGGTACATACTCTTGCAACTTGGCCAACATTGTCTACCTGATAAGCTGCAGGAAAGGATGTCCCAAGGCATGATACACTGGGGAGACCATGCCGACGCTATGACAACGGATCAATGAACACTTCTCAACAATCACTAGGCAGGAGTGTTCTCCTCCTGTCGGGGAACACTTCAGCAGTCACAGGCATTTGGCCTCTGATCTTCGGGTAAGCGTTCTCCAAGGCGGCCTTCACGACACAGGACAACGCAGAGTCGCTGAGCGGAGACTGATAGCCAAGTTCTGCACACATGAGGCCAGCTTCAACCGGGATCTTGAGTTCATGTCACACTATCTGTAACCCCCACGACTTGCCTGGGCTTGCAAAATCTCACTAACTGTCCTGGCTGGAGACAATACACATCTCTTTAACTTGTGCGTAAGCCTCTCTCCGCTCACATTGTCTGTACCTTTGAGACTTGATTACCTGTGAAGGCTCACATTCCAACCGTTATTTTGTAAATTGAGTTTGTGTCTTTACATGGTTTGTTTGTGAACCGAACTCCCACTTACCTGACAAAGGAGCAGCACTCCAAAAGCTAGTGGCTTTTGCTACCAAACTGTTGGACTTTAACCTGATGTTGTGAGACTTCTTACTGTGTTTACCCCAGTCCAATGCTGGCATCTCCACATCATAATTTATTGACTGTCAACTAGTGGGAAAGATGTAGAGGAAAACATTTGCAAGGAAATTATGGAGTTATTTTATAATAGGGATCTTAATTATCCAAATATAGGCAGGGACAGTGGTATTGTAAGGGGCAGAGAGGGGCAAGAATTCCCAGAGTATATTCAATAAAATTTTCTTCAGCAATATGTTACCAGTTCATTGAAGAAGGAAGTGCTACTGGGAAGGAATGAGCAGAGCCAAATGGATCAGATTTCAATGGGAGAACAGTTAGAGGGCAGTGATCATTGTACCCTAAGATTTACACTGACAATGGAAAAGGAAATGAAAAATGCAGAGTAAGAATGGGAGTGACTTTCCAGGCAGTTTTATCCAGCCCAAATAAAACTGGAATCATTGGGAATCAGGGTGAAAGCTCTGCTGGTTGGAGTCATATCTGGCACAAAGGAAGATGGTTTTGGTGGTTGAAGATCAATCATCTCAATCTCAGGATGTCACTGTGAGATTCCTCAGGGGAGTGTTATAGACCCAACCATCTTCAGCTGCTTCATCAATAACCTTCCCTCCATCATAAGGTCGGAATTGGGGATATACACTGATGACTGTACAATGTTCAGTATCATTTACAACTTTTCACATGCAAGGGCAGTCCATGCCCAAATGCAGCAAGTCACTGTATAAGTAAAAGTCATTGATGGTGGAAGGATAGATAAAGATTGTGGTTAATAGAGCATTAGTATCCTGGGCTTTATTGCTTGGAGCATCAGGTACAATAACAGGATGTTGAATTTGTATAAAACATCAATTTGACCTCAGCTGGAGTATTGTGTACAGTTCTGGGCACTGCACTTTAGGAAAGATTTGAAGGTATTGGAAAGGATGCAGAAAAGAATCACAAGAATGGTTCCAGGAGTGAGGAACCTCAGTTATCAACAAAAATTGTGGAAGTTAGGAATGAGAAGAGAAGGATGGAATGAAATCTGAAAGAGGTATTCAAAATCATCAGGAGTTTGGACAGAGAGGAAGAGATTGTTCCTAATTGTGAATGGATTGGTAACAAGAGGACACAGATTTAAAGTAATTGACAAATAAATCCAAAGCAAAAGGGAAAAAAGCTTCTTCATGTAGCAAGTGGTTAAAGTCTGAAATGCACTGCTTGACAGTGTGGTGGAGGCAGGTTCAACTGAAGCATTCAAAAAAGGAATAAGGCTGTTACCTGAGAAGGAAGAATGCGCAGGATTATGGGGGTCATTCGGAGAGCCAGTGCAGACATGAGGGGCTGAATGGCCTCCTCCCGTGCTCTAGCAATTGCGTGGTTCTGTGATTTTGTTGCTTTAGATCCAATTAATGTGATTATTCAGTGCCAGGTTCAGGCTTTAGGTGCCTTTAGCCACTGAAAGTATGTACAGTGCTGCAAACCTGCAAGTACACTATAAACGGATTTGTGATAATGATGTAATATTTCATTCCTGGACTCAAACTGCCCACTAATATTTTCTATCTGTGACACAATGGGTGGTATTTTCCAGCACTGCCAATGGCGAGCATCACTGTGGGTGGAGTGGGAAAAGTCGGAGAGCGGGAAAGTAAATTGTTTTTTTTCTGCTGCCCACATTTTTCCACAATGATGCCTATCTCTGGCAGGACCAGAAAACCCCATCCTATATTGTTTCAGTAAACTTTTACATGTGAGCTCAGTGCCCAGTTATCCTCCCTAAATCTCTCCCTCCATGTAAATTCCACAGCTTATATTCACAGCTACCTCTTGATCTAGCCATCTCATGTGGTTTTGCTTGACACCTTGTATCAATCACAAATAGGGCAATTCCTGACCATTATTTTATATAATTCACCACCCACATCATTACCCCCCCCATCCCTTCCCCGACCTCAACCCTGCCTCCATTCCTGGAGTGCAGAGGAGGTTTACTAGGCTGATAACGGAGTTGAGGGGGTTGAGCTATGAGGAGAGGCTGAATAAACTAGGCTTGTACTCGTTAGAGTTTAGAAGAATGAGGGGAGATCTCATTGAGACGTATAAGATGATGAATGGGATGGATAGGATAGAGGTGGAGAGACTCTTCCCGCTCAAAAAAGACAGTAGGACTAGGGGGCACAGCCTCAAGATAAAGGGGGGGTGGTTTAGAACGGAGTTGAGGAGGAACTTCTTCACTCAAAGGGTGGTGAATCTCTGGAATTCTCTGCCCGTTGAAGTGGTGGAGGCTGCCTCGCTAAATATTTTTAAGATGCGGGTTGATGGGTTTTTGATAAGAGAGGGGATTAAGGGTTATGGGGAGTGGGCGGGAAAGTAGAACTGAGCCATGACAGATCAGCCATGATCTTATTGAATGGTGGGGCAGGCTCGAAGGGCTAGATGGCCTACTCCTGCTCCTATTTCTTATGTTCTTATGTTTAAAAGACTATTCTCGCACTGACTGACAACGGCAATTTCAAAGTCTCAAATATCTCATCTTTGACCCTCTCTGTTCACCACATTTCTGCAACTATTGATTTACTCAATTACACCCTTACCTCTGTCCAACTCCCCAGTAAACCATTGCGCTCTCTCACCCTCAACATTCCCCCCTTATCTCCACTCCATAATGCCCAAGGGATGCAGACTTGAAAGGATATGGTGGACAACTGGTTTAGCCTGGTGAATGCCTGGAATGTGCTGCTGGAGGAGGTTGTGGAAGCAGATTCTATAACAATGTTCTAGAGATATCTGGATAGATCTGTGAATAGGAAGGGAATAGAGGGATATGGACCATGTAGAAACAAGAAAATATTAGATTAGAGAGGCATCTGTGTCAGCACAAACCTGGTGGGCCGAAGGGCCTGTTCCTGTGCTGTACTGTTCTTCGTTTTGTTCTAGCCATCCACTGCCAGCTCTGGGTCAACCATTTAAAAAGCTGTCAGCTCCTGTTTTAATGTGCTAAAGCTACTCACAATTCCAGGATAATTTGGAAGCAAAGAAAACCCCAGCTTCTTTTCTCTACATCAAACCATCTTCTTATCTCCCTTTCCCCTGTATCCTCTACACTTATCTTCAACAATAAGTGAGAGGAGCTTATTGACATTTTTGTGACTAAGATTGAGATAATCCAATCAACTGTATCCCTCTCTTCCACTACTCCACCTGATCAAACTCCCTTTTCCCTCCCCACTCTAAACTCACATCCTTTCCCAGTTTCTGTCCCATCTCCTCATGATATTTCTGCGCTTACCTTTTTCATGAAATGCACTTGTTGTTCCCTCAATTCTATTCACATTAAACTGCTAATCACCAAATTTCTCCTCCTCGTCTCCCTGTTAGCTGATATTGTTAAGGGTTCCTTTTTTTTTGTTATTGAAAGCCTCATCATGCTTTTGTTATCACTCGACATAACTATTCCAACGCACTCCTGGCTGGTCTCCTATTTTCTATCCTTCATAGACTTGAGGTCATCCAAAACATAGCTGCTCATGTCTTAACTTGAAACAAGTCCCATTCACCTATCCTCCGTGGCACAGTGGAGGGGTGGCACAGTGGCACTGCTGGCACACAGCACCAAGGATCCAAGTTTGATTCTAGCCTTGGGTGACTGTCTGTACGGAGTTTGCATGTTCTCTCCGTGTCTGCGTGGGTTTCCTCTGGGTGCTCCAGTTTCTTCCCACATTCCAAAGACATGCAGGTTAGGTGGATTAGCCATGCTAAATTACTCCTTATTGTCCCATAATGTGTTGGTTAGGGGGATTAGCGGGGTAAATATGTGGGGTTATAGGGATAGGGGAGGAGGGTGAGCCTGGGTAAGACATTCTGTCAGACAGTTGGTGCAGACTCAATGGTCGAAGTGGCCTCCCCCCTCCTGCACTGTAGAGGTTCTATGAACCTATCACCATGTGGTCACTGACCTACACTGGCCCAGTCAAGCGACATCTTGACTTAAAAAATTCTTATCCTTGTTTTCAAACCCCTCCATGACCTCATACTTCCCTATCTCTGTAATCTCCTTCCATTCCACAACTCTCACACTCATTTAGAAATATAGAAACGTAGGAGATAGGAGCAAGAGGAGGCCACTTTGTCCTTTGAGCCTGTTTGACCATTCATTACGATCATGGCTGATCATCCAACTCAATAGCCTAATTCTGCTTTTTCCCCATAACCTTTGATCCCATTCACCCCAAGTGCTATATTTAGCCACCTCTTGAATACATTCAATAAATGTTGTATGTAAAGGTAGTCTGTCCTCTGCTGTATCCTCCATATTAATCACTCTGTTGTCTAGGTTCAAGTACAGGAATTCTTTCCCTACACCTCTGCCTCTCTATCTCACTTTCCTCCTACAAGACACTCCTTAAAACCCATCGATTTGACCAATTTTTTTGTCATTGACCTCATGTCTCTTTTTATGGCTTGATATTTTAAAATTGCTGTGAAGAGCTTGAGGGTTTCATTATGTTGATATAAATATAAATTGTTTTTGTTGTTTTCTATGTTGGTGTATTTGTAATTATCAAGTAGTCATGAAGCTTTAATTTTGAAATCCTGTGATGGTGAAGGCTGAAGATACTGAATGAAGCAAATTTCAGCATTTGGATTTTTTAAAGCTTTTTAAGTGCTGAAAATGTGTGGATTACAGTTACAGACCATGTGAACCTTGGTGCACACTTCTTCAATAGGGAAATGTGGACATGGGAGAGAGAATGTAAAAGTGAATGACTTTAGAGCTTAAAAGGCACAATGTCAACATAAATACACATTTATGCAATTAATTTTTATCGCAAAACCCTGAATAGATTCCCATCTGTAACAGCTGCAGACCCTCAATGGGGGAGCTGTCACCTGTCTGATCTTTACTGTCTGACTCTGGCTCTCTGTCTGGCTTGTGATGTATTCTGGAGAGGTAGCTGTGTAACTTTGATCCAATCAAGTTGCCTGCCTCAGGCTGTGAAGGAAAGTCTCAGTTGCGTCTTTCTGCTTGAGCTGGGAGGACTGTCAGGAAATTGGCCACTTCCATAAACAAATCCATGTGCAAAAGATTGCAACAGGGAACCCTGGGCCAATTCAATTTCATATCCTGCCACCTTTTCAATTATATATCCTGCCAACACCTTTAGCAGTGCAAAAGTGATACACCCTTGAGGCCTACAGAGTACTTATTGCAGTAATGCATGAACACAAATTCTGTGTTAATTCTGACAGATAAAGGGGTGAGGACCTGAGTTATCTGAGTCTCACCTGCCCAGACTAAGGCAATTTCATGTTAATTTCAGGGTGGATATTTGGGTTGCTGATTTTACTATGCAGTCAGATACAGTGAGTGTGCAATGAGACTGTTCTTGTGATGTGAATAAAATATTGGTGACCAAATAGCCTGATGCCAGAGGATCTCAGAAAGTGGGTTGTGAGAAAAGAAAGCTCCTTCAGCGAGTTGGTATTGAGCCACAATAAAACATCTTTACAAATGTTAACAGCTGTGAAAAGGAGAGAGGGGCTGTGTACGTGAGTGAGGAAGTGAGAAATAAACTGTGTTAGATTTACAATGGGAGACAAGCTTTCCTGTGGCAGGACTTGTAAACAATCTGTAATAAAACACATCAACACAAGAAAGATAGAACCTCCATCGAGCAGCTGACCTGAATCCTTAAGCATGGGATTTCCTTCCCAACTTTCTTCTGATACGGAGCGGAATTTTCCGGATACTTTAGGTGGCCATTGGGAATTCCGATGTCCTGGTGAATGGGGAGTCAGTCAAAAATTGGGATTCCCACCAGGCATGCTGGCTCTTGGGATTCAGCGGACTCTCCCTGCCGGCCCCGATCGGGATCCCACCCAGAGCGGGCGGCAACCTGATAATGATGCAAACCTGCTACTTAGAGCGTCGTTAGCAGGTTTGACAGACCATTTACCGCCTCCTGCCAGTCACCCAGCCCACCAGTGGGAATGACACCAAGCAGGCTTTTCAGCTGCTACCCTCAAGCGAGGACATGGCTGCTGAACCAGTGCAGCGTGTCACTGCAGGGTGCAGGGTACCAGTGCAGGGTGTCAGGATGTGAGTGTACGTGTCAGTGCAGCGTGCCAGTGCGGGATGCCAAGGTGTCAGTGCAGGGTACCAGTGCAGGGTCCAGTGCAGGGTACCAGTGCAGGGTGCAAGGGTGTCAGTGCAGGGTGCCAAGGTGTCAGTGCAGGGTACCAGTGCAGGGTGCAAGAGTGTCAGTGCAGGGTCCAGTGCAGAGTGTCAGGGCAGGGTCCAGTGCAGAGTGTCAGGGCAGGGTCCAGTGCAGAGTGTCAGGGCAGGGTCCAGTGCAGGGTGTCAGGGCAGGGTCCTGTGCAGAGTGTCAGGGCAGGGTCCAGTGCAGGGTACCAGTGCAGGGTGCAAGAGTGTCAGTGCAGGGTCCAGTGCAGAATGTCAGTGCAGGGTCCAGTGCAGAGTGTCAGGGCAGGGTCCAGTGCAGGGTCCAGTGCACGGTGTCAGTGCAGCATGCCAGAGTGTCAGTGCAGGTGTCAGTGCAGGGTCCAGTGCAGGGTGCAAGGGTGTCAGTGCAGGGTGCCAGGGTGTCAGTGCAGGGTGTCAGTGCAGGGTGCAAGGGTGTCAGTGCAGGGTCCAGTGCAGGGTGTCAGTGCAGGGTCCAGTGCAGGGTGTCAGTGCAGGGTGCAAGGGTGTCAATGCAGGGTGCAAGGGTGTCAGTGCAGGATGTCAGTGCAGGGTGCCAGGGTGTCAGTGCAGGGTGTCAGTGCAGGGTGCCAGGGTGTCAGTGCAGGGTGTCAGTGCAGGGTGCAAGGGTGTCAGTGCAGGGTCCAGTGCAGGGTGTCAGTGCAGGGTGTCAGTGCAGGGTGCAAGGGTGTCAATGCAGGGTGCAAGGGTGTCAGTGCAGGATGTCAGTGCAGGGTGCCAGGGTGTCAGTGCAGGGTGTCAGTGCAGGGTGCCAGGGTGTCAGTGCAGGGTGTCAGTGCAGGGTGCAAGGGTGTCAGTGCAGGGTCCAGTGCAGGGTGTCAGTGCAGGGTGTCAATGCAGGGTGCAAGGGTGTCAGTGCAGGATGTCAGTGCAGGGTGCCAGGGTGTCAGTGCAGGGTCCAGTGCAGGGTGTCAGTGCAGGGTGCCAGGGTGTCAGTGCAGGGTCCAGTGCAGGGTGTCAGGGTGTCAGTGCAGGGTCCAGTGCAGGGTCCAGTGCAGGGTGTCAGTGCAGGATGTCAGGGTGTCAGTGCAGGGTCCAGTGCAGGGTGTCAGTGCAGGATGCCAGGGTGTCAGTGCAGGGTGTCAGTGCAGGGTGCCAGTCCAGGGTGTCAGTGCAGGGTGCCAGGGTGTCAGTGCAGGGTGTCAGTGCAGGGTGCCAGGGTGTCAGTGTAGGGTCCAGTGAAGGGTGTCAGTGCAGGGTCCAGTGCAGGGTGTCAGGATGTCAGTGCAGGGTCCACTGAAGGGTGCAAGGGTGCCAGTGCAGGGTGTCAGTGCAGGGTGCCAGTGCAGGGTGCCAATGTAGTGTGTCAGTGCAGGGTGCCACTGCAGGCTGCCAGTGTAGGGTGTTAATGCAGGGTGCCAGGGAGCAGTATACTGTTGGACCATGGGTTGGTTGGGAGACTTCCGCCCATAATTTTTTTCAGTGTGAATTTCCACCTTAACTTTCATCATGTTTTTACTCCCAAGATATGGGCATCATTGGCAATGCTGGTATTTATTACCCAGTGTTAAATCACTAAGAGAGGATGGTGGTGAAACTCATTCTAAAGCTGCTGCTGTGCTTGTGTTGAAGGTACACGCACAATCCTCGCCTCCGTTTGCTCAGACCAAGGGATACATTTTGAAAGCATACTGTCATGCTCAGTACATGCATGTCATATTATGTACCTAGAGTCAATGTTCTTCCAGATTGAATACAATTTGTTAAAATGGTTGCGACAAATCATATGACTTTTGACATTTGAATTACAGATGGACAGATGGTATTAAGGCTCTGGCAAATAACTACTTAAATATGGGCATATGTGAGGGTGTCACCCAGCCCTTTGTGGAATTTACACATGCCAATGTTTGAGGATGGGCCAACACTGAAAGATTATGGAGTTTCCAGACACCATTTCCCCATATTTCTTATTTGACAAAAAGAAAGATCAAAATTCAATGGCCATCAAATTACAATGACCTCCATCAAAACTAGGCTGGGTGGGCTTCAGACGTGTTAATCTAGACGTCATGTGATCAAAACTGGGTTCAAGAACAACACCCTTATTACCCCAGTAGATCCATCAGTCATCAACTATTCAGAGAACTAGATTCTGAAACTAGTTGCAAGCCATGGAGGAGCCAAAATACTTTCCCTGTTCACCTGAGAACCAACCTCCTAGATATTGGACTATGAAAAGCTTTGGACATGTTGTAAACCCTTCACTTTACAGGACCCTCACTTCAACTTTAAATCATTGAATCCTTTCAAGAAACCACTGGCTTGCATATGGAGATTGGATATTATAAATCAGATACTGAGTAAGTGTAATCTGTAATAGTGGACTATCTTTATCTGTATCCAATCTTTGGGTGCAGGTGTGTGAGTTTATGATGTTGCATTAATTTGGGGTAAATGTGTGAGAATAAATAACCTTCATTTAAAACTCACAAAAGCTTGCTACTGAATTATTTAATTGAAATACCCACTTCAATGGTAAGAAAAGACATAGCTCTTTCCATACCAAATATTTTCATTACTGACATAAAGTGAGAAAATACATTCTGTCCATGATTCAGTTTGGGGCAGTTTCAGGATTAAGTTCATTAGAGCAAATGAACCAAGTCTGACTTTAAAAGAAAATTGGAAGTTGAAGGAAAAAGCAACATGGCAAAACTGTTCCAATATAAACAAAAGGCAATACATGGTTTGTGAAAACTAACCATAGAAAGCATGATGGCAGGCTTTGATGTAAAAGCATTTATGCTGCAGAGAAATTATCTTGGGCTAAATTAGCATGCCTAATCAAAGAACAGCTGCAAGTCAGATCTGAGCCAGTAGAGAATAATATACATCACAGAGAACAGAAGCCCCAAGTTTAAAAATGCTGGCTGAACATCTTGGCCTCACCCCAAACTTGGAACAGATAGAAGATATAAAACCTGAAACAGACCAGGTTATTATTTAAAAATTCATCTAATAGAGTGGAGGCTCAAGCTAGAATTTCAGGCAAGGGAGAAAGAGAGAGAAAGGGGATCCCAGAAGGGAAGAGAGGAGAGAGAATTCTAGAAAAGAGAGTGAGAACATAGAACATTATAACGCAGTACAGGCCCTTCGGCCCTTGATGTTGTGCTGACCTGTGAAACCAATCTAAAGCCCATATAATCTACACTATTCCAATATCATCCATATGTTTATCCAATGATCATTTATGTTGGCGAGTCCACTACTGTTGCAGGCAGGGCATTCCACGCCCATACTACTCTCTGAGTAAAGAACCTACCTCTAACATCTGTCCTATATCTATCACCCCTCATTTTAAAGCTATGTCCCCTCGTGCTAGCCATCTCAATCCGAGGGAAAAGGCTGTCACTGTCCACCCTATCTAATCCTTTGATCATCTTATACGCCTCTAGTAAGTCACCTCTTAACCTTCTCTCTAACGAAAACAACCTCAAATCCCTCAGTCTTTCCTCATAAAACCTTCCCACCGTACCAGGCAACATCCTGGTAAATCTCCTCTGCACACTTTCCAACTCTTCCACATCCTTCCTATAATGCAGCGACCAGATCTGTAAGCAATACTCCAAACGCAGCCGCACCAGAGTTTTGTACAGCTGCAACAAGACTTCATGGGTCCGAAACTAATCCCTCTACTAATAAAAGCTAACGCACCGTACGCCTTCTTAACAACCCTATCAACCTGGGTCCAACTTTTGGGGGGGAAAGTACCCCAATATTTTTGGGGGAAAGAGAGCACCCTGATGCCTTTCTGGAGGGGTTGTTCCGATACCTTTGAGGGGAGTACACTGATAAATTTGGGATGGGGGGGATTTCCCTGATGACTTTGGTGGGGGGGGGTGGTGGTGGTGGGGTTATTCCAATGCCTCGCGAGGGACAGTGGGGGAAGGAGTGTTCTGATACCTTGGGGCAGAATGCCCTAATGACTTTGGAAAGGGAGCAGTGCCCCAATGATTGTGCCCCTTTGCGCTGTTTCCCTTGCACTGATTGGTTTTTATATGGATTATTTGATCAGTATGTGGTACACAAACACTAGGCATGGAAATTGCAGGGGGCATGCAAGGGGATGAGCTTTGAAACTTACTTTTCCAAGCTCCTGAATACAGCTCTCCTCTGAGGAATTGGGAACCCTGAGTCCAAGGGGCTGATCTGACCCCATAAAAATTGCAAGTGCTGTGTGAGATATCTACTCCTTCAGTGGAACCAGCTATGTTGGGATTGCAGAGTATAGGCTTGCTATCTTTGCCCTCATCCTGTGCCAGTGAAAACTGCTGGCACCGGGAAATGGGTTGGGAATGTCAGTATTTGGCTCTTCCCATCATTTTGAAGGCATCTTGACCCAGCCTGACTCTGAGAAATTTTGGATGATAAAATCATTATTGGACAGAAGGAGGCCATCTCTGCTGTGGTTTAACTATATACTGGCAGAGCAACAGTTCTTGAATACATTTAGAACTCTGTGGCCTTGTACCCCAGTTAATATTCATTTTTCTGAAATTATCAGGTAAAATATCACCTGTAATGAGCTGTGTATTGGGTAGTAGTAATCGAGAGACCTGGGAAAATGAGCAAGAGACTATGGATTAAATCCTCCCATGACAGCTGGGAATTTTAAAATCAGTTAATCAAATAAACAGTAGCACAGTGGTTAGCAATGCTGCCTCACAGCGCCAGGGAGATGGGTTTGATTCCCAGCTTGGGTGACTGTCTATGTGGAATTTGTACTTTCTCCCTGTGTCTGTGTGGGTTTCCTCTGAATGCTCCCGTTTCCTCCCACAATCCATGCTGGTTAGGTGCATTGGCCATGCTAAATTCTCCCTCAGTATACCCGGGCAGAAGCCAGAATGTAGTAACTAGGGAATTTTCACAGTAACTTCACTGCAGCGTTAAATGTAAGCCTACTTGTGACTAATAAATAATAAATAAATTTGGAACAAGAAGCTAGCGTCACTAATGGTAAACATGAAAAAAGCATTAGGTTCACTCCTCCCTTTAGAAAAGGAAATCTGCCATCCTCATCTGGTGTGGTCCACACATGACTCCAGGCTCATAGCAATGTGGATAACTCTTATTTACCCTCTGACAGGGCCCAGCAACCATTCACTTATATTTCAAGGGATTTAGGGATGGGAAATAGATGCCAGCCCTGTCAGCATTGTCCATGTACTGTGAATGAATAAAAACAAATCAAACTCGTTTTGTTTTTCTATTCAATTTCAAATTATAAAGTATTTCCTTCTCTTCTACCTTCAAAATGGAGGAATAGATTAAGCTGTACCTACCTGACCATCTTGCTAAGCTTTCTACATTGCACAGTATTACAGAATATTTATAGTACAAATATAGACTATTTGGCTTAACAAGTCCATGCTACTGTTCATACTCTGCATGTTGCTCCCGCTCCTTCTAACCTTATCAGCATTTCCTTCCATTCCTTTCACTCTCATGTGCCCATCTAGATTTTCTTTAAATATATCTATGCTATGTGTCTCAACTACTCCTTTTGGTAATGTGTTCCACATTCTACTTAATTCGTGGATAATGAATATTTTTCTGAATTTTCTATTGGATTTATGAGTGATTATTATATATTTGTGGGCCTATGATTCAAGTTTCACTTTGCAAGTGGAAACATCTCTACCCCTATCCTGTGCAATCTTTGTACTCTTGAATACTCTACCTGGTCACCAATATTCCCTCTAATGTCCTTTTCAATATACACCACCCATTTGTTGCATCACAAGATCTGTTTAAAATGGCTATAGTCATACAGATGTGCATCCTAAAGGGACTGCTACTTGTGCATGGTCAGTTAAATAGTTGCATATTCCTGATTCCTGCATAGCCACACACCTTAGAAGGAAAGTTGCAGGTAACTCCTCTTTCTTGCCTATTCCTGGTAGGACACCCTGTTAGATAATTTTACAGCCTATGTTTTGTACCTATCCTTTCATTTACCTGTTTCATTTAAATTATTAATTTGCTGTAATTATATGAGATTCCAGAGAAACAAACTGCAAGCCATCCAATCCCACAAAAAGACAACAGGATATAACTCAGCTGTGCTGACCCTACATTTCAATAGCCTGCAGAGGTTCAAAGTTACAATTGACCTGTGGTGAATTGTAATTTAGTGAGATGATAAAGGATGACCAGCACCCAGGAAAAAATCAGCATGATCAGGAGAAGAGGAATTTGATTGAGGGACAAAAACAAAGGAGCCCAAAATCTATGGCTGCCTTACCGCACTTCTGCTGTAGCTCCAGCTCAAATCTGAGGCAACAAAACCCCAAATTAGCCAAGACTTGAATACACCAAGTCCCAGTCTTCTCTGGTAGTTTCCAGTAGAATTTTTATAATGCAGTATTTGAACTGATCTAAAACAAAGATATTCAAGAAGGTGTGCCAGAAGGGGGCTCCCAGGCCATGGATTTGCTGAACTTCAGTTTGTTGGAGCAATGGGAGGCTGGTCCACTGAATATAAACAGCTAGACATACTTGCCAATTGTGACAATCCACGTAGAGACTGATAACTTCTTAAAAAGACACTTGAATTTCCAGTGACCGACTGGAAGGCTCATACAACAAGATTTTAGATCAAGCCTTTTACCATAACAAACAAACTAAAAACAATATTATTTAAACACTATTCAGTAGGAAATTTATGCTCTAAACTACTGGAAAGGTTCCCCATTTAGCTGCTAAAATGACCAAAAGTCATATTTCATAGTTATGCTTTACTTGTCCTTTTAGTGGACATTTCATTCACCTCAAACTTGTCCAAAGCTATTCTCAGCACTGATTGACTTGCTTTCTTTTCCACTGGGTAACTTCTAATTCCCAAACTGACTTTCATAGTGAAGGTTACCCTGGCCAAAACTCTCTCAACAAAACTTGGCGAATCCTTCAGCCTTGTTTAAATTCTCATAAATTTGGTCTCTTCATCCAAGCATGAGCTGGCATCTGCACATTGTGGTGAACAATAGCTACTGGCTGTCCACATCACTGTGGTCTTCTCTCCCCACCCCCTTTCAAATTCTTGAAAATTATTTGTGTTTTGTAAAGTCAGGGATATATTGGTAAAACATGCAACCTGATTCGACAGTAACTTGATCCAGATTCTTCCACTCTCAAAACGCATCCTCATGGCAAGCTGAATATAGGTCTTGTACCCAGGTAGGAATACCTGTTAGTTACCCTTTGGAGAGCCAAAGTCTGTTCTATTTTAAGTTAAATGTACAGTTTAAAATGTAACCATTTATATAACCTAACATCTCCCTATGACACTTGGAGACCATGTCCTCAGTTTTTGCTCACAAGGTGGCTGTACAGAGCCAAGAAATTCCCCAACTCACTACACCTACCTCAGAATGGTGGAATCTTTGATTTTGGGGAGGCAGGTACAGAAGGTAGTCAGGCATGGCACCCCAGATATAAATTGGAAGTGTCCGAGTATCCAGGTGCCCGCTTCAGGCCTCTGGGTCTTAAACCTAATTGTTTTCTTAATCATTAGAATTGCTAAACCTCACTCCTCACACTCCTACCCACTCCATTTGCTTATACATGCCAATCCATGTCACTCACACAGGCCCAAATAACCCTCAATACAAATTCATGCCTCACCCACTCCCATGGCCTCTTTTAGTCCCTATGCCACCTGTAATGACTCAGGAAACATGGTTTATTACAAAATGCAAAGTAAGGACACTGCCTTATAAAAGGCACAGGTAATGATCTCCAGCTGGGCAGGCCACTGCCAGTTACCAGGGGAACTCATACTCAACAAATCCTATAGGGAATCCCGGGAGAAGGGTCTGCCTCCTGTGGTGGGGGAGACTGTCAGGGTGGGAGGGGGAGACTGCCAGGGTTGGTGGGGGGAATCATCACTACAAGGGGTGTTTTCTGGAGATCAGGGTACTCTGGGATGGGGGGATTGGGGCTGGCCTGGGCATGCTAGTGGGGGCCGTGATTGGGCTATGGGAAGAGTGGAGGGGCAGAGCTGTGGGAGCCCTGGCTGGCCAGAGATCAAACTCGCCAGCAAACTGCAGTCTGACAGGTCGGAGTCACTACGCATGTGCAGAGTTCTAGAGCTGTCAGACCCTGCTGCGAATAAATCCCACCCTCCTGAGCTTTTAATGATATTCACGATTGGGACCTCAGCATTGCACAGAGTGTGGGAGATTTGAGTCTGAACTCCCACTGAAAAAACAATGGTGAATTACACCATCTTCCCTGCCAATTCAGCACTTAGGATTTTTTGGGAGAATCGCACACCCACCTCCCGCCCCTCCATTTTTATAACACATATTTTGTGGTTTGCCTGACAGTCTGACATTGATCTGGCTTAGTCCGCAAATAAGTTAAACTCTTTTCAAAATTAAGCTTTAGTTCTATTATAATAGCACTAAAATGAAGCAAACTACAATCTTTTCTAGGGATGAGATAGATGGGAAGCTTTATTTCTTCCATGGATTAATAATCATTTCCTGCCCCCCCACCAGTTCATAGGGGACAGCTTTCAAAGCAAAACATCTTCACAATGGCAGAGAGGAACTCACCTGTTTCACCTAAAGTAAATGACTTCCACCTGACTCCATGAATTCTGGCAGGCTGAGGGCCAGACGTTACCAGCAGATAAATCTCAATATTTATGCGATTCAGAGCTGGCAGATTTTCAGGGAAAGACCTGGTGAGTAATCTCTCATTAGCACTGATTTGCCCACAAACAGTGAAGCAGATGTGTAGCCCGGACCCCTGAAATGTACGTTCTCTTTGTATTTGACACTCCCATTATTACCTGCTGATATATCACTCAGCAACATTGCACTGTTTACCTTCATTTCTGTAAACTTTCCCAGTCTGTTTTAACATCCAAGCTATCGATACATTTTACTTCAGTGTTTCCCAGCACCAATCAGCACCAGTTTGAATGGTCAGCCTAGAACAGGAGAATAAACCCTCTCCATATTTAGACGCAGTGGGATTGAAATGTGTTGGTTCATGGCGTCCTCTCACATTTCGGGATTGCCTGCGCATCGATTAATTATATTTAAGAACGACAGCCGAAATGATGCTGCAGTCTTGAACCATTAGCAAGCTACTTACTCAAGATGCAATCATAAACAGTGAACATTAAAACAAAAGACAGATTAGATCAAATATTATGCCATAACATAGCAGAAATGTCTTAAATCATTTGTAATTTGCAAAAGCGTCCTTAGTAACAGGGAAGTGAAGTGGTTAATTTGCCAATATTGTAGAATGGGCTGCGGCTGACCAGTCCATTAGTGAGTCAGAAAGATGTTGCTTTGGATCCAGATGGTTCTTCTCCTGATAATTGACTGTTCCTGGCCATGATCTGGTTTCCAATTGTTTACAATGCTGCTGTAATTAGCTGCAATCTCCCTCATTAATGGAATGTAAACCACCTAGTTTGCTCATTTGTAAAAATTCACATCAAGGAAAGTTTATGGAAAAGAATAGTTTCTGTCTAAACCCGAGACCTCCGGAAACTGCAGGGGGTTCTGTTTGGGCAGATTATAAATCACACTAGATAGCTCCTGCATTTCCAAAACTACCTCACTGGGGATTTTTTTTTACCCGATTCAGTGTACAGGAAGAGAATTAAAGAATGTGCTTTTATGCAGATCAGTAAGCAGAAGAGCTGCCGGAGATATATCCTGATAATCTTGCTTCAATCCAGCGGTAACGGTTGCTGATGGGAACACGCTTGTGTATGGGAAAATCTAACACCATCAAAATCATTCAATGGTTCACAACCCATTCTTACTCTTTGACAAAAGTTGGGAGGTATATCATCACTCAATGATCCAATTTAGGTGTTGAAAACGCTATTTGAAAATTAGGACATATAACTATCAGTTTGGGATATTTATATTTGTCACTGTAAATTGTTAAGAGTGCATTTTGCAGCTGAACTGACAAAATCATTATACAGCGTTTCAAACTGTAAATAAAAAGAAATGAACCAAAAAAGGCTTTACATCAGAGTGATTCAACTCCTAAGGTATACTGTGACTGAATCTGGACTAACTCCAAAACAGACTACTGAGGTCAAGTGAGATGTTCAACTTTAAACATTTTAATCGGACCCAAGCTACTTCCTAACTTCAGAATCAGGCAACCCATCTGCTCCCAGGAAATACCAATTTCAAGTTTTTAATGAGGTTGGTAGCCTCTGATTTAATCTACTTTACAGGTTTAATCCTGTCCTGGTTCATTTTCCAGGTACAGAAAACCTGGCAGATGGATTGAGACCAGGACAAATTTGGGAGGATGGTAGGCACCTTCCAGCACTCCTTGTGGGCCAAGAGCATCAGAAGTGCTTCCTCCAAAGTCCCTGCAAGCTCTCTTCCATCAGAACCCGCACCAAATAGAAAGAGCACCACCCCCATCCCCCCATCAACGGGATTTGAACTTCTCCATGATCCAACTTCCTGTGATCAGATCCTTGTGTGGGATCAGGAATTAGACTTCTCTCCATCCTCACCACATTCCCCGTTCACTCTGAAATGCTCCTCACCCCACTGGAAACCAAGCTTGATGATCATGCCGACATTCAGGTGAGAACATACACAAAACAAATCTTTGTGTGCTGTGGACTCAAAACTCAAACCCCGCCAGGTTTCCCAACAGAAACCAAGCATCTTTCCACCTCCACTGATCTTCCCAAGGCCATCCCAAAGAATCCCTACAGTGCAGAAGGAGGCTATTTGGCCCATCAAGCCTGCACCAACAATAATCCCACCCAGGCCCTATCCCCGTAACCCCTGATATTAAGGGGCAATTGAGCATGGCCAATCATGTTAGCCTGCACATCTTTGAACCTCTAAATACAATGCAGGAACATTCAAAGTTTCTAAGTATTTCTTAGAAATTTATTGAGAGTGAAGGGACATGCTTTGTTATCTTGTAATTCTGCACAACTACAGGGCCAGTTTAATGCTGCCAAAGTGGAAACCAAGCCACTGGAGAGTTAAAATCACCTTTGGAACTTAACCAGAGAGTCCCTCTGTCTTCTTTGAGTTGCCAGCTGTGATTAAATGTATTCCTGGAGTTTCCATTACACGACTTTCCCTCACACTCCAGCCATTAGTTGCCCATTCTTGCAATGCTGAGTGGAAAACAGAAAGATCCATTCTCCAACTGGATGCTCCTTGACTCTCAGCCAAACAGCATTTTTCCCTAATTTTCTATATTTTAACATATGGTAAAAATAAATGGTCAAGGAAAGCAACAAAATATTTTTTAATGCCCTAATGATCTTCCCTGGGGTTGGAAGGAAAGTGGGGTCAGGCTATTATTGGGTTGAACAATCAGCCATGATAATGAATGGTGGAGCAGGCTCAAAGGGCCAAATGGCCTCCTCCTGCTCCTATTTTCTTTGTTTCTATATTTCTCCAGGGATGCACACAACTGTCCTGGAGATTGATCTTCAATTCCTGGAGACTCCATGTCAATCCGGGAGGGTTAGCAGATCTAGTCTTCCTGTGAGTTCCAATTTTAACCAGTTCTCCTTAGCTGGAGGGTGGGACACCTGCGGGAAGCTGTCATTGGGACCAAGCTGCCTTTTCATCCAGAGCAGGGGCAGAGTTGAGGTGGGGAGAGAAAGAGAGAGAGAGGAGAGGGTGTGGGGTTGGAGGGGGGGGGGGTGGATGGTGGATGGAGGGAGATAGAGAGAGAGGAAAAGGTGTGGCAGGTGTTGGGGGAGGGTATTGTTGCTCTGGTTTCCCTGCTAATGGAACTTAGTGGTGTCAGGGTGAGAAGATGCTCGAAAGGGCATGTGTTTTTATATTTGTTACTTTCCTCTGGGACCAGGAGAGACTTCTCCCATTCTCCCAACTGGGAGACACACCCAAGAACCCTTCTTGTCACTTACCTGAATGCCTAGGACAGCTCCTTCAGTTCCAGCAGGGCCGAGTTAATTTTCAGTCTGTTTACAAAGGTCACGACATTAAGCAGCAGAGAAAACCCTGGATGAGCTCTTCCTTCTTTACCCAAGGGCACTGGACCACACAACCCTGACTGAGATTAGTAGACTGGTTTTGAATTGGGACTTAGCTGGTCTGTATGATTCATTGAACCACTTAATAATCTCATGGTAGGGATGGTTTGAATTCTGAAATTCCTAATGTTGAAGGTTGTTGGAAGGAAGGTGTAGAGGAGGGAAGGCAGACAATGGGAATAGAGAGCTACATAAAGTGCTGAGAGTGTGCTAGGGAGTTGAACACTTGCCAGATTCATTATGGAATGAGCTTTTGAAGGTTAAGAGGGTCACAGCAAACTCCAACGGCCCACTGGGATAATTTCCTGTTCCTTCCCAGTGTTTTATGCTGGAAATATTTGAAATATGTTTTCAGTGATTTTGGAGGTTCTCCAAATACAAGCAATAAAGAAACTCGGTAGATCATCTCCTGGTTAGCTGCTTATCCAGCTTTGAAATCAATAAATGAAACAATTGTTTTTTGTTGCTATTCAAAATCTGAACTCCCATTCGCCCCTAATCTTTGCAAGTTCAAAACTTGGTAAATAATTGGATATTAACGCACCCAAAAACAATATTCTGGCTGATGTTTCAATACTGAAAATAATGGAATTGTTCATTGATAATCTTCACTGACAATGTGCCGAGCTGGGGGGAAAAGGTGGCTTTGAAACATGTGATTCCTGAGAATATAATTCCAGTACAGAGAATCAGAATTCCACATTCAGACCATGAAAGCTCAGATCCTGCAGCCTCTGCAATGTCAGAGACTAATGTGTGATTTCTGTGGGGAATGTCCAGGAAGTTTGAGTTTCCGGTGGGCTATTTCCCTTCTCCCCGGGGCCTTCCAAAGAAGGCTTCAAATCTGAATCAGAGTCTGAGACTTAGGACAGTTTAAACTTATTTATCTGGATCGTAACCAGGAAAAGTTAGACAGAAAAATCCTAGTCTATCACTTGGATAACTGGAGAACTGCGACCGCCCCCCCCCATCCCACCCAATCACTCACACTGGACCCCGACTCCTCAACATCCCCCCCACCCTTGTCAGCCCCCACCCACTTACACCCTACCCACTGCCAACCCCTGACCCACCTACACCCTACCCCCCTGCCACACCCCCAACACACCTTTACCCTATCCTTGCCACCCCCCTGAGCTACCTACATCCCACTCCTGCCACCCCCTGACCCGGCTTGATTCCACCCCCCCACCCGCCGACACAACTACACTCCACCCCTTATTAAACACCAACCCGAACTGATTCCACCCCTGCCACCCCCCCCCACCCTCCCTCGTGCCGACCCAACCTGACACCCCCAATCCGACTTGACTAAAGCCCAGCCCCCCACTATCCTCCCCAACTGAGTTGGCTAACCTACTTCCCAAACTGACCCACCTACCCCTTCACCCATCTAGTCATCCCCTCCACATACCTACCTTACCCACTACCCAGCTGCCACCTCACCCAGTAGGAACTGAATGTCTGTTTGAGCAGTGTTACATTACTGACCAGGCTCAACCTACTGGCCAATCAGCAAATATTCAAATGAACCAATGAGCATGACATTATATTACACGAGGAAAGGTCTTTATTTAATTCCCACCATTGGGTATGAACGGGGTGAAAGCATGATTACAATTTCAGATCAGTGCCTATCACTGTGAACCTATCGAGGTTTGGTTCATTGCCAGTTCCTACATAAGAACATAAGAAATAGGAGCAGGAGTAGGCCATCTAGCCCTTCGAGCCTGCCCCACCATTCAATAAGATCATGGCTGATCTGAAGTGAATCAGCTCCACTTTCCTGCTTTCTCCCCATAACCCTTAATTCCCCTGTCTATCAGAAACCTATCTACCCATGACTTAAATATATTTAGTGAGGTAGTCTCCACCACTTCAACAGGCAGAGAATTCCAGAGATTCACCACCCTTTGAGTGAAGAAGTTCCTCCTCAACTCTGATCTAAACTGCCCCCCCCTTATCTTGAGGCTGTGTCCTCTAGTCCTGCTATCCTTTCTAAGTGGGAAGGATCTCTCTACCTCTACCCTATCCATCCCCTTCATTATCTTATACATCTCTATAAGATCCCCCCTCATCCTTCTAAACTCCAACGAGTACAGACCAGTCTATTTAGACTCTCTTCATAGGTCAACCCCCTCATCTCCGGTATCAGCCTAATGAACCTCCTCTGCACTCCCTCCAAGGCCAATATATCCTTCCGCAAGTGCGGCGACCAAAACTGCACACACTACTCCAGTTGTGGCCTCACCAGTGCCCTTACAGTTGCAGCAAGACCTCCCTGCTTTTATATTCTATCCCCCTCGCTAGAAAGGCCAACATTCCATTCGCCTTCTTGATCACCTGCTGCACCTGCAGACTGGGTTTTTGCGACTCGTGCACAAGGACCCCCAGGTCCCTCTGCACCGTAGCATGCTGCAGCTTTTCGCCTTTTAAATAATAATCCCTCCTACTATTATTTCTGCCAAAGTGGATAACCTCACACTTGCTAACATTATACTCCATCTGACAGGTCCTCGCCTGTAGTACCAGGAACTGTAGTAGATGGACTCCCTGTTAGTCTGTGTAAGTCAAGGTTCTATAAGCCATCTGTCCAAACCTGAAGCACAGATTCTTCACCCATTGGTGCTCAAGATAACAGAATTAATCAGTGATCCTTAAAGCAACTACTTCAAAAAGAAGAGAAAATGCTTCAAATGAATCTTTGAGGGACAGGAGGAGAACTCCTCTGGATATGTGATCCTCCTCAGGATTGCTTCGCTGCCCCTTTCTTTTATCTGCATCAGCTAGTGACAGAATAGGCACTACATGTCGCTGAACTTCCTGTCCTTCCCAATATTCCCACAATGTCAGCAGCTTGCCAGTGGAATGCTCACAGCATCCAATCACAGATGATCCACACCCTCGAGCACTATTCGTGGGTCAGAGATAGGCTTACTGTGGGGTCCTTACACCCATGTCTTGCCTAATGGAAACAGTTATTTGAAAATCAACTTGTGGCTGTCGATTAGAAAATCTGGCAGGAGGGTCTAAAAAATTATAAAGAAAACTTTCATTTTTATCCTGCAACCTCAGGATGTTCCAAATGAATGTACAGCCAATGGAATGCTTCCGAAGTGCAGTCATTTTAATTTTTAAAAGAATTAACCTACAGGTTGTGGGTGTCTCTGGCTAGGCCAACATTTATTGCCCATTTCTAATTGCCTTTGAGAAGGTGATAGTGAGCTGCCCTTTTGAACTGCTGCAGTCCCTGTGGTGTAGGTACACCCAAAGTGCTGTTAGGGAGGGGCGTTCCAGGATTTTGATGTAGTGACAGTGAAGAAACAATGATTTATTTCCAAGTCAGGATGGTGAGTGATTTGGCAAGGAGTCAGGAGGTTATTTTCTTGCTACAGGATTCCTAGTCTCTAACCTGCTCTTGTGGCCACAGTATTTATATGGTTAGTCCAATTCAGTTTCTGGCCAATAATAACTCACAGGATGTTGATAATAGGGGATTCAGCAATGGTAATGCCATTGAATATGATGGGGTGATGGTTAGCTTCCCTGTTGCTGGAAGTGGTCATTGCTTGGCACTTGTGTGGCGTTAATGCTACTTGTCACTTGTCAGTCCAATCTGGATATTGTCCAGATCTTGCTGCATCTGACATGGTTTGCTTCAGGTCCATTTTCATTTAGGTATAATGGCAACCATTTTGCACACAAGATGGTCCTGCAAACAATAACCTGCTAATAACCAGATATCCTGTTTCTGTGATAAATATTGGCTAGAACACCAGGGATAATCTTCCCAACCTTCTTCAAGATAGTATCATGAGATCTTTTACATCCATGTGAGAGGGTTGTTAGGGATTTAGTCTAATATTTTAAAATATGTTAAAAGAGAAGAGAATGTGACATTGGATCCATTGATGAGAAGGTCTTGGGGGACAGAGTCATGTTGGTAGATTTTCTGACACATTAGCTCATGGCCGGTGAGCATCATTGGCCAGGTGAGCATTTACTTCCCATTCCCAATTATTCTGGAGAAGCTGATAGTGATCCACCTTCGAGAAACACTGCAGGTACGCCCACACTACTGTTAGGATGGGAGGTCCAGGGTTTTGACCCAGCGACAGTAAAGGAACAATGATATCGTTCCAAGTCAGGATGGTGTGGCTTAGAGGTGAACTTGCAGGTGATGGAGTTGCCATGTATGTGCTGTCCTTGTTCTAGGTGGTAAAAGTAGTGTGTTTGAAAGGTGCTGTCAGGGGAGCCTTGGTGAATTGCTGAAATGAATTTTATCCATGGTGTTTCATAATTCATAGAATGATTAATCAAAATCAAATAATAATAAATTAAATCAAATCAAAATTTCAGCATTTAGTTTTTTTCTTTATATGTCTATAAAAGAATTGATCATTAATTGTAACAGCTTCCTACTGATTAAATTAATCCTATTGTGGAACAGTTCAACTCCTACCTCTGCTGCGTCATTGTCAATGACAATTTAAACCAAAAAATTGAAGTGAATCATTCGAAAGAGACAGAAAAAAAAGGTTAACCTTCAATCATAATCCTATTAATTAACTGATGAGTGTGCTCTCCTCTGTCACTTCAACTCACTTTGTGATGGAGTCAATAGATAGGGAGGAATAAATTTCACTGTCTATCATACTGAGGTCTCAGCACTAGTTATGCTGTGATGAAAGATGTTGAATAGTAACCTCACCTTTTCCCACAGCAGAACTGGAGGCAGGTGGCAAGTGGTCCCTATCCTGTCGCTAAGGTTCAGCATTGATCATGGTATTGCTGGTCGGCTCAGGTGTCACGTGACAATGTGGAGCCAGGAGGAGGGAGGGGGTGGGATACAATATTTGTGGGGCAAGAGAAAGAAGGCGTGTGGTCTATTGGAAGGTAACATGCCTTAATAGAAGAAAAGTGCTGATGGTGGAGGGAGTTCTTTTAAGAATGATTATGGCTAAATTATATTGAGAAACCTACTGTTAATCCTTTACCTGCAAGTTTAGACATTGGCACAATGGAAAGGTTTAATATTTAAACTTTGTGGAATTTTATGCTTGTTTTGAATGTTTTTTTATAAAAGCTAACTATCTGGGGGTCCAAAATATTTGTTAATGTACAAGAGTGATTCTACAGCTCCCTAGACAAAGGCAATGGTTCAAGGTTACTGAGTCACCATTCAATGAACACCTCTTAAGTCAAAAGGTAAAAATTGACCAATTCCTGTTTTGTTTGTGTGACCATGCATGTCTCAATGTCAATTCCAGCTCACGTACGTTGCACTGGACAATTTAATAAAAGACACAATTCATTACCTGCTGCCATATGGCATATGCAAGTTTCTGTGCAGTACTTTCCAATGATGGTTTTATGGAACAATGATTGGGAAACCATGCAGAGAATTATGGACATAACACACCACACAGACCCTTCTGTGACCGGGTGAAATTTTTGTGTGAGGTCGACAACCAAATTACATAATTAACATAAAATATAATGGTACGAACGTGTAACTGTAAATCCAGTGATGCCATTTCTAAAGTAAATTTGACTGTAAAGTATTTTGGATTGCCCTGAATCATAAAATAAGATCCCTAAAGTGCAGAAGGAGGCCATTCTGCCCATCATGTGTGCACTGATACTCTGACAGAGAATCTTACTCAGACCCTCTCCCTCACTCTGTTTCTGTAACCCCGCATATTTACCATGGCTAATCCACTTAACCAGCACATCTTTGGATTGTGGGAGGGAACTGTATCACCTGGAGGAAACTCACATAGACACGGGAAGATTATGCAAACTCTCCACAGACAGTAACCCAAGGAATTGAGCCTGGGTCCCTGGCTTTGTGAGGCAGCAGCGCTAACCACTGTGCACAGTGCTGCCCATGAACAAAAGTAAATATATACAAATTTTTTCTTTACCACTATTAGCAGGAAGTATGTGTTACAAAAGGATCATTCTGCGCTGATAGGAAGTTAGCTTTTAAACAAAGACTAATGACTTTGAATTAATGTGAACTGAATCAGCAACTTCAATCCAGAACTTGGTTTCAGCTGATATACACTGCTCTCTTACCTGTTTAATTTGTGGATTTTTGATGCAGAGTATGCTATAAGCCTTTCTCTCTTCTGAGCTTGTGTGGTCTTTGAGTGAGGCTTCAGTCTGTGAGAAGGTCCAGTAGATCAGGACCTGTTCTTGAGTGCTCCTGTTCTCTTTTGTTTACTATTGTTTTGTTAAGTACATCTGTAATTAGTGAGGAAGCATATAAATCAACATGGGATTCTAACCAAGTGCCATTCTTCAGCTGTACACTAAAGAGCCCATCCCTTTGCTCTGGGCATTGGAAGTCCATGCTGTGTATGATGGGCAAGAATCTGGAACATGTCTCCTGGTGGTCAAAAAATGGGCTGTGTTTGCTAGGATGTGACTGGCTCAGCAAAATTCCATTGAACTAGGGTGGCACGGTGGCACAGTGGTTAGCTCTGCTGCCTCACAGTGCCAGGGACCCGGGTTCAATTCCAGCCTCGGGTGACTATATGGAGTTTTACATGTTCTCCCCGAATCTGCATGGGTTTCCTCCCACAGTCCAAAGATGTGTGGGCTAGGCAGATTGGCCATAGTATCAGGGGCACTAGCAGGGTAAATTACGGGAATTAGGCCTAGGTGGATCAAACATGTTGAGTCATCTCCCTTTACTGATTTGCCAGCCCAAGGTATTGTGGCCTCCCCGAGGTCATTTTATTGCTAGAGAGACTTGGCCAATCCCAAGTGCTAAGGAAATTAAACAGTGGACAGATAGAGATTCTATTCTGTTGCAAGGGTGACCAACTGTCAAAGAAGAGGATGGGTTGAAGGCTTATGTGAGTTGCAAAGATGAGTTAAGTGTGCAGATGGTTGCATACTGTGGGGGTGAGAGTGGTCCTTCCACTTGCTAGGCCTTTGCAAGACACTGATGAAGTTTATGGGGCTCATCCAGGTGCCTATTGAATGAAAAGTCTAGCCAGCTTGTATGTTTGGTGGCCTAATATGGATCTGGACTTGGAGAACAAAGTGAAATCCTGTTCTGTTTGTCAGATAAATCAGAAGATGATGGCATTAGCACTGCTTCACCTATGGGAATGGCTGAGGCCCAGACGGCCTGGGGACTTTGTGGGACCTTTCTTTAACCACATGTTTTTGGTTGTCTTGGGCGTGCATTCGAAGTGGTTGGAAGTACAGATCATGTGTAATATTACAGCTCCTGAGACAATAGAGAAGCTACATCAAATTTTCATAACCCAGGGGTTACTAGATTCGCTTGTTTCAGATGATGGCACTACACTTACAAGTGAGGGGTATCAAGAATTTGTATTAAAAAATGGTATACACCATGGACGTACTGTGCCCTTTTGTCCAGCTTCAAATGGTTTGACAGAGCTGTTCAAACTTTGAAATAGGGATTGAAAAGAATGGCAGGAGATACTTTCAGAACAAAGCTCTCAAGATTTTTATTCCAGTATTGTATCACTCCACAATCTACAACCGGATTCCCTCTTTTGGAATTGGTGTTGAGTAGAAGCTCACTGTCTTACCTGGATCTGCTTCATCCAGATCTCAGAGTGAAAGTGAGCCACAGACAAGAGAAGAAGAAGGAGGGATGCAACCAGCATTCCAAGGAGAGGCAGTTCAAACTGAATGATCAGGTTTACATCAGAAACTTTGGTAGTAACCAGAGGGAGTTACCAGGAATCATTTTAAACCGAAGTGGTCCAGTATCGTGAGACTGCAACACAGGAGAGTTGTTTGCAGACACCAAGACCATATCCACTTGCGATAAGATCCCAAGTCAGGAAATATTTCAGAATTGTTGCTGATAACATGACAGAAGGTCATAAGAACATAAGAACATAAGAAATAGGAGCAGGAGTAGGCCATCTAGCCCTTTGAACCTGCCCCACCATTCAATAAGATCATGGCTGATCTGAAGTGGATCAGTTCTACTTTCCTGCTTTCTCCCCATAACCCTTAATTCTCCTGTCTATCAGAAACCTATCTACCCGTGACTTAAATATATTCAGTGAGGTAGCCTCCACCACTTCAATGGGCAGAGAATTCCAGAGATTCACCACCCTTTGAGTGAAGAAGTTCCTCTTCAACTCTGATCTAAACTGCCCCCCCACTTACCTTGAGGCTGTGTCCTCTAGTCCTGCTATCCTTTCTGAGCAGGAAGAATCTCTCTACCTCTACCCTATCCATCCCTTTCATTATCTTATATGTCTCTATAAGATCCCCCCTCATCCTTCTAAACTCCAAAAAGTACAGACCCAGTCTATTTAGTCTCTCTTCATAGGCCAACCCCCTCATCTCCGGTATCAGCCTAGTGAACCTCCTCTGCACTCCCTCCAAGGCCAGTAAATCCTTCTGCAAGTACGGTGACCAAAACTGCACACACTACTCCAGCTGCAGCCTCACCAGTGCCCTGTACAGTTGCAGCAAGACCTCCCTACTTTTATATTCTATCCCCCTCACTATAAAGGCCAACATTCCATTCGCCTTCTCGTTCACCTGCTGCACCTGCAGACTGGGTTTTTGCGACTCGTGCACAAGGACCCCCAGGTCCCTCTGCACCATAGCATGGTGCAGCTTTTCGCCTTTTAAATAATAATCCCTCCTACTATTATTTCTGCCAAAGTGGATAACCTCACACTTGCTAATATTATACTCCATCTGCCAGGTCCTCGCCCACTCACTCAGCCTATCCAGGTTATGCTGCTGCGGACTTTCACCAGCAAGTGGTCCCTTTGTCTCCAGGTTTGCCAGATGACTCTGCTGAGGGAGGGGAAGAGGAGCATTCATGAACAGATTCTCAATCTACCTTTTCACTGATGATTCCAGATCAACTATTACAAGATTCACTGGTGGTATGCACAGGGCACAATACAACTGCAAAACTCCTGACAGACGTTTGTATTGTTAAGATATTACTTTCATTGTATCTCTGTCCTGATGGGGCATTGAAATTTAAGGGAGAAACGTAGAGTGTTCTTACAAACTTTCTGCCTCTGAGCATGTGTGGGCCTTTCTCTCTTCTGAGCATGTGCGGTCGTTAGGCAGGCTTTAGTCTGTAAGAGGGTCCTGCAGACCTGGACCTGTTTTCCAGTGCTCCTGTTTTCTTTTGTTTACTACTGTTTTGTTAAACTTTGTTATTTATATAAAGAAAGTTCTTCTTTTCACAACGCATTTGACTACCTTATTTGTGGACTCAAAAGTTGCCACAGTTTTGATGGCCTGAGAGTTTTTCATTGCTCCTGTTAAAACTATAGAACATAGAACATTACAGCCCCGAAACAGGCCTTTTGGCCCTTCTTATCTGTGCCAAACCATTTTTCTGCCTAGTCCCACTGACCTGCACCTGGACCATATCCCTCCACATCCCTCTCATCCATTTCCCTGTCCAAATTTTTCTTAAATGTTAAAAGTGAGCCCGCATTTACCACTTCATCTGGCAGCTCATTCCACACTCCCACCACTCTCCGTGTGAAGAAGCCCCCTAATATTCCCTTTAAACTTTTCACCCTTAACCCATGTCCTCTAGTTTTTTTCTCCCCTAGCCTCAGTGGAAAAAGCCTGCTTGCATTCACTCTATCTATACCCATCATAATTTTATACACCTCTATCAAATGTCCCCTCATTCTTCTACGCTCTAGGGAATTTGTATTTTTTTTTATAGGCAAAAGGCAAAGAGGGAAAAAGAGATTCCAAAGTGAGACTACACCTGAATTAAACCACCAACATCTGACATTCCCACATTCTCCTGCACAGGCAGACATTTTCCCAGTGAAAGTAAAGTGACAGCACAGCATCAATTAAGGGATCTGAAGAAACCACAAAAATGATCAAAAGTATTGACATCTCACACCTTCTTCCTTGTCTAATTGTGTGAAAGGTTTTTGCTCACGTTACTTATTCTGAAAGTTTACTTTCATAATATACTGATTTGAAGGTTTCTGCATCTGATTTACGCTGTTATTGTTTTATGTTAGTCTTTAGAAGAGGAGCAAGAAACAAAAGAATCACTAGCTCCAGCAGCAGCAGGAAAAGCAGAAGAATTAGCAACAGCAACGTTCTGCTCACAGACCTGACACTTCACTGGATATTGGGGATTAGCAGTGAGGTTCAGTTTCAGGAGGCAGTGTCTGTGTCACAGTGTGTACAGGAGGAGATCAGCTTCCTTAATATGTCTGAACAGCAGTGCCTCGGGATGTTCAGAGTTTCACATCAGGACACAGCAGAAATTTGCAAACTGTTGGAAGATCAGTGCCCAAGTGGACATGGTGAATATGTTTTGCCAGTGGCTGTCATATTTACTGCCGACCTCAACTCCTTTGTCTCTGGATCCTTCCAGAGATCAGTCAGAGACATTTGTAGGAGTTTCCAGTCAGCTATCCGCAAATGCATCATACAAGTGGCTGATGCCACCTTTGCCAGGGAAGGAGATGGTGTAACTTTGCTGCCAATGATGTCAGTTAGGATGAGAGGGCGCTTGGGTTTGAGTTTCTAGCCAGCTTCCCATGCACAGAATTAAAATATCCCCCGATTGCCCATCGGACCACAAACTTTTCTACTTCATCTTTCTGCATTAAATTTTATCCCAATCTTTCTACTCAGATTGAGTGTATGGCCACTTTCTAAAGGTATATACATTCTTCTTCATTAACTATTGGTATTTGCTTCACTGACAATCTAATCCTGTGCTCACAAACCTAAATGTAAAGCAATAGGAGGAATGATAATCTTGACACTGATGCCAGGGGACACATTGCTTCCAAGAACCAAACCAAAAACTTATCCTTTAGCCAGCTAACTACTCATGTTAGCACATTCTCTTTAATAATGCACGCCACAATTTTATCAACAAATATTATACAGCAGCTTAGACATTGCTTTTTGAAATCCTTGTACTCCATAAATCTGTTGTTTTTTTTAAAATCAACATTTTAGTTCCTCAAAGCTTCCATTAGATACAAAGGACCCAATTGTGTTCTCCAATTTCATAATGCCTTGTGTCTTTGTAAGTTAGCATTAATTATATCCCATATTATAGTCTCTAAACACTCACTGCCAATATTGGATGACTAGCCACCCATTATTAGGTTGACAACCCTCCAATCCTCTGGCATAAACACTTTGAAAGATTGTGGACTTTAACATATCTCAGAAATCAAGAATACATCCTGATTTCACCAAGCTTTTACTGATTTTCTTATTTAATCCAACAGTTTCATCTCAACTTCATGTAGCATTTCTATCAAAATCCAGATGACATTCATTCAGTGACTTTGTTATTCCTTCCGCGTCTAAAAGGTTTTCTTCCTTATCGCTCACTGACTCTACACTATCTTTAACTACTTTAATTTCCATGTGTCAAACCCTTTATTTCTCCTCTCACACTTTCCTCCCTTAACTTTTCTAAAGTATTTTCTTGCCTCTATATTTTAGATGTAGGGTTAGTCATTTGAACAAATTTTAGGGAACAGAACTACATAAAAATGTGCAAGAAACATCCTTAAACCATCAATCTTAGCATTTTGTTTAATTGATCTTAAATGTCTTTCTAAAATGTCTTTTCAAATGTAGCTCTTCAATCTTCAGTACCTTGGTCAAACGCTGCCCAGACTTACCTCTCAGCAAATGCACACACACTATTTTTAAATAAACTAATTTCAAATCATCTGTCAGATCTGCTTATGCTCATCGCATCCCATCCTCCGTTAGGTAATATTCAAACAGCACACATTAGCTACTAGTGACAGGTTTCATTAGCATTCATCAATTATTGGGATATCTGTACAGCTGGCAAAAGCTAACCTAAAGCACCCTTTAATCCTTACACCCCATCATTTAGTGTTTCAGGCACAGATTAGTGATATCTGAAATTCTGAATATTAGCAGCATGTTATGGCTGAGGTGGTGTCCACGGTTACAGTTACAGATAGAGAGCTGACGGTATCGTAGCTGAAATGTATTGATGTAAACCATTCACTATAGCACCAAGGACATCGGCACATTAATAATGAGGTTAGGGCAGGAAGTGCACAGCCAAATTCCTGAGAAATACATCTCTGATTTAACCCTTCTCAAGCCATAGGAACATCTCTACAACACAATATAAAAACTTTTTAAAAGTAACAAGTTTAAAGTTTATTTCCTCATGTCACAAATAGGCTTACATTACCACACTGCAATGAAGTTACTGTGAAAATCCCCTAATCGTCAGACTCCAGCTCCTGTTTGGAACACTGAGGGAGAATTTAGCACGGCCAATGCACCTAACTCGCATTTCTTTCAGACTGTGGGAGGAAACCGGAGCACCCAGAGGAAACCCACGGAAACACAGGGAGAATGTGCAGACTCCGCATAGACCGTGACCCAAGCCTGGAATTGAACCTGGGTTCCTGGTGAGGCAGCATTTGCTGAAAGTTACTCGTATTTTTCAGTCTCAGTTCTTTAGCAATATAAAGGAGCTGAAAAATTATTAATACACGATGATACGAATAGCCACATATGTTTCAGTCAATCCCTGTTAATATACAGTATATATTCAGCTTAAAAACTAACAGCTCTGTTGCTGAATGACTTCTCTTTGTGACAGTGTCAACCCTGCACAATACGTCCCAAAAAAAGTTATCAGTTCACCTGTTCCATGTATTGTACAATCTGTCCATGTTGTTAATATTTCCTTGACTGTAGCCTCTCTTTCAGTCAACAGCTGCAGAAAAAAATATCATGTCCCTCCACAGATGCTGCCAGACCTGCTGAGTCTTTCCAGGATTTGCTATTTTCAATTTCAGATTTCCAGTATTCACGGTATTCTGTTTTTATAGTAGAGCTGGATGCATTTTATAATATTTTTCATGGAACTTGGGTGAGGCTGACTAGGCCAGCATTTATTGCTCATTTCTAATTGCCTTTGAGAATTTCACAGGATTGTTACAATGCAGAAGGAGATCATTTAATCCATTATGTATGTCCCTGCTATCCAAATGAGCAACTCACCTTGTACTATTCCATTATTTCCTCCCCTATAGATTCTTCATTTTCAGATAACAGTCTCATTCCCTTTGGAATGCTTCAATTGGACCTGCTTTCACCAACTCTCAGATAATTCAAGCCCTAACAACTTGTTGCATAAACATCTATTAAATTCTGATTCCTGTCACTCAGCCAATTCCGTATCCATGTTGCTATTGTCCGTTTTATTCCATGAGCTATAACTTTGTGCACAAATATGTTGTGTGACACTTTATCAATTGCCTTCAGGAAGTTCATGTACACCACATCAACAATATTGTCCTCGTCAATCCTTTCTTTTACCTCATCAAAAAACTTCAGCAAGTTAGTTAAACAATTTTTTCCCTTAAGAAATCCATGCTGTTTTTCCTTATCTAACCCACATTTGTCCGTGTGATTATTCATTTTGTCCAGAATTGTTGTGTTTTGAAGTTTTCCAACCATCAAAGTTTAACTGGCCGGTCCTGTAGTTATTGGGCTTATCATTGCACCCTGTTCTGAACAAGGATGAAACATTTGCAATTCTCCAGTCCTCTGGGACTATCCCTGAGTTTAAGGAAGACTGAAAAATTATGGCTGTTGCTTCCACATTTTCCAATCTCATTCCCCTCAATATCCTTCAATGCGTCTAGTGGTTCCATTGCCCTACCAACTTTAAGTACAAATAATCTGTTCAATACTTCCTCCTTTTCTATTGTAAACCCAGATATTGTCTGAATTACCTCATCTTTTACCATGGCTTGCATAGAACCTTCTCCCTTTGTAACGATGATGTATTTAATACCTCAGCTATGCCATTTGCCCCATGTGTAAATTCTCTTTTTACTCCTTTATCTTCCTTTTACCACACTTTTATGATTTATCCCATTTATGTTACCTGCCAGTCTCTGTACATACTCCCTCTTTGCTTCTCTCATTTGCTTCCTCACATCTTACCTGAATCTTCTGTATTCAGTTTTTGTATTTTCTATCTGACATCCTGTCATAAGAAAAATTTTTCTTCTTTCTCTTAATTTCTATTTCCTTAGCTCATCCAGGAAGCTCTGGATTTGTTTGACCTATCTTTTCTTTCCGAGGGAATATACCTTGACTCTGCCTGAATTATCTCTTCATTGAAGGTAGCTCAATGATAGTTTCTGTTTTTCCTGCCAAAATTTCACTCCAATTTATTCAGTCTAGATCTATTTTTACTCCATTGGACTTGGTTTTTCTCCAATTAATTATCCTTACTCTGGATTGTTCATTGTTCTTTTCCATAATCAGCTTAAACCTTATGATACAATGATTACTGCCCCTAAATGTTCTCCCACTGACATTGATCCATTTGGCCCATCACATTTCCAAGATCCGGCTCTAGTAGCGGTTCCTTTCTCATTGGACTGCAAACACACTGGTGAAGGAAATTTTCCTGGATATACTCTAGGCACTTTTACTTCTGTCTGCCCTTTACCCTGCCAGTATCCCAATATATTTGGATAATTAAAGTCTCCTGCTATAAGTATCTATGACTTTGATTTGATTTGATTTATTATTGTCACATGTATTGGATACAGTGAAAAGTATTATTCTTCTGTGCTACACAAATAAAACATACTGTTCATAGGGTAGATAGGAGAGAAAGAAAGGAGAGAGTGCAGAATATAGTGATACAGTCATAACTAGGGTGTTGAGAAAGATCAGCTTAATATATGGTAGGTCCATTCAAAAGCCTGATGGCAGCAGGGAAGAAATTGCTGTTGAGTTGGTTGGTATGTGTCCTCAGACTTCTGTATCATTTTCCTAATGGAAGAAGGCGGAAGATGTCCAGGGTGTGAGGGGTCCTTGATTACGCTGGCTGCCTTTAGAAATAGAAATAGAAATAGAAACCCTACAGTGCAGAAAGAGGCCATTTGACCCATCGAGCCTGCACCGAATACCATCCCACCCATGCCCTACCCCCCATCCCGCTAATCCCTCTAACCTACGCATCTCAGGACACTAAGAGGTAATTTTAGCATGACCAATCAACCTAACCCGCACATCTTTGGACTGTGGGAGGAAATCGGAATTCCCGGAGGAAGCCCACGCAGATACGAGGAGAATGTGCAAACTCCACACAGAGGTGGTGGGAAGTGTAGACACAATCAATGGATGGAAGGCTGGTTTGCATGATAGACTGGGCTTTGTTCACAACCCTTTGTAGTTTCTTGTGGTCTTGGGCAGAGCAGGAGCCACACCAAGCTGTGACACAAGCAGAAAGAATGCTTTCCATGGTGCATCTGAAAAGTTGGTGAGAGTTGTAGCTGACATGCTAGGCTTTCTTAACTACAGTGTTCGCATGGGGCGACCAGGACAGGTTGTTAGTGAACTGGACACCTAAAAACTTGAAGCTCTTGATCATTTCCACTTCATCCCCATTGATGTCCTCCATTACACTTCCTAAAGTCGATGAGTCTCTCCTTTATTTTAGTGACATTGAGGGAGAGATTATTGTCTTCGCACCAGTTCACCAGATTCTCTATCTGTACTCTCCAGCTGCACAGCTGAGATTTTAATGCTGTGTTCTGAGTTTTCAGGCAAGGCTGGTTCCATTGAGACTGGGCCACCACCTTTAATGCACGCCCTGATCAGCAGAGAAAGTAAATGACCACCAACTCCTCCCATGGACATGGAGGAATCACCCTCACAAGCATTGGGGTCTCCACACCCCCACCACAGTAGTAGCAATAGAGCTCCCTCCCACTCCCACAATAAGAACATCACCACCCCAACTCCCTCGCAGGTATTGGGTCTCTCCTTTCTCCCCACGCATTCCTTGTTCCCCCTCACCAAACGCTAACATCATTCCCCCATCCCCCCTCATAGACACCAGGCTCTCCACCCCTCCCTCGCAGGCATCAGAGTATGCCCATTCACAGCCCCCATAACACAAAGATCGCCAACACCCCCCACCCCCTCCACACCAGCATTGGGGTCCCCCCTGCTCCCCCCCACCACCACAATATCAGGGCAGTCTTCAACCCTCTGTCCCCCACCACTGCAGTTCTGGTGCACTCTCTCCTCACTCCCCAGTTCCTCCCCTCTCTCCCCATCATCACTACAGTCTTGGAGGCAATTTTCCCCCTTACCTGCAGCCCTCTCAGCAATAAGGAGAATCCATCCATGGGGCTGCCCAATGAGCCTAACGCTGGCACTGCCCTGTGGAACGGATTGGCACAGCCCGAGCATGTCCCTCTCACACTGGGGCTACACCTACCTTGGTGCTCCTGGCTGAATCCCCTCGACTATTTCCCATCTTCACAAACCTGTTGTGAAGCTCACTGGGTCCTGTCACTTCAGTGGGATTGCAATATTCTGTGAGGGAGGGGGGATGTTATGGGGGGGGGGGGGCAGGATCTTTAAACTGATGGAAATGTGTGGAAAGATGTTTAAATGAGCTTACAGCCTTTCTGAGCAGAGACCTCGTTACGTCGCCAGCGAGGGGTGGGTTAAATTGGAAAACACTACCTCACTGGTGAGAATCACAATCCCAAATCTCACAGGATTTTGCGCCCACATCACCATCGCCAACGCAAACCTGGGAGAAAATTGTCCCCAGAATGTAAATAGCAAACTGGTGGCACTCAGGTGATGGCAAGTGACTCCAGCCTTTGTTTGGAACAAAAGGTATTTATTGATAAAGAGAAATTTGGTACAGGAGGTTTTGCAGCTGTAGCCTGTCTGCCTAAATCTCCCATTATCGCATTCACAACATCAGGGACTAAAGAGATTGGTGTTTCTGGAGATGATTTGGAGAAATAATTTCAACATGAAGTCTCCAAACTAGGTTGACTTTGGTTTGAACCATGTAAGCAATTGAACCTGTTGTTGCAAAAACTATGGCTGGGACACATTTCTCCAGGAGCAGCCAATGGCAAGCCCTCAGGAAGGAGAGCAGGGGGCTACCAGTGATGCCTTTGAGGCAGAAGAGCAGTGTCCCCAAAAGGGTGGCCAGGAGAAGGAAGATGCAGAGGCAAAGGCTGTACCCAGACCAGGAAGTCATTTGAGAGCCAATCAGCGGCCACGTGCTGTCGCCGGCTCCGCCTATTTAAGGAAACGATCCGGCAGGTGTGTGAGGTGCTGCACACCTGTCACCTCAGGGAAGGGGGGGGCGGGGGGCACCCGCTGTCAGTGGAAGTTAAGGTGATGGTGGTGCTTAACTTCTATGCAAAAAGGTCATTTCAAGCACCCAGTGGGGATATTTGTGGACTCTCGCAGGCCTCACTCCACAGATATGTCTGCCAGGTCACAGATGCCTCATTCACCCAGCCAGGCCAATACATTCACTTGGATGTTGGACAGGGTTAGCAGGAGGCCCGGGCTGCAGGCTTCGCCACCATTGCAGGGACACCCCATGTCCAGGGGGCGGTGGATGGGATGCACATCACCTCGCTGTCCCCACGAGGTGAGAGGCAACCATTCATCAACCGCAAGGGGCTCCACTCACTGAATGTTCAAATTGTATGTGACCATTGGATGAAATCATGCAGATCTGTGCATGCCACCCAAGGAGTGTCCACGGCAGATATGTGCTCAGGCAGTCAGACACCCCTGAGCTCTTTGAAGACCAGCCCAGGCTGCTGGAACAGCCTTGTGGGTGCTACCTGCTGAGGTCATGTCTGATGACACCAATGCAGAGGCCGGAGATGAGGGTAGGGACTCGTTACAATGAGACCATGCAGCCACCCGATCTGCATTAGAGCATTGCATAGAGTGAAGATGCGATTCCACTGCATGGACTGCTCTGGGGATTCCCTCCAGTATGACCGTGTGTGTGCTGCATGCATCGTAATCGTCTATTGCATTCTGCACAACATGGTGCAGCAAAGACACCAGCTGGAGGAAGAGGGGGATTGACAGCAGGCAGAAGTGGACGGCTTGCTGTATGAGGAGCCGGAGAATGGCGGTGGTCTGGCAGGGCAGGGATCCGGCAGGGCGGGGGTCCGGCAGGGCGGGGGTCCGGGAGGGCAGGGGTCTGACAGGGCAGGGGTCCGACAGGGCGGGGCTCCGGCAGGGCGGGGGTCCGGCAGGGCGGGGGTCCGGCAGGGCAGGGATCTGACAGGGCAGGGATCCGGCAGGGCAGGGGTCCGGCAGGGCGGGCGTCCGGCAGGGCAGAGGTGCAAAGGAGATCCTAATAGCAGTGCACTTCATGTAGTTGATGCCATGCAGTGTGGGAGCACCTCCAAACATCCTTCCATCACACCCCAGGAGCCACTGCAGCCACCACACCCCACAACACAAAACTAGCTCCTCAAACCACATGGTCCTTCTCCCCCACCCTCTCTAACCCCCAACCCTCTCTCACCTGCCCCCCCCTTACCCCCCTCCCATCCCCCCTAACTTTGAGAAACATCACAACCTGTTAATGTGCCTGGGCTGGCAATGGTTGTGAATCTTGGCTGAAACTGGAAGATGACTCGTTGTTGTGAACACTGGGACCCTGCCCCTGGTGCAATTCAAGCCTAACTCCCAGCTGTTTTTCAAACGCTCGCTGCCACCTGGACCCATGTAGCAGTAAGGATTAGGAACACAAGCTCGTGGAGCAATGGGTCAGGGGGTTTGACTGATGTGGCGGGGGGCCGGGGAAGAGGGGGTTGGGGGAGGAACGGCAATGTCAGGATGGTGTTTGACTAAAGGCCCGTCGGAGAGTGGGAAAAATAGGGCAGGCAGTCTATAACTTTTGGCCAAGGCTCTAGTATCACCCAGCACAGCAGTCTGCGCCTCAATGTGTGAGATAGTGATTAGCTCTGTGCGGGGAGATTAAGAGACAGGTTAGTCACAGCTGTGAGGTGTGAATAATATTTAATAGTGCTGTTAACATTAACCAAAGCTTAACCCTGACTAATGGTGACAACAGCGCCTGTCGGTCAGGAGCTGCTACGCAGGAATCCACTCTTCCAATATAATTTCAGGTGGCTGGTGGAGAGGAAGGCCACGGCTGTCGGGATAACCAGGGTCCAGGATGTGCTGGGTAGTGGAGGAATGGGCTGGATGACACCCTAGGGGCTTGCTGAGCACACAGGGATAAACGTTCAGCTCGTGGTCAATGCCATCCATGATCTCAGAACGGTCGTGCTCAGACCCGATGTCACATGTGGTCTCGAGGAGGCGCAACTGTCCAGTGGGATCCCGCCCAAGCGTACTCCTGCTCGGACAGAATTTCACATCAGCCCTAAGCCCAGTCCTCCGTTCTGAGTCAGGTGCTCTACAGCTTGAGCTGCTCCTTTGCCACTGCACAGAGAGATTTCCGCTTCCTTGCCTGTCACCCAGATACACCTTGGCGGGCCTTGTTACCGTATGGCAGTGGAGGTCCCCATTGGAGGTTGGGGAGCTGGGGTGGAGGGTGGTGCACACAGCAGTTCAGCAGTTCCTTACAAGCATAGGTTGCAGCTGTTCATAGGCTCCCCAAAAATCTGCCCTTTTTGTGACCTTGTGGAGTCCATGGGCCATGTCTATGTTATGTGTTATAGACTACACCCCTTTATTAGTTACCTAAAAAATCTCTTGTGCATGTTTTGTTTGCACTTCCGTCCTACATTCCTGATCTACGGACACTTGGGTGGGGGGCGGGGTGGCGAAGAAGGCGGAGGACCTCCTTGTGAACCTGCTTCTGGACCTAGTCAAACGAGCTATTAACAGGTCCAGGCAGCGGGCAACTGAGGGGTCATCCGATCAGCCTGTCTGCTGTCGGATGCCAACCTGGCTGCCAGTTACCATATTGGTGCATCCTCTTCTGCCAGCTCCAGGGTACACTGCTCACAGTCAACATCTGCAGCCCAGGAACACTCACACCAGTCTTTTCCCTTTCACGGGGCATTTTTCTCCAATGTGGATATACGGGGATTTGAAAGCATGATGCATGGAAAGGCACGGGATGCAACATGTGTTGAGGTTGGGGAACTTGTGTTGGCCTTTTCAGGAAAATGGATTGGGTGCTGATTGGGTGGGAGGGTGGGGAGGTTGCCATCGCGGCTGGAGGCAGTGCTTGAGGTGGGAGCCACCACTGTGCTGTTGGTGGCTGCCCTTAAAGTGTGAGGGGATGGTTTCACATTGTAAGCATGGCACATGTACAGGTTTCAGAATGAGACGCACATTTACCCTTGCTGCCCAAAGAAGGTTGTTCATTTTCTTGCGACACTGTTCTCCAGACCGAGGGGTCAGCGTTCTGGCATTCACAGCAGCTGAAACTGCCTCTCATAATGCACTTGCTGTGCAATCCTTTGGGCGTCAGTCCTGAATGGGGTACAGCAGCTGGAACTTCTCCTCCACTGCATTCTGCAGACAGGCCTGGACACTCTCAGAAAATCTGTGACCACATTTCTTTGGGGCCATCTTCCTGGCGTGACTGCCTTTGTGTCCATTCTTGTAGCCTATATACAGCTCTGGCTTGTTAAGGGAGTCCAGGTGAGTCACTTTGGGCCAATAATGGGCCCATTAGTTAAATTTCATTGTGAATAATGTGCAGGCAACCTGGTTTCAGCAGAGAGTGAGCGACGTCCAAAGGTGCTGATTGGGTGAACTCAACAAGGTATTGTGTCTGGCGGGGGTGGGGGCAGTGGATGTGGGTACAATTGTTAAGGCTCTCTGTCAACAAGGGGGAAGGCTCGCAGGCAGGGGATGTGCATAGCAGCCCAATTGTGTGAAGGGGGTTGGGGGGGAGGGGGGGGGGGTGCAGGGAGGGAAGGGGTGCGAATGGGTAGGGGGGAGGTCGTGAGACCAACAATGTCCAGGTCAGCGGGGGATGGGGAGGCTGGGAGGTCAGCTATTTTCTTGTGGGGGGGAAGGGGGATTGAAAGGCCAGTGATGAGGCCAGCAACGTCTATGGGGGTTAAGGCCAGCAATCTCAATGCTGGGACGACTTGTTTAGTGATCTTCCAGAGATGTGTGCACGTGCAGGGGCCAACTCAGCACACTGATTTCAGCCTCTCCAGCAAGAACAGGCCCCGCCCCAGGACTTTTCAGGTGATTCACACTGGTGCCCTCTACACTGCACAGAGGCTCATTTTGAAAACCCCGCTGAAAAAAACAGTGTGATTTACTCCAGTTTTTGCACAAATTCTACCCGTAGGATTCCTTTGGGAGAATTGTCCCCATGGTTATGTGCTGTGCACTGGTATAACTAAATATATATATACCAATAAATCTGAAGAAGTTATATTAATAGTAGAGTTAAAAGGGCTTCTGAGCTTCCTGATTCGCTTTAGGATCATTCCTGACAATTTGCAGAGCTGATAATCCTCGGAAACTAAGGAATCACACAAAAAGTTAAAATCAAAATGACATCGCTGAAATGCGATATGCTTTTGGAACCACTGCATAACTTCCTTGGCCATTTTGTTCTGTATCACTGTGTTGACCCCAGCATGGATTGGCAAATGGGATCAATCTTTTCAAGATCCATGATCAGATAATCTGATGACATTAATGGTTTAAACTTCAATATAAAACTTAGATATTTCAGAGCTCCAACGCAAATCAACTTGTCCACAGGGAGAAACTGGGAATGCACTGTGCAAGAGGAATATGAAGATCTGCTTCCCATCTTTGAATGCGTGTTTTGTTGCATCATGGGCTATTCACAAATCTACTGACTGAATTAATTAGATTTGCTAGTATTTGCTAGAGATTAGCACTGATGCTTTGCAGAGCCAGGGACCCGAATTCAATTCCCAGCCTCGGGTCACTGTCTGTCTGGTGTCTGCATGTTCTCCCCATGTTGGTTTGCCTTGTTGGCCAACAAAGGGCATACATGCAGTGGCTCGTGCAAGGGCTGCTCTTGGATGTTGCTTCGAGAGTTGCCTACTGCTTCATGTCGTTAGTATACGCTTAAACTGGACCAACTCACAGGCAACACGACAGCTCAGTGACTATCACTGTTTACTGTGCAGTTACATGGACCTGGGTTGGATCTCCGACTTGGGTTGGTGTCTGTGGGAGTTTGCACATTCTCCCCGTGCTTGCGTGGGTTTTCTCTGGGTGCTCCAGTTTCCTCCCACACCCCAAAAACCTGCTTTTAGGCTGATTGATGTTAACAAATTGTCCTTAATTAGACCTCCCTTAATCTGACACGCATATAATTCTCTAAATTTACACCCCTTTATTGTGGAGTCCAAGAGGCATAGGTAGAAGAAGGATTGGAATGAGGCACTCACTGAATGTTAAAGTGGGCGGCGTGGGCTTGTAGGACTGAAGGGCCTGTTTCCTGTGTTCTTTGTTCTTTGTTCTTTGTCTGTGTGGGTTTCCTCCCATAATCCAAAGATAGAACATAGAACATTACAGCGCAGAACAGGCCCTTCGGCCCACGATGTTGCGCCGACCAGTTAAAAAGCAATGACCCTCTAACCTAAACCAAACCCTTTCCATCCATAAACCTATCCACGGATCTCTTAAACGCCCCCAAACTAGGTGCATTTACAACTGCAGCTGGCAGGGCATTCCAATCCCTCACCACCCTCTGGGTAAAGAACCTACCCCTGACATCCGTCCTATAACTACCACCCCTTAATTTAAAGCTATGCCCCCTCGTGCTAGCTCTCTCCATCCGAGGAAAAAGGCTATCACTGTCCACCCTATCTAAGCCTCTAATCATCTTATATGTTTCAATAAGGTCCCCTCTTAGCCGCCTTCTTTCTAACGAAAACAACCTCAAAACCCTCAGTCTCTCCTCATAGGACCTCCCCTCCATACCAGGCAACATCCTGGTAAACCTCCTCTGCACCCTCTCCAAAGCCTCCACATTCTTCCTATAATGTGGGGACCAGAACTGCACACAATACTCCAAGTGCGGCCGCAACAGAGTTTTGTACAGTTGCAACATGACGCTGCAGCTCCTAAACTCAATCCCCCTACCAATAAATGCCAAGACACCGTATGCCTTCCTAACAACCCTATCTACTTGATTCCCAACTTTCAGGGATCTATGTACACATACACCTAGATCCCTCTGTTCATCCACACTATTCAGAGTCCTATCATTAGCCCTATACTCCACACACCTGTTATTCCTGCCAAAGTGAATTACCTCACACTTTTCCACATTAAACTCCATCCGCCACCTCTCGGCCCAGCTCTGCAACTTGTCCAAGTCCCCCTGTAAACTAAGACACCCTTCCTCACTATCTACCACTCCTCCGACTTTGGTGTCATCAGCAAATTTACTAATCCACCCAACTATACCCTCATCCAGATCACTTATAAAAATTACAAACAGCAGTGGCCCCAAAACAGATCCCTGAGGCACGCCACTCGTAACTGAACTCCATGACGAATACTTACCATCAACCACCACCCTCTGTCTCCTATCTGCTAGCCAATTCCTGATCCAATTACCTAAATCACCTTCAATCCCATACATCTGCATTTTCTGCAGAAGCCTTCCATGGTGAACCTTATCAAATGCCTTACTAAAGTCCATATATACCACGTCAACTGCCTTACCCCCATCCACCTCTTTGGTCACTTTCTCAAAAAACTCAATAAGGTTAGTAAGGCACGACCCACCCTCCACAAAACCATGCTGACTATCTCCAATCAATTCATTACTCTCCAAATAACTATAAATCCTATCCCTAATAATTTTTTCTAAAACCTTACCCACAACAGAAGTAAGACTCACCGGTCTATAATTCCCGGGGAAGTCTCTGTTCCCCTTCTTAAACAATGGGACAGCATTCGCCATAGGTGGATTGGCCGTGCTAACTTGCACCTTAGTGTCAGGGGGATTAGTGGGTAAAATGCTTGGGATTACAGGGATAGTGCCTGGGTGGGATTGTTGTCGGTGCAGGCTCGGTGGGCCGAATAGCCTCTTCCTGCACTGTAGGGATTCTATGATTCGTGAACAAATGCGGGTGGCACAGCGGTACAGTGGTTAGCACTGCTGCCTCACAGTGTCAGGGACCAGGGTTTGATTCCCGGCTTGGGTCACTGTCTGTGTGTAGTCTGCACGTTTTCCCCATGTCTGCATGGGTTTCCTCCGGGTGCTCCAGTTCCTTCCCGCAGTTGGAAAGGCATGCTGATTAGATGCATTGGCCATGCTAAATTCTCCCTCAGTGTACCCGAACAGGCGCCGGAGTGTGGTGACTAGGGGATTTTCACAGTAACTTTAATTCAACCACCAAATGCACCCCTCACCTCCGTACTCCAATGCCACCCTACCCTACAGAAACCACTGCTCACCTCCATACTCCAACACCACCCTACCCTACAGAAACCACCCCTCAGCTCCATACCCCAATGCCACCCTACCCTACAGAAACCACCCCTCACCTCCATACCCCAATGCCACCCTACCCTACAGAAACCACCCCTCAGCTCCATACCCCAATGCCACCCTACCCTACAGAAACCACCCCTCACCTCCATACCCCAATGCCACCCTACCCTACAGAAACCACCCCTCACCTCCATACCCCAATGCCACCCTACCCTACAGAAACCACCCCTCACCGCCATGCGCCAATGCCACCCTACCCGACAGAAACAGAGCAGGCGGGCAATTTGTAATTGCCCCTTGTGACTAACGCCCTCTGATTTTGTTGCAGTCCAATGGATATTAACCTGTTCTTTTTAGCAAGTGACTTGGACAGCTACTGGAAGCAGAAGGTTCTGCTGTAAATATAATATATTTTGGAACATACTCCAGTCATAACCCAGGTTTGTGTGAAGAACCTTTTTCTACACTGAGTTGAGGATAGGTGCAGGGACCCCGACCCTTTTTCCCACTCCTCGGTGTATCATAACATTTTGAAATTTATAAGGATGAATGTGTCAACTCAGTGAATATACTTTACTTTATATGGACTGATTGCAATGAGATCAGTCTGACAAAGTTTCTTGCGTTAAGTAAACAAGTAAAGGGTTAATTTTTATTGTCTAAAAACCCACATAGGTAATGATATTAAAACACAATGTCACAACACACACAAGCATGCAAAAATACAAGTTATGAGGTAAAGCAGGTTATCATTTGGACAAATTAAGATTTAATAATAAAAAAACAAAGGTATAAAGAGTTCACTCATTATGAGTCATTTTTGTCCATGGCTGGGGCAGATCTTAAAGTTGTAGTCCTGGCTTTTATCCTCCAGATGCAGCTTTGGAAATCTTCTTTAGAATGTTCACCATATGTTATTGGCAGGCAGGCTGCAATGTAGTACAGAAGGAAAGGCAAGCAGCTTTTTTATTGCCTTTCAGATGTTCCTTCACCAGCCTGCCCCACAGACAGCAGTTTTGTAGTAAAAGACATTTAAAAATCAGGGTTTTTGGTCATCTGATGACTGGCCATTGATATGCAAAGGAAAACAATCAATAGTCTATCCATGTTATGAAGTAAGTTTCCACCTCCCATTGTCAAAACCATCAACATTCACTAGAAGTTGTTTAGTTAGTTCTCCTTTGTTTCCTGGTAATCTTGGAAATGGAAGATCTGGGGCCTGCTTGTCCTTGTTTTGATGTGATTCCTTGGGGAGATAGTTGGGTGGGGGCTGGGGGGCAGGTAGATTTAAAGTGTGGGCAGGTAGGAAGAATGGGCAAATGGCAGCCCTCAGAGAGAAAACCCCAGCTTCCGTCCTGCCCTTTGAAGATTTTATTGAAAATTCAGGGCGCCCACTCCTGCCCAACTGCGCATATCAAATGCTTCAGGGCATCGGTAGTGCATTATCAAGGTCGGTTGACTTGGTAACAAGTTTAATTGATCCTTGATTATCTATAAATATGCCAAGCAGCCTCTAATTTCGGCACCTGCCCAACCCCCACGGGGTGAGGTTGAGGGAGGGTGTGAAGGTAGTGGGGTGGGTGCCAACCCTACGTTATGTGACCTCTGCCGAAAACATGCCCAGTAAAAAGTCTGACAACACCAGGTTTTAGTTCAACCGATTTATTTGATAGTAAACGCACAAGCGTTTACTATCAAATAAATCGGTTGGACTAAAACCTGGTGTTGTCAGACTTTTTACTGTGTTTACCCCAGTCCAACGCCGGCACATCCACATCATGAAAACATGCCCAGCAGGGACACGTAAAATGCAATCCTTGCATCTATTTTGTCAAGCAAAACCTGTCAGGAAGAGGGTCTGGATCCAGAACAAATCCAGAGATTATTTTTCCTTTGTGGAGCAGATGAACAGAGGTATTTCTCTCATGCTCAATGTGGAACCCTGGAGCAGGCTTCCTCTGTCCCCAACCCTTCAACAACAATATCCTCTCCCACCACAATCCCCTGATTCCAGCATGAATTTAACCTAATGCTGGGGATTGTTCCATCAGGTTAGCGTTCCCCCCGCCCCCTGGCTGTAGGCCAGGGGGAAGATTAATAGTATGCGTGCAGGGGAGGTCAGGAGCTGATATCTCCTGGGCCTCATCCTGGAGAGAGCCACATGGTTTGTCTCCCTCAGCCCTCCCACACCCAAAGCATTGCCTCTCACACACTGATCCTGCTGAGGGACAGTATTGCTGCTCTTGGGCATTGCATCCCACAATGTGCTTCTAATCAATAGCCCAACATCAGAATGTATTCCATTGTTTCTGTATCCACTAGGATCATGGGATGGAAGTTTGGAAGAAACAAACAAGGAATTATCAAGAACATAAGATAATGGATTCAGATTTACCATAGGAATGGTGTGGCATGGTGGCACAGTGGTTAACACTGCTGCCTCACAGCGCCAGGGATCTGGGTTTGGTTCTCAGCTTGGGTGATTATGTGCGTGGAGTTTGCACATTCTCCCTATGTCTGTGTGGGTTTCCTCCAGGTGCTCTGATTTCCTCCCAACTCTAAAGATGTGCAGGTTAGGTGGATTGGCCATGCTAAATTGCCACTTAATATCCCAAGATGTATAGATTAGGGGGGTTACAAGGATAGAGCCTGAGTAGCACTGTATGGATTCTATGATATCTCTTACCCTTTGACTTTTTTTATTTTTGCTCATGAGATGTGGGCTTTGCTACTGGGCCTTTATTTATTGCCCATCCCCAATTTCCCTCAAACTGCATGGCTTGCTAGGTCATTTCATAGGGTATATTATTTAAGAATCAACTACATTGCTGCAAATCTGGAGTCATCAATAGGCCAAACCAGGTAAGGGCAGCAGATTTCCTTCCATATAGGACATTAGTGAACGAGATGCATTTTTATAACAATTGACAATGGACCTTTAATTCCAGATCTCTATTGAATTAAAACGTCAACATCTGCCATGATGGGATTTGAACCCCAGTCCCTAGAGCATTGGCCTAGGTCTTTGGATTACTAGCCCGGTGACAATACCATCACCTCCCCTAATTGCGAAAATGTTAATTGGGTTAATATTACATAAAAGTTAAAAAATATCACAGTCACAGAATTGTTACAATGCAAAGGGAGGTCACTTGGCCTATCATCTCTTCAAATGAGCATTAAGACTTGGTACCCTTCTCCTGCCATTTCCTCGTACTTTTGCACAATAATCATCTAATGTCCTTTTGAATGCCTCAGTTGAACCTGCCTCCACCACAATTCCAGGCAATACATTCCAGACCCAAATCACTTGCGGTGTGGGAAAACTTCTTCACATCATATTTGCTTCTGTTGCAAATCATTTTAAATCACTGTGCCCTCCGATTCTCAATCCTTTTATAAGCAGGAACAATTTTTCCCTATCCACTCTGTCCAGCCCCTTCATGATTTTGAATATCTCTATCAAACCTCCTCTCAGCCTTCTTCTCTCCAAGGAGAACAGTCCTAACCTCTGCAATCAATCCTCATAACTGAAGATTTACATCCCTGGAACCATGCTTGCTGTGTAATGGACTTTATTTTTCACTATTAAATTTCACTGCCAGATTTTATATGTGCCCTGATTGAAGCTATCCATCAATAGAACATAGGTGCTTAAAAGATACCTTAATCTGCCAATATTTTTGGAAAGAGAGCCATATTGGGTTAATTACAGACTGGAGAAGAATAAGAATTGAATCCACCTTTTATAAATACAGCAACTATTTTGGAAATTCTTTCCACCTGGGTAACAAATGGCTAACAATGAAGCACATTAACTTTCATGTATGGCACTCTTGCATTGACCTATCTCAGATATGTCGATATTTTCAATTCAAAGTTCTGACCAAAAAGGTGTTGTGACAAGCGATCACCAAAGCTTCAAAGCAGGTTGGACACCCTGCTAAGCACTGCAGATTTGAGTACCATGGTCAGAGATGTGGAAACATTGCGCTTTGACCGTGAACTCTGGATTATGACATCCCCTAATGTCCTCAAACATTCCGAGAATTACGTCTTTTACTCAAACTGACCAAATTGGGATTTGTTCAAATGTTTGGCTCGGATTTTGATGTTTGGCACTGACATTATATAATGAATAGAAAAATAGTTTCCTTCAGTGCACTGCCTGCCTGCTTGCCCTTACCTAAATGAGTTGGTAAAAAGAATGAAAATTTGAAAACAGGGTATTAGGAGATAAACATAATTTGGAGATTTCTGTGACCTGCCTATGGACAGCAATGATGAGCCAGTTCTGTTTGATTTATTCTCACTAGGGGCTGCCCTTTCTCTGACCCAGGAGGGGGCTGTGTGGGAAGCTAGTTAGTGAGATAGGCCACTAGTGCTGTTCTGCAGAATGTCTGGAGCCAGAGTGTTTGCAAAAAGCCTCTGATAAATAGGCAAAAAAGGCCTTGCTCGTTCCAGCTGGACTTCAGTGACGCTCAGAGATCATTGAATCCTCACGTAACAATTCAGCAGCAGAAAGGTCCTGTTCTCCACCAAATACTGGTAAGCAGAATTAAACAACTATATTTTTATTTTTAATTTAGTTTTGGTGAGTCATTTAAAATACTGTTTAAATTCTGGATACTATCACAAAAATATTGGCTTATTTAACTCGCTGAACTTCTGAAACTAAAAGGTAATTTTAATTTCCGGGGATCTGTAGCAAACAATTAACAACAATGGAATAAATTAGATGTATTATTCAACCAATGAGGTAATAGTAATCTGATGTATAATACCCATGTAACAAGGCATATTCAGTTTGCCTCCCCAAAAGGTTCTATAAGTTGGTTATACGTTCGTTGTAAAATACAACATTCCCATCATGACTATGATTCAGAAGAAGCTCTTAAACTTAAATAAGTGGTTTGGGATTGCCTAAGGTAGCAAAAGGAGCTATTTAGAAGCAGGTTCTTTCTTTAACTGTGTATTAACATGGACAGTTGTCACTGTCCATTAACAAAGAAATAGTGTATCAGTCCTGGACACAATAAAACATTCATCTTTCAAGATCAGTCAATTTGTCTTTTGACTTGAATTTGCCATTGGTGATATTGGAAGACAAATATCAAACAATCCCTTGTCCCCTATTTTGATGCAGACAATAACCTAGAATAGAGAAGTCATATGAATACATAAAAGTTTCTCCTCACCTTTCTAATAGTCATGTCAGATGGTTGTAAATTAATCTTTATTTAATTTTTCTAATTGCAATCTATAAAGAGTTATGAATGATGTTTTAGCTTAAAGATTTTCACAAAATTGATACAAATTAAGTTCAAATCCCAAAGTACCAGCATTCAATTGTAAAGTTTCTTATTCCATGATAATATGGGATATTTCCATTGCACAGTGCTGGCCAAGTACACAAGAGGTGAAAGAACAGTGTATTGTATATATATCTAATGGTCATCAAGCCACCTAAAATATTCTACAGTGAATTTAAAAAACCATGATAAGCTTCAGAGAATTATTTGATACCATTAAATAAGTAGTATATACAGTCGCTGCTGTGCAACTTCTGTGAAAGTCAGTTGTGGTTTGTGAAGTCGGTTTGGTTTGGTAAATCCAATGACTGCTGAAGTAGCCTCATTGCAATGCGAGTAAGTCACAAGCACAGTAAAAAAAACTACCTAACACAACTAGTGAAGCTTTGTTTTGTTATTGAGAAATCTTGATTAACGACCAAAGCCCAGAGTACAGGAACTCACCAAGGTTGAAACCAGTAGAATTAGTAAATGAAAAGTGGTAACTCGGCGGTTGCTTTTTAAAATCTTTATTGAATATAGGAAGAAGAATAGACTGGGAAGAATTCAATGGTTTAGAATTTTCAGGTCTTGGGAGATGCTGGGGTGTGCCTCAGTTTTATAACAATGAGAATGCAGCAAGGAGTAGGATTAATAAAGTTCTGTATACTTCATGTCAGGTGAGAAACAGAGAAGACTGACCATAGTATTATCAATAGTAACATCATCAATAAAGTTTGCAATAGAAAGGAAGAGAGAGATTAGAGTTGGGAGATTTATTTTCTTTCATCTAATTAGGAATGTGAGAAAAGTAAGAGAAGAATCTCCCCACGTATGAGAAGAATGATGTGGACATGCTGCCATTGGACTGAGGTGGGCACAATAAATAGCCTCATAACACCAGGTTAAAGTCCAACAAATTTATTTGGGTCACGAGCTTTCAGGGTGTTTTTCCTTCATTAGGTGAGACACATTCACTTGACGAAGGAGCAGTGCTCTGGAAGCTCATTGGACTTTAAATAAACCTGTTGGACTTTAATCTTGTGTTGCGAGACTACTACTGTGCCAACACCAGCATCTCCACATCATGGCTACCACCCACACTGCAAACTGCTGGCTCAAAGTGGAGAGGATCTCCAAGAAGATTGTGCATATCAACAGACTCACTTGATGAAGGAGCAGTGGTCCGAAAGCTTATGATATCAAATAAACCTGCTGGACTTTAACCTGGTGTTGTGAGACTTTTTACTATGAGAAGCATATTCAAGATTTTGACCAAATGGGGGCAGTACGGTGGCACAGTGATTAGCACTGCTGCCTCACAGTGCCAGGGACCTGGGTTCAATTCCTGTCTTGGGTGTCCGTCTGTATGGAGTTTGCACATTCTCTCTGTGTCTTCATGGGTTTTCTCCGGATGCTCCCAAGGTCCAAAAGAAGTGCTGGTTAAGTGCCTCAGTGTACCTAAATAGGCACCAGTCTGGCGACTAGGGGATTTTCACAGTAACTTCATTGCAGTGTTAATGTAAGTCTACTTGTGACGCTAATAAATAAACACTAAAAAATTGAACTTCATAGAGAACATGGAAAGCCAAGGGTTGATGATAGGCACTTGCATTCTTTTAGGTGACAGCTGTGTTTGAAGTATAGGACAGAATTTTCTCTTTTTTTAACAATGTGCTGACTCAGGTGAGAAAAGCTGCTATGCCTGATGTGTAGCCTTGTCAGTTGCACTGTCAGCTTTTCCCATCATATTTTTTGACATGTCATAAAATCCTGGAAGCAGGTCCCACAATGAGCTCACCCCAATCTTAAAATAATAAAATAAAAACAGAGTCACAAATGCCCCATCATGGACTCGAGAACTCCTCCTCCCCTCCCCACAGACTCAGGCTTCCCCACCCTAAAACTCCCCCTGGAATCCTCCCAACCCCCACCCTCCCATCCGACAGCCCCCCTGGCACTGCTGGGCAGTGGACATAGATAGACTACTAATATGGGAAGAAACATGGAAGCTGAATTTTAACGCAGCAAGGTATGAAGTGATAAATTTTGGTAGAAAGCGTGAGAAGAGGCAATATAACTAAATGATATGGTTTGAAGGGGATGTAGGAACAGATGTAGGACAAGCCTTGCTTGTCCTTCCCATTGACGACTCTTTGCCCCAGGTCCTGGGGTTACACGTACACAAGTGATTAAACATAGTGGACAAGTAGCACAGTGGTTAGCACTGCTGCCTCACAGCTTTAGGGACCTGGGTTCAATTCTCGGCAATGGGTCACTGTCTGTGTGGAGTCTGCACATTCTCCCCGTGTCTGTGTGGATTTCCTCTGGTTGTTCCAATTTCCTCCCACAATCCAAAGATGTGCGGGTTAGGTTGATTAGACATGTTAAATTGCCCCTTAGTGTCCTGGGATGTGTAGGTTAGACAGATTAACAGGGTAAATGTGTGGGGTTGTGGGGATGGGCCCGGGGGCGGGGGGAGGGGGGGGTGGTGGATTGTTGTTAGTGGAGACTTGGTGGCCTGAATGGCCTTATTCTGCACTTTGGGCCTTTGTTGTGGTGGCAGCATGAGTCCGTAGCACAGTACTGTCCAGATAGACACTACTATGTAGCAGGGGCCAGTAGATGTCTGTACTCTCCAGCTCCAGGCACTGCACTGATCTGACTCAGTGACTCAGGGGGGCCATGGGCCCAGCAACACGACACTGTCCATGAATACCAGCTCGTCATGGACATGGAGGGCAGGAACCCATATTCCTCAGCAGTGTGGTGAACAGTGCATCAAGAGCAGCAACAGCACTATGGCAGAAAGTTGTTGCACTCAGCTCAAAGTCTCTTGCAAACTGAGGACTGTTCATGCACACCACTCTTCCACTCTCTAGCAATCAGCTTTTAAACCAATATAATTTCATGCTGGTGTGACACAAGATTGAAAACGTTGATGGGATTCTGGCAAGCGTCCATTTTAATCAGCATTCATATGTAAGTAAATGTAAATGGCATTTACACGTCACCAGCCAGCAGGAAGAATGGCCCGCCATTGGGAGAATTGCAACATAGTTTTATGCTGGCTGGTTTTCAACTTTTTGTCTCCCGTTAGATTCTTCACTCGCAACACCACCACTCCCTCCCCCATCAAACCAGCAGGCGGGATAGGAGAATTCCACCCTCACTAGATTAATATCAGGGATGAGGGACTTCTATGTTAGGAAGAAATTGGTGATATTTGGGTTGTTATCCCCAAAGTAGAGATTATGAGATGTGATAGAAATGTTCAAAATCATGAATGGCTTTGACTGAATAAATTAGACACAATGGCCAGTAACCAGAAGACACAGACTTAAGGTAATTGGCAAACGAACCAGAAGAAATATGTCGATTATGTGGCCAGCTATTATAATTGGAACTACACTGCATGGAAAGGTGCTAGAAGCAGAGTGAATTGTAACATTCTTCAGAGAATTGAATAGTTTCTTGAAGAGACATCATTCAGAGCAATGGAAAGGAGCAGGGGGGTAGGATTAATTGGACAGCAGGCACAAGTATAATCTGCCGAATAATCTTTTTCTGTGTTGTATCATTTTATGGTTGTAATTACTCTCTAGCCTATACGCAAATAGCATAAAAGTGGACAGCACAGCATGCAGTGTGTAATATATAACATTAAACATGCAGGATAAAACAGCCATGCAGTATATGTAATGTACAACCAAAGGATATAGAGCTCACAGTGTGTAGAGTGGGCTCTGCATTGTATAATGCACGGACTGGCAATTATTGTTTCAGTGCAAACTACATTGTGCCCAATACAAAATATACTGTAATACTAATCCCATTTGATACAGGATGAAATAGATATAACTTTTAGTTCACGCAAAAACATCGACTATCACTGTTTGCTGTGCAGATACATGGATTTGGGCCAGGGTCTGCAGGAGTTTGCACATTCTCCCCGTGATTGCGTGGGTTTTCTCCGGGTGCTCCAGTTTCCTCCCACACCCCAAAAACGTGCTCTTAGGCTGATTGGTGTAACAAATAATCCCTAAATTAGTCTTCCCTCAATCTTCCCCAATAGGCGTTGACAAAGGTCATAGGTAGAGGAGGGCACTCATAATGTTAAAATGGCGGCACGAGCTCGTTGGGCCAAAGGGCCCGTTTCCCGTGCTGTGTTGTTCTTTGTTCTTTGTTCAAAAGTGGACATTTGTCTTTGTCATCCCCTCCAGTATAACATCATCATACAATCATTAATTTAAAAACAATGAATATGTCATATGTACCAGCATTCATACATCTGTTCATATTTAACATACATCCTTACCATACAAACAAAACATATTTCAAGCTGCCACAAAAATGCTTACTGCAGCTGAATAAATAAAATCAATAAAAATAGCAGTAAAAACCAGAAGAGGCAGTGTTCTAAAATGTGCGTGATAACTCAGTGTGTTTAAATTCTGCCACTGATATCTGACAGAAATTTCATAGTGTCCAGGTCAAGTTCATGAAATTATATCAGATTTTAACAGTATATCAGTGACAAAAACATAAACATGCATTGATTTATCTGGAGAATGAAATACATATTTATATGGTTCTGTTCATAAAGACTTCCCAAAGCACTTCACAGGCAGTGAATTTCTAAATTGTACTCAATGTTGTAATATAGGAAATGTGGAAACCATTTGTTGTGCAACAAAGTTCCACAAACAGCAATACTAGATAATGACCAAGGATCTAATCTTCCGCGAAGCTGCAATCATCATTGGAATGCTGTTCCAGGCCTAGACGCTGCTCCGCATTTCTTGCTGGGTTTTCCAAGCCCAGGCTTTGCTGAAATGCAGAGTGCAGTGTCCATCAGAGAGCTCCATCATAATGCTGCAGCCTTGGGGCGGGGCGGGGGGTGGGGGGGCACAATAAGACACACCCCTTTTTTCTGGTGCTAGTTACTATACCATAAGTTTAAAGATCCAGTATGAATGTTAGTGATTGGATGCATGATGAGTGGATGAATGAATGAATAAGTAGGGTGGTAGAGTGGGTAGATGGGTGAGATAAGTGGGTAGAGAGGGTCAGCTGACAGGTGGGTAAGCTGGTAGGTTGCTGAGGTGGCAGGTGGGTAGAGCTGTATATAGTTAGGGTTGTAAGTGAATCGGGTGGTACGTTGGTGAGGTGGCGGGTAGGTGGGGTGACAGGTAGGTAGTGTGAAAGGAGGGTAGGGCTGCAGGTAGATCGAGTAATAGGTGGTTAGGGTGGCAGGTGGATTGGGTGGTAGGTGGGTAGGATGGTAGGTGGGTAGGGCTGTAGGTAGTCAGGGTTGTAGGTGAATTGGGTAGCAGGTAGGTAGGATGGTAGGCGGATAGGGCTGTAGGTAGTTAGGGTGGCAGGTGGGTGAAATGGTTGGTAGATAAGGTGGCACATGGTGGTAGGTGTGTTAATGATAGTTGGGTTGTGTCGGGAGGGATAGTTGGGTGGTGGGGGCTAGTCAAGTCTCATTAGGCCCAAGAGTAATCAAGGAGGGTTAAGGGAGGTAGTTGGGGGCAGTTCAGAGGGGTAGTAAGGGGTTCAAGAGGAGGTTATGAGGGAAGGTCAGTTTGAGTGGTTGGGGAGTTATCCAAGAGTAGACTAGGAATTTTCTGTCTTACATTTTCTAGGTAACTATCCACGTAAAAGGAAACTGTCCAAAGTCTCCATCTCTAACTCAGACTCAGAGACATTTGCAGAGGGTCCCGGAGAGCAGGGGAATTGCCCTTTGGACGTTCAAATTTCCCAGACAATTCCCATGGAGGTAGTAGGTTAGGTCTCTTACAGGTTTCTAACGTACGCCTTGGATCATGTGTCTTGTTTCTGGCAATCTGGAAACCGGAAGATCTGAGCCCAGATATTTATGGGTTGAAGAATAAATATTGGCCAGAACACATAGGAAAACAAGACTGCTCTTCATTGTCATGCCAGAGGATCTTTTATCTCCACCTGAGAAGGCCAATGAGACCTTGGCTTATCATCCTGTCTGAAAGACTGCCCTGGTAACCGTGCAGCACTCCCTCAGCACTGCACTGAACTGGCAACCTTAAATATGTGTTCAAGACTCTGGAGTGGGACATCCTTATGTGAGGAGATGCCGAGTCTCTGCTCAATGTATTACAAAGCAGCAGGAAGAGCTGTGATCAATGTACCCAGTCCAATTCACCAATTACTGTGCATCAATCTGCCCATGTGCATTGATGCCCCCATGTCAACACTAAAATGGGGTGGACACAGAATACCTGAACTTTTACAAATCAGCAGAAACTGTGCTTCTATTCTTAAGCTGGAACATGTGTTATTGTAAATGTCTGTATGTTTCATATTCTGTTTAGAGGAAACACTCTGAAAACGCATAGATATGATCCATAAGCCGACAACTAAGAAGCAATGAAATAGCTTATTGTCAATGCCACAAATCACTTTTAAATCTTGTTTAACAGTTCCAAACTATATAACACCCTGTCCACGTGCCATCCTGTCAACCTATCCTACCATTGAAGGTTGCTGAAGTTGTTCATTGGATCTAGGGGCTGAGGAGTTGGAGGTAACCAGGACTGGGCAATGTGGTGCCGTGCACTGAGTTGGATATTTAATATGGAGCCTGGAGGAGGATTCCTACTACCCACAGCTCCATAGAAAATTCACAGAAATGTCAGAGGATGATGATCCATTTAATGTGGACATTAGTGTGAAGGGTGAGGGTAGAGGAACCCTAGCATGGTTCTGGAAGGAAAGAAAGGGTGAGAGCAGAAGTGTGGGAAATGGAATGGTCACAGTCAACATTGGAGAAGATTCCTTACTTCAGGAAAGAGGAGGACACATCGAAAACATAATATGGAAAGTGATGTGACCAAAATAGCTGTGGCAGAGAGGGAAAAATCAAGATAATGGATTCAAAACCTTATAACAAGCAGGGCAGGATGAAGGGTAGGGTAGCTGGGGGTCAAGAGGTTTATAGTGGATATTGGTTGATAGCTTATCCCCAGAAATAGAAAGAGAGCTGTTGAGGAATGGAAGGGAAGAGTGGGAGATGCTACTTGAAGCTAAAGGAAGGATAGGAATTAGAAGCAAAGTGGTGAAACTTTCCAGTTCAAGGTGAAAATAGGAAGTGGAATCCAATCATCAATATGTTAGGAAAAGAGATGAAGGAGAGGATCGGGATTGGAGCAAATTGTGTTCTATACATCCCATGAAAAGCAAAGATTTCCACAGTAATATCTTTAATATGGAGAAAGTGAATTAAGTCAAAGGAGAAGTTGTTCAATGTGCTCTTCCCTCAGAAAGGATATTCACTCCTTAGGAAAGGAAATACTTGCCATAGAGGGTGTGCAGCGGAAGTTCAGTAGGCTGATATTGGGGTTGGTGGGACTGTCCTATGAGGTGAGATTGGTTTGACTGGGCCTATATTCACTAGAATTTAGAAAAATGAGAGGAGACCTGATTGAAATGTATAAAACGCTAAAGGGCTAAGACATATGAGATGGAGGGAGGGTGGGACATCTAGAACCAGGGGACACAGGCTAAGGATATGGAGACTGCGATGAGGAAATATTTCTTCACTTAAAGAGTAATAAGTCTGTGGAATTCTCTATCACAGAAGGCTGTGGGGGCCAAGTCATGGAATATTTTCAAAAAAGAGATCGATAAAATTTTAGATTTTAATGGCTTCAAAGGATATGGGGAGAAAGTAGAATATAGCATCGAATTGAGGATCAGCCATGGTCATACCGAATGACAGAGAGGGGCCAACGGCCTATTTCTGGTCCTAGATTCTATGAAACAAGTTCAACCAGGCTAAAGAGGAGAGAGTTCTCTGGGAACTGGTTGGACATCAATTCAAGGAAGAAGTGAAATTTCCTTCAAATGTCTGGACAAAATGAGCAAACTTTTTTTACACAATGAGTGATTAGGGTCTGCAATGCATTGTCTGAGAGTGATTTGATTTGATTTGATTTAATATTGTCACATGTATTAGTATACAGTGAAAAGTATTGTTCCTTGCATGCTATACGAAGCATACCGTTCATAGAGAAGGAAAGGAGAGGGTGCAGAATGTAGTATTTCAGTCATAGCTAGGGTTTAGCGAAAGATCAACTTAATGCGAGGTAGGTCCATTCAAAATTCTGATGGCAGCAGGGAAGAGGCTGCTGGAGGAGGTGTTGTTGCCTATTCTTATTGATTGCGGTCTGTAGGTTAGGAGGTCTAGGATTCAGTTGAAGGGGAGGAGCTAAGCCAGTGGGAGGAGATTCAGTCAATACTGAAGTCTCCGGGCCCGCTAGCATCTCCCCCCACCAGGATTGTTTCACTCCAATGGCTCCTCACTATTGGGGAGCTGGCAGCCCGGCCATCCTGGAGGGAAGGGGGGGCCATGGAGACACTCCAGATGGTCAGGGGTAAGGAGGTGCCCCCTGGGCATTGCCAGCTACACACCAGCCTTTTTTTAATTCAGTGGGGGATACGGTGTCACTGGCCAGGTCAACATTCATTGCCCATCCCTAATTACCCTTCAGAACACGGCAGTGAGCTGCTTTCTTGAGCCACTTCAGTCCATGTAGTGTGGGTCTACCCATAGTGTTTTAGGGAGGAAGTTTCTGGGTTTTGATTTAGCAACAAAGTTAAAGTTTATTTATTCGTATCACAAGTAGGTTGACATTAACCTTGCAATGAAGTTACTGTGAAAATCCCTTAGTCTCCACACTCCAGTGCCTGTTTGGATACACTGAAGGAGAATTTAGCATGGCCAATGCACCTAACCAACACATCTTTGGACTGTGGGAGGAAACCTGAGCACTTGGAGGAAACCCACACAGACACGGGGAGAACGTGCAGACTCCACACACGCAGTGACTCAAGCCGGGAATCAAATCCGGGTCCCTGGTACTGTGAGGCACAGTGGTTAGCAGGCAGCTAACCACTGCGCCACCATGCCAGTGATACAGTGAAGGTACGGTGAAATATTTCCAAGTCGGAATTTCCAAGTAAGTGGCTTGAAGAGCAACTTCCAGGTGATGGTGTTGTCACTTATCCGCTACCCTTGTTCTCATAGATGGTAGGTTTGTCAGTTTGGAAAGTGCTGTGTAAGAAGCCTTGGTCACTTTCTGCAGAGCATTTAGTAGATGGTACACAAGGTGTGATGGTGATGGAGGGAGTGTTTGTGAAAGGGGTGCCAATCAAATTGCCTGTGTTGTTCTGGATGATGTCAAGCTTCTTGAGTGTTGTTGGAGTTGCACTCAACTAGGCAATACTTTTTTTTCCAAAAATATACTTCATTCATAAAAATCTCAAATAAACTATTGCAAATCTACATGGCTTTGAATTGCAAACAATGCAGAATCAAAACGTTTTTACAGATTTATACAAATTACAATCATTACATTTCAATACTTAAAACTATATACATGTCTCAATAAATTACTGTGTGCCGTTATTGCTCAGATTGGCACACACTTACGCAGGTCAAGGGTACTCTGCTGTTCCCGGGCCCTCGGTCTGCCTCCATTAAAAGGCCTTATAGTGTGGCCTTTCCCCATTGTGCCTTTGCGGCGGCTACTCCAAGCTTCAGCGCGTCCCTCAGCACGTCGTCCTGGACCTTGGAATGTGCCAGTCTGCAACACTCGGTCGAGGACAGTTCTTTCAGCTGGAAGATCAGCAAGTTTCGGGCGGACCAAAGTGCGTCCTTCACTGAGTTGATGACCTTCCAGCAGCAGTTGATATTTGTCTCAGTGTGCGTCCCCGGAAACAGCCTGTAGAGCACAGAGTCCTGCTTCACTGAATCCCCAACAAACAACATCCTGGGGTTACCATTGACTGGAAATTGAATTGGACTAGCCATATAATACTGTGGCTACAGAGCAGGTTAAAGGCTAGGAAACTTGCAGTGAATGACACACCTTCTGTCTTCCCAAAACCCATCCATAATCTATATTGCCTGGTTGAGGACTCTGTAGTCACAGTATTATATGGCTAGTCCAATTCAATTTCCAGTCAATAGTAACCCCACGATGTTGTTCGTTGGGGATTCAGTGATGGTATTGCCATTGAACGTCAGGGTCAATGGTTAGATTCTTTCTTGCTGGAGATAGTTATGGCCTGGCACTTATGTGGCACGAATGTTACATGCCACTTACAAGCCCAAGCCTGGATATTGTCCGGGTCTTGTTGCATTTGGACATGAGCCACTTCAGTACCTGAGGAGTTGGGATCTGTGCTGAACATTGTGCAGTCATCTGCAAACATCCTCACTTCTGACCTTGTGATGGAAGGAAGGTCATTGATGAAGCAGCTGAAGATGGTTGGGCCTAGGACACTACCCTGAGGAACTCCTGCAGAGATGTCCTGGAACCGAGATGATTGACCTCCAACCACCACAATCATCTTCCTATATGCCAAGTATGACTCCAACCAGCGGAGAGTTTTTCCTCAATTTCCACTGACTCCAGTTTTTCAGGAATCCTGATGCCACACTCAGTCAAATGTGGCCTTGATGTCAGGGCAGTCACTCTCGCCTCATTTCTGGAGTTCAGCTCTTTTGTCCACGTTTGAACCAAGACTGTAATGAGGTCAGGTGCTGGGTGACCCTGGTGAAACCCAAACTGGGCATCACTGAGCAGGTGTTGCTTCATTGCACTGTTAATGACCACCTTCTATCATTTTATTGATGATCCAGAGTAGACCGATTGGGCAATAATTAGTCAGGTTGGATTTATCTGGCTTTTTGTGTACAGGATGTATCTGGACAATTTTCTACATTGTTGGGTAGATGCCAGTGTTGTAGCTGTCTTGAAAGAGCTTGGCTAGGGAGTGGCAAGTTCTGGAGCACAAGTCTTCAGGACTATTGCTGAAATATTGTCAGGGCCCATAGCATAATGGTTAGTACTGCTGCTTCACAGCTCCAGGGACCTGGGTTTGATTCTCAACTCGGGTCACTGTCTGTGTGGAGTCTGAACATTCTCCTCGTGTCTGCGTGGGTTTCCTCTGGGTGCTCCAGTTTCCTCCCACAGTCCAAAGATGTGCAGATTAGGTTGATTGGCTGTACTAAAATTGCCCCTTAGTTCCTGAGATATGTAGGTTAGAGGGATTAATGGGTAAAAATGTGTGGGGATATGGGGGTGGGGCTTTGGTGAGATTGTGGTCAGTGCAGGGTCGATGGGCTGAATGGCCTCTTTCTACACTGTGGAGTTCTATGATTCTTTGCAGTATCCAGTGTCTTCAGCCATTTCTTGCTTTCACGTGGAATGATTCGATTTGGCTGAAGTCTGAAATCTGAGATGCTGGGGACCACTAGAGGAGGGCAAGATGGACCATCCACTCAGCACCTCTGGTCGAAGATTGTTGCGAACACCTCAGACTTATCTTTAGTACTGATGTGCTGGGCTCATCCATCATAGAGGATGGGGATATTTGTGGAACCTGTTCCCAGTGATTTTAATTGCCCACTACAATTCATGGCTGGATGTGGCAGGGCTGCAGATCTTAGATCTGATCTGCTGATTGTGAAATTGCTTAGCTCTGTCTATCATTTGTTGTTTATGCTGTTTGTAATGCAAGTGGTCAGTGTTGTGGTTTCTCCAGGTTGACACCTCATTTTTAGGTAAGTCTGGTGTTGCTCTTGGCATGCTCTCTGTACTCTTCTGAACTGGGATTGATCCCCTGACTTGATGGTATTGGTAGAGTGGGGGATATGCTGGGCCATGAAGTTACAGACTGTATTTGATTACAATTCTGGTTGCCCAGTCTTGAGTTGCTAGATCTGTTTAAAGTCTATCCTATTTAGCACTGGATCTAGACAATATCCAGGCTTGGGCTGACAATGGCAACTAAAATTTGCGCCACACAAATGCCAGGCAATGACAATCACCAATAAGAGACACTCTAACCACCACCCTCGGACATTCAATGGTGTTACCATCACTGTATCCCCCACTGTCATCATCTTTGGGATTACCATTGACCATACTCTCAACTGGACGCACCACATAAACACAGTGGCCACAAGAGCAGGTCAAAAACTAAGAATACTGTGGTGAGTAATTCACCTCCTGACTCCTCAAATCCTGTCCACCATCTACAAGGCACAAGTCAGGAATGTGATGGAATACTCCCCACTTGCCTGGATAGGTGCAGCCCCAACAACACTCAAGAAGCTTGACACCATCCAGGGCAAAGCAACCTGCTAGATTGGCACCACATCCACAAATATCCACTCCCTCCACCACCAACGCTCAGTAGCAGCAGTGTGTACTTTCTACAAGATGCACTACAGCAATTCATCAAAGATTCTTAGACAGCACCTTCCAAACCCATGGCCACTTCCATCTAGAAGGACGGGGGCAGCTGATACATGGGAACACCACCATCTCTAAGTTCCCCTCCAAGCCACTCATAATCCTGACTTGGAAATATATCGCTGTTCCTCACGGTTGCTGGGTCAAAATTCTGAAATTCCTTCCCCAAACGCATTGTGGGTCAACCCACAGAACATGGACTGCAGCGATTTAAGAAGGCAGCTCACCACCATCTTCTCAAAGACAACTAGGGATGGGCAATAAATGCTGGCCAGCCAGCAACGCCTATGTCCCACAAATAGATAAATTGCAAAAAAATATGGTGGCAGTGCCGCACACACGATGGAGGATATCCTCAATGTGAAGGTGGAACTTCGCATGGACTGTGCAGTTGTCACTCCTACTGATACTATCATGGATTTGTGGCAGGCAAGTTGGTGAGGATGAGGTCAAGTATATTTTTTCCTTCTGTTGATTCCCTCACAACTTGCCACATACTTAGTCTAGCAGCTATGTCATTTAGGACTCAACATCTCATCTGTACTATTGAGCCACTCTTGGTGATTGACATTGAATACATTCTGTGTCCTTGCTACCCTCAATGCTTTGTCCAAGTGGTTTCCAACATGGAGGAGCCTTGCAGATGGAGTACAATGTTAGCAAGTGTGAGGTTATCAACTTTGGCAGAAATAATAGTAGGAGGGATGACTATTTAAGAATGAAAAGCTGCAGCATGCTATGGTGCACAGGGACCTGGGGGTCCTTGTGCATGAGTCGCAAAAACCCAGTCTGCAGGTGCAGCAGGTGATCAAGAAGGTAAATGGAATGTTGGCCTTTACAGCGAGGGGGATAGAATATAAAAGCAGGGAGGTCTTGCTGCAACTGTACAGGGTACTGGTGAGGCTGCAGCTGGAGTACCGTGTGCAGTTTTGGTCGCCACACTTGCGCAAGGATATATTGGCCTTGGAGGGAGTGCAGAGGAGGTTCACTAGGCTGACACCGGAGATGAGGCGGTTAGACTATGAAGAGAGACTAAATAGACTGGGTCTGTACTCGTTGGAGTTTTGAAGGATGAGGGGGGATCTTATAGAGACATATGAGATAATGAAAGGGATGGATAGGGTAGAGGTAGAGAGATTCTTCCCGCTCAGAAAGGACAGCAGAACTAGAGGGCACAGCCTCAAGATAAGAGGGGGACAGTTTAGAACGGAGTTGAGGAGGAACTTCTTCACTCAAAGGGTGGTGAATCTCTGGAATTCTCTGCCCGTTGAAGTGGTTTGTTGACTTTGTAACGTTTTGACACAACTGAGTGACTTGCTAGGCCATTTCAGAGGGCAGTTAAGAGTCAATCACATGTGTGTGGAGTCACATGTAGGCCAGACTAGGTAAGAATGGCAGATTTCCTTCGCTAAAGGACATCAGCAAATCAGATGGTTGATAATGGTTTCATAGACTTTTGATTCCAGATATTTTTTATTAAATTCAAATTCTACCAGGTTGAGACTTGAACTCTGGTTTTTGGATGACTAGTTCACTGACAATACTTCCATGTCACCACCTCCCCTAAACAGCACCATCCCATATCATTGCTCCATTTGTGCCATTCAGGGCAGTTTTATTCTGTGCAGTGCAAATGACTGAATTGAGATGAGCAAGTTTAGTTTATGTAGAATCTTTCTAATGGGCTCTAATTTACCATTTTGATTCTAAGTGCTGGGTGGACTTGAAATTGGGACTGTTTCAGGTCTGACTTTTAGGCCCGTTCTCAGGTACCCCCATACGCACCCTGCCTACAAAAATATCAGCGATTCCAAATCGTGCTGCAGAAGCCTATGGACGGGGCTTAACGCGCCTGAAATCCTGCAGTTCCAGTTGGCGCCTTGAACTGTGCATGCGCAGAAAATAAAATGACAGAATATAGCTCCCCTGCCACATCCCCCCTGGGCCGGATAATGCCTCACCTTGGCACTCATAGACATTGCCCCATCACCCCCAACATTACTCACCCCTTATCCCCACAACAACGTGCCACCCAGACTAATCGCAGACCCCACCCCCCCACCACCATCTCAGGCAGAATGGCAGCGGACCTCCACCTTCTCCACCACTGACCTTGGGCAGAGTGGCAGCAATCCCCCCCCCGCGTCCCCCTGCCACCACCACCACCAATATCGAGCAGAGAGCTGTTGGATGCTCAGCACCTCCCTCCTCACTAGTTGAAGCAATGAATCAGACTTTAAAGAGCATGCCTGTTTCGCGCTGATTCTGGATGGGTGAACGTGGTGCTAAAGGGGGAAGTGCTGGTAAGGTTGGGCATACAGCCATTAAGTCAACTTAAACGCATACAAATGCATTTAAATTGCCATCGTGCTTGTTTTGGGTGGAGTCCCGATTGTGACCGTTTTCAGGCCTTGGTAAAGGGGGAAACCAGCGTGGAAGCTAGCGCAGATCATGCTATTCGCCTCATGCCCAACTTTACCAAGTTTCTGCAAGGTGATGGTAAATTCAGGCCCAAAGACTTCCAACTCATTTGTCTGGATTAAACTTGAATGCCGAACCTGGGTATAGGTCAAAGTTTTTAATGTACTGCATCAACATTCCAATAAATAAATTCATAAAATATTATGAAAATAGTTGAGTTGTTCATTCAACTTTTTGCTTTGGGAAATCATGTTGAAAGTAGCTTTCCCACTGTGTTTGCACATATAATAACAATATTCCAAAGCTATTCAGTGAATGTGAAGCACTACAAGATGCGTTATCATAATGTGTTAACATAATATTTTTAAAAATATTATAATACTCAATAGAACAATTTATGTTTATGGCAATCATTGCTGTTATGTATGATACTGTAATCCATTTTGTATTTTTATATTGTTCTTTCATTTATTGTTCAGTTAGCATTTTTGTTTTTTGCATCATTTTGTCCATAGGGTTCTCATCACAGTGAATTATTCTACAAATATACTCATAAATAATGAAAGCAAAGTGAAATGAAGGCTATTTTCTAGTCAACAGCTGCTCTATATCTTAAAGAAGTTTATATAAGTTTTATTAAAATTCCCAGAGGATGGAAATGAGTCCCCAGAACAAAATCACTCTTTAGTTTGGCACAATTTCCATTAATTAATGAACATTGCATGCAGACAAAATACTGATGAATGGTGTGGGAAATGGAAAAGTCACACTTTGTATTGAGCTTGCATATGTGTGATGCTGCTTTGAGGTTGTGGAGTGAATGGACGCTGTGAGTTATTTAGAAGAACTCTGATTCCTGGTAGTCCAGTAGGGAAGGAAGCATTTGAGTGTAAGACGAGGAAGCAATGTGCATCAATTATTATTACCAATCACTGATATTGGGAATAGCAAGATTTTCAGGCATACCAATGCTGAAGTTTATAAAGACCTTTCCAAAAGTGCAGTATTATGTGGAATTTATGTCCTCCCTCATGCCTCACTTCATGGTGGAGGCAGGTATTTAATCTGCCTTCCCATTACTGCCCCAACTAAGTCCATGGCTGGAGAGCTTATAGATGACATTCCTGTCCCCCTGCCAATTGAGGTCCTTAAATGGGCAAATAATGTCCATTTAAAGGCTGCAACCTGCCAGCAGTGGGCAAATGACTTGCAACGAAGAGACCTAAAAGCAAACCTAGTTGGGGTTGTAGGAAAAGCAGCAGGGGTTGACAGAAGCAGACATGTGGATGAGGGGAAGGGGGATTGGCAGCACAAAGGCACAGCACCTCATTGAGGGTTCTGGCAACACGAAGTGGAGGATTGCTGAGAGCCACATCCTTGTCTTTGCTACCGATTCCGCTCCCCCCACCCAATGAAACACTATTTGCCATAACGGTTCCAGCGGGTCAACTAGGTTTAGCACTGGGGATGTCAGCTGGGTGTAGCGCTGGGTATCACACTGGATGCCAGCTGGTTGTTGGTGGATGCTGCTGGGTGTTGGCTAGGTGCCAGCTGGATGCCAGCTGTGTGTTGGCTGGGTGCCAGTTGGGTGTTGGCTGGAAGTTGGCTGGATATTGGTGGGTGCTGCTTTCATTGCTGCCACCATTTCCTCAGCGGAGCTGCAAAGCAATGAAGAGTTGCAGCATCTAATTGGCCAGCAGCTCTTGGCTGGTGATATCATTCAAGGATTTTTCCTGAAAGAAATGAGTCGAGTTTCTCACTGGCTCTCCAGCCAGCAGACAAAACCCCTGTCACCACTATTAAAAACCGCTCCATGGGTTCTGCTTGATAGTAATAGCCAGAGAGGAGAGGAAAAATGTTATCCCCCTGATATTTTCAATCATAGAACGTGCAATCTTATTTGGCCTATCGTGTGTTTGCCACTCCCTCACCCTTACCCTCACAGTTCTGCAAATTCCTTTCCCGCCATATGCAATTGTCTTCGAAAGTTATCACTGCAATTGTTTTTAACCACTGCTCCCCCCAACCCCAGCTCCATACCCACACCATCCCCCCTCCCTATCCCCCTTCCTGCCCACCCCACCTTCCACCGGGCAGTACATTTCAGGCCACAGCTACTCGCCTCTGGTTCCTTTGCCAACAAGCTTAATATTGCGTTCTCTGCTAACTGATCCTTCAATCCCTGAGAACAGTTTCTCTTTGATTACCATGGCAAAACTACTGATGATCCTGAACACATCTTTTAAATCTCCCCTTCACCTTCTCCGCTCCAAAGTGAACAAAGCCAGCTGGACATGATCTTACTGACCAGTCACACCACACTCCTGCTGCAGTAAATGCTGGGGCATTTGAGGTGCAGCCACATTTGCATTCACTGCAACGGGATGGAAAAGTCCTGCAGGCGTGAACGGTGGCCACATTTTGGCCAGCATCTCTAGTTTCTCTCTGTTACTGACGGCTCAATTGTCCCTGTTTGCCACTCCAGGAAGTTCACTCTACATCCTTGCCAAGGACCCAATACCTTTCCCAAATTTACTCTGCTTCATTTTCTGGAACATTCCCATGCCATGCCCCATTTCTGACTTTTACTTGACATAATTACGCTTTGTTTGCCAAAAGAAATACTTCAATTAGCATAGTACAAATGCAATGACTGCTCATCTTAGCCACAGTCCAACACGTATATAGTATGCACATAGCGCAATGCAAAACAACAACCCCCTAAAGAAAAATTAAAGCTAATTTTTAAGTGGACTTTGATTGCTTCAGTTTTTCTCCAGTTGATAAGAAGTGTCTGATCTTTGCAGTGAGATTATGATGAGTCACTTTAGTGTAAAACAAACATTTACTGTGACTGATAAGAGGCTGGTTCTCCACAGGCTGCACCTTGACACACTGCATTCTGTTAGTTAAATCAGATCAGTCAGGATTTGATCCCGCAGCACACACAGCCACTCTCTGTATTAGTACTTCACATTGTCCCATTTTTGACAATATCCATTAGTCGGTCACCTCTCATTAGCTCCCTACAGAGTTGTCCAAGATCTAAAAGGTTGCAGTTTTGTGGGGAAATAGTGCTGAAGGAAAGTGAACAGTGAAATCCAAAATCAAAATGCATTTTTGATATTTGCATTACTGGAGTAGACTAAACTGTGGGCAGTTACAAATCCTGCAATAGGTATTACTGAGATGTAGAAGAGGAAGTAGCTCCACTGCTGCTGACCCTATCTCAAGTCCAAAAGAAAGGAATCATTTTAGCGAGTGAGCATCTCCAACCCCAATGATTCAACAGAAACTCCCAGCCCACAAGTCAGAATGATACCCAGGGAAGGAGAGCCAAAAATTGAATCAGACTGAGGGGAAAGTTAGCATCATTTACTTGCTTTCTCCTCAGGAAACAACATTACCATTTTACCTTTCTGTGAAAGATCCTTCATCAGATGGCAGGACCTTTGTTTGTTCTCAGTATGAACAGGACCGATTAATGTGCTTTGGGCACAATGTCTGGAGAAACCTGAGAACACTCAGGTGTGGCTCTACAGTGTAAAGGATATAAAAGGAGAGAAATCTGTTCCCTACAGTGTAATTTCAAGATTAATTCTCATTGAACCAGAAACCCAGTTGATTTGGGTTCTGTCCCAAATCATAGCTTCCCATATCATGCAATTATGCACAATTTCTTTCCATTGTTCATTCCTTCTTTCCCAAGTGATGAAGTACATTGCCTGCTGCCGTATCATACATCATCCCTGAACTAAAGCAGTGAATGGTTATTGGGAAAATGGATCACAGAACATAGAGCATAGAACAATACAACACAGTACAGGCCCTTCAGCCCTCAATGTTGTGCTGAGCTTTGTCCAAAACCAAGATCAAGCTATCCCATTCGCTATCATTTTAGTGTGCTCCATGTGCCTATCCAACAACTGCTTGAAAGTTCCTAAAATGTCCGACTCCACTATCACAGCAGGCAGTCTATTCCACACCCCAATCACTCTCTGAGTAAAGAACCTACCTCGGACATCCCTCTTATATCTCCCACCATGAACCTTATGGCCCCTAGTAACAGCTACATCCACCCGAGGAAATAGTCTCTATCTACCCATCTCATCATCTTATAAACCTCTATTAAGTTGCCTCTCATCTTCCTCCACTCTAAAGAGAAAAGCCCTAGCTCCCTCAACCTTTCCTCATAAGACCTATCCTCCAAACCAGGCAGCATCCTGGTAAATCTCCTCTGCACTCTCTCCAATGCTTCCACATCTTTCTTATAGTGAGGTGACCAGAACTGCATACAATATTCCAAATGCGGTCTCACCAAGGTCCTGCACAGTTGCAGCATAACTCCATGACTCTTAAATTCAAACCCTCTGTTAATAAACGCGAGCACACTATAAGCCTTCTTCACGGCTCTATCCACTTGAGTGGCAACCTTCAGGGATCTGTGGATATGAACCCCAAGATCTCTCTCTGTTCCTCCACATTCCTCAGAACCCTGCCGTTAACTCTGTAATCCGCATTCAAATTTGTCCTACCAAAATGAATCACCTTGCACTTATCAGGATTAAACTCCATCTGCCATTTCTCGGCCTGGCTCTGCATCCCATCAATGTCTCTTTGCAGCCTACAACAGCCCTCCATCTCATCCACTACTCCATCAATCTTGGTGTCATCAGCAAATTTACTGACCCACCCTTTAGCCTCCTTCTCCAAGTCATTGATAAAAATCACAAATAGCAGAGGACCCAGCACTGATCCCTGTGGTACACCGCTGGTAACTGGTCTCCAGTCTGAAGATTTTCTATCCATCAACACCCTCTGTCTTCTATGAGACAGCCAGTTACTTATCCAATCAGCCAAATTTCCCTCTATCCCAAACCTTCTTACTTTCTTCATGAGCCTACCAAGTGGAACCTTATCAAACGCCTTACTAAAATCCATGTATACTACATCAACTGCTCTACCTTCATCAACACACTTAGTTACCTCCTCAAAGAATTCAATCAAATTTCTGAGGCAAGACTTATCCTTCACGACTGCTGACTATCCCGGATTAAGCTGCATCTTTCCAAATGGTCATAAATCTTATCCCTCAGGACCTTTTCCATTAACTTACCGACCACTGAAGTAAGACTAACCGGCCTATAATTACCAGGGTCATTCCTATTTCCTTTCTTGAACAGAGGAACAACATTTGCCACTCTCCAGTCTTCTGGTACTATCCCCGTGGACAGTGACGACCCAAAGATCAAAGCCAAAGGCTCTGCAATCTCATCTCTTGCCTCCCAAAGAATCCTAGGATATATTCCATCGGGCCCAGGGGACTTATCGACCCTCAGGTTTTTCAAACTTGCAAATACATCTTCCCTCAGAACGTCTACCTCCTCCAGCCTATCAGCCTGTATCACACTCTCATCCTCAAAAACATGGCCACTCTCCTTGGTGAATACTGAAGAAAAGTGTTCATTCATCACTTCTCCTATCTCTTCTGAATGAACAAGTTCCCACTACTATCCTTGACTGGTCCTGGTCATTCTTTTATTTCTCACTTAAGAGTAAGAAGACTTGGGGTTTTCCTTGATCAAACCTGCCAAGGACTTCTCATGCCCCTTCCTAGCTCTTGTAAGCCCTTTTTTTAAACTCATTTCTTGCTACCTTGTAACCCTCAAGCGACCCAACTGAACCTTGTTTTCTCATCCTTACATACGCTTTCTTTTTCCTCTTGACAAGACATTCAACCTCTTTTGTGAACTATGGTTCCCTCACTTGGCTATTTCCTCCCTGCCCGACAGGGACATACCTATCAAGGGCACGCAGTATTTGTCCCCTGAACAAGCTCCACTTTTCATTTATGCCTTTCCCTGACAGTTTCTGTTCCCATCTTATGCTCCCTAATTCTTGCCTAATCGCATCATAATTACCCCTCCCCCAATTATAAACCTTGCCCTGCCGTGTGACTCTACCCCTCTCCATTGCAATAATGAAGGACACCGAATTGTGGTCACTATCTCCAAAGTGCTCTCCCACAAACAAATCTAACAATTGGTCTGGTTTATTACCCAGTACCACGACCAATGTGGCCCCACCTCTTGTTGGCCTATCCACATATTGTGTCAGGAACCCCTCCTGCACACACTGTACAAAAACTGCCCCATCCGAACTATTCGACCTATAAATGTTCCAATCAATATTTGGAAAGTTAAAGTCACCTAACAAGGTCAAACCCAATTGTTTTTTTACTTGACATCAACATTTCAGCCTTCCACTCACCAAATATTGATCAGAATTGATTTTCTGATTTATCTCGTCTTCTACCTCAGGGGACTTCATCAATTCCTGCCCTGCTTGGAAAAGCAACTCTGAACAGTTTATTAACACTGAGTTTGCATCCGATTTGGAAGAATACACTCCAAAATAAATATGGCATCAAATTCATGACTTTGCCGTATGTACATATGAATAGTCAGCTTTCTTATTCAGTTTAAAACTCATCCTAAGTACTCTACTGTGGTATGTCAAAGGATATGGACCAACAGAAATTCCCATTCTTACGGACTGCAAGGTCCTCGATGTAGGTACAATGTCTATAAAATACAGATGGAGTCTGCCTTTTCAATAGCTTTGCAATAAATATATTTTAAAATATAATCTGCCGAGGTACCCATCATTATTACATACTTAAATGAAGATGTTTATACTAATTTGTTGATAAACTGTATCAGTTGATTGAGACGTGTAATGTACTAGTTATTTAGCCAGACTAGGAAACTGGAAGGTTAACAGGTTACAATCCTACCATTGGAAGATGTGAGATTGAATTAGTGGATTGTCATTTAAACCCACTTAGTTCATGAATGCTTTGCAGCTAAGGAAATCTGTCATCACTATCTCTTCTTGAGTAAGACTTTCCTGCACACAATTCCAAACCCACACAATACGGTTAATTTTCACTGATCTCTGTATTAGCCACTCAGTTGTAAAACAGTCATTTCAGAAAGCAAACAACTTTCCCAGAGCAATGAAGATGGCAAATCATTGATACTGCCGGTCGGATCCTCAGTGCAAATTAAATAATTTCAGCTGTACAACATCTTTCCACAAAATAAAAGTGCAAGGCCTGCCCACTTATGCTGACTTGTTTCTCATTTTACAGGGGGCAATGTTGGTATTGGGCAGCTTGTCCACCCTTCGCCTGTTGAGGTCTTAAGTTGTCAACTAATGGGCACGTAAGGGCATTATCCTAACCCACTGCTATTTTACCCACAACAGGGAGAGGCCCAAACCAAATGGAGAGCCCTGCAGCTTTCATTGGGCAGGCTGATGTCTAAAATGAGGTGACACCTGTCTTGAGGGTTCTCTATGCCCATTGGAGATCCCCCCAACCTGGTCATCCCTCTTCCTTTAATCCCCCTTCCCCCACCTCCCCTTCACCTCAGATATTGCTAGAATTACTGGGCTGCTAGCCCTCGGATTGGAAAGCAATGCTCTAAGGTAGGATTTCCTCCCTAGATGTGTTGGACGACTTGTTCTGAGCCAATTAATACCCTGCTGAGTGTTAAATGGGTTGCAGGGCAGCCAGCTTTTATGCAAGTGGGCTTCTGAGTGACTTTTTCAGTGGGTCGGGGCATGAGAAACATGATGCCCATAAAATGTAGCCCATGTCACAACCTCAGGATGGCCAAACATGCTTCACAGATATGAGGTCATTTTTGAACTTTAGTCACTATTTTAATCAAAACACAGGAGCCAATTTGTACACAGCAAGCTCCCACAGGGACCAATGAGGTAAGGAGCAGGTAATCTGTTTTAGCGATAATGTTTGTGGGTTAAATATTTGCCAGGACACTGGAGAGAACACCTCAATTCTTCTTCACAATAGTGCCATGGACTCTTTTATATCTGCCTGAGAGAACTGAATGTGCTTTGATTTAATCTCTTGGCCAGAATTCTCTGACCTTGCCCATGGCTGGGATTCTCTGGTCAGGCTGCAGTGAACGGAGATTTAGCTGAGCACCATTCTCCGTTCTTGCTGGCTACAGTGGCAGAGCATCAGACATCTGAGAATTCCGACCCTTATCTGGAAGAATCTTCACTAGTGCAACTCTCCCTCAATCTTGCACTGGAACCTCAGCCAACTCTGAACCTTGTGGTTCAGAGATGAGAGTGCTATCTACTGAGCCCTGGCTAATACCTCAACTTGCTGATGTGTAATAGGGCCACACATGCTGAGTGTACCATCATTTACATTCATATTTAGGAGTAAGATAACAAGCAATGTAAAACATCAGCAATTTATCCTGAGCCTGGTAGCTGTTAGATTCTGCGCATTGTTACCCTGACAGCAGCATTCTCTTTTCATAAATGCTGGATTATATATTCAGGAAACTAGCAGGCATCCCAAGATCGAGTGAGAGAATGCAAACAGTGTCAACATAAACATTAACAAGGACACAAAAACATATTTGTTCTTGAACTGAGAATTATTGTTTCTTCTGTTTGCCAATGAAAATAGCACATAATGCAATTAATAATCAAGAAGTTAACTGATCCAATAATCGCATAACATGGAAAAATAATAATTTAATAAAATGTTTTCAAAAGTCACTATAAAAAGTCCGTAGTGAACTGTGTTGGAAATTGTTACCCTTGAAGGAAAATTGGAATTTGATCCAAAGCGCGATAAAAAAATTAAAGAGTAACAGGATCAGTAAACATTTCAAACGCAATAGGTCAGAAGTTCTGAAGAAAGATAATTTAACAAAATGTACACAGCATGGAAAGGAATAGTTCATCTTGAACCAAAATAATACCCTTCCACGTCAGCTCCTGAACAGTTCACACTGGGCAATGATTGCCGCCTCTGCACTGAGTATGACTCTTCACAATTCCTTTGTGTATACAGCACACACTGGTTAAAAACTACCAGTCTCCCCATCAACTCTGATTCCTACACGTGGTGTGTGTGTGTGTGTGTGTGTGTGTGTGTGTGTGTGTGTGTGTGTGTGTGTGTGTGTGTGTGTGTGTGTGTGTGTGTGCACTGCATGCTAAATAAAAGCTTCAATCCTCTTTCCTGTGTCTCATCCTTGTAAATACATGTCACACAGGAAGTAAAATCTGATTCTCTGTATTTTCTGTGTTCTGTATGTGTGCAGCACACACTGAAATGTATCGATGAACAACCTGCACCTTGTTCAGCAGCAGAATCAATCAGAGAATGGTCAGTATTCCTGTTTTGACCATTTTTTTGCCATTGATCTGAAATCAGGCAGGCAGTTGAGCAAATTAACCTTTGCAGCGGGTTGTCTGATTGGTGCTTCTATTCAGTGAAACTATTTTGCATTGATATTGAGTAGATTTTTATCACTATACAAAAGATTGTGGTCTCTACATTGTATGGGATCTTTACAACATAAATAACATCTAACATCTACAAGTAGCCTGTAAGAACAGTGGAGGCAATTCTCCCATCCCGCTGCATTAATTTTTTAACGGGGTTGGCCAGTGATTGATTTGGCCAGCTGGCCAATCGGGAGGCTGGCAGTGAGGGGCCACTGCGTATGCACCGATCCTGGTGCTGACAGATTGCTGCATGTGCAGTGGCCCACTCAGTGTGCCAATTTCAGCCTCTCCAGCAGGAATAGGCTCCACCTCCAGCTTTATAATAATATTCATGCTAGTCCGACAGTTCTGTGCTTGAGATTGAGGGAGTGGAGGGGTGGGGGGGGGGGGGGGGGGGTGGGGGAGTGGCTCTGATGGCTCTCTGCTTGGGATTGGTCGAAGGGAGAGGGAAGGGGGGATCCGCTGCCATTCTGCTTGAGATCAGTGGTGGGGAAGGGGTGAGGGGCCCATGATCGGCCTGGGTGATGGGGGCTAGGGGAATAAGGGAGCCAGTAATGTTGTGGGGGTCGGGGCAATGTCTGTGGAGGCCAGGGGGAGGCAATATCCGGTCCTGGAGGGACTGGCAGAGGAGCTGCATTCTATAATTTTTCTTTCTGCGCACGTGCAGTTAGAGGCGCCGATCGGAGCTGTAGGATTTCAGGTGTGTTAAGTCCCTTCCACAGGCTTCTGCAGCGTGATTTGGAATTTCTGATATTTTTTCAGGCAGATTGTGTATGGGGGTGCCAGAGAACGGGTCTAAAAGTCAGATCTGAAACACTCCCAGTTTCAAGTCCGCCCAGCACTTAGAATCAAAATGGTAAAATAGGGCCACCATTCTCAAATATGATGAATATGCTAAACCTATGTAGTAGAAATCAGTGATAAATGCAACATATGAGGACATAACTACAACATGTAATGAGTCTCCCATTAGCAAAAGTCTTTACTTAAACAGTAGCAATGGACTTGAAGGTATGGGATAAGGATAAAAACATTTTTCTCTTGTACTTTATAGACATGGTGGCTTTGCTCACCCCAGAAAATCCTGCCCAAGGTCAATGGACCTCTCTATGGTCTGTCCCTCACCTACTCCGATTCCCATGGTGGGTGGGATGGTAAAATTTAAGTTGGAAACTAGGGCCAGTCTATTAACAGTAATATATAGTAAAGACAAAAAGGCATGTGCAGACGACCTAACAGAGAATTGGTAAGAATTGGATTGGGAGGACCAGCTAAATTCTTAATTGACAATTGGGGGAGTTTGCCAATGATGAATTTAAAAGTATGTGTGAAAATGTGAATGTCAAGGTAGTGAACACAGCAGCAGAATGTCCCTTTAGCAATGGGGCTCGTGAAAAAAATTACACAATATTTGATGAGATGCTTCAGAACAGCTGACCGCCCCCACGTAAATTGACATTGGTCCTGTTGTGGGCAGTCCATGTGGAGAATTCACTTCAAATGGTTGGGGGTGGGGTTACTGCCCTATTAATTAGCTTATGGGAGAAATCCAAAATTACCATCAGTGTTGGGGGATCACATTCCGGCCTTGGAAGGGACTGCGAGTAATTAAATTTTTTCTGAGCATTCAAATGTCCTGCATGCACGGAGAAAGACATTTATCAAAATTAAGGTTTCAGACAAAATCTGACAAGTACTGCATAAGGCCACCAGGAATCAATTTTAATCCAGGGGCATGGTATTTTACAAAAATATGGGCACAAAGAATGGAAAGATCAAAGTAAAGTTATAGGCAGTAATGGAGAAACAATAATTTAACAACTTGGCAATCAAACTATTCAGGTACATTCCTCAAGGTATCGTACATTGATTATCGATTGACAGAACCTGAACAGGATATAGAATGTAAAGAGACACCATACACTTCACATACACAGACGCTGGATAATTAAGAGAGTAGGTTATGGCAGATAAAATGCTGACTGAATATGGACAAAGTGATACTGCAGCGCAGAATAAGGCTGTTTATTCAAAGGACAACTACCAAAGGCACTAGAGTGACATATATCCCAGGATGGTTTGTGAATGGAGGGATGTTATCATTACAGAGAGAGCTGGGAAAACTACTGGCAATTACAAATATTGTCTGATTGTTCAAGATGAGGGACAGGAGGTAAGATCCAGGCATTGACAAAATGGAAGGCCAGAGTGTGTTCTGGAAGTCGACCTGGAAACGGAGACAAAGATCACATACTTGAGAAAGGGACTTTGACAGCATGAGGGAGAGAAGTCCAGAAACAAATAAGGGGGTGAGTAGAGATTCTAATTTGACAAGAACAAGGACCATAGAACAGGCTAATATTGCCACTCAAAGTAAAAGCCTTTATAATTGAGATGTATTAGTGACTGTTAACAAACAAGAAATTAAATTGATACAGGATATCAAACAAAAAAAACTGCAAAGTTGGAAATAGTTTGGTGTATACACTGAAATACCAGCCAGGAGACATCCAACAGCACCGATGATCATCCTCAACACTAGTGCCCCACAAGGCTGAGTTCTTAGCCCCTACTATAGTCCTTATACACTTAAGACTCTGTGGCCAAATTCCTCTCCAATTCAAGTTTGCTGACAGGACCACCGTAGTGGGTTGGATCTCAAATAATGACGAGACAGAGTACAGGAATGAGACGTGGAATCTGGTGAACTAGTGCAGCAAAAATAATCTCTCTGTCAATGTCAACAAAATGAAGGAGATTGTCATCGGCTTCAGGAAGCGTAAAGGAGAACATGCCCCTGTCTATATCAAAGAACAAAGAACAAAGAACAACCCAGCACGGGAAACAGGCCCTTCGGCCCAACGAGCCCGCGCCGCCGCATCACCCTACACCTATTCTACCCTGCGTGTCTACGAATGGAACCCCTAACTTAGCCAGATTCAGGGGAGAATAGTGTCAATTTAGTAAACCAATCAGCCTAAGAGCACATCTTTGGGGTGTGGGAGGAAACCGGAGTGCCCGGAGGAAACGCACGCAACCACAGGGAGAATGCGCAAACTCCCACAGACACAGGCCCAAATCCATGTATCTGCACAGCTAGCAGTGCTAGTCACTGAGCTGTTGCGGCGCCCGTCTACCGGTCCAGGATCAAGCACACACACCGACACGAAGTACTAGGCCACTCCCGGAACCTCCAAGAGCAGCCCACGCACGACCCACTGTGTGCATGCCCTTCGTTTGACAACGAGGTGGACCTCCACCTGCGGAATAAAAAGACAAAAACATTAACTTACAAGTCTGCATTTCCGGTGCCTCCCGAGGTTCTGACCTCATTTAATAGCCCCTACTATAACCCTCCATCCCCGTTTCACTCATGTGAGTGTCTAACTGAACCTTAAACGAGTCCAACGTTCCTGCCTCCACCACCCTCCTCAGTAGCGCGTTCCATACCCCCACAACTCTCTGCGTAAAGAACCTTCCTGTCACATCCAAATTATACCTGTCCCCCCTCACCCTTAAATCATGACCTCTCGTATTTGTACCCAGTCTAGGGAGCAGTCTCTCACTATTGACTCTATGGGGATGAAGCAGAAAGGGTTGAGAGCTTCATGTTTTTAGGTGTCCAGATCACCAACAACCTGTCTTGGTCACCCCATGCCAACACTATAATTAAGTAAGCCTACCAACACCTCTACTTTTTCAGAAGACTAAGGAAATTTGGCATGTCAACTACGACTCTCACTAACTTTTACAGACGCACCATAGAAAGCACTCTTTCTGGTTGTATCACAGCTTGATATGGCTCCTACTCTGCCCAAGACTGCAAGGAACTACAAAAGATTGTGAATGTAGCCCAATCCATCATGTAAACCAGCCTCCCATCCATTGACTCTGTCTACTCTTTCTACTGCCTTGGCAAAGCAGCCAGCATAATTAAGGACCCCACGGACTCCGGACATTCTCCCTTCCAACTTCTTCCGTCAGGAAAAAGATACAGAAGTCTGAGGTCACATACCAACCGACTCAAGAACAGCTTGTTCTCTGCTGCTTCAGATTTTTGAATGGACTTACCTTGCATTAAGTTGATGTTTCTCTATTCCCTAGCTATGACTGTAACACTACATTCTGCACTCTCTCGTTTCCTTCTCTATGAATGGCATGTTTTGTCTGTATAGCACGCAAAAAACAATACTTTTCACTCTATGTTAATACATGTGACAATAATAAATCAAATCAAATCAAATCAACATTAACACCTAAGAAGATAGGCACAGAAAAGGTAAATCGATGGCACACGCCAGGCTAAATCTAGACTAGACTAATATCTCAGGTTTTCAAAGAAAGACTTGGTGACCAAGATGTCACAGTGCAGTTCCTACTGCAGGAAAAGTGAGGTTGAGGGATTTTGCTGCCCTTTTAGCAACATATTCCTGGGAATGTAAGTTTATTGATATAAAACTGCATTTTCTCAAGTTGACAAATTTCAAAGTAAAGCGTTTTTCAAACCATCTAAGGAAACTGGCAATATAGAAGGGAAACTGTGGAAATTGAAGAGGTGTTTATGGATTGAATGATGTTATTTCTCAGTTAGGCCCATCCTGTTCAAAACAGGTTGCATTCAGCTAAAAGGAGATCCAATAATGTTGTATTGGTATCACAAGGAAAAATTGGTGGGCATCTTTATGATGCACATTGATGATTTTCCATGGGGAGGTTCTGGAGAATTTGATTCGATAAAATAGAGAAGGAATTTAAGATTGGAAGATAGGCTTCATGAATCTTTAAATATATAGGGTTAGACATTAAGCAAAATAAATTGGGAATGACCTTGAATCAGTAGTCTGATTTAAAAAATGTAAATCTTATCCTACTCTTATCCCTAAATTGGGCCAGCTCCAATGTATCCAAGGAAAAATCAGACCAATTAATATACACAGATATAAGGTTGATTCAGGATAGATTGAGAAACTAGATTAAAAGTATGACAGTAGACAAACAATGACTAGTGTTTGAAAATTAGCACTTAATTTTCAACAAATACATATTCCTTTAAGCCACAAAGCCCCACAGAAAATGCAGTTGAATCGTGACTTACGAGAGGTGAATAATGTTGCCAAAAAGAACAGTATACCTGAGAACTGAGATATTTTTGAATTTAGCTAAGGAGGGTCAGAAATTGATAGAGAGATAAAAGAATAGACTAGCTAAATATTTTTAAGGTCTAGATTTTCAATAACATGACAGGTAATTTAGTTGGAAAATCTCTGGATTTGAAATCCCCACCTCAGTTTATAGTCTCTGTTAGACTCAGTTTTTGTATCAGAGATGGGATAGACTCAGGCCTGCAAACTCCAGAAGTAGATCATAGGCAGTCACAGAGGTTGGCTGTTGCCGAGGTGGGGTCATAAAAGACTCCGTCCTAGGTGTTGCAGAAGCTTTTAAGCCTTTTCTCCATCCCATGCCTTCTCATAGCCCATGCCACCTCCGTGCTAATTTAATCCTAATTATCCTCATTACCCCATAACCCTCCACATCACCTCCTTAGCCAGTCACCCAGTATTCACCATGAAGGGACATCAGGAGGCTTATGCAGATTAAAAAATTCCAATAGTTCCAGAACAAACCATCCCACTTGATTGTTACTTCTTCCACAAACATTCACAACCTCCAGCACTGATGAACAGTGGCAGCATTGTGTACCATTGACAAGATGCACTGTAGAAACTTACCAAGCTTCCAAACCCACGATTACTAGCATTTAGAAGGACAAGTATAGCCGATACTTGGGAAAACCATCACTTGGAAGTTCACCTCTATGCCACTTACAATGCTGACTTGGAAATTATCACTGTTCCTTCACTGTCATTGGGTCAAAATCCTGGAACTCCCTCCTTAACAGCACTATGGGTGCTGAATCTCAGGGAGGCAACTCATCAGCACCTTCTTAAGGGTAATTAGGGATGGGAGAGCCAGCAATGCCCACATCCCATAAATAATTTTTTTAAATGCCAAAGAGCTGTAGATATTTAGGTGTTGAGTATATTCAAAACAGAACAAAGAACAAAGAACAATACAGCACGGGAAACAGGCCCTTCGGCCCAATGAGCCCGCGCCGCCATTTTAACATTATGAGTGCCCTCGTCTACCTTTGTCTACACCTATTGGGGAAGATTGAGGGAAGACTAATTTAGGGACAATTTGTTACACCAATCAGCCTAAGAGCACGTTTTTGGGATGTGGGGGGAAACTGGAGCACCCAGAGAAAACCCACGCAATCATGGGGAGAATGTGCAAACACATTTGGGCCGCAGACACCGGCCCAAATCCATGTATCTGCACAGCAAACAGTGATAGTCACTGAGCTGTCATGTTGCCCATCAGATGGTCCAGTTTAAGCGTAAACTAATGACGTGAAGCACTAGGCAACTCTCGAAGCAACATCCAAGAGCAGCCCTCGCACGACCCATCGCGTGTATGCCCCTTGTTGGACAACAAGGCGGACCGAATCTCCTGTGAAGTAAAAGAAAAGACATCAATAAACGTGCAAAACTTAGACAGGCATTTACGGAATCCCCAGAAGCGCAGAAATAAAGCAAGTGAGCCATGAAATATTTTGGAAGGTCCATAGGAATCAATTGATTACCAGTGACGTCCCAAAGCTCTTGATCTTTATTTAGAAAAAGTCTCCTTTTTCCCTCCATCTCTAGTCCGCTCATGTGCCTGTCTAAGTAAACCTTAAACAACCCTAGCGTTCCTGCCTCCACCACCCTACTTGGCAGTGCATTCCAGACCCCCACCACCCTCTGTGAGAAAAACCTTCCTCTAACATCCGAGTTATACCTCGCCCCCCTCACCCTAAGCCCATGGTCCCTCGTAGTTATTGTATCCAACCTAGGAAAAAGCTTACCACTGTTCACTTTGTCTATACCCTTCATAATCTTATACACCTCTATTACATCTCCCCTCATCCTCCGCCTTTCTAAGGAGAACTGTAGAAACTTACCAAGCTTCCAAACCCACGATTACTAGCATCTAGAAGGACAAGTATAGCTGATACTTGGGAAAACCATCACTTGGAAGTTCACCTCTATGCCACTTACAATGCTGACTTGGAAATTATCACTGTTCCTTCACTGTCATTGGGTCAAAATCCTGGAACTCCCTCCTTAACAGCACTATGGGTGCTGAACCTCAGGGAGGCAACTCATCAGCACCTTCTCAAGGGTAATTAGGGATGGGAGAGCCAGCAATGCCCACATCCCATAAATAATTTTTCTAAATGCCAAAGAGCTGTAGATATTTAGGTGTTGAGTATATTCAAAACAGAACAAAGAACAAAGAACAATACAGCACGGGAAACAATTTGCCCAATCTTTCCTCATAACTCAGACCTTCCATACCAGGCAACATCCTGGTAAACCTCCTCGGCACTCTCTCCAGGGTCTCCATGTCCTTCCGGTAGTAAGGCGACCAGAACTGGATGCAGTACTCCGAATGCGGGCAAACCAACGTTCTATACAACTGCAACATTAGACGCCAGCTTTTATACTCTATACCCCTCCCTATAAAGGCAAGCATACCATAGGCCTTCTTCGTCACCTTCTCCACCTGTACTGCCACCTTCAAGGACTTGTGTACTTGCACCCCCAGGTCCCTCTGCGTTTCTATACTCTTAAATGGCCTACCATTTATCATGTAACTACCCCCTACATTCTTTCTTCCGAAATGCATCACCTCGCATTTATCTGGATTAAATTCCACTTGCCATTTCTCTGCCCAATATACCAGCCTATCTATATCCTGCTGTATTGCCTGACACTGCTCCTCACTATTATCAAGTCCAGCCATCTTCGAATCATCTGCAAACTTGCTGATCACACCACATACTCCCTCTTCCAAGTCATTTATGTATATTACAAATAACAAAGGTCCCAGTACTGAGCCCTGTGGCATACCACTAGTAACAGACCTCCAGCTGGAAAAGGACCCTTCCACTACTACTCTCTGTCTCCTATTACCAAGCCAGTTCTTAATCCATCTAGACACCTGTCCTTGTATCCCATGAGCACTAATCTTTTCCACCGACCTACCATGAGGGACTTTGTCAAACGCCTTACTGAAATCCATACAGACAACATCCACGGCTCATCCTTTGTCGACCGTTTTTGTCGCCTCCTCAAAAAATTCTACCAGATTCATAAGGCACGATCTCCCCTTAACAAATCCATGCTGCCTATCACTAATCGAATTGCCACAGTCTAAATGCTTATACATCCTATCCCTAAGAATCCCTTCCAACAACTTCCCTACCACTGATGTCAAACTCACCGGCCTATAATTACCCGGGTTATCCTTACTACCCTTTTTAAACAATGGTACCACATTCGCTATCCTCCAGTCCTCTGGGACCTCTCCTGTGTCCAAAGAACAGACAAAGATTTGCGTCAGAGGCCCAGCAATTTCATGCCTCGTCTCCCTCAGTAGCCTAGGATAAATGCCATCAGGCCCTGGAGATTTATCAGTTTTAATACTACCTAAAAACTCGAACACTTCCTCCCTCGTAATAGATATTTCCTCGAATGGGTCTACAACTCCCTCCAAGACAGTACCTGACAACAGGTCCCTCTCCTTCGTGAATACTGACGCAAAGTATTCATTCAGGATCTCCCCCATTCCCTCGGACTCTAGGCATAGCTCCCCTCCTCTGTCCCTAAGAGGACCAATTTTTCCTCTAACAACCCTTTTATTCCTAACATAGGAGTAAAATGCTTTTGGATTTTCCTTAATCCTGTCTGCCAAGACCATTTCATGCCCCCTTTTTGCCCTTCTAACTCCCCATTTAAGCTCTCTCCTACTCTCTCTGTATTCCTCCAATGCTCTCTCCGTTCCTAGTTGCTTAGACCTAACATACGCCTCTCATTTTCCCCTGACCAAGTCCTCAATCTCCCTGGTTATCCATGGCTCCCTGATCCTACCTTTCCCATCCCTCCTGTTAACTGGCACATGTCTTTCTTGCATCCGTTTCAGCTGTCCCTTAAAAGACTCCCACATGCCGAACGTGGACTTACCCTCAAACAACCTGTCCCAATCAGTATCTATAAGTTCCTGCCTAATTCGGCTGTATCTAGCCTTCCCCCAATTTAGCACCCTCCCCTTTGGACAGTACTCATCTTTTCCCATTAGTATCCTGAAGTAGGCTGAATTGTGGTCACTGTTTGCCACATGTTCCCCTACTGCAACTTCGATCACCTGACCAGGCTCATTTCCCAGAACTAAATCCAGTGTAGCCCCCTCTCTAGTCGGGTTAGCTACATACTGCTCCAAAGATCCTTCCAGTACACATTTTATAAATTCCTCCCTGTCTGGACCCCCAGCCCTAGGCACCTTCCAATCCACCCCAGGGAGATTAAAGTCTCCCAGTACAACAAGCACAGTGGTTAGCATTGCTACTTCACAGCTCCAGGGTCCTGGGTTCGATTCCCGGCTCGGGTCACTGTCTGTGTGGAGTTTGCACATTCTCCTCGTGTCGGCGTGGGTTTCCTTCAGGTGCTCCGGTTTCCTCCTACAATCCAAAGATGTGCGGGTTAGGTTGATTGGCCATGCTAAGAAATTGCCCCTTTGTGTCTAGGGATGTGTAGGTTAGAGGGATTAGTGGGTATGATATGTAAGGATACGGGAATAGGTCCTGGGTGGGATTGTGTTCGGTGCAGACTCGATGGGCTGAAGGGCCTCTTTCTGCACTGTGGGGTTCTATGATTCGGAACAACCCTATTTTTTCTATACCTATCCAGAATTTCTTTACATATCCTTTCTTCCACCTCTCACGGGCTATTTGGTGGCCTATAGTATGCCCCTAGCTGTAATGTGATCCCTAACTAACAACGCCACTCCCCCACCTCTTTTTGACCCTCCCCTGTCACGCCTGAAACATTTATACCCAGGAATATTTAGCTGCCAGTCCTGCCCTTCTTTTAACCACGTTTCTGTCAGTGCAACCACATCTAAATTCCTTGCAAACATTAAGGCCTTAAGTTCATCTGGTTTACTCGTTACGCTCCTTGCGTTAAAACTGACGTACCAGACCTCCAGGCCCACTCAGATCCTCCCTCTCCTGGATGATTGTCCTCTCGTCTAATCTTACTCTGTCACCCAACTCTCTCCCAATCCCAGTGCTTATCGAGCTATTGGTTTCATCCCCAACCCCCCTCCACATTAGTTTAAACCCTGCCGAAACACTCCAGCTAACCTCCCAGCTAAGATATTCATGCCCTTCCCATTTAAGTGTTCCCCATTCCTCCTGTACAGGTGCCCTTCTCTCACAAACACTTCCCAATGACTAACAAATGTAAAACCCTCCGTCTTACACCAATTCTTCAGTCACGCATTTAGCTGAAGGATCTCAGTATTCCTAGCCCCACCGTCACTAGGCAATGGTAGCAGCCCAGAGATTGCCACCCTGGAGGCCCTGCTCTTCAGCCTGGCCCCCAACTCCCTAAACTGCCTACGTATTTCCCCCCTGCTCTTCCTTCCTGCATCCTTCTCACCTATATGCACAATTACGTCAGCTTGGTTCCCTTCACCCTTCAAGATCCCTTCTACCCTTTCAGAATCATCCTGTACCCCTGCTCCAGGGAGGCAGAAGTTGTTAGATCTTACGACACAAGAGCCTCAATGGAGGTAGAAGTTCAACCATGATCCTGGTGTATAGCAAAGAGGCTCCAAGGGCCAAATGGCCAATTCTAGCTCTTATTTCATTAGCTTTATTTTTTTAAATTTCTAATTTGTTTTTCCTAAAAGAAATATTCACTCCTGGGACCTAGTCGTCACTGACAAGGCCACTTACTACAGACTTCCAGCCTCTCTTGGTAACCACAGCATTTACCATTGAGCTTCTGGTCAATGCTTCAAAGAAATTGCTGGTTACTTTTTTACAAGGTAAAGTTAATGGGACTCCTGTGTTATGTCTTAAAATATATAGAATAAAACAATTTTAGTACATGCTTACTTCCAGAAACTGTTAGGAATAATGCCAAACTCTACCAAGTGTAAGTGACCCTTTTCCCATCTGAGCAGCATAAAACCACCTCAAGATAATCATTTTACACAGTGTTATTCCTTTGTATTTTGCAATTCTGGTAATGAAATGCTCATTAAAAACTCAGACAATTATGAGGAGATAAAAATCAGGCAAATTAATAGCAGGATAGCATAGCTTGTTAGCAACGTGACATAGGTTCAGATCAGTATAGCAGGTACTGTCTCATTCATACAAAGACCTTTGGTAAAATTAACTTTCAACAACCACTTTTAACACCTGTTCTAATGTTGCACAAATTATGGCTAAATTGATCATCTCATTCAGGGAGATGGGAAGAATGGCTGGTGTGGGAAATGGAAAATGCCACACTTTTGTAATCACTGCTATTTTAAGGTTAGAATATTAATCAGGTATATAACAGGAGCTTTACTCTGTGCACACCATGTACTACCCTTGATTTGAGAGTTTTGTGGCCTGGCAATGGGCAACAGGGAAAAATTACAATTGTAGTGTTAATGCCCCTTACCTAGAAAAGAGGAAAAGTACATCTGGAGATAGTTTAAAGATTAACAAGCCACTGAATGGCAGTAAAAGATTCTAAAACTATAACTGTAGTTTTATTGAGAAATAATTGCTGAAGGTTAAACACACAATGTAGGCAGGATGAGGAGAAAGGTAAACATAGCACAATAGAGACTTCCTATCAATGTTCCAAAATTCCCCTTTTCAATTTGTGTAAGGCAATCACCTCATTGTACAGTCTATGAGAGCTAATTTCCGTGCCTGAAGTAATTTAATTTAACAGACCAAAGAGGATTAATTTCAGTATATGTAATTTATCTTATCTTTATTTGCATGTGTGAAGTACTGCATGATATTTTAATAGACTTGAATCTGGAGGGAGGGGTGAAATATGACTCATTGCACCAATTTTCCAACTGGACCATGGTATTAAGGAGTTGTTTCTTAGCTCTGATACTAGCAAAACAGCAAAATATGATTTACTTTTTGATGTCTGATAGGATCTATTTTTCACAGATAGAATGCCTGAAGATTGAACACTGCATCTTAGGTACACTGGCTAGAATTCTCTGGCCGTTCATGTCCTGTGCTACTGCTGCCAATGAGAATGTAGAATTTGGCACTCCGCCAAGCTGCTGTTCACTGCAGTGGGACTGGAGAACCCAGCTGGAGGCGAGGTCAGAGAATCAGGCCCTTGATTTTTCAAGTAAACTTCTCAGCTGGTGTTTATATTCAGCATCAACAATGTGACAGGCCTCATGTTGAAGGTGCCTGCTAGCATGGTTCCTTCTAATGCTTTCTTAGCTTAAGATGATATAAAAGGCAAAGTTTATTGGCCAACCTCTAAAAAGAAGGATTAGTGGTATAACAGGTCCAGTGTTATATTTGTACTGGCTCTGTAAAGACTTCCTGCTTAAATCATGCATAGGGTCCCTTGAGTCCCAATAATAAGAGGCCTAATACCCTCATTGTGATCTAAACTTGGAAGAGGTTCTCCCTGAATACAACAAACCTCGGATTTGCTCCATTCAGCATTACCTGGCTGAAATGTAGCCATAACCAAATAGGTAATTATAAAATACTTACCTGAGTATGGAGCAAAGAGGAGTTGGGCTGCTTCTTACAGCTTTGCATTAAAACGATGGGTTGCTACCATTACTACTATCCCTTCTTCTCAACTCCCTGACTTCAGCCTTTTCTGATATCCCTGCTAGCTGATCTTCCTACTACACTATGACTGGCGAGCTATCTCTGGGGTCGTGACCAGTACTTGCAGCTTGCTGATTTTGCACTAATGAGACCAGTGGATTAATTTGTCATGTCTTACTGCCAATTGGATTTGGTGTGATTTTGATATGATCCCTTACTGGGATAGGATCTATCAGTGCCAATTTACCCCAGTTCTAGAATAGGAATGTTTTCATTAATTAGATCATAATAATTAATCTTTCACATTGAAGTTCTGATTTTTAAAATTATTCTAAAACATATTCATTATAAACATCAAACAGGCTGTCATTTCCGTTGCCATCTTCGATAATCCAGTATGACTACTTTGTAAACAAAGTGTTCGGAATTGTAAACCAGAAAGTCCCGAGGGAACCTTCTCCGAAGAAACATGTCAAATCCCGGTTATCTCAGCCCAACATACTTGAGCAACAGAGTGTGTGGGAAATATCATTATTTCTCTGGTCAAGCTTCAGTTGGGAGTAGGGTCTTTTTTTTGAGCTGTGATTTGCCATTGGGAAGATTGGCTTTACTGGAAATATTGTCCCAGGAGGACACCATGATGAAAACAGTCATAAAGATTAGGTCCAATCATTGAGTTTCCTCATTTCAATTAGTTTGCCAGTCTTGAAGTTTACCCCAGTGTCCTAGAGAAAAAAATCAGGCAGACTCACTCTCACTTTTGCTGCAAAGTATGAGTGTGAAAGGGAAGCCAGGTCAGAATCCAATTCAGTTGTGCTACTGCTGAGGTTAAACTGTCAATCTTCACTATCTGGGGTTATATATTAAAAGTAACTATTTCCTGTTAGTCTTTGTGAAAGGTAATAGTAATTGGTCTAGAAATTTGGAGGGGCCCATCTTTGGGCAAGTGGGGATGGAGGGTGCAATCCTGGATTTGAATGGTGAGGCTGGAAATTCCTCTAACTTAGGCCATGGGCCATGGAACCATTGAACCATAGCATTCCTACAGTACAGAAGAAGGCCATTTGGCCCATCAAGTCTGCACCAACCCTCCAAAAGAGCAACCTACTTAGGTCCACTCCTCGCTCTATTCCTGTAACCATGCACATTTCCCATGACTAATCCACCTAATCTTCACATCTTTGGACACTAAGGTATAATTTAGCATGGCAACTTCATCTAACTTGCACACCTTTGGATTTTGGAAGAAACTGGAGCATTGGGGTGGGTGGGGGGTAACATTGCAGCATTGGCAAGAATGATTGGAGGTTAATAATTAATGTGAAATACCTGTGACATTTTACATCATTACAACAACAATATAAATGCAAGTTGTTGTTTAGCACATCAGACATTAATGGACAGAGAAAGGTATAAAGAAATTTATATAGCATCTTGCACTCATTCAGAACATACCAAAATTCTCTTCCTGTCCAATGGATTATTTTTGCAATGTAGTCATTTTGTTTTGTAGGCAGCATTATGTGCATAGCAACGTCCTATAAAAAGCAATAAGATGAATGGCTAGATAATCTGCTCCAGTAATATTGTTCAAAAGTTAAATATTAAACAAAATAATTCACTGGTCTTCAAAGAAATGAGATTTTGATATCCACTTCAAAAATAGACAAGATGTCATTCCTCTTTTCATTTGTTCTCAGAATGTGGGCAACCCTGGTAGGGCTACATTTATTGTCTTTAATTTTCTTGAGAATGTGGGCATGGAACTTCTCCTTGAAACATTGCCATTCTTCTGTTGATGGGTGTTCCACAATGATAGTTGTATTTTTGTGATTTAATCTGGTAACAATGAGGGTTGGCAATATATTGCCAAGTTAGACTGGATTGTTATTTGGAGGTGAAGGAATTTTCATGATAAACTTCTCCCATCCTTCTCAACAGTAGAAATTGTGGGAACATGATATGTGGATCTGGTTAGCCAGGCACCCTGCAGATAGTTGTTTCATCTAAAGCTGACCTAAAGTTTGACCTAAAGGCTTCATGGGGTCTAGAGTCAAAGCTGAAGACTCCTGGGACCCTATCTATGATTAGTCCATAGACAGAACATACCCAGAATGGTCATTGAGTATATTGGCTAATAGATATGATTATGTCAGGCTGTTGTATAATTAGTCTGTGGAATAACATTCCCAGTTAAAGTCCAACAGGTTTATTTGGTAGCAAAATCTACTAGCTTTCGGAGCACTGCTCCTTCATCAGGTAAGTAGGAAATTCATCTAACCTGCACATCTTTGGACTTTGGAAGAAACTGGAGCATTGGGGCGGGGGTGTGGGGGAACATTACAACATTGGCAACAACGATTGGAGGTTAATAATTAACGTTGTGAAATACCTGTGACATTTTACATCATTACAACAACAATATAAATGCTTCACACAAGCTTGGACCTGTGCTTAACCCTCTCTCCACTCACATTGTCTGTAGCTTTAAGACTTGATTACCTGTAAAGATTTGAATTCCAACCATTATTTTGTAAATTGAGTTGTGTCTTTATGTGCCTTGTTTGTGAACAGAACTCCCACTTACCTGACAAAGGAGCAGCGCTCCAAAAGCTCGTGGATTTTGCTACTAAATAATCCTGTTGGAATTTAACCTGGTGTTGTGAGACTTCTTACTGTGTTTATCACAGACCAACGCCGGCATCTCCACATCATGAGTAACACCCCTAACGTAACTGTCAGTTCTATGATGTTATGGAGGATGAATTAGGTTGAGAGTGCATTAGCCTTGCTCTGATCGAAGCCTGGGTCACTGCTGAAAATGGATTGATGTTTTTCAATTGAATGAACTGCAAAGCTAGGTCTAAGTGTAGTAAGAGTCAAACACACATATTATTTAATTATAAGTAATTGTGTCATATTTAGGACAGATATTAATGGACAAATTGGGTTGGCTACTGATAGTTAACAAATTACTGAGTTGCACAACTTGCTGCAGTGGGCCTGAAACTCATAGCCACTAAGGCACTATACAAATCCTTACAACGATACAAAGATAATTGAACCCACCAGATTCTGGATGAAAGGGTGGGATTTTCCATTGCCGTCCACCCAAAATTCCCACTGAAGGTCAACGGATCTTTCAATGTTACATCAAATATTCAGTCCTACCCGTGATGATTCCTGTGGCAGGCGAGTCAGGAAAATGTACCCTCTGAATTCTACCACTGAACAAAGCTGGTCAGAACAAAACCATTGTTGTGGTGACTGAGCCATTCTCCACAGCATCTGGATTCAGGCAGATCACAACAACATTACTGCCCTATGCCACACAATCCAGTTTCACAACCAGAAGTTAATCAGTCAAACTATTCCAGGATGCAACAGGAATCTCAAGAAATATGGCGAATGATTATGTTAATCCTATTGTGATCTTAATCTTGATTAACACTGAATGCTCAGAAATTGATGATTTACGCAAAAATGCTCAAGATTCCAAGTTCCAAAATGATTAGAAATCAAATAGTTCCTGGTAGTGAGAGGGAGAAAATCACGTCTCATTGCTTTGCAGTTACCCCTGCTGAGAAGTTTCAGACATTGGCAGAATGAAAACTGAGAAATGCTGCAACTCCTGTAATAATGGAAAGATGATTTTGCGCTATTTAAATATGTTACTGTTTCTGTAAATTGAAAAAATATTTTTGTAGCAAATCCATGAAGCAATAAGTGGCAAAACAATGGTGCAAAAGCAAGTGCACATGTAGCTGTCAGCTGTGTACAAGATCAGATTCAGCTGGGGTTTCCCTCTGTGATTGAAAACCATGTTCATTGTTGAGACTCATCAGGGATCAATTATTTGAGGTTGAGAGGGAGTCTAATGTCAACAACTGTAAATGAGGAAGAGCCAGCAATTTAAAGAAGTGTGTAGGAGGACGAGAGGAATTGTACTCACAGTGAGTAATTTGAGTTTTGGGGCAGGGTTTTCTTATGTTTTTTCTAAGTGTTGTCTCTGGTGGGAAAAGCAGAGTAAGAAGTCTTACAACACCAGGTTAAAGTACAACAGGTTTATTTGGTAGTAAATGCCACTAGCTTTTGGTACAATGTTCCTTTGTTGGGTAAGTGGAGAGTTCTGGTCACAAACAGGGCATATAAAGGCACACACAGTTTATAGAATACTGATTAGAATGTGAGTCTTTACAGCTAATCTGCTATTCAAGTCTTAAAGGTGCAGACAATGTGAGTGGAGATAGCATTAAGCATAGGTTAAAGAGATGTGTATTGTCTCCAGACAGGAGAGTAAATGAGAAGTTTCAAGTTCAGGCAAATCATGGAGGTTACAGATAGTGTGACATGAACCCAAGATCCTGGTTGAGGCCATCCTCATGTATGTGGAACTTGGCTATCAGTTTCTGCTCAGCGACTCTGCGCTGTTGTATGTCGTGAAGGCTGCCTTGGAGAACATTTACCCAAAGATCAGAGGCCGAATGCCTGTGACTGCTGAAGTGTTCACCAACAGGAAGCGAACAGTCTTGCCTGGTGATTGTCGAGTGGTGTTCATTCATCCGTTGTCGTAGCGTCTGCATGGTCTCGCCAATGCACCATGCCTCGGGACAACCTTTCCTGCAGCGTATCAGGTAGACAACGTTGGCCGAGTTGCAAGAGTATGTACCGTGTACCTGGTGGATGGTGTTCTCGGGTGAGATGATGGCATCCATGTCGATCATCTGGCATGTCATGCAGAGGTTGCTGTGACAGGGTTGTGTGGTATTGTGGTCACTGTTCTCCTGAAGCTGGGTAGTTTGCTGCGAACAATGGTCTGTTTGAGGTTGTGAGGTTGTTTGAAGATGAACATCTCACCAGGGCCATCCCCACACCCCCACTTCTTGCCTTCAAACAACCGCACAACCTCAAACAGACCATTTCACGCAGCAAACTACCCAGCTTTCAGGAGAACAGTGAACACAACCCTGCCACAGCAACCTCTGCAAGACATGCCGGATCATTGACATGGATGCTATCATCTCACGCGAGAACACCATCCACCAGGTACGCGGCACATATTCTTGCAACTTGGCCAACGTTGTCTACCTAATACGTTGCACGAAAGGATGTCCCGAAGCATGGTACATTGGGGAGACCATGCAGACGCTACGACAATGGATGAATGAACACCGCTCGACAATCACCAGGCAAGACTGTTCCCTTCCTGTTGGCGAACACTTCAGCGGTCACTGGCATTCAGCCTCTGACCTTCAGGTAAACGTTCTCCAAGACGGCCTTCATGACACACGACTGCGCAGACTCGCTGAGCAGAGACTGATAACCAAGTTCCGCACATGTGAGGACAGCTTCAACCGGGATCTTGGGTTCATGTCATACTATCTGTAACCCCCTATGACTTGCCTCAACTTGCAACATCTCACTTACTGTCCTGTCTGGAGACAATACACATGTCTTTAACCCATACTTAATGCTATCTCCACTCACACTGTCCGCACCTTTAAGACTTGAATAGCAGATTAGGTGTAAAGACTCGCATTCTAATCAGTATTCTATAAACTGTGTGTGCCTTTATATGCCCTGTTTGTGATCAGGTGAATAGAGAGATCACCTGACAAAGGAACAGCATTCCGAAAGCTAGTGGCGTTTACTACCAAATAAACCTGTTGGACTTTAACCTGGTGTTGTGAGGCTTCTTACTGTGTTTACCCCGGTCCAACGCCAGCATCTCCACATCGGGAAAAGCAGAGAGCAACCGCTGGCTGCCTTGTAGTCTGCTGCAAAAAAAAGGTAAGAGGCGGATCTCATGATATCATGTGTGCAGGCACAGAATCCCCACCAACAAACAGACACAGGACTACACCCAATGGATATGCCCCCACCCCCCACACCCCCCGAGCCCCCAGCCAGACCACCCATCTTCCCCTATGGAAACCCCTTCCTCCTCACCCCTGACAATGCTCAGGGTACTGCTCAGGCAGGACCTCCCCCCCTGCCCCAGGGCTCTACCTTCCTTCATACTCCAGCAGCGATTATTGGCCAGGTGCCTGTTGGTCCAGAACTATAAACCCTACTGATTGTAGTGGGAGAAGTTGTGAAATTCTTAATGTGGTGGAATAATACAGAAGAGAAGCCTGTTAATGAGAAGTGAATGTATGGTAATGGGGTTCCCAACTTTTCATGGAGGAAATTCCATTACATCAGTGGTGGAACATTCTGGATTGGAAATCCTTTCAACATAAAAGCCGTTTGTTGACTCCTATTAGATTTCCAGCCCCCACTGGCTTTTCCACCTGCCAGGAAACAAAATCCCGACCTATGTCTGAATTTTCGCCCTAAATTTAATAAATTTTACAATTTTTGGATGTGTACTGGTCTGGTCATTTAGCATCAGCGGGTAGTTTAACAGCTCAGTCATTGGTCTTTATTCTTTTCTGGGTTTAATTTTAGATTTTGCCTTTTTGCCTTTTATTTCTATTGAGTTTAAATCCAGACATACAGAAATCGGAGCCTCCCCTCTCCGCCCACCGCTGGGTGTTTAATGAGATTCACGACTGGGCCCTTTGCATTGCATAAAGTGCGGGGATTCAAGTGTGAAGCTGACCTGTCGGAGCTGGCGCAGTCTAGGCTGATTTTACTGTCAATTCAGCACTTTTGCGTGAATCGCAGCCTAAGTATCTGAGGAATGGGAAGTGCAAGATTTGAAGCTATCCATCAGCCTCACAGCCAACCCTCTGCCAGTAACCAACCTGATGAGATTGGAATCTGCTTAACATATTTTGAAATTGAATTACAAAATGTTTTGAAGATTAGTCAGTACAGGGATCAATACTTCTATGGAGCAAGAAAGGGTGCTATAGATTCCTAAGATTTTCATTGTCTAATGTCTATAATTTGTTATCAACTGCCCAAATAACCTAAAGGACAGATAATTTCTAGATAGATTCTATGGATATTAAACAAAGAAAATAGTTAACAAACAGGTGTTGCTCCTCTAAAAGATACTCTGGGAATTAATCATGGAAAAAGAAGATGGCAGATGAATCGAACAGGTATTTTGCATAGGTCTTTATAATAGTGAATACAAGTAACATTGTGGAAATAATGGTAAAGCAGAAATTGGAAGAGAGAGAGGAACGCAAGAAAATTACAACTACAGGGTCATGGTACTTAGCAAATTATTGGAACTGGGGGTTGACGAGTCCCCCAGGTCTTGATAAACTTCATCCTCAGGTCTTACAAACAGAAGTTATTGAGTTAACTGATGTATTGGCTCTAATTTTCCAAAATTCCTTTGATTCAGGAAAAGTTCGATTGGATTGGAAAATAGTGAATGTAAATCCATTATTCAGAAATAGAGATAGATACCAAGCAGGAAACTATAGGCCAGTTAGTCTAATACCTGTCATAGGGAAAATGTTAGAAGCAATTAATAAGAATGTTATAGCAGGTACTTAGTTAAATAAAATATAATCAGGCAGAGTTAACATAGCTCTAGGGAAGGGAAATCAGATTTAACAAATTAATTAGAGTCCTTTGAGGAAATAACATATGTTGTGGATAAAGGGGAACTGGATGGACTGGACTTAGATTTCCAGATGGCATTTGATAACATGCCACATCAAAGGTTAATTTGAAAAATAAAAGCTCATGGTGTAATGGGGGTGAGGATAACATGTTGGTATGGATAGAAGATTGGCTGCCCAATAGGAAGCAGAATAAGTACGAATGCGTTATTTTTCGGTTGGCAAGATGTAACAAGTGGTGTGTCACAGGAATTAGTGCTGGAGCCTCGACTCTTTATAATTTATGTTAATAATTTGGATGAAGGGTCTGATGGTATGGTTGCTTAATTTGCTGATGACACAAAGATAGGTAGGAAAGTAAGCTGTGAAGATGACGTAAAGATGTTACAAAAAAGTATCCATAGGTAAGGTGAATAGGCAAAGATCTGGCAAATGGAGTATAATGTGGGAAATTGTGAAATTGTCTATTTTCGCAGGAAGAATAAAAAAGAAGCTGGTTACCTGATTGAAGAAAGACTGCTGAATTCTGAAATGCAGAAGGATCTGGATGTTTGAGTGCATAAATCAGAAAATGCTGATTACAAAAGTAGAAAGGTTATGTTTCAGTTCTATAGGGCATTAGTGAGACCACATCTGGAGTACAGTATCCAGCATTGGTCACCTTTTAAAAAAGGATATAAATGCATTTCAGCAGTTCAGAGAAGGTTTACTCAAACTGGAATGGGCAGGTTGTCTACTGACCAAAAGCTGAGCAGATTAGATTTGTACCCACTGGAGTTCAAAAAAGAGGTAACTTAATTGAAATTTGAGGGGATTTGACAGGGTGGCTGTGAGAGGATGCTTTCTCTTGTGGGAGAATCTAAAACTCAGGGTCACTCTTTTAAAATAAGTGCTTGTCCATTTAAGACAGAGATTGGGAAAATAAATCTCTTTGTGGGGGTTTTCCTCCCCTATTTTAGGGGGCGTGAGAATCAAGCGGGAGAACCAAATGGCTTTTTGCACCTGTGCCCTCCACTTCCCCCACCCCACAAGCACCCACCAATGATGTAATGGGATTCCAACAGTTTGCATTTGTACATCAGGACTTTACACCTGTCTGTCTATTCACATTGGACTGTCCATTCATGTTGGTGGGAGGGTTGCCTCCCCCCGCTCCCCCCCACCTCGAGGTGAAGCCCTGGTGCGGGGCAGGAGTTGGGGGGGGGTTCCATATCTGTGGATTGCTTTTTATTTTTAGGGGCACCCCAATCTTTCGAGAGTCTAAGTTGCTGATGGGATGGGCTGAATCAGAGCCTGACCTGCTAAAATGACAGTAAAATGACATCATGGGAACTACCACTCACGGCCAATCAGCGCTTGAGTGAATATTAAGTAGGATTTCCTGAGTCATCAGCAATGTGTTTCATGCCAACTCTTGGGATTGTGAGTGGCGGTTGTCTATCAACCTTAAAATCTTAACCCTTGGGAATTTCATTTCTCATGTAAATACATTTTGTCACTGAGTTCTGGAATTGGGAAAGAGTGAAAAGAACAACATTATCTTCCTGGGTGTAGAATCCGTTAAGTTACCATAACAATCAAATGCTTTGTGGTTAAGGTCCATAGACTCTCATCATTTCTCTGAATTGAGATTGTTTGTTGTTACATCATCTTAAATTCTGAACTGACTTTAAATAGAGAGCATTGCCATCAAAATTCCCTTCAAAGAGGGAACTTAACAACTTAACAAGCAAAATATCTTTACCAGAATAGAATTTCAGAATTAGGATTGTTTGTTAGAGAAGAATTCTCAAACCCACACCCTTTTAAATGGAAAGACTCATCATTACTTTCTCAAGGGAAACAGGGAGTAGTGTTGACAGCAACACACATAAAAGGCCTCTCTTTAAAGAGAGAACAGCAATTAGAAGTCCTTTTAATGAGAAAGTCCGATCATTAGGAAATACTTTAATGGAACAGGTCTCACCATGAATATTTCTTTGAAATTCTTTCTCTAATAAGTAACTTTTTCTATTCTGTTGATTAGTTTTTCACATTAATTAGTTTTCTGTCAATTTTTCAAATAAATGTAATTTGGATGAGAGAAGTTACAGAAACTGACAGAGTGAGGAGGTCGATTATTACCAATAGCAAAAATCATTAACTGAGAAAGAGTACACAGTGTTCACTGTGTGTACTAAAATACTCCTGATACTGGCAGCATCACCTATTGTTCAGAAAGAATAGTTACCTCCCATCTCCGCACATCTTCAAATCTCCCACCAAGAATACAGAAAAACAGAAGGCAGTTAAATTACATGTGATAATTACTTCAAAATTCAGATTTTTGATTCAATTTAAATTAATTATATAATGGGAGGTGAAAAACTCCAGCAACTAAATATTTCCTTTGATATAATTTTCATATTGTGTCTGGGTAATAATATTATTCATTAGCCAATTAGCATTGTTAAGATGATGCAGTAAATGTTATATATTACAAACATTATAATGGGAGTGATTTTAACCTAACCCTGCATATCAGGAAACTGACAGGACTGGGTGCTACGTTACATGATATTTTGTCTTCAGCTTTCTTAAGCTTGGAAGTAGGAATGGCGATTCATTTCAGAATATATTGCCGGACTGATTGTCAGCAATTTTATCAACCTTGTTACAGCTTCAATTTCTGGCATGTTTTCCTGAAGAATAATGATGAATCCTGGTTCTGTGTAACCTATGGGAGAGTTGCGGGGGGGGGGGGGGGGGGGGGTCAATAATTTCTTTATCCTTGTATCTTAATTTTGTCAAGTATTTTCCCATTACTTTCAAAGTAGTGTCTCTTGAACATTGCATCTGAATGGAAGACGGCTGTGTTGTGATGTTTTTAATCTACTTCGTCAGATAACACTGCCCAAAATCTAGTTTGAATTCTGTGGTGTGATTATCAATGTCTAATTTAATGCTCCAATAATTATTTTTGCTTTTGTTAACTTCTCCAGGGAAGGTTAATAGTTTTCTCAGTGGCTCTTCCACTTCTAGGATTTGATTTGTCATTTTCTTTCTTTCTGGTAATTTTCCACAGTTGTGGCATTCAGCTCCCCCTGCTGGACATTCTTCCCACTTGTGCAGGTTTTCCCATCACACTGAGAGCATTCTAAGATTAAGTTTGGTATTCTTTCCTCCAGTTTGCGGGCTTTTGTTTCACTGCATTGCTCTTTTTATCTCCGACATTTAAATGGCCTCATTCATTATTCTCTAAGAAACATAGTTTACTCCACGAACACCACTTTGTTTAGTTTCCGAAGCTCAGCCTGAGGTGCTATCTGTACTGATTTTGTAAGAATTAAATCTCTCTTCATTTGCAAGTGATCTGATAGGTTTCACCTAAGACCCCAGCTATGATGCAATTGTGTTTTAATTAATCTCTGAGGATCCTGTAGTCACAATTTTCTGCTCTTCTGTACAGGTCATTTAGAAATGAATCAATGCATTCACCCAGTTTTGTTTCCCCATATTAGGTTTTTGCTCATTTGGTGATTAAATTATTTTGAACACTGAAGTGTGAACTGAATGCTATGAGAACAGTATTGTCTCGACTCAAAAGCCTCACCTGTGTCACTGTTATGTTGTCTGCAATAGCCCCTACTGCATGGAATAAAGCACTGACCTGATCTTTCTTCTTTTGCAAACCTGAAGCTTTCAGTGCATGGAACATGTCTTCTTCCAATTGTCTCAGCATTGAACCTGTTGTGAGCCTTCAGCACTTCAGAAAGATTTTTGGAGTGCCAGTGTAGTCTCCACGCTTGTCTGAAGCTCTGGATCAGTTTATGCTTCAGTGGTTTAGCTTGCAGTGTTCACTGCAGTCTGAACCCATGGTCTGTTTGTCATCTTGCATCCATTGCATGCACACTGCTCCATTCTCAGGTCAGTCTTTAATCTTTCTTCTGTTCCTTTTTTCAAGAATTTTGTAGTTCTTCCAGGTCTTCAGCCTTCACATGGGGCTTTTCTGGGTCTTTTATGCTCTTTCTGCTGTTGCCTTGGGTTCAAGATTTACATAAGATTTCTTTAGGGTTGCCTGCTTCCCTAAAAATATGACCATAGTCTGTTACTCGTAAAAGCCATTCGTGTTTCTTTAGAAATCAGGGGTGGGATTTACTGCGCAAGCTGCTGCATGTTTTGTGGCAGCAGGAGATATCCACCAATAGCTGGTGACAGGATCTTCTGGTCCTGCCTTTGTCAACAAGGTTTCCCTTTGAATATGAAACCCTTACTGAGGGTGTGCCATCAGTGGCACTGGAAGATCCCACTGGTGTGAATGTCTGGAAAGTTCCAGCCCTATATACATCTCAGTGACTCAACATAAGATTGTACTTCTGCTTCACACCAGATCTCTGTTACTTAATCATATGACATTGCATCATAGTTACATCACTATCAGGTGCTCCTGATGTTCACCTTTTACTTTACAATTATAGTTTGATATTCCTTTAGGATTGATTTGGATAGGAAATGGGTGCTATATATAAACTGTACAATATGGCCCATGTAGAAAGCCCCAAGATCGTGTCTCAGGCCTTATTAATATTAATTGAGCGAGATTGTAAAGTCTCCATAGACAGCGAACCTTTTTGAAGAAGCAAAAGAAAATAAATATTGAGTTGACTGCCTGAGCAACAACAATCAGGAGACTTGGGAAAGGGATGTGGGACAGCAGTGATGGAACAGCTGATAGGTTTACTGGTGCTATAGAGTCAGGGGAGAAATCCTGATCTTCCTAGCTCCAAAGAAGCATTTTATTTTAGCTTTGGTCACACTGACCACTTAAGAATCCTAGGAGAGCCAAACTGACTACAATATACAGTGTAGCAGAAACAGACGATTTCAGGAACATAATGCCTGTTTTAGGTAAATATTAGGAATTGCTTATGAAAAAAACAACCTGACCCAATGTTGGGTTGAACGTCTATCTCGTGTTCTTTGGGCATGGGATGTTGTTTTCCAAGATCGCTCCCAAAACTTGGCAAGACTTTATGTTGCTCTGGACTGTTATAAAACAGAGTTTGTAAGCCTCAAGCATTTGGCAAAGCTTATTATATATCTGAAATGTGCCTTTGAATAGATTGCTTCATTCCTTCAGTACGCTAAAGATCAAAAACAAAGCTCAAACATTTAATCCTCAGAACTTGGAATATGAAAAACAGTGTCAGTAACTTTCGATAAATTAACTCCATTACTTCCTGTGAGTAATGTTAGGAACAGTAAGTCACAGAGTAAACTCCTTTTATCAAGACACAATGAAGGTTGGAATAATTCCCAAACCTCAGCTCTGATGAGCATATATTGCATGGATAGTCAGATCCTGAAATAGTATCAGATCCAAATCTGGGGTTGGTTTCACCCAGAACTTATCATAATGTATTTAACTCTTGACATAATAGTCTCTGAAAGACATACTAGTTAGGCGCATTGGCCATGCTAAATTCTTCCTCAGTGTACCCGAACAAGTGCTGGAGTGTGGCGACAGGGGATTTTCACATTGACTTCATTGAAATATTAATGTAAGTCTACTTGTGACACTAATAAACTCTATTGTATCAGTTTGACTCATTGACAACAATCTCCTTTCCAAAGTTAGAAGGTTGAGAATCCCAGCTTTTGAATATAAAACCTATCCATCATATTCTGAGAGGATGCTGAGTTATTGCTATCTTTCCACCGAGTTTGAACAGACCTACACTAGCATTTTACATAAGAACATAAGAACATAAGAAATAGGAGCAGGAGTAGGCCATCTAGCCCTTTGAGCCTGCCCCGCGATTCAATAAGATCATGGCTGATCTGTCGTAGCTCAGTTCCACGTTCCCACCCTTTCCCCATAACCCTCAACCCCCTCGCTTATCAAAAACCCATCAACCCGCGTCTTAAAAATATTTAGCGAGGCAGCCTCCACCACTTCAACGGGCAGAGAATTCCAGAGATTCACCACCCTTTGAGTGAAGAAGTTCCTCCTCAACTCAGTTCTAAACTGCCCCCCCTTTATCTTGAGGCTGTGCCCCCTAGTCCTACTGTCCTTTCTGAGCGGGAAAAGTCTCTCCACCTCTACCCTATCCATCCCATTCATCATCTTATATGTCTCAATGAGATCTCCCCTCATTCTTCTAAACTCTAACGAGTACAAGCCTGGTTTATTCAGCCTCTCCTCATAGCTCAACCCACTCAACTCCGGTATCAGCCTAGTAAACCTCCTCTGCACTCCTTCCAAGGCCAAAATATCCTTGCGTAAGTGCGGTGACCAAAACTGCACACAGTACTCCAGCTGCGGCCTCACCAATGCCCTATACAGCTGCAGCAAGACTTCCCTACTTTTATATTCAATCCCCCTCGCTATGAAGGCCAGCATCCCATTCACCTTCCTGACCACCTGCTGCACCTGCAGGCTGGGTTTTTGCAACTCATGCACAAGGACCCTGAGGTCCCTCTGCACCGTCGCCTGCTGCAGTTTTTTGCCACGTAAGTAATTGTCCTTGCTACCATTATTCCTACCAAACTGGACCACCTCGCACTTGCCAACATTAAATTCCATTTGCCAGTTCCTGGCCCATTCGCCCAGCCTATCTAGATCCTTCTGCAGACTCTCCACACCCTCCACGCAATTTGCCGTTCCACCACTCTTGGTGTCATCAGCAAATTTCGACACCATACACTCGGTTCCCTCCTCCAGATCATCTATATAAATGGTAAATAGCTGAGGCCCCAGCACCGACCCCTGGGGCACTCCACTAGTCACCAACCGCCAATCCGAATAGCACCCATTAACCCCCACTCTCTGCCTCCTATTTGACAACCAATCCTCTATCCACGCTAACACCCTACCCCCAACTCCATGCCCCCTTACCTTCTGCAATAACCTCTTGTGAGGTACCTTGTCAAACGCCTTCTGAAAATCAAGAAAGACCACATCCACCGGCTCTCCTCTATCCACCGCCCTAGACACATCCTCATAGAACTCCAATAAATTTGTCAGACACAACTTCCCCTTAACAAAACCGTGCTGCGTCTGCTCTATCAAGCAATTCCCCTCAAGATGCCTCGCTATTTCCTCCTTGATGACGGATTCTAACATTTTACCTACAACAGACGTTAAACTAACCGGCCTATAATTCCCTGCCTTTTGCCTGCCACCCTTCTTAAACAACGGCGTAACATTAGTCATTTTCCAATCTTCTGGCACTTCCCCGGAATCCAGCGACGTTTGGAAAATAACCACGAAGGCATCCACTATCACCTCCGCCATTTCTTTCAGAACCCTCAGATGCATTCCATCCGGTCCTGGGGACTTGTCCACAATCAGTCCCTCCAGACTGTCGAGCACCGCCTCTCTAGTAACAATAATGTCATTCAGGCCCTCCACTCCTACCATCTTTCCATCGCTAACACCCGGCAAATTATTCACGTCCTCCTCCGTGAAGACCGAAACAAAAAATTTTGTGAAGAACACGAAGATCTCACGGTCACCTGCTTTACATTTTGCCTCAACCTGTGGCACAAACATTTGGTCACTAATTTCTTTTGCTAACATCTCACCTTAAATATGAAAGCTGCTGGGCTTTACTGCATAACAATATGGACCATACGTCAGAAGTTGATAACTGAATGTGAACACACTTTGGGGCCTAGTAAATATGAAAGGAGTTTAAAAAACTTAAATTCTTTTCTCTGCTTCCTGATTTACCTCCTGTTCTTCTAACTTTTGAGAGTGTCCTATCAATGGTATAGTGGTATCATTGCTCAACTATTAATCCAGAAATTTCTGGAGACCTGGGTTCAAATCCTGCCATAGCAGATGTTGGAATTTGAATTCAACTTTTAAAAATCTGGAATTAAGAATCTGCTGAACATGAAACCGTTGCCAATTGTTCGAAAAACCCATTTGGTTCACTAATGTCCTTTAGAGAAGGAAATCTGCTATCCTTACCTGGTCTGGCCAAATGTGACTCTAGACCTACAGCAATGTGGCTAACTCATCAATAATTGCTGGCCAGCCAGCGAATGAATAAAAAAAGTTAAAGAATTTGCTCTTTTTCTTCATATCCAACTACTGGCATCAATGGTCTTGCAGGGAATTCCCACTGTCTTCAGTCTGCCACCTGCCAGTCCAATAATCCCTGCCCATTTTCTCCTCCTTCCACTAGACAAGGCCCATAATCACACCAGCTGGGTAATTTATAAAGGACACTTAATTCTGGTTAAAAAGATGGCAGGTAATAGTCAAACCTGCAGAAACAAAGGAAAACTGGATGAACATTAGGATAGTTGTTGGACAGGTGATAAGGAATGGGCAACAAATGGACAGGAGTGAAAACTGATGCATACAAAGGGGATGAGGAAAACAGGTAGATAATGACAAAGTTAGAAATGTAGGTCCCTTTGAGACTAAACCAGGATTTGCTCCAATGAGAACAGGTGATGCTCATTGAATCTGGAGTTGGGATTTTCCCCTATAGGGGTTGCTTCTGGATAGGGAGAGGATCCAGAAGGGAAGAGTGGAAACCAATATTTGTATCAAACTGCAGTATTGCAATAAAACAATTAAGAATCATCAGAGTGTCTTCTGCTGTCTAATTTGATAAATGGATATTGACCTGTAAAACAGAATATCAGAGAGTTGACCTCAATGTCTTTAGGTGGACAGATAAAGAAAACAGAAAGTAATCCCTGTTTCTGACAAAAGCAAAGTTCCTGCTGGCTTTTAGAGTGTAATTTCAGAGTCATGCTGTAGGATCACACATTATAATTACTTACCAGTCTTTTCAGAATCAGAAGCATAGGAACAATGGAATAACAAGGTGGAGATGTGGGCTCGGGTCAACTCACTAGTCAAGAGGAAGCAAGATATTGTTTTGGCCTTGTCTTTACCAGACAGAAATAGGATTAGAAATGCAGTATTTTCAGAACTGGATGTAAATGATTTAGATACTAATGAGGGATTGCTGATTCCAGCACAACGTATGGACAGAACTTACAACAAAGATGCCTTATTGGAAGCCTATGAAGCATGGTCAATATTTGATAAATATACAAGGATGGAAATCAGTCCTTGGAAAAATATGACATGGATTTTGAGAGGTTATAACAATGTGCGAGTTAGGTGGATTGCCCATGCTAAATTGCCCCTTAGTGTCAGGGGTTCGAGCAGGGTAAATATGGGGGTTACAGGTATAGTGCTTGGGTGGGATTGTACTTGGTGCAAGCTCGATGGGCCAAATGGTCTGCTTCTGCACTATAGGCATTCTATTCTGTGATTCTATAAAAGACTGAAGAAATTTGATCCAGAAATTTCAGTACTTGTGTTCAAATTATTAGACTGTGCACAAGTCTCTTGGTTTTGATAGTTTTGCAGTGCAGAGTCTCTTTTTGAAATGGCTGCTGCTCTAAGTAAAATTTGAAGTGAAACTGTTGTTTTCATCTACCTTCATGAGAGATGTTGGAAATGCTGCAGTGGTACAGAGAATGGAGGACTTCATGATTACTCACTCTCAAAATTGACAAAGGTCTTTGCAGACTCTCATGCAAAGAAGAAATTGCTGAAAAATATCCTGAGATATGTAAATTTATGGATCAAGACAAAAAGCAATATCAGGATCATAGCTGATAGCGAATGAATCTCAGAAATACATGGGGAATATTTACTAGGTGTTTCCAGTTTGACTCTTAATCTCATAATATAAGGACTTGTCCAAAAGCTAGGAATCAAATATTTGAAGCAACTCAGAAAAAAGATGGTTCTGATGATGAGGATGGTAAGGATGAATGGCAAGAAAGTATTGTATTAGTGACAGAAAACCATATGTCAGCCTATGAGTAGCTCAGTTGTCGATTCATTCAATTGTGCTGTACTATATAGTGGCTGTACCTCAACAGTGTGTGGGGTCGATGGTGAAACTGTTATTTGGAAACATTTGACAAAACAAGTAGAAGGAGAGTCACTATGAAAGCAGTACCTGCTTTTGATTTGTGGCAATAAACATTACTGGACGCAATTTTCCCAGCTCGCTGTGCTGGCTAAGTAGTGTAGCAGACTGGGAAATTTAAGCAGGAAGCCAAAAACAGGACTTGCGACTGATATCCGATGGGTCACAAATTTCCTAGGCCATTACTTATGATGTGAACAGCTGTGTGAAACTGATTTAAATATTCATACCATCATTTTAATCTATTTAGCGAGCGCGAATGGTATCATCTGGGTTCATGTGTTTCTGACCCAGCTGATGGAGAGTTCACACCAGCGGGGATCGCTGCTGGGAGTGGAGGCCATTGAGGCCTCCTGGGAGAATGGGGGAGAGAAGACATTGCGCCTTGGGCAGTGCAAGCCTGGCATTGCCAGTGTAGAACCCTGATACTTCCAACTTGGCATCAGGTACTGTCAGCCTGGTACGCTAGCAGTGCCCAGGGGCAGGGCCTCACAGGGACAACGGCCAGATGGAGGCAGAGCCAGACCAGGCCAGTGATAGGAGAAGGGGGAAGGTGGGTGGAAGCTGTTGTGGGCAATTGGAGACAAGGGTAGGCCAGAGATTGGGACTGGCCATAGTGAAGCTGGCGATGTTGGCTGGAGGCATAGCAACTGATCTCCCAGTACAGATCTCCCAGTATACTGGAGATAGCATATGCCCAATGGCCCTCTGAGCAGTCTGATGCCAGCCTCTTGAGTGGGATTAGGCCTCTGTCCCACAATGGTGTCGTTAGCCTGATGGCCTCAATGTTGCACAGAGTGGCGTAAGTTCATTTCACTAAGCTCATCCAGAAAATAACTTTTTGGGGAAAATGGTGCCCCACATTTTTAAAGGGAGTAGTTTGAAATTTCAGAATTGTGCCATTTCATTAGCACTGATATGGTTCCCAGTGATCTACCATTATTGCTAAGTAAATCCTCAATGAGAAAACAAAGATGCATTTGAACATGGAGAACAGCAAAGGATTTATATTTGGTAAAGTGGTGAATTTGCAGCTTATTGTATTCTGTTGAGGAAACTAGGAGTCTCCATTCAAGAGGTATTATTGATCTCAGGCAATAAGAGTCTGGCTAACAAGAAGAGAATTATCTGGAAATTGCAATAACAGTTTGCTCACCCTTAATCACAAAAGTTAAAGCTCCTGTTAAAGGATGCTAGAGTTGTGGATAAACAATATGAACCCCTTGTAGAACAAATCACATTACAATGTGAAATTTAATAAATCAGAAGATGACACCATTTGTAAGTGTCTCATTAGCCTTGGGATTTAACCAGTTAATAGCCATGAACCTAAAGGTTTGAAACAAAGATTAAAATATTTATTTGCTACATTTTGTAGATATGACAACCAGGTTCAGCGTATTTACCATAATAAACAACAAGGACAGAAGGATAATAGTGAATAAGATCATGGAAAAGTAGGTTGACCAGGCCTTGAATCACCAACAAAATTCTTAACAGATAATGGAGGTGAATTTGCAAATGAAGAGTTTAGGGACAAATGTAAGGATTTAAATATTATCATGATGCACACCACAGCAGAACATTCGTTCAGCAACAGCTTGTGCAGAAGAAAATTGATGAAATGAAAACAGGCAGATCAGCCAGGCTCTGCAAGTTAGAAATGGCTTTGGCATGGGAAGTAATGCAAAAAATTCCTTGCAGATACTGGGGAGGTGAGGGGGGGCGGGGGGTGCTATCTATCCATTCCACCAACTTGTTTATGTCTTTTTGAAATTCTGCACGGTTCTCTTCACAGTTTACAATGCTTCCAAGTTTTGTGTCATCTGCAAACTTTGAAATTGTCCCCTGCACGCCAAGATCTAGATCGTTAATATACATCAAGAAAAGCAAGGGATCCGATACTGACCCCTGGGGAACTCCACTACAAACCTCCCTCTAGCCCAAGAAATATTCATTGACTCCATTTCCTATTACTCTGGCGATTGGATTTTCCAGTGCAGGAGGATTTATAATATTTCTTGAGCAAGAGAATAGGTAAACATGTCCGCTGGCATGGGAGGCAAAGACAATAAGGAGAGTGGTGAAGAGCAAATTAGCCGCTGAAACTCTTGCTCTCATTAATGCTGTTGATATGGCATTCCATTTGTTGAACATCTTGGAAGAAATGCAGTCTAAAAAGGAAACTGAAAGAACAATACCAATAGAATGTTGTATGGATAACCGATAATTGTGGCATAATAGACATTCTGAAAAAAAGTGTAAATGAGAAAAAGCTTCAGGTGGACGTAGTCAGTTTAAAGCAATTGTTAAAGAGGAAAGAAATCTCTAAGTTAATGTGGGTAGACACTAATCATCAACTTTCAGATTCCTAGTTTAGATAAATCAATAACTATTTAAACTAATCGAATAAACTGAGGGACAAATCAATCATTGGATTGTTTCACTGAGAGGAATACGTCTGCAGTAAAATTGTTGAAAATTCTAGAAGAAAGATGTCTTACTTTGTAAGGGAATCTAAAAGTTTTTTTCTCTGTATTTATATCTGTGCACCTTTGTCAAAATATGTTTATCACTTAAAAGAAAAGGAATCTGGCAACATTAGAAGTACCTTTAAGAATAAACCAAATCTTTCTTCAGATTAAACTGAGTTGCTGATGCTCATTGAAGATTGTATTTAAAAGTTTCCTCCCCTCAGTTGGGAGTGGCTGTTCGGTAGATGGAGGATATGGTACGGAAGAGAGGAAATTAGTAGTTGCACTGAATTAGTGTATCACAATAAAGCATTTATGAATCATTAGGTTATCTTCTACTGCCTAAGCCATCCGCAGCTTGTAAACCATAAGACCTTATTGGGTAAGGCAGGTGGGGAATGTGTGAAGGAGGATTAGGTATGAGGATACCATCATCTATGATTTCAGCTGACTGTTTTCCATAGGCCCCATCCACAGCTTGCCCAATGATGGTAACTTGTCTCTCCTATACAGTCTCCTACAAGTGTTCTATAGCTTCCTTACTCAAATAGTGGACAGTATGTTCTGTTGAACTGTACTTTATCACGACAGAATTAAGTGCATATAGATTAAGAGTAGGAAAAGAAATGTATTAATTAGAGACCTAAAGAGGAAATTTGCACATAGAACATAGAACATTACAGCGCATGGATGAGGTATGAAATTAATACTTTGCACCTGTCTTTATCAAGGAAGTAGATGCTATCCAGACCAATCTGATAGGCAAGGAAACGCCCTGGAAAGATTCAAAATTGATGGTGGAAATGTTGAACAGACTGTCCATGTTTAAGTTGACAAAGCACCAGGATTGGATGAGACGCCTCCAAGGATATTGAAGGAAGTAAATTGTAGATCATATAAAACTTGGAAACATTGAAATTGTGGGGAGTAGCGTAGAACTTCAAAAGGACTTGCCAGTTGGTAGAATGAGCAGATAAGGGGCAGGTATGAGGTGATGAATTTTGGTAGGAAGAACATGGAGAAACAATACAAAATATAAAGGATACAAGGGATGCAGGAGCAGGACCTGGGTGTTTATGCACATGATCTTTTTTTTTTGGAAGGTGGTGGGACAAATGGTGAGAGCAATTAATCAAACCAAGGATACAATATGCTTTAATAATAGGGGCATTGAGTACAGGAGCAAGGAGGCTATGGTGAACTTGTTCAAGATGCTAGTTGGACCATTGCTGGAATATTGTATACAGTTCTGGGCACGAGGGGATTTTTACAGTAAATTCATTGTGGGCCTAATCTAAGCCTGCTTGTGACACTAATTAATTAATCAACTTTAAACTATAGGTAGCATGTGACTGTATTGGAGAATACAGAAGGTATTTACATTTCTCCAAGATTGAGAGGTTGGAATAAGACCAATATGAGATTTGATCGAGATGCTCAAAATCATGAGGGGGCTGGACAGAGTAGATGGGAGAAATTGTTCCCATTCACAAAAGAATTGAATGAGGGCACAGATTTAGTGATTTACAAAAGAAGTAAATGTGATACAAGAACATTTCTTACAGCGAGGTCTGGAACGTCCTGCTAGAAATGTGGCTGAGGCATGCAAGAGGGCATTAGATTATTTTGGTCATTGGCAAGTCAGCCACTTAATCCTACGGGACTCCATTATCCCCATTAGCGCTCAGATTTTTGGTATTTGTCATGGACTGAACAACATGTAATGTGCATGAAGAAAAGGCAGGAGAATGGCAATGTTTATTTGGAGAGCTGGTGCAGACATGATGGGTGAATGGCACTGTTCTGTATGAGAGAGGTGTTCACTGACTTTGGCAACATATGAGGTTATTGGACATTTTGAGGCACTCTATCCAGCTGCTTGGGGCCAGACTGCCATGGCTATTTGATCCCAGTGTTTGTCTGGAGAACCCTTCTGAATAGATGATGTTGCTCCTTAAAGCATCCAGTGTGACATTGGAAAGTCTTGTTCATGCACTCTCTGCCATATTGTGTCACTTCTCCATATCAAAGATCATAACTTCCACAACCCACTTTAACGGCAATGCACTTTCTCCAAGTGCTGGCTGTAAGTAGTATGTATGAGCTTTAATTCATGCTGTTCTTGATTGTTTGCAGCCTAATGTCCTTTCAATTAGCGGGCAAAATGAGGTCTGTGTGCTATTCATGTTGCAAGCCATGAGTGTGATTATTCCACATTGCTGTTGTCATGATGGTTTCAGTCAGGTTTGTAGAACTCAAACCATCTGCCTTCTTCCCCACACCTCTTCTGTCCAAAGGAAGATCACGAACATTTGAAATTTGTCCCCTAGATTTTCTTCAAGGAAGTATAAAGCAGCAATTACAAGAAACAGAAGTAAAATATTTAAATAGATCTCTATTAAATGCATTCTTGGAATTTGAGTGTTCTCTCCATTAAGGCATAGAGATAATTTAATTGTTTTTTAAAGTTTATTTATTAGTGTTACAAGTAGGCTTACATTGACACTGCAATGAAGTTAGTGTGAAAATCTCCTAGGTGCCACACTCCAGCGCTTGTTTGGGTACACTGAGGGAGAAGTTAGCATAGCTAATGCACCTAACCAGCATCTCTCTTGGACTGTGGAGGAAACTAGAGCACCCAAGGGAAACCCACACAGCCACGGAGAACATGCAAACTCCACACACAATGACCCAAGCTGGGAATCGAACCCAAGTCCCTGGTGCTGTGACCACTCTGCCACTGTGATTTTGTGGCTGGTGGGAGCAGCAAATCTAGTGGGAACTAAAAAGTCAGGAACCCATTGGTGTAAAACTAACCCAATGGAGGTGCAGTCATCCAGATGAATGCCATTTGCACCTCATGGATGCTCATCACAACAGCTGCCTGCTGACATCCTGTCAGGCCTGATCTTGGCATCACACCATTGGGAAATTACATTGTTGTAAAACCTGACTGCTTAGTGTGTAAAAGGCTTTGAGGGGAGTACAACAAAGCATTTCTGCCATAACGCTATTCACAATGCATTGTTCACCACTCAGCTGAGGCAGGCCAGTTCCTGCATCCATCTCTATAATGGGGTGGTTGTCATGGACAGAGCTATGTTGCTAGACCTGTGGACCCCCCTGTGTCCCTGTCCCAGTTCAGCGCAGTGTCTGGGGAGTGCAGGGATCTCCTTCCATCCCAGTGCCCCACAGTCGTATCTATCTGGAGAGCACTGATGCAAGATTTGTACAGCCACTGTAATAGAGGTCCAAAGTTCAGTTGTGGGGGTTAGAAGTTCATGCTGGTAGGCAGAGGGGTAAGAAGGTGGATGAAGAAAATGAACAATGGAAGACAGAGGGAAGACTGAGGGGAAGGAAACTGGATCCCAACAAGATTGCATGAAGAGCTCTCAAACAAGGAGGTCCAAGGGAAAGCACATTTGCCAGTAGAGATGCACAAAGACTCTATATCTAGTGGGTAGTTGTCCAATGGTTGCTGACTTCCTGCACAACCTGGTGATGCCAATGGGCTTGAGAGAGCAACATTTATGTGCTGAACTGGTATTTAAATAAGGCACAGGAACCATTGAGCCAGTCAGCTGAGGGCTGGGGTGGGGGGGGGGCGGTGGTGAAGCAGCTGCCAGCCCACCAAGTGATTTCCCAGGGAATTCGCTTGTGTATAATTGAGATTCCAAGAGCACAATCTGGCGTGGGATCCTCTCATTCTGGTCAGCCACCTCTCACCAGTCTCAAAAGTGGAGAATTTTGCCCTTAAACTTCTTCTAAACTGGCAATCTCAAACAGACAGCAAATAAAGGTGGCTAGTGTGACAGTGTACAGTGCAGATACTTAATGAGAAAATAAATAGTATTACTGGGTATTGGCATAAACAAATCTATCACCACAATGAGCAGACAACACTATATCTTTAGAAAGCAACAGAGGGCACGTTGGGTGCATGGAAATGGAACTGCGGAAGTTTATTGCTCTGAGATTATGTAATATAAACAGTAAGAAAGAGTCCAGAGAGAACATCCTTAGTATTCTTTAGGGGATTAATTAGTATAGTGCTTTGCTTTAGTTCTGTGGAGGTACTGGCATTGGACTGGGGTGGGCACTATAAGAAGTGTCTCAACACCAGCTTAAAGTCCGACAGGTTTACTTGGAATCACAAGCTTTCAGAACACTGCTTTAGCTCAATAGTATCATGATTGGTCATTCCTGTACATACAGGTTGAAATTTGTCTGTCTAGCTGTCAGGGTGAGGACAAGAACAGCAGGTGCCTTATACATAATTGATAGATGAGCCATAGACCAAGAGGGTGAACTTGGATAGTGCAGTCTTAGCTCGTTCAACTGGTCATCAGGGAGCAATGCCTTTGCTGAAATTGGTTCTCCAAAGACATAATCAGTATCATACTAACTGCAATGGCATAGTGAGGCATCAGGAAGGATGGTAGGTGATAAGAGAGAGGTGTTGGGGAGGAATCTATATGCATGCTTGAAACTGTTGGAATCAGGAGCAATGTTCATGTACCAGATTCACATTCCAATATGCATACCTGTGAACTCATGCAATTACTTTAGATAGACTGGGCATCTAAATGCATGAAACCTGGTGTTCAGAAATCCACAATCAGAAAATGGACTTGAATCTGACATTTGGCCTCTTGTTTACATATGCCTATTTTAGAAGTGTACCCTCACCATCTTTCACCTTTTACCATAGGGCAGGCAGTACATTTCCAGCACAGTGTGTATGATACACAGCCTAAAACAAAAGCATTGCAATTGATTCAGTACCCTTGCTTAGGATGGGAAAATTATATTATTTGCAATAATTAACAAAGATTTAGTAACAATGTAATCACATTGATGTTGGTAATAACATGCTGTGCACTGTTTGAATTGTTCTACAGGACCTCATTATAGCCTTCATTCAAATGTGAATAAAATAGCTGAATTCCAGAAATGTCTGCCCTTAACATCAAGGCAGCATTTGGCCAACTGTGGCATTAAAAGGGGCTAGTAAAATCAAAGTCAATGAAAATTGTGGGGGAAGAGGGCAAATACTATTCACTGGCTTGGAGTGATGCCTAGCACAGATGAAAATGGTTGAGGTTATTGAAGGACAACGATCTTCATCCCAGGACATTGCAGGAGTTTCTCACGGTGGTTTCCTAGGCTAAACTGTTTTCAGTGGCTTCATCAGGGTTCGATCAGAGTGGGGCTCTGAGTTCATCTTCTTTTCTGCCCAAAACCTTGCCTCCCTCGCTTCACCTTAAATAAAGGCAGAAGCCACAAAATACACAAATTGATCATTGCTTTTTCACTTGTAGAAACACGCCAGTATGAATAAATGCCACGCTGAAATCCAAGATTACCTCTTATCAGAATGATGGTAAGGATGGTAAATATTGCAATGTGAATTTTGAGGTGAGCAAACATGGAACATGATGAAGAGCATCAAGATGAAGAAAAATCAGCCAATTATATCATTGCAGCACAGACAGCTCGTAAAAACATTGCCTACCAATTCCTTATTTTAAAGATTCATGCAACACAATTAGGACTTGTTCAGAATGAGCCAGTACAGGAGCAAATACACCAATCAACAAGATACATCCGTTGCCATTCAGTATATTCCACAGAGTCTCATTCAGTTTCAAAAACAAAAGTTAACTTCCTCTCTCAAAATTAAAAAAGTTATTGCCATAAATTCACTTGAGCAGAGTCCAGTTAATCCAAGTCCAATATCAGTGGCTTTATCTGGCACAATTCCATTCTTTGTCCTAGAACCTTTCAGAAGGTCAGTCTTGAGAGTGATGATGGTTAGAACTGCTGGCATGTAGCCAGCTGCAGCCATTATATCAGAGCAGAAACAGTCCATTTAGAAAAACAAAATTTTAAACAAATGAATGGGTGGCAGGGTAGCACAGTGGTTAGCACTGCTGCATCACAGCACCAGGGACCCAGATTCAATTCCTGGCTTAGGTCACTGTCTGTGTGGAGCCTGCACGTTCTCCCATGTCTGTGTGGGTTTCCTCTGGGTGCTCTGGTTTTCTCCCATAGTCCAAAAATGTGCAGATTAGGTAAATTAACTTGTCAGGGAGATTAACAGGGTAAATGAGAGGTTATGGGAATAGGGCCTGGGTGGGATTGTGGTTGGTGCAACTGAATGGGCCAAATTGCCTTCTTCTGTGAATACGGAAGAGGGACAGATCTTTAAGATTTTCTTTCTTCATCTCTTGTCAGCATGGCAATTTAGGTACACTTTTTCTTTGCAAAATCATCAATAACATCCTTGTGGATAATATCTTTTAATGATGTAATTTCAATTCTCAATACAATGTTCCTTATTCGCACTTCAAAAATAATTTTTAACTTTGTACAGTAGAGACAAAGAATATTTACTGGAAGCATTTGTGACAGGTATTGTTAAAATATTCTCAGAATGGTTTCTACATTTGGAAAGTTTGCTTGCAAAGAACCATCATGTGCAAGTCTGTACAAATCAGCTGGTGATTTTGAAGCACAAAGTTCATTAATATGGCATGGTGGCATAGTGGTTAGCACTGCTACCTCACAATGCTAAGGACCCGGGTTCAATTCTGGCCTCAGGTCACTTTCTTCCTGTATCTGTGTGGGTTTCCCCCAGGTGCTCTGGTTTCCTCCCACAGTCCAAAGATGTGCAGGTTATTTAAATTGATTGGTCATTTAAATTGACCCTAGTGTCAGGGGGGATTAGCAGGGTAAATAAGGGTTACCAGAATAGCCTGGGTGGGATGTGATTGGTACAGACTCGATAGGCCAAATGGCCTCCTTATTTACTGTAGGGATTCTATGGATATCAATAAAATGAATGAATTGCTTCACTTTGTCGTCAAAAAGATGTTTTATATCTACAGGATAGAAGCCATTTAATTTCTTACTACTGTGATTTTTAACATTTTCATCCGTGCTCTGTAACTGCACCAACATTGTGTCGCAAAAAACACTGACAGATGATCTTCTCTTTCCCTTTTAAATTATTATATTATCTCTAGTTTAATAAAAAAAACCTTCCTGCATCTTGTACATTTTTCATCAGATATATCAGTGGAAGCAATATGGAGCAAAGGGACCTTGGCGTGTTTGTCCACAGATCTCTGAAGGCAGAAGGGCATGTTAGTAGGGTGGTGAAAAAAGCAAATGGGACAATTGGAGTTATGTAGAACTTTGGTGAGGCCACACCTAGAATACGTTGTGCTGTTCTGGTTGCCACAGGAGTGGGTCCAAAGGAGATTCACCAGGATGCTGCGTGAGATGGAAAATTTAAGTTATGAAGAGAGGTTGCATAAGCTTGGTTTGTTTTCATTGGAGCAGAGAAGACTGAGGGGTGACCTGATCGAGATGCACAAGATTGAGAGACCTGGACAGAGTGGATAAGGAGCAACTGTTCCCCTTTTTGAAGGGTCAGTCACAAGGGGACATAGATTCAAAGTGAGGGGCAGGAGGTTTGTTGGGGGGGGACAGTTTGGACTGCACTACCTGGGAGGGTGGTAGATGCGAGTTGCCTCAAATCCTTTAAAATGTATCTGGAAGAACACTTGGCACAGCTTAAATTCAAGGCTATGGTCCAAGTGCTGGCAGGTGGGATTATTTTGCAGTGATTTGCTGACAGAATTCATTCTTTGAAGAGAAGAGTTCCACAAAAGAGTAAACACAGCAGTATAGTACTTTTCAAAATTCTCTCCTAAGGATTTCACATGCAGTTTTCTGAATTTCATGTGGCTATGTCTAATAAGGTTTGTTTTGTATTAGCAAAGTTCATTTTCAAATTCTTTTGATTGTCGATGTTTTTTATTTGTCTGATCCAAGGGTAATTGCAATGTATTCCACTGATACCTTTTTTTGGTTTCCATACATACAGGTTTTGAGCAAAATGTATGTCTCCCCCACAGGATTCAGCTGCAGCATTGCAGATTAAATTCCAGTGACTGGAACAGGGGATGAATAATGCACAGGGGCTTGAATTATTCAGTCTTGCTTGTAAACCTGAATATTTTCCTACCATATTTGTAGCATTATTGAAGCTTTGCCCATGACAATTTTTGACATCCAAACCTACATATAAGGCAGGTCATGCCTTACGAGCCTAATTGAATTTTTTGAAGATGTGACTAAACACATTGATGAAGTAAGAGCAGTAGATGTAGTATATATGGACTTCAGCAAGGCACTTGATAAAGTGTCCCATGCAAGGCTTATTGAGAAAGTGAGGGGGCATGGGATCCAAGGGGACATTCCTTTTTGGATCCAAAAATGGCTTGCCCACAGAAGGCAAAGAGTGGTTATAGATGGGTCATATTCTGCATGGAGGCTGGTCACCAGTGGAGTGCCACAGGGATCTGTTCTGGGACCCTTACTCTTTATGATTTTAATAAATGACCTGGTGAGGAAGTGGAGGGATGGGTTGGTAAGTCTGCTGATGACACAAAGATTGAAGGTGTTGTGGATAGTGTGGAGGGATGTCAGAAGTTGCAGCAAGACATTGATAGGAGGCAAGACTGGGCGGAGAAGTGGCAGGTGAAGTTCAACCCAGATAAGTGTGAAGTGGTTCATTTTGGCAGGTCAAATAGGATGGCAGAATATAATATTAATGGTAGGACTCTTGGCAGCGTGGAAGATCAGAAGGATCTTAGGGTCTGAGTTCATTGGACACTTAAAGCAGCTGTGCAGGTTGAAGCTGTGGTTAAGAAGACATATGGTGTACTGGCCTTCATCAGTCGAGGAATTGAGTTTAGAAGTCGAGCTTCTATAGCTATATAAGACCCTGGTCAGACCCCACTTGGAGTACTGTGCTCAGTTCTGGTTGCCACATTACAGGAAGGATGTAGAAGCCATAGAAAGGGTGCAGAGGAGATTTACAAGGATGTTGCCTGGATTGGGGAGCATGCCTTATGAGGATAGGTTGAGGGAGCTCGGCCTTTTCTCCTTGGAGAGACAAAGGATGAGGGGTGACCTGATAGAGGCGTATAAGATGTTGAGAGGTATTGATCAAGTGGGTAGTCAGAGGCTTTTTCCCAGGGCTGAAATGATTGCCACAAGAGGACACAGGTTTAAAGTGCTGGGGAGTAGGTACAGAGGAGATGTCAGGGGTAAGTTTTTCATTCAGAGCGTGGAATGGGCTGCTGGCAACAGGGGTGGAGGTGGATTCGATAGGGTCTTTTAAGAGACTTTTAGACAAGTACATGGAACTAAGTAAGATAGAGGGTTATAGGTAAGCCTAGTAATCGCTAAGGTAGGGATATGTTCGGCACAACTTTGTGGGCCGAAGGGCCTGTATTGTGCTGTAGATTTTCTATATTTCTATGTTTCTAAATTTCTAATTACTCAGAAGTGTAGCTGGGCAAAATAAAGTGCTCTACAAATTCACTATTGTTAGTCACATATCTTAAAATTAATGTTACTTGGTCCACATGACTCTTATATGGTGTTGAATCAACTATAATGGAATAGTATTTGGCATCCAAAAAGCTATAGATTTTTCAGTACTGATGCCAATGCACCTGGAAACGGAACTCCTCCTTCCCACATTGTCGTTTTGCTTAGTTACGTCCTGTTGCCTTACTTTCATTTTTCTGTGTTTTGGCTGTCACATTGATGGGGTTGCTTCATATTGCTAAAGAAACTGATCTTGATTTAGGCAGCTAATAAAGTTCTGAAAGAGCAGGCATTCACACAGTCAATCCCATATTTCTATCAGGTTCTAGCTCTGCAAAAATGGGATTCAGCTTTTAACTATGAAGCTGTGATCCCAATCATGGATTTCAAACAGCAATTGCTTCCCATTCCCACCACCCCACCTTGCTTGCTCACTCGCCTGGTGTCGTCAAGACAACCTGCCCCCCCACCGTATGTCCTTGTCGTGGCCAGTGCATCTCTCCTTCACCTCGGGGTCTTGTGCATCTGCAGCTGGTTTGGGGTATGTGTGCTCTGCTGCAGCCCTCGACTTCCCCACTCTATGTCCTTGTCATGGCCGGTTGCTGTATCTTTCCCTCACACACATGCATCTGTTGCCAACAGTTACTTACTTATCAACACTTTGGTTCTCATCCAATCAGAGTCTGATTTCACTTAGTGCTGATAGGCTGAATCAAAGCAAATGCAGGGAATAATTAGCCTCTGAATGGGTGTCGTGCTAATCGTCTGGTGATGATCACTCCAGCTGAGCTAACTCCGTGTTCCAGTACAGGATCTGGCAGTACAACAGGGCAGCTGGCAGCAGAGACCTCTGTTGTTGGAGATCTGTGCCTAGACATGGTGTGTTTCATTGTAAATCTGCCCCTGCTTCATCATGAGGTCTGAAGTGGAAATATTTGCTGATGATCACGTCATGTTCAGTTGCATTTGTAACTCCTCACAGAATAAAATAGTCTATGCCTGCATCTGGTTTGGGCTAATAGGTGGTCAGTAGCAGTCATGCCATGCAAATGCCAGGCGTCAACTATCTCCATTGAGAGAGGTAACCAGCCCCCGTTTATGTATTGCATGTCAAATGTCCAACTATTAACATTCTCCAGATTGACTTGAAATTTAACTATACCAGCCACATAAATACTTTGGCTGGAACAGCAGGTCAGAGGCTGGCATTTTGCCAGGATTCACTCACATATTATAAGGCAAAGTCAGGAACATGATGGAATGCTCTCCAGTTGTCCAGATATAAGAAATAGGAGCATGAGTGAGCCAATTTGCCCGCCAATCCTATTCCAACTTTTGATTAGACCATAGTTGTGATTGTGGCCTTAACTTTCCTGCCTGTACCCCATAATCTTTAACTCTGAGAATTAAAAATCTATCCCTCTCAGCTGTCAATATATTCAATGTTCCAGCCTCCATTATTCTCTGTGGGAGAGAATTACAAAGAATAGGAGCTATTGGAGAGAAGGCATTCTTCCTTCTCTACGTCTTAAACGGGAGACTCTTTAGTTTTAAATGATGACCCGAGTTCTGGATTCCTCCATGAAAGGAACCCCTTGTCCTCCCAAGATCTATCCTGTCAAGTCTCCTCAGAATCTTATGTTTCAATGAGCTCCAATGAGTATAGGCATAACCTTTTCAACCTTTTTTTATAAGACAAACCCTTCATTCCAGAGATAAATTTAGTGAATCTTCTTGATGTGCTTCAACATAAATATATCCCCTTCTTAAGTAAGGAAACCAAAACAGTTTTTCTGCTACAGTCTCACCAATGCCCTGTAGAACTGTAGCATGACTTTCATACTTACACACTCCATTCCCCTTCCAATAAAGGCTAACATTCCATTTGCCTTCTTAATCAGTTGCTGAACATACATGCTAACTTTTTGGTGATTCATGTACAAAGACACCAAGATGCCTCTGAGCATCAGAATTCTGCAGTCTTTCCTCATTTTAATATTCTGTTTTTCTATTCCTGCCAAAGTGGACATGTTCATATTTTCCAAAATTATACTCCATCTGTCATTTTTGTTTTCCTCACTCACTTTACCTTTGTCACTTTGTTTGGTCTTGTATGCTTCACACATCTAGCTTTCCTACCTATCTTTGTACCATGAGCAAATGTAGCTATACTGTAGCTTGTCCCTTGATCCAAGTTATTAATACAATTTGTAATTAATTAAAGCCATAGTACTATTCCCTGTGGCACGTGAATAGTTTCCTTTATTTAGCCAATCCATTGTCCATGCTAATATATCATCCAAACCCATCAGCTCTCATCTTATGCAACAACCTTTTATGTAGTGACCTTCTCAAATGCCTTTTGCAAATCTGAAAACCCAATATCTATTGGTTTTTCTGCTTGTTACATTCTCAAAGAACTTTAATAAATTTGATAATCATAGTTTCCCTTTCACAAAACCATGTTGACTCAGCCTGATTATTATTTGCTAAATCTCCTTTTTCTACCTCCTTAATAATGGCCAAGCACAGCTCCAACAACGTTCAAGAAGTTTGACATCATCCACTCCTTCACTGTCACTGGATCAAAATCCTGGCATTCTCTCCCTAACAGCATGGTGTGTGTACCTGCCCCACACATTCTGAAGCAGTTCAAGAAGGGAATAACCATCTTCTGAAGGGCAATTGTGAATGGCGGCCCTACCACATCCCATGAATTTATTTTTGATAGATTCTCTTACAACTGCTTGTTTTTCTATGGTGACCACATTAAATTGAATCAAATTCCATCTGACTGCAATCTGTAATCAATCAAAAAATTGGTGGTGTGGTAAATAGCAAGGAGGAAAGCCTTGGACTACGGGATCGTATAAATGGGCTGATCAGATGGGTAGAACAATGACTAATAGAATTTAGCCCTGAAAAGCATGAAATGATGCATTTTGGGAGGATGAACAAGGCAAGAGAATACACAATGAATGGCAGAATATCCAGGGAGTACAGAGGACGAGAAGGACCATATGGTGCATGGCCAAAGATCCCTGAAGGCAGCAGGATAGATAGATAAAGTTAAGAAGACACATGGGAGACTTGCCTTTATTAGCCAGGTCATTGAATATAACAGCAAGGAGGTTATGATGGAGCTATATAAAATGTTCATTAAGCCACAGCTAGAGTATTGTGTGCAGTTATAGTCTTCATACAATAGAAAGGGTATGATTGCACTAGAGAGGATGAAGAGGAAATACTCCAGGATGCTGCCTGGGTTAGAACATTTCACCTACGAAGAGAGGCTAGTTAGGCTAGGGTTGTTTTCCTTAGAGCAGAGAAGGCTTGTGGGGAAGGGACCTGATTGAGGTGTATAAGATTATGATGGATATATCCTAAACTGTTTTAGATAATCAAATTTTGATTGCTGTCGCATTTCAAACTAGAATAATTAAAATTTGTCATGACTGGCTTTCCTCTTTTTACAGCATCTATCAAGGAATTTAAAAATAAAATCTGAACAGTAAACAGTACATGAATGAAACACTGGACAGGGTCAGAGGCCAACATGGCTGCACACAGTCACTTAGCGCTCTCAGATGGATACTGCCTGGCAGAGCCACCCCAGCTTTATGGTATGTATAAATCCTTCACAGTTTGGCTCAATATTTATAATTGGAAGGTTTAATAAGGGATATGTAAATTTCAGCTGTAATGCAATTCTTCTAAACACTTTGGCTGAAATTCTGGCATGGGAATTCTTCAGGTGCTGTGCAGACACTAAGGCCGGGATTTTCAGGCTCTGCTGGAGGAGGGCCCCAATGGGGCTGCAGCGGCGCAGCCAAAATTCCATTGAATTTCGGTGAGATCGGAAGATCCCAGCAGAGGGTGGGCAGAAAAATCCAGCCCTAAATCCCTTAAACAGTTGAGAGAATGTTTGGTACATACCAAAGAGTGATACTAGGCCTAATAACAAGAAGCATCCTTTACTTCCACCTGAAGCAGGAGTTAAAACATTACGTATGCAAACTCTCTTGGTTTGCCTGAGGTAGCCATTTTCATTGTCATACAAAACATTAGAAAAGAGGAGCAGGAGTAGGCCATTCGGCCCTTTGAACCTGCTCTGCCATTCGTTATGCCTGAACATCCAACTCAGTAACCAACTCTTGCTTCCCCCCCCCCCCCAATACCCTTTGATTCCTTTTCCCCTCGGAGCTATATCGAACTCCTTGAAAATGTAGAATGCTTTGGCGTCAACTACTCTCATCGCAAGTTGAACATCCTCCTCTCTGGAGATTGCCTGTCAACCAAGAGGGTAAGTAACTCACCTGAATGTGGAGCCAGTAGGTGCAGGAGTGCTTCTCTCCACTCCACATTTAACTACTCTTCCAATTGGTGCTGCTCCTGATCCCAAACATATATAAAACATTAATGCAAGAAAGTGATTCTGCACTATTATTATCAGGTTTAAAATATTCTCCTGTGGTGAGGTGAAATGCAAAATGGTTTGAGATGTAATTACCCACTAGACTGCATCTCCAGCCCTCAACCACAATATCAGCCCAAGCTTCCAAGTTGACTGCTACCTTTGAGCAATACAGCTCTAGAGATGAGTCTTCATTCTGACTCCTACACTTCCAGTCACTCTGATTCCAACTTCCGACAGCCACAAAAACACCATCTCTCTTCCTAATTATGACTCTTTGAACCTGTAACTTTGGTATCCCTGATCTAATCCTGACCTCTAGTCCAGCCTGATCTGTGTCCCCAAATCCCCTTCCCACATTGTTGGACCCCCTCAATTTCAACTCAACCCTATTTTACTCGAGGGCCTCATTTTTCTGACCATTGTTCTATCCTGTGCTGGTAGGATGTTGTGCCACACTGACTCCATTGCAATGAGGCCCAAGATACAACATCAGCAATAACTCAGACTTTGCAATTTAAGTGCATTGATCATTTCTGATATTCCACACCTGCCTGCATTTTTGGTCTATAATTAATAAAGTTGCCAAAAAAAAACTATAGGGGGGATTCTCCGAGCCCACTAGCCCCCAACAGGAATTTCATTGTCCCGAAGAATTAGGCGCTGACATAAAAATGGGTTTGGCACCAGTCACCAAACCTGACATGATGCACCCGCCACATTGGCCCCGATTAGGTTCCCGACCCAGTGGGCAGAAATCCAATAACTATTCAAAAGGCCTGCTTCAAATGTAACTAGAGAGCTTGAACCCCGAATCAAATCCCTCCTCCATGGGATCTGCATGAGACGGGTTTTGGTAGGGGACCTGGCGCTGTGGACCCCAAGGTGGGGAGAGGGGGGCGGTCAGGGAGGTAAGTACTGTGGCCTGTGCTGCTGCCAGACTGCAGAGGGAGAGTCCCCCAAGTGGCCTGAGGGTTGGGTGGGTTTGGGCTCAGGGCAAGGGATTGACTTCAGCACTGTCCCCCAGGATAAGATTCTAGTGGCAAGACTGCCCCTTCCAGTCCTGGGAAACATGAAGATCACTGTTGCCATAGTGATTTCATAGTGATCAAAACCTTCATTCTGGACTGTGAAAACTTTAAAATCAGCTGATTACTTTAATATCCACGCCCCTTTTACACCTGGCAGGTTTTCAAATCCCAGCAATATTCCATTCAGCAAATGGAGCTTCTCTCTAAGAAGCTGCAGGTGTGAGAAGACCCCTTTCAAGTCCTCTGATTGACAGACGTCTGTCACCTTCACCGTGCAGTTGGGGTGGGCATTCCCTTCTTCCACAGCTGCTCAATTAGCCCCATTATTTTAACACAGCACTTATTTAAAGTCTCTGAACCTCCACAAAAAGTTCAATGTCTTTGAAATTCTTTTAAATTCTTTGAAAGTATTTGTTTCCATTAAGTTTCAGATCAGTTCATTTAACTCACCTTTGATTGACAGTTTAATGATTTTTAGATAGCATGTAGTCAGCATGGGTCCTGGGGGAGGATCATGAAGGGTGAATTATGGGAGAAATGTCTCTTTTGTGGTGAGGGGTGGGATACAGGCCTCTGGCTGTGGGGGAGGAAGGATCAGGTCACCCTCATGTCTGAAAAAAAATAATAGGGGTAGCTATTATTTCCATGTTGGGAGGAGAATATCCCTCTGTGATGGGGCCATTGGTGGTACTTCCCTGGTCAGTTGATGGGATGGGAGTCACCATTTCTGTTGTTGGAATGGACGGGGGTGCCGGGTACTATCTGTCAGAATGGGGATGCCCTGATCTCTGAACAGCCAGGCTGAGGGAATATTCCTGTAATGCATAAATTGGTATCACTCACATGAAAGAATCCTTCCTCACAGCAATTGCCAATGCCAGTGGGAAACATTTCAGTTTTCTTACTTAGAGGCGATTTGGGAGAATTGCAGCCTACATCTTTTTTATCTGTCTTTTCATTGTTTAAAAGAAATTGAAAATTGTTTTTGGTGAACGTTCTGTCAGTCACGTAATACATATCTCTAGCTGCATGAAGAATATGGTGGTAGGTATTCTCAAACTGGGTTTGTAAATTGAATTATTTTCTAGGCCGCTTCAGGATTAAAAGTCAACTACATGGTGTAGACTAGAATTATGTGTACATCAGACCTGAGTGGAATGACAAACTGTTCTCCCTTAAGGATATCAATGAAATAAAAATTTTCAAAACCAAGTTTTTTCAAGACTCATTTCTAAATGACAAATTTATTGAACTCAGTTTCAGAACTTGTCATGGTGGGCTTTATCTCACAGAGACTGGAATTGCAAGTCTATTTAGCAGTTTCCAAAACATGAAAGGAATGCTTAGCAAGCATAGAAGATTGGCTAATTAGCAGGGTACAGAGAGTCAGGATAAATGGATCAATTTCAGGTTGGCAACTGTGGATGCCGTGGGGAGCAATGCTTGGACCTCAACCATTTACAATCTGGATTAATGACATGAATGATGGGGCCAATAGTATTGTAGCCAGATTTGCAGATGATACAAAGATAGGGAGGAAAGCATGTTTGAGGAGGATGGAAAGGACTTGATTTCCATTTTAGAGATGGGTAGCTCGAGTTGGGGAAAGGTGGCACAATTTCTATTCCATATTTGTGGGTACACAATATTGTCAGGCCCACCACCCGAAAAACAGTTTGGAGGTGGCTAGAGAAGCTACTGCGTGCTGAGACAGACTGGTTAAAAGGATTCTCTGAGACTTTGCCCCAGCTGTGTTGTGAAATATTGGGTCCTCTAGCAAAGAACGGAGAAAATTACAGCACAGGAACAAACCCTCGTCCCTCCAAGCCTGCATCGACCATGCTGCCCGACTTAACTAAAACCCTCTACCCTTCTGGGGGCCCTATACCTCCATTCCCATCCTATTTATGTATTTGTCAAGATGCCCTTTGAAAGTCACTATCGTATCCACCTCCAGTACCTCCCCTGAAAACGAGTTGCAGGCATGCACCACCCTCTGTGTAAAAACAAAACTTGACTTGTACATCTACTTTAAACATTGCCCCTCACACCTTAAACTTATGCCCCCTAGTAAATGATTCTTCAACCCTGAGGAAAAAGTTCTTGACTATCCATTCTGTCCATGCCCCTCATAATCTTGTAAACTTCTATCAGGTTGCCCTCAACCTCCGTCGTTTCAGTGAGAACAAACCAAGTTTCTCCAAACTCTCCCCATATATAATGGCCTCCATACCAGACAACATCTTGGTAAATATTTTCAGTACCCCCTCCAAAGCCATCACACCCTTCTGTTAATGTGGCGACCAGAATTGAACACAATATTCCAAGTGCAACTTAACTAAGGTTCTATAAAGCTGCAACATGACTTGCCAATTTTTAAACTCAATGCCCCAGCTGATGAAGGCAAACATGCCATATGCCTTCTTGACTTACCTTTTCCACCTGCGTTGCCACTTTCAGTGACCTGTGTACCGTTATACCCAGATGTCTCTGCCTATCAATACTCTTTAAGGGTTCTGCCATTTACTGTATATTTCCTACCTGTATTAGACTTTCCAAAATGTATTATCTCACATTTGTCCAAATTAAACCCCATTTGCCATCTCTCCACCCAAGTCTCCACACAAGATCTGTCTCCTCTGATTGTCCTCATCACTATCTACAATTCCATCAACCTTTGTATCGTCTGCGAACTTACTGATCAAACCAATTACATTTTCTTCCAAATCATTTATATATATTACAAGCAGTAAAGGTACTGATCCCTGAGGAACGCTACTTGTCACAGCCCTCCATTCAGAATTGCACCATTCCACTGCTACCCTCTGTCTTCAATGATGAGCCGGTTCTGTATCCACCTTGCCAGCTCACCTCTGATCCCATGCAACTTCATCTTCTGCACTAGTCCACCACGAGGGCCTTGCTGAAGTCCATGTAGACTACATCCACTGCTGTACCCTCATCAATCATCTTCGTCACTTCCTTGAAAAAATCAATTGAGTTAGTGAGACACAACCTCCTATTCACAAAACCATGTTGCCTCTCACTAATACATCCACTTATTTCCAAGTGGGAGTAAATCCTATCTCGAAAAGTCCTCTCCAAAATCTACCATTGATGTAAGACTCAGTGGCCTGTAATTACCTGGATCATCCTTGCCACCCTTCTTAAACAAAGGAACAACATTTTCTATTCTCCAACCCTCTGGGACTTGTAGCCAGTGAGGATACAAAGATTTCTCTCAAGGCCCCAGAAATTTCCTTCCTTGCCTGTCTCAGTATTCTGGAGTTTATCCCATCAGGCCCTAGGGACTTGTCTACCTTAATGTTTCTCAAGAACCCCAATACCACTTTCTTTTTGATCTCACCATGACCAAACTATCTACACACCCTTCCCCAGATCCATCATCCACCAAGTCCTTCTCTTTGGTGAGTATTAATGCAAAGTACTCATTTAATACCTCGCCCATTTCCTCTGGCTCCACGCATAGATTCCCTCCCCTGTCCTTGAGTAGGCCAGCCCTCTCCCTGGCTACCCTCTTGCCCTTTTTATATGTATAAAAAGCCTTGGGATTTTCCTTAATCCTGCTGGCTAATGACTTTTCGTGACTCCTTTTAGCCCTCCTTACTCTGTGCTTAAGCTTCTTTCTACTTTCCTTGGACTCCACACTTGCTTTGTGTGTTCCCAGTCTTGACAAATGCTTCCTTCTTTTTCTTTGACTCGGCTCAAATATCTCTTGTTCCCAAAACTTGTCATATTTACCCTTTATCCTTACAGGAATGTGCCGGTCTTGAAATCCTATCAACTTACACTTGAAAGATTTCCACATGCCAGATGTTGATTTACCCTCAAACATCTATCCCCAATCTACATTCTTCAGTTCCTGCCTAACAGTGTTGTAATCAGCCTTCCCCAATTTAGCACCTTCATTTGAGGACAATGCTTATCTTTATCCATCAGTACCTTAAAGCTTACTGAATTGTGGTATTCCTGAACTGCTCCCCTACTGAAGTGTCCACCAGCTGGCCAGGTTCATTCACCAATACCAGGTCCAGCCCTCTCCTAGTTGGACTATATACTGTTTCAAGAAGCCCTCCTGGATGCTCCTTACAAACTCTGGTCCATCCACGGCCCTAGCACTAAGTGAGTCCCAGTCAATATAGGGGAAGTTAAAATCTCCCACCACGACAACTCTGTTGTTTTTACACCTTGCCAAAATCTGCCTAAATATCTGTTCCTCTATCTCCTGTTGGCTGTTGGAAGGCCTACAGTAAATCCCGAACATTGAGACTACGTCCTGCTGAGCTCTACCCACATTGCCTTACTGTATGAGTCCTCTGAGGTGTCCACCCACAATACAACTATAATATTCTCCTTAACCAGCAGAGCAACTCCCCCACCCCTTTTACATCCCCCCCTATCTGCCTGGAACATTTACCAAGCCTCTGGACTAATGGCGACAACATCCATTAGTTCCAAGCTCTAAGTCCACCTGCCTTACCTGTTACACTTCTTGCATTGAAACAAATGCACTTCAGTCCACCTGACCGTCTTTGATCAGCAACTACACCCTGCCTGCTGTTTCTCTGAGTCTTACTCTCTGGTTCCCCTTCGATTAATTCACCTTTGCTTTGGTTCCCACCTCCCTGGCCAAACTAGTTTAAATTCTCCTAGTGTGACACTACCACTTACCCCTCACATCTTCCTATGCCTATCCATGTGAACCCATGTCCCACCCACTCCCAATGGCCCCTCATACTTATCTATGCCCTGATTAAACTCATAGCCTTTTCCCCAGTGCTAACATTGTGCCAACTCATCCAATTTCTCTTTTTAACCCTCATTCCAACTTAATGCCAATTCATGTCCCCAACCATCATTTTTTGCCCTTGCAACTTCCATGCCACCTCATCTAATTTCCACCATGCAAGCCTAAGGAATCATATTGAGATGAAATGTAATAAAGTTCAAATTATCTATTGCACACTTCACTGTATAAAAAGACACTTTTAATCATGAAAGTTAATTCAATACATTTAAACTCCCTCAAATACATAATCTCACATTAAAAAAACAAACATTTGTATTCATAACCCTACAACATAGACAGCTAATCCTTTAATAGCCTCTTGAAGCTGTCAATCAAACTCCAAATTTACAGACCCTCACTGTGATAATGACAAGCTGTTGAAGCAGTCAAACTCTACTAATCTATAAGGACATCGGGCTATGTCAACAAATACCAACGGAAACTGTTAAAACATATGTTTTCCATGATAAGACCAAAGGACCACATGAGATAGGAATAGAATTAGGCCACTTGGCCCATTGGGTCTGCTCTGCCATTCAATCATGGCTGATATTTTTCTCATCTCCGTTCTCCTGCCTTTTCCCCATAACCCCTGATCCCCTTATTAATCAATCTCTTTCTCAAACACACTCAATGACCTGGCCTCCACAGCCTTCTGCGGCAAACAATTCCACAGATTCACCATTCTCTGGCTGAAGAAATTCCTCCCTCATCTCTGTTTTAAAGGATTGTCCCTTTAGTCTGAGGTTGTGCCCTCTGGTTCTAGTTTTTCCTACTAGTGGAAACATCCTCTCCACATCCACTCTATCTAGGTCTTACAATATCCTGTAAGTTTCAATAAGACGCCCCTTCATCCTTCTAAACTCCAATGACTACAGACCTAGAGTCCTCAACTATGCCTCATACAAGCTTTTCATTCCAGGGATCATTCTTGTGAACCTCCTCTGGACCCTTTCCAAGCCAGCACATCCTTCCTTAGTTATGGGGCCCAAAACTGCTCACACCACTCCAAATGGGGTCTGACCAGAGCCTTATACAGCCTCAGAAGTGCATTCCTGCTCTTGCATTTAGCCCTCTCGACATGAATGCTAACATTGCATTTGCCTTCCTTACTGCCAACTGAACCTGCACATTAACCTTAAGAGAATCTTGAACAATGACTCCCAAGTCCCTTTGTGTACCTGATTTCCTAAGCATTTTCCCATTTAGAAAATAGTCTATGCCTCCATTCATCCTTCCAAAGTGCATAACCTCACACTTTTCCACATTGTAATCCATTTGCTATTTCTTTGCACACTCTCCTAAACTCTTCAAGTCCTTCTGCAGCCCCCTGCCCTGCTTCCTGAATACTACCTGTCCCTCTACATATCTTTGTGTAGTCTGCAAACTTATCAACAGTGTCTTCAGTTCCTTCCTCCAAATGATCACAGATATAAGTAGACAGTCGTTTTCAAAATTTCAAGGACAGGGATTTAAATAACTTGGCATCTTACAGTTCTCCTTACCGTACTGCCCTTTATGAGCATTTACAACCCCACAATTAAGTCATGGAATGCACACTGTGGATTGAGCTCATTCTGGAGCAAAAATTAGATCTGCTTGTCCTTTGCACTGATTTTAAATGACCTGGTCAATTGATTATTCACACCAATGCACTTCATACCCGACTCTCTTTCCTCTACTGGCAAAGATGTGATCTGCTGGAAATTAAGGCAGGACTTCTGATCTGAGTCTCATTTCCATTTCTGGAGTTTCCATGAAGCCATGTGAATATGGGATTGTTCACATTGGGAAGAATAGAACAGTGGAATATAAAACTCATCTCCAAATTCTGTGACTTGGGGTTCAGCTCCTCTCTCTGCGATTGAATCCTAGATTTCCTAACCCACAGACAGCAATCAGTAAGGATAGGAAACAATACCTCCTCCATGATCATTCTCAGCACCAATGCCCCACAAGGCTGTGTCCTCAGCCGCTCACTATACTCTTTATACACCCATGACTGTGCTGCCAAATTCCCCTCAGACTCAACTTGCAAATTTGCTGATGACACTGCCGTAGTGGGTCGGCCCTCAAACAATTATGAGATGGAGTACAGGAAAGAGATAGAGAATCTGGTGAACTGGTGTGACAACAATAATCTTTCCCTCAATGACAACAAAACAAAAGAAATAGTCATCAGGAAGTGTAGTGGAGGAAATGTCCCTGTCTACATCAATAAAGTGGGATAAAGTGGAAATGGTCAAGAGCTTCAAGTTTCTAGGTCTCCAGATCACCAACAACCTGTCTTAGTCCCTTTATGCTGATGCTACAATTAAGAGAGCCCACCAACATCTCTACTTTCGCAGGAGGCTAAGAAAATTTGGAATGTCCACTATGACTCCCACAAACTTTTATAGGTGCACTGTAGACAGCATTCTTTCTGATTGTATCACAGTTTGGTGTGGCTCCTGCTCTGCCCAAGACTACAAGAAACTACAAAGGGTTGTGGACAATGTCCAGTCCATCACGCAAACCAGTCTCCCATTCACGGACTCTGTCTTACACTTCTCACTGCCTTGGAAAAGCAGGTAGCATAATCAAGGACCCCATGCATTCTGGACATACTCCCTTCCACCTTCTTCCGTTGGTAAAGAGATACAAAATTCTGAGGTCATGTCTCAACTGACTCAAGAATAGCTTCTTCCCTGTTGCCATCAGACTTTTGAATGGACTTATCTCGTATTAAGGTGATCTTTCTCTGCACCCTAGCTATGACTGTAATACTCCATTCTGCACCCTCTCCTTTCCTTCTCCATATACGATACACTTTCTCTATATAGCGCATAAGAAACATTACTTTTCACTGTGTACAAATACATTTGACAATAAATCAAATCAAAAATGAAGAGACACTGTAGAATGCTACAGTATAGAGGGATGTGACTGTTCTAGTACATGAACCAAAATGTTAGCACGCTGTTAGATATTAATTTTATATTCCATATCCCTTTATTGAAAGGGGCATGGAATATAAAAGTAGGGATGTCTTGCTACAACTGCACAGGATATTGGTGAGACCACACCCAGAGGACTGTCTATAATTATGGTCTTCTTACTGAAGGAGGGATATAATTGCATTGGAAGTAGTTCAGAGAAGGTTCATGGGTTGATCCCTGGTATGAAGTTTATGTCTCATGAGGAAAGATTGAGCAGTTTGGACCAATGTTTGAGTTTAGAAGGATGAGAGGTGATCTCATTGAAATATATAAAATTCTGAGGTGGATTGACACGGTAGATGCTGAAAAAAGAGCTCATGGAATTGTTTCTCTTGGAAGATCATTAAGCTTTAGTGTTCTTTAGCCGAGAGACCACTGGAGTTTGGGTTATTGAATATATACAAGACCGAGTTAGACCGAGTTTTGGTCTATGCCTGATCCTATTTCTTACATTTTGTTTGTTTTTATGAAATAGTTACTGATCTTTTACTGCTTTTTTTTCTGTTGGATCTAACTATAAGCCCATTAAACTTAAAAGGGGAGATCAGTCTCACAAAACCTTGCAACATTAACCTCCCTACTGTTGCATCATGGGTGGGCATTGCCTTAATTTTCTGCCATCATAAAATTAGCGCAATACAAAATTTTGATACGCAGTGACAATAATAAAATTAACTAAAGCACAAGTTTACTTATGTGGATTGTTTTACTTAAGATTTTTAGTGACTACTGTAGCTTTTGTTTTACACAGAGTATTTTCACTTTTCAATCAGTAAGCCCTGATTCCAGATTCATCAGATTCCAATTGCACTATATTCCTGCAGTTTGTGAAAAGTGAATAATTGTTTCCATAAACTTGCAAAAATGGACAGAATTTGAAGTAAAGGTGAAAGTCATTTTTTAGACAACCTGGCATTCCAGTGGAACATTGCATTTATCAACTCCCTGACTGATTTAAGCAAAAACATTCAATTGCAATTTAAACACAATTAAGAATGGACATGATTGGTAGAAATCTTGCTTGTCACTAATGCAGCCAGAATATCTGTAATTCTGCAATTTTACACAATTTGTGTTTCTAAACACAGCATCAAGTCTCAATAATTATGTAATTCAGTTATCCCACAATAGCTATTTTAACAGCTATCTATGCTGCTGCTTTACCAATTTGCAATAACAGACAGAAGACTCCAGATCTGCCGTCACTAAAATATCTTGCCATATATTTGATCAAGTATTTTGTTTCTGTATCAGGTATAAGATCATATTGGGGCCAGTATTTCTGGTTATCTTACTTGGCTGTACAGCAGCAGATTACAAATGCATTGTACTTATCCAGGGTGAATGCCCGGAAGGAAAACACAGTTCAGACCAATATTCTTATTTCCTCATTTTAGTGTTTCTCCTTCTGTGTGGCAGCAATATTAGTGTCCTGGCAGGATCCTGCATCAGCAAAAAAACAAAGTGCATTGCAGCTGTGGGTCTAAGGGATCAGCAACTGCTATCATTATTGGACAACAGAAGGCCTGAGGCCTGAAGATTTGCAGAGCCACCAGAGGCTTTTATTTCTAGACCTATTTATCTTTCTGCCAGGCTCCTTTATACCTAGTCAGGCTCTCTTAGACATAAGAAAACATAAGAAATAGGAGCAGGAGTGGGCCATTTAGCCCTTTGAGCCTGCCCCGCCATTCAATAAGATCATGGCTGATCTGAAGTGGATCAGTTCCACTTTCTGGCTTTCTCCCCATACCCTTAATTCCCTTCTAGAGTGGGATCTTGGTATAAAACATCTCCAACTTCTTATGTTGAGTTTGCACATGTATGATCCATGTAAGTTGATGAGGAACCAGTGTTGGGAGGCAAGAAACGTGTATGGTGTGCATGATACACCTGAGCTTATTGTCAGTACAGGTCCAATTGTTTTCTCCTGGGGAAGACTTAGGTCTCCAAGGACAATGTAGAAATGTTGTATCTAGGCCTCACATCTTTCTTAAATAAAGACAGAAAATGCTAGAAATATTCAGCAGGTCTGGCAGCATCCATGGAGAGAGAAACAAAGATAATGTTTCAGGTCTATGACCTCATCAAAACTTCCAATTCTTTCTCCCTGATCCTTGCATGCAAATAAGGCCATTTCTCAGGGCAAAAGCGAGGAAAGTTGATTTTCATTTTTTGACAGCATGTTTCTATGTGAATTATCAGTTTTTCCCTGGAGAATATTGCATATTCTGTGTGGTCAAGAAGAAGTAGTTTTCATATTTTATCAAAGAAGTGCTTCTTGTCATTCAGTTGATGAATTGCTATACATCTAACAATGACGTGCAATATTCAAAAAGTCTGGAAATACTGCAGCATTGGAACCATTCCATTAAATCATAAATTGCTGCAAAAGGCAGATCTTATTCATGGTCAGGATACGCTGAATAACACAATTTGGAATCCATTTATTTAAATGAATATCACCAAAACTAATTTTCAAAAATATTACTGATCACTCAAGCTAACTTGGCAGTTGTGGGAACCAGGAGAAAATATCAGAGGAATACCAAAGTGTACAAAACACTGAGAGAAACAGGTGGTACTAGAATGGAGATTAGGAAATTAATAGATAGGGATTGAGTAAGGGAGAAAGTAATGGAGTTTAAATCAGGGTTAATGTGCAAGTATGTGAATGCACAAAGTGTGGTAAATAAGACTGGTTAGTTACAGGCACAGATTGCCAAGTGGAATTACAATGTTGTGGCATAACTGAGACCTGGCTCAAGAAAGGGCAGGAATGAGTGGTAAGGACTGGATACAAGATGGTCAGCAAAGATATGAAAGGACAAAAAGTGGGAGGAGTGAAGATATTAATTAAGGAGAGCATTGCTGTGCTGGTGAAAGAGGACATTCCAAAGGAATCCTCTATTTGGCTAGAGCTAAGGATCAAAAAAGCTGCAATTCCATTGCTCTGTGTCATTTATAGTCCACCAACTTGTAAAAAGGATGTACAAGAACAAACCTACAATGAAACTAAAGATACGTGCAAAAATTACAGTACTTATAAGGGAGTCTTTAATTATATAAAAAGTCATAGAGATTTACAGCATGGAAACAGGCCCTTCGGCCCAACTTGTCCATGCTGTCTTTTTTTTAAACCCCTAAATTAATTCCACTTGCCTGTATTTGGCCCATATCCCTCTATACCTATTTTACCCATATAACTGTCTAAATGCTTTTTAAAAGACAAAATTGTACCCAGGTTTACTACTACTTCCCAGCTTGTTCCAGACACCCACCAACGCTTGTGTGAAAAAAATGCCCGTAGAGATAGTGGTAGTGTAAATGGCAGAGAAGAGTGAGAGTTCCTAAAGTATGTTCAGGAGAATTTTTTGCAGCAATATTTGTCCGGTCCAATGAGAAATGAGGCACAGCTAGATCTGGTTCTTGGAAATGAGGTGGGCCAAGTAGATCAAATGTCAGTGGAACATTTCAGGGACAATGTTCATTATATTGTAAGATTTGAGCCGACTATGAAAAAGGAAAATGAACAGTTTAAAGTTTATTTATTGGTATCACATTAACACAGCAATGAAGTTACTGTGAAAATCCCCAAGTCGCCACACTCCAGTGCCTGTTCGGGTATACAGAAGGAGAATTTAGCATAGCCAAAGCATCTAACCAGCACTTCTTTCAGACTGTGAGAGGAAACCGAAGCACGTGGTGCAAACCCAATGCAGACACGGGGAGAATGTGCAGACTCCACACAATGACCCAAAGTGGGAATTGAACTCGGATCCCTGGTGCTGTGACACAGCAGTTCTCACTACTGTGCCAACATGCTGCCTCAATTCCAATTATTCCAGTGTAAGAATTATCAATTGAGGGAAAGCCAACTTCAATGGAGTAAGAACAGATCCCTCAAAGAAGAGATGGTTCTTGCACAGTCAAGGTATATTCACTCAAAAAGGAAAGGTAGGGCAAACAAATCCAGAGTTCTCTCAATGACAAAGGAGATAAAAAAGAAAAAGTGTGTTTATAACAGGATGTAAGGTAGAAAATACAATTGAGAACCAGGCTGAATATAGAAGGTTCAGAGAGGAGATGTAAAAGCAAATAAGAGAAACAAAGGAGGAATATGAAAAAATATTGACAAATAACATAAAGGAAATCCCAAAGTCTTCCAGAGGAATATAGATAGGAAAATTTACACATGGAGGCAGAGGCATGACTGAGATATTACATAAATGTTTTATCAAGGAAGAAGATGCTACCCAAACCATGCTGAAAATGGAGGAAATCCAATCATTAAATGGGTTTACAATCAATAAGGAGGAGGTATTGGATAGAATGTCTTTACTTAAAATTGACAAAGCACCGGCGTCAGATATGATGCACCCAGGGCTACTGAAGAAGTGAGAGTGGAAATTGTGGAGGCATTGTCCATAATTTTTCAGTCATCCTTAGACTTTGGGTGATGCTAGAGTTTTGCAATGCGGTGACAGAGGGTTGATGAGGGCAATGTTGTTGATGAACTTTACATGGACTGCCAAAAGTCACAGACTTGTGAGAAATGCTGCAGCTCATGGGATGGAAGGCATAGTAGGAACATAGATATAAAATTGGCTAAATGAGAGGAAACAGAAGATAGTGGTTAATGCATAATTCTCAGGCTGAATGAAGGTTTCTAGTGGAGTTCCACAGAGGTTAGTATTGAGACCCTTGCTTTTTATTCAATATATATCAACGATCTAGAACTTGGTGTACGAGGAACAATTTCAAAACTTATGAATAATAGAAAACTCAAAACATTGTAAACTGTGAGAAGGACTTTAAAAGGACATAGAAAGGTTTGTGAAATGGGCAAGTAGGTGGCAGATGAAGTTCAATGTGGCACAATATGTGGGGAAACATTTCAGTAGAAGAACATGAAGAAACATGTTCTACATGAAGAAACATGTTCACTAGTATTAACTCATTTGTTAGATTATGATCTAGAAGTTACTGTATGTAATACAAGGGAATGATTGCTTATCATGTTTGCCTATGATTTTAGCAGACATATTAATCCATTTAAAATAAATAAATGTTAAACCAGAAAATTCATGTAGAAACATGTTCTTCTACTGAACTCAAAAGGGATTGCATGAGCAAAGAGACCTCAGTGTATATGTGCTTAAGTCATTAAAGATGACGGGACAGGTTGAGGGAACAGTTAATAAAGCATGCTTTGTTCCTGAACTCCATGTCATAGAGTTCAGGAGTGGAGGTTATGTTTAATTTGTATAAAATACCAGTCAAACTTCAGCTGAAGTATTGAATACGGTTCTTGTGTCATATTTTGGGAAGAATGTAAAGGCTTTGGAGGGAATGCAAAAGAGGTTCACAAGAATGGTTCCAGGGATTAGAAACTTCAGTTATGAAGATAGTTTGGAGAAGCTGGGACTCTTTTCTTTGGAGAAAAGAATACTTGGATGAGTATAAAAAAGCATGAGGAGCTTGGACAGGGTAGTCACAGAAAAGCTATTCTCATTCATGAAATGATTGAGAATGAGACAGCAGAGATGTGAAATAATTGGCAAAAGAAGCAAAAGTGATATGAGGAGAGAAACAGCTTTCACACAGTAAGCAGTTAAGGTCTGACATGCACTGCCTGAGCATGGTGGAGGGAGGTTCAATCAAGGTATTCAAGAGGGAATTGGAGATTATTGAAAAAGGAACAATATCCAGGGTTATGAGAAGGCAAAGAGAATGGCACTAAATAAATTCAGAGAGACAATTTTGTGAATTCCCTTTTTAATGATTTAATTTAAAGTGTTTAATCATTTTTGTCAAAATTTCTTGAAATTATTTCACGGTAGCACCCTTCCAAGTGCAGTTTTCTGTTAAATCCAGTAATATTTTGGCAGGCTGCTATACTACAAATTAAATCTGCTTTGAAAAGCAGAGCAAGATGCTCTTTCTGTTTCTGTGGTAGCAGTGCCATTCCCAAAGAAAACTGCACAATTATTGGCTTTAAAAACAATCAGCTGAGTGGGTTCTTCAGATTGTAACAAAACAGCTGTTACAGCTAAAGGTTTGTGAATAGCTTTCCCCAAACCTCTAGCATGTTTCCATGACATGAGGAGCCCAGACTCATGAGTGGACTGTGGATTGTTATTTTTATTCTATAACTCAGAAGAAAGCCCAGCCAACTCTAAAGCTTGTGAACTTTTGATTCAAGTTATATAGGCATTATTGTAATATAACCTATATTACAGCAGTTCTGTTTGAAAACATCCTTCTAAATAATAATATATTAATTTTGGAAACTTTTTTTATTTATTCTGCTAACAGCTTTCACTAGTATTAACTCATTTGTTAGATTATGATCTAGAAGTTACTGTATGTAATACAAGGGAATGATTGCTTATCATGTTTGCCTATGATTTTAGCAGACATATTAATCCATTTAAAATAAATAAATGTTAAACCAGAAAATTCATGTAAAAATGTTAATTGTTCATGTTCTAATATCTGGTAACTTATGTCTTTTTAAATCTGGTTTTGTATAATCCCACATTGACTTAGTTAAGAACAGCGACTTGCTGTGTTCCGATTTAAAATTTTTATGTTTTGGTGAATTTTTTAGTGAACATATAACCTATTCTTTTCTGCTTTAAACACTGACTAACTTACTATGTATTTCAAGAATTTTTAAAAGGCCAGAAATTTTTGTTGGTGATAATAGAATTTTCAGATGAGAGCCCTGAGTGCACTACTTAAGGGGACTATGATATTTAAGATAATTGGGACAAGGCCTTCCGTGAAAACAACAGAGCAAGGAAAGTTACAAAACTGATGAGCATTCACCGGTAATTATCAGTAATTTTGAGCCTTATTGAGTTTTCACTTGAGTTCAAATAGTTTATTTTCTTACATGAGATTTTTTTTGCACACTACAATCATTAAAAAAAAAGTATGCAGGAATGAAAGCCAGAAATACAGAAGGAAATCTGACATCCTTACCTCATATTCTGAGTCCAGTCCCACACCAATGTGCCCTCTGAAATGACCCAGGAAGACTTTCAGTTGAATCGCCACCTTCTCAGGGTAAACAGGGATGGGTAATAAGTGCTGGCCTTGACAGGGACACCTACATCCTAAGAATAAATTAAAATAAATAGTATATGTAGTAAAATCCTCAGTATGGGGAATCACAATTTATTTTTAATTAGTTAACATTCATCACCACACCAACCCCATTCTTGTTTTATTTCCAAACCATAAGAAATAAGTTCAGTCACAAAAGAACGAAAAGACGGTTAGTACATTCACCTATGAACATTCCTGTTGTCTAAGAAAAAAGCTGCAACTAGCTTTAAATTAAATAAAGCTTTGCATAAAAAACTTGTGCATGGTCCAGTAAGTTTCTTTCAGGAAAATTAAAAATGTTTTAACAGCTGTATTTTGGTAACTTATCAGTGATATATAACTTCTCCAGGGAGATTAAAAACTATAAATAAACAAATTTGTAATTATAACTTTCAGATATCATCAATTCACCAAAAAACATTTCTGACTAAAATTTATGTGTAACAAACAGTAAAAAAGTAACATTTGATTGATTTCTTCTAACAGACTTCAGTTCCATCATTCAAAAAAATCTGAACTAATATTGACCATCTAAAACCCCACTGAAAATAGCTGAGTTTTCTGGCAAGCTGAAACATGGGTCAAAATGTTAATGGTTGGCGTGTAAACAATACCAAAATAAAAGTTGTTGCATTGTGAATGGGCAGTGAACAAGAGAGGCTTAGGCTAGACAAGCTAGATGGTGAATGGTATCCTTTTGCACCATATAATTCCATGTTCAGTGAACTAATCCAGATTGGCAGCCAAAATAGTGGGAAGGATTTTTCGGCTCTGCTCGTCCCAAGATTTGAAAATCTGCCTGAGGTCAACGGACGTTTGCATGGTCTGTCCTGTGCCTGCTACGATTCTTGTGATAGGTGGGATGGAAAAAAATGAACCTAATGGATTTTCCAACCATTCTCCCTTCTAAACAGGGAAGTTCAGCATCCCCCATGTCAAGTTCCCTCAGGATCTTGTATGTTTCAAAAAGATTGACTCTTATTCTTCTAAACTCCAATTGAGGCATCTAGGCAAGTGGAGAGTGTTCAATCACGTCATTATTCGTGCCTTATAGATGGTGGACAAACCTTTAGGAGTCAGTAGATAAGTTATTTTCCAAAGAATCTGACCTGCTCTTGTAGCTAAAGTATTTATACCCAGTTACATTTCTGGTTCTGTTAGGTTTCTGACCAATTGAAACCTCTAGGATGTGGGGTTTCAGCAATGGTAATGCCATTGAATATCCAAGGGGAAATGGTTAGATTCTCTCTTGTTAGATATGGTCATTGCTGCAATGTGGCACAAATGTTACTTGCCACTTATTAGCCCAGGCCTAAATGTTGTCCAGTCTATCCCTCTAATGTTGTCTTGGAATAATCATTGCACAGTGAATTATCTTGCAATTAAGGTTATTTGTGAGCTGGCATGATTGTGTGACTGGAGTAACATGAAGGTCAGTCTACATAAAGACAGCAGTTTTCCTGACCTAATTCAATCCTCAAACTAGAGGAGCCCATCACATCTGTGCAGAAAATAAGGCTGAAGCATTCACAACAATCTTCAGTCGGAAGTGCTGGGTGAATGACCCATCTCAGCCTCCTCCTGAGGATTCCAGCATCTCACATGTCAATCTTCAGCCAATTTGATTCATTCCACATGATATCAACAAATGGCTGAAGCACTGGATACTGCAAAGATTATGGACCTTGACAATATTCCAGCAATAGTACTTGAGCTCCAGACTTGTGTCACCAGCCAAGTTGTTTCAGTGCAGCTATAGCATTGGCATTTACTTGGTAATGTGGAAAATTGCTGAGGTATATTTTGTACGCAAGAAACAACAAATCCAACCCGGCCAAGTACTGCCCCATCAGTTTATTCTCAATCATCAGTAAAGCGAAAGGAGGGGGTCATCGAAAGTGCTATAAAGCAACACTTACTCTGCAATAACAAGCTTACACGCTCAGTTTAGGTTCAACCAGGGTCAGTCAGCTCCTGACCTCATTACAGCCTTGATTCAAACATGAACAGAAGAGCTAGCACTGAGGTGAATGTGACTGCCATTGACATCATGGCAGCATTTGACCGAGTATGGCATCAAGGAGCCTAGCAAAACTGGAGTCAATGGGAATCAAGGGGAAAATCCTCTGCTGGTTAGAGTCATATCTGGAGCAAAGGAAGATGATTGTGATGATTAAAGGTCAGTCATCTTAATCCCAAGATATCATTGCAGGAGTCCTTCAGGGTAGTGTCCTAGGCCCATCCATCTTCAATTACTTCATCAATGACTTTTCTTCCATCATAAGGTCAGAAGAGGGGATGTTCACTAATGACTGTACAATGTTCAGTATCTTTCACAATTCCTCAGATACTGAAACAGTCCGTGTTCAAATGCAGTAAGATCTGGACAATATCCAGGCTAGGCTGACATGTGGCAAGTAACATTCATGCCACAAAAGTGCAGGCAATGACCGTCTTCAACAAGAGAGGATCTAGCCATTCGCCTTTTACATTAATGACCTTATGATTGCTGAATCCCCCATTACCAATATCTTGGGAGTTACAATTGACCAGAAACTGAAGCGGACTATCCATATAAATCCTGTGGTTATTTCAGCAGGTCAAAGGCTCAGAATTCTAAAACAAATGATTCACCTCCTGGCTCCACAAAGCCTGTCCACCATCTACAAGGCACAAGTTAGGAATGTAGTGGAATACTCTCCATTTGCCTGGATGAATGCAGCTTCAACAACACTGAACACCACCCAGAACAAATCATTCCGCTTGATTAATACCCCTTCTACAAAAATTCAATCCTTCTACCATCTACAGTATGCACTGCAGGGGAATTCACCAAAGTTCCTTAGGCAGCTCGTTCTAAACCCTCAACCATTACCATCCAGAAGAACAAGAATAGTCGATACCTGGGAATACCACCACTGCTGGGACCTTTGCTGTTTGTAATATATATAAATGATATGGAGGAAAATGTAACTGGATTGATGAGTAAGTTTGTGGATGACACAAAGGTTAGTGGATTTGCAGATAGCGATGAGGACCATCAAAGGATACAGTAGGATATAGATCAGTTGGAGACTTGGGCAGAGAGGTGGCAGATGGCGTTTAATTCAGACAAATGTGAGGCAATGCATTTTGGAAGGTCAAGTACAGATAGGAAATATACAGTAAATGGCAGAACCCTTAGGAGTATTGATAGGCAAAGGGATTTAGGTGTACAGGTATCCACGTCACTGAAAGTGGCAATGCAGGTGGGGAAGGTAGTCAAGAAGGCCTGAGCCATTTGCTCACCAAGTAAGCTTGAAGCTTGAATACAGTGTATAATAACCATTCTGTAGGAGAAGACCACCCAATCAACTCATTGCTCACTATATATTGTGTAAACTCATGAATGGGCCTAAGGACCCCATTTAAAGTTCTAAAAAGTGCCCAGTCTATCTGCCTACCTGGAAGGGTAAGGTGTCTTAAAGATTTCAGCGGCAGGTGAAGTCAGCTACCACCATGCAGTAGCAACACAACTGGCATTCTTCACTAATGGGCTGGTACTATCAAGCCTAAAGGACATTCTGCCTATCACACAAATGAGTCATGTCTATGAATTTCAATGCTGATGTAATGCCAAGAGGGTAGGCTATACATTCCGATGACTGGCAGATTGTATTAAACAGCATGTCCCTTTAACTAATCAAAATAGGCAAAGTACTGTCCACACCCAACCAGTCTGTGCTTGCAAAACTCAAAACTTAGTGTTGAATATTAAATGTCAGTCTGCAATTAGACAGCACTTGATCAACAATCCTGACTGTGCTAAGAATTATACTAGATAACAAATTTATGATTATCAGTTGGGCTTTCATTGTGGGTAACTTACACATGCTAGAAGCTGTCTGTGTGGAATTTGCACATTCTCCTCATGTCTGTGTGGTTTTCCTCTGGGTGCTCCGGTTTCTTCCCACAATCTGAAGATATGTGGGTTAGGTTGATTGGCCATTCTAAAAAATTGCCCTTTAGTATCCTGAGATGCATAGGTTAGAGGGATTAGTGGGTAAAATATGTAGGGATATGGGGATGGGGCCTGGGTGAGATTGTTGTCGGTGCTGACTTGAGTACAGAATGGCCTCTTTCTGTGCTGTAGGAGTTTTATGATTCTATGACTCTATGCAAAGCTACATATTTTCACACACAGGACCCTGCCCTTCATTAAAAGAAGGAGCATGACCATGATTGTACTTTTTATCAACTTAACAAAAGTTTGGGAGACAGCCATTCTTTGGTTCAGTCCTCATAGCAATGTCTTGATCAATCAGAATCAACCTGCCTTGTTTGAAATTGTTAACTGTTCCCTGGTGCATTTTTTATGTCAATGCCACGACCAAGCAGAGTCTACTTGCCAAGCAATTAGCACTTTCTTCTCACGCAATATAGAATTTTATTCCTTTTGCTATTGGTTTTCTTGCTGATGAGTGCCCGATCAAAAATTTCAACAGCACACCTTTTTATTCAGCACTACTCAAATTATTGATTAATAAATTCCAGCTGTCTTGAACTTGTGTTTCCAGAGCACTGGTCCAGGCCTCTGGATTATTAGTCAAATAACGTTACCATGCTGCAATGGAAATGCCACAGTTGTATTGTAGGGGACACTCTACACCAGCATTTTTTCAGAAATAATACTAAACATGCTCTATTATAATGGCTGTTTACCAAGTTAATATTTACTACAGGAAGAATTCTCACATCATGCCCACAGCTGGTTAGGTGCCAGATGGGAGCGGAGAATTAAGCAAGCACGAGTAATGACAGTCTTGAAATCTACAGGCCAGTTAGCTTAACATCAATAGTGAGAAAGAAATCTGGAAAAGTACAACAGGCACTTGGAAAGGTTTGAATTAATTAAACAGAGCCAACCAGGATAAAGACAGATCATACTTGATCAGAATTCTCCGATCTCACACACGGCTGGAATTCTCCAGTCCTGCTTCTACGAATGGAGATTCTCCAAATTCTCCTTTCTCACTGGCAATGGTGGTGGGGCTTGAACAGCTGGAGAATTCCAGCTGACTAATCCAATTTAATTTTTTGGTGAAGAAGAAACTGAGGTTCCTGGAATAGGAGGGTGAGTGTCAATTGGATAAAAAATGGCTGAAGGGCAGAAAACAGCAAGTCATGGGAGATAGTTGTTTTTTGGACTGGAGGATGGTAAACAGTGAAGGCAGAATTCTCCCATCCTGCCTGCAGATGTTTGGTAGTGGATGGGAACAGAAAATCTTCCAACAGAAAGTTGGAAACCCGCCAATGGCTGGTGGCATGAACATAATTTGTATCTCATGAATGCTCATTAAAACAGCTACCTTCTGGTGTCCCATCAGGTCTTTCAATATTGCACCACACCTGCTTGGAATTACATTGATCAAAGACCATTTGCTAAAGATGGTTCTCCGTTGGCAAGAGACTTTGAGATGAGTGCAATAACTTTTCCCTCAAAGTGTTGTGCTGCTCCTGATGTACTGTACACCACTCTGCTGAGGACATCTTACTCTTACACTCCATCTCCATGCCCAGCAGGTCTCCAGAGAAAGCATTGTACTGCTGGACCCATGGATCCTCCTGTGTCACTGCCTTGGTTTAGTACAATACTTGGGGTAGGGGAGTACAGAGGCTTCATTCTCTTGGTTTCACACACCAGTGTCTATCTGGACAGGACTGTGCTGCAGGAATCAAGCTGCCATCGCAACAAAGGCCCAGAGTGTGGGATACAAGGTGAGGCCAGGATGGGAGGGGCATGGCCTAACAATGATAAGAGGGCATTGTGGAAGGAGGGCTGTGCAAAGTAGGGGGTGACATGTGAAAGGGCACAATGGCAGGCAGAGGAGCAAGGAGCTGGATGAAGAAAACAAATGATTGAAGGAAGAGAGAAGAACAAAGGGAGGAAGTTGGACAAGGCTGTACTGAAAAGCTCATAAACAACAGGGTCAAAGGGATACCACATTATTTACTGGAAGAGGATTCATAATGACTCCAGATGTGATGGATAGAGTTTTTGGTGAGGAATAGTGCCTCAGAGGTGATGGGCTTCAGGAAAGGAAGGGTTAGAATAAAGGATCAGACTGAGTCATCAGGATTCTACTGCCCTGCCCACCAAGGAATTGGGGCAAGGAGTGGACAATGAAAATGTCAGTTGACTTTGGGTGAGATTTTCTAGTATTAGGTTGAGTGAGGCTGTAAAATTCCATCCATTGAGGCTGCTAGCCTTTTCCCTCTCGGTTGCTGACATCGTGCACGATCTGGTGAAGACACATGGGCTGGACAGAGTGACATGAGTGCCTTGGACAAATATTTAAATATGGTGGTGGGAACTTTGAACCGACCAGCTGACGGCAAACAGATGAATCAGTTGCTGACCCACCAAATGTCTCTGAGGGGAATTCACCTGTGTATAGTTGATGAGGTTCCAAGTGCAGAATCTGGCTTTGGATCTCCCATTCTGGTGAGTGAAAAAAGGTGCCGTTGGAACCTCCCAATAGCACACGTAGTCTCAAATGTGGAGAATTCCGCCCTCAGTCACTTGTTGTCTCTAAAATAAATAGCAGCCAAAACTTTATATTACGACAAAATTTCATGTGAATTAATGAATTATTCTTTAAATTAAGCGTAATTGAATAATTTCATTGGAACTGTTAAAAGATTTATGTTAAGATTTATTGCTTAACAATAACTTCTAGTTTTTTTTAAATCCAGAGGTTCTGACAGATCCGATCAGCTATCCTCTTCAAGATCCAGATCTGCAGATGACTCCATACAGTCAGTATCCCAGCATGCAATTCTCTACAATGGCGACACCCCAACCACAAGCACAGTACTCTACCCACAATTACTACCCACAGTATTCACCAGAAGGACATTATTCACCTAACTCATATGAGCTGAGCAAACCACAATACCTGGGCCCCAGTGATGCTGATGCAGCAATACCTGTGATGAAAAGATCTAGACTCAACCATTCATCTTTGCGAATGAAGGGTGAAGAGGAGCTTTGTGTGGTTTGTGGGGACAAAGCTTCAGGGTATCACTATAATGCACTAACCTGTGAAGGCTGCAAAGGTAAGAATGCATTTTTTATATTGCAATGCTTTATCTTCATAATGCTTCACTCATCATCAATGAGACCATAAAACATAGGAGCGGAAGTAGGCTATTTGTCACATCAAGTCTTCTCCACCAGTCAATGAGATAATGACCAATCTGTTGTGATAATCCTCAACTCCACGTTCCCACCTTATCCCCATAACCCTTGATTGATTCCCATCTCAGCCTTGAATATACTTAATGACCCAGTCTCCTCAGCCCTCTGCAGTAATGAATTACACAGATTCAAATCCCTCTGAGAGCCAAAATTCCTCCTCCCCTCTGTCTTAAATGGATGACCCCAATACTCTGAGATTATGCCACGTGATCTTAGACTCTACAACAAAAGGTAACAGCTCTGTGCAGATCATGTCAGGTAGAGAAAAAGGCAATAAGTGTCTGGGCAAAGGTGAGTGACAACGGACAACATCCAGAATATCACCAAGCTGGTCATTTGCCACCTGACTCACCACAGGGACATCTCTGAGCTGATCCTGTGTGCAAGATTCTGTCTATACATAATGGCCAATGAATGGTTGTTGGGAGATTGTCCCAAAACTGTAAAATCCCACCTGAGGTCAACGGACCTTTCCATTGTCCGCCCTCGCCAGCTCTGACTCCCATGACAGGTGGGGCAGTAAAATTCTGGCCCTACATACAAATGTTTGTTTTATTAAATTTGGAAGAACCTTCAGTAAAGTTTTAATGGCAATTATGCACTATTTTGCCCTTTCACAACACTCTGGTGTTACTGTGGCTCAGTGGGTTGCGCATAAATGTAAGGTGGGGACGTCCATGGGATCCTGAAAGTTTTCCTGGAAAACATCGTAAGGGATTTGGTGGCCTACACCAAACATGCCAAGCATAAAACAGTAATGGCTATCGGTGTGGTAAATGCCCTGAAATGCCTGGGCAGATTCTGTATGGCTTCGGTGGTTTTAAGAAATATTGCAACTACCCTGTCAAACCCCTTGAGAATCCTATGTCTCAATAAGATTGCCTCTCATTCTTCCAAACTCCAATGAGTACAGGCCCAAGAAGTATGTTTGTATTCATCCAAATTGTATGTAGAAATTACACAGAAAAGCCTGAAAGCAATAAATTTTAAAGATTTTCAGATATAATAATATAAGAAGTCATGCATAATAGAAGTTTTGCTTGACAGTTTAGTAACTCTGTATAAAGTACTTATTAATGCTTTATAACTGTACCACTATTAAAGGAAATTGCACCAAAATGCAATTAGATTCCTTAACTTTATACAATGGGCCTAAAAATCATGGTTTGTCCATCAATTGCACTTCAGGTAGCACATTATATTTGTGTTTTACAAGATTGCTGCGTGCGGCTGGTACTCTCAGCTGTATTCATTGGTTGCATGCATCCCAGATTCCCAGAAGAACTGGAGCCTCTACAAATGCCAATGCACCGATACAGTGAGAATGTACACTTCTGTCCTGAGTTTGGGTAAGATTATCACTGGCCTGTATAAAACATTAATGCAGCCAGTGTGACCTGGCATTCTTCCATTGATCTTCCTTTTCGATCTTCAAATGAAAAAAGCAAAGGCTTACATTTATGCACCTCCTTTCACAGCTTAAGTTGTTCCAAAGCACTTTACATGAAATGTTGTTATGAGGTAATAGGAAACCCAGCAGCCAATTTGTGACCACCAATCAGACAATCTGTTTCTGTAATGTTGGACAAATATTGGCCAGAACACAGGTAATATATAAACTGCATTTCCTTTTATGGAGTTTTTATGTTCACCTGATAGGTCAGACTTGGTTTAACATCTAATCTGAAAGATAGCATCTCTCCCTCTATAATTCACTAATGTATCAGCTTTGATTTTTGTGCTTAAGTTCTGGATGGGGACTTGGACCCACAATGTTTTGACTCAAATGTGAGAGTGCAGCCCACTGAGCCACAGTAACACCAGAGTGTTGTGGTAGGGCAAAATAGTGCATAATTGCCATTAAAACTTTACTGAAGGTTCTTCCAAATTTAATAAAACAAACATTTGTATGTAGGGCCAGAATTTTACTATCCCACCTGTCATGGGAGTCAGAGCTGGCGAGGGCGGACAATGGAAAGGTCCATTGACCTCAGGTGGGATTTTACAGTTTTGGGACAATCTCCCAACAATCATTCATTGGCCATTATGCATATTATTTATGCATATGAATTATGAATACAAATTAGGAGCAGGAGTAGGCCATGCAGCCCTTCAAATTTGTACCACCATTCAAAAAGATCACAACTGATCTGATTGTGACACTACCTACACATTCTGCCTACCTCCAATAACCTTTGAAAGCCTTGTTAGTCAAGAATCTACCTATCTCTACCTTAGAAATATTCAATGATCCTACCTCCACAGCTCTTGGGAAAGAGATATCCAAAGACTCATAACCCGAAGAGAAAATATTTCTTGTCCTCTCCACCCTAATTGGAGACCCTTTATTGTTCATTAGTTCTAGTCTGTCTAACAAGGCGAAGCACCTTTTCAACATAAAGTAGCCAACAAAACAATGTGTTGTTTGGAGTAGGATATGGGGAATGCAGGAACAGAAATAAGCAATTAATGCAACCCATCATATTTGAAAAAAGGACAACAAGGAATTAATCATTTATATGTAATTGTCTAATTTTCCATTTAGGATTCTTCCGTCGCAGTATCACCAAGAATGCAGTGTACAAATGTAAGACTGGCGGCAATTGTGAAATGGATATGTACATGAGAAGGAAATGTCAGGAATGTCGACTGAAGAAATGCAAGGCAGTGGGAATGCTGGCAGAGTGTAAGTTTTTAACTATCACCAAAACAAAAGTAGATAATTCTCACTAAACAATTATGGCTGACTTTCCTGACACTCAACCAGCATCCATGAGAAATTAGTAAATTTTCAAAATATGAAGAGGAGCTGAAAGGGCAAATAGAGAAAATTTATTTCTGCTTGGTGGGAGCCAAGAACTAGAATCATATCTTAAATATGACAGGCTGGTCATTCAGAGGTGAACATTTTTGGAATTAAGCATGATAGGAATTTGAAGCTCTCTTCTGTAAATGGCAGTTGATGCTAATAATTGAGGCTTTAAAATCTGAGATCGATAGATTTTTTTTGTTATGCAGAAGTGATATGGGGTAAAGGCAGGCTTGTGGAGTCGGATTTTCATCTTTAAGGTAGGAATCATGTGTCAGGCCATTTCCTGACATTGCAATCCCAGCATCTGAGCAGAAATACTCTCTCATGGTGAAGTGGTAAGGGTGTGTGGTAAATTTTTTTTGTTCATTCATAGGCCATTGGCATCGCTGGCTGGCCAGCATTTATTGCCTATCGATAGTTGCCCTTGAGAAGGTGCTGGTGAGCTGCCTTCTTGAATCGCTGTAGTCCATGTTCTGTGAGTTGATCCACAACACCGTTAGGGAGAGAATTCCAGGATTTTGACCCAGTGACAGTGAAGGAACGGCAATATATTTCCAAGTCAGGATGATCAATGGCTTGGAGGGGAAGTTGGAGGTGGTGGAATTCCCATTTATCTGCTGCCCTTGTCCTTTTGGATGGAAGTGATCATGGGTTTGGAAGGTGCTGTCTAAGGATCTTTGGTGAATTGCTGCAGTGCAACTTGTAGATAGTATACACTTCTGCTCCTGAGCATTGGTGATGGAGGGATTGATTGTTTGTAGATGTGGTGCCAATCTAGCAGGTTACTTTGCCCTGGATGGTGTCAAGCTTCTTGAGTGTTGTTGGAGCTGCACCCATTTAGGCAAGTGGGGAGTATTCCATCATACACCTGATTTGTACCTTGTAGATGGTGGATAGGCTTTGGGGAGTCAAGAATTGAGTTACTCGCCACAGTATTCCTAGCCTCTGACCTGCTCTTGTAGCCACTGTATTTATGTGGTGAGTCCAGTTGAGTTTCTGGTCAATGGTAACCCCAATGATGTTGACAGTAGGGGATTCAATGATGGTTACACCATTGAACGTCAAAGGGTGGTGGTCAGAATGTCTCTTATTGGTGATGGTCATTGCCTGGCATTTGTGTGGCACGAATGTTACGAGCCACTTGTCAGCCCAAGCCTGGATATTGTCTAGATCTTGTTGCATTTGAACATGGACTGCTTCAGATCTGAGGAGTTGTGAATGGTGCTGAACATGTGCAATTATCGGCAAACATTCCCACTTCTGACCTTATGATGGAGAGAAGGTCATTGATAAAGTAGCTGAAGATTGTCTGGCTTAGGACACTATCCTGAGGGACTCCTGCAGAGGTGTCCTAGAGCTGAGATGACTGACACCCATTGATTCCAGTTTTGCTAGGCTCCTTGTTGCCACACCTGTTTGAATGCGGCCTTGATGTGAAAGACTGTCACTCTCACTTCACCTCTGGAATTCAGCTCTTTTGTCCATGTTTGAACAAATACTGTGATGGGGTCAGGAGCTGAGTGACTCTGGCGAAACCCAAACTGGACGTCCCTGAGCAGGTTATTGCTGAGCAGGTGCTGTTTGATTGCACTGTTGATGACCCTTTCCATCACTTTGCTGATGATTGAGAATAGACTGAGTGATAATTGGCCGGGTTGGATTTGTCCTGCTTTTTGTGTACAGGACATACCTGGGCAATTTTCCATATTGTTTGGTAGATGCCAGTGTTGTAACTGTATAGGGAGAGCTTGGCTAGGGGAGTGACAAGTTCTGGAGCACAAGTCTTTAGTACTATTGTTGGAATGTTATCAGGGCCCATTGCATTTGCAGTATCTAGTGCCTCCAGCCGTTTCTTGATATCACGTGAGTGAATCAAATTGGCTGGAGGCTGACACCTGAGGTGCTGAGGACCACTGGAGGAGGCCGAGATGGATTATTCACTCAACACTTCTGGCTGAAGATTGTTGCGAATATTTCAGCCTTATCTTTTGCACTGATGTGCTGGGCTCCACCATCATTTAGGATGGGGATATTTGTGGAATCTCCTTCTCCAGTGAGTTGTTTGATTTTCCACCACTATTCATGGTTAGATGTGGAAGGACTGCAAGGCTTAGGTCTGATCCGTTGCTTGTGGGATCACTTAGCTCTGTTTATCACTTGCTGTTTATGCCATTTGGCATGCAAGTAGTCCTGTTTTATAGCTCCATTAGGTTGACACAGCATGGCTCCTGGCATGCCTTCCCGCACCCTCCATTGAACCAGGGTTGATCCCCTGGCTTGATGGTAATGATTGAGTGGGGGATATGCTGGGCCGTGAGGTTGCAGATTATGCTGGAGTACAATTCCGCTGTGGTTAACAGCCCACAGTGCCTCATGGATGCCCAGTCTTGAAATGCTAGATTGGTTCCAAGTCTGCCCCATTTAGTGCAGTGATAATGCTACACAACACGATGGAGGTTATTCTCAATGTGAAGGCAGGACTTTGTCTCTACAAGGACTGTGCGGTGGTCACTCTTACTGATACTGTCATGGACAGATGCATCTGCAGCTGGCAGATTGGTAAGCATGAGGTCAAAGATGTTATTTCCTCTTGTTAGTTCCATCACTACCTGCTGCAGGTCCAGTCTAGCAGTTATATCCTTTAGGACCTGACTAGCTTGATCAGTGATGCTGCTGCCGAGCCACTCTTGATGGCGAACATTGAAATCCTCCATCCAGAGTACATTTTTTGCCCTTGCCACCCTCAGTGCTTCTTCCAAGTGTTGTTCAACATGGTGGAATACTGATTCATCAGCCGAAGGAGGATGGTATGTGGTAACCAGTACGAGGTTTCCTTGCCCATGTTTAACCTGAAGCCATGAGACTTCAGGGTATTGCTTGACTAGTTTCTAAGACAGCTCTCCCAACTTTGGCAGTAGCTCCCAGATGTTAGTAAGGAGGGCTTTACAGGGTCAACAGGGCTGTTTGTTTTGCTGTTGTCTTTTCCGATGCCTAGGTCACTGCCAGGTGGACCGTCTGGTTTCACTTCTTTGTTGAGATTTTGTAGTGATTGTTTCAACTGAGTGGCTTGCTAGGCCATTTCAGAGGGCAGCTGAGAATCAAACACATTGCTGTGGCTCTGGAGTCACATGTAGGCCAGGCCAAATCTGTAGGCAGATTTCCTTCCCTAAAGGATATTAGTGAACCATGGACTGTTAGCAGCGGAATCAGGGTGAATGGATGCCAAGGGGAGCAGATTAGAATTAGTTCATTGGGACACTTTGAACAACAATCCTGCAGATACTTCCTAACTATCATTCTTCTGTCCCCTCAATTCCGCACTCCCCGCAAACCTCCACATTACCACTTACCAACGCAATAACTTTCTGCCATAGTGCTGCACTATTCCTAATGCACTGTTTACTACTTTGTTGGGGCAAATGGGTTCCTGCTGTCCATCCCCAGGCCAAGCTGGTCTTTATGGACAGCAGTGAGCTGCTGAACCCATGGACCCTCCTATGTCACTGAATCGGATCAGTATTGTACCTGGAATTGGTGAATAGAAGGATCTCGTTGCCCTTGGTGCCACACAGCAGTGTCTATCTGAACAGGACTGTGCAGGATTCATGCTGCCACCAAACAAAGGTCCAAAATTTTTCTGGACAACGTGATGTGATGCATTTTGGTAGGTCCAATCCAGATGGAAGCTATAAAATAAATGACAGGACCATCAAGAACATAGACAGACAGAGAGAGAGGTCTGGGAGTACAGGTCCACAGATCATTAAAAGTGGTCGTACAGGTGAAAAGATGGTGAAGAAAGCATATGCAATGTTTGACTTCATAGGCTGAGGCATCGAGTATAAAAGTTGGCAAATTATGTTTCAGTTATGTAAAATGTTGGTTAGGCCACATTTGGAATACTGAGTCCAATCCTGGTCAGTACACTACAAGAAGGACATGGAAGTTTTGGAGGGAGTACTGAAAATGTTTACCAGAATGTTGCCTGGTATTGAGGATATTAGAATGAGAAGACACTAAATAAACTAGGATTGTTCTCCCTGGAAAGACCTAGGCTGAGGGGCGACTTGATAGAAACTTATAACATGATGAAGGACATAGAAAAGGTGAAGAGTTGGAAGCTTTTCTCCTAGGGCAGAAATGACAATTACAAGGGGCACAAGTTCAAGGTAAGGGGGGTGGGGGGGGGGCGGTGGGAAATTCAGTAGAGATGTGCAGGATAAGTTTTTTTACACATAGGGAAGGTGGGGACTGGAATGCACTGCCAAGTGAGGTGGTTGAGGCAGATACGTTAAATGACATTTAAGACTTATCTGGATAGACACATGAACAGGCCATGACTAAAGGGATACAGGTGGTTGATCTAGATAGGACAATGTCATCAATGCAGGCTTGGTTTTTTGGATGGAGCACAAGATTAGGTCGGGGACTGAGGAGGGTGCAAAGTTTATGCACCTCCTGACACCCCATGGACTTCCAGCACCTGACTCCTCCATTACCTTCCTCCAACCTCTCTGGCAAACCATTGCAATCCATTCAAATTCAATTCACATCCATTTTCGACACAAAGAATATCATGCTAGGAAAAAGTGGCTGGGAAGATACCAAACTGCTTGACACTGAGTCCAAATCTGATTTTTTGGCCTTTGCTTTATTTTCTGGCCTCACCACTTTAGTCGACTAGCACAGCAGGGCAGAAAGAACATGCCCAATGTCTCAGATTGGCACAGACTATTCTCAATTTGACCTTCCAATCATAAATTCTACTCCTGAAAGATTACCTATTTACACCTCTGTAACATTCTATACGTGAGCAAATTCTACTGTTTTCAACCTTAATATTTAAAATGAAGATTTTGGGAAGGGGTTAAGACATCATTGAAAGGTGACTTGTAAAAGTCAACAAGCTTCAAACCAGGGCACGGTAGAAGTATACCAAAGAAAGTAAGACAGGTGATTCAAGACTGGAGATGGGAAATAGAATTGCTGGGATTGGGGAAAAAAGAGGAAGAAAAAAACATAAAGTATTCCAGAATCAAACAAAAAAAAACTAGTGCAGCAGGAGAAAAAGTAAAGACACACAGATAAGAAAAGATGAAGAGGAGGAAAGAATGAAGTTAGGAATGGGAGGAGTAGAAGACCTAAAAGGGGGAAAATAATTCACTGGAAGAAAAAAAAGGCATTTTTTTAAAGACTGATGAGTGTTTTTTGATGCTTGTCTGATGAGTGAGTGCCTGCAAGTGGACATAATTTCCACGTGAGACACTCCTGGTTACTCCCTTGTTAGTGGTCTGCGGGGTGACCTTGGTTTTGGATGAGCAAGATGAAATTTCAGACAGACCATAGGGTATTTTCATCCCTTCAGCAAACTAGATAAATGTGGATGAGGAAGAGAGAAAAGAAGCCAGGTTCCAGAGTGTCTAGTGTTTTCTCACTGGCGCTGCTTGAAAATGAGACCTGCAGCTTCTTATTTGACCAAGCAAGACGTCTACAGCAACACATGGCTTAGAGTTATCTTGTTCTGATCAGTCTCTAACAGGTGAAAGGTATACTGTAACAAAGCATCATGGCGACTCAGATGGATAAAGGCTGACTGTTCATAAGAGAATGAAAAGAGAAAGTGGTTGGTCTTTATTACTAAATATTTTACTTTTATTGTAGATAATGTTTTAGTATTTATTATATTCTTCCAGGTTTGCTGACAGAAATCCAATGTAAATCTAAACGTTTGCGGAAAAACACTAAGCAAGTCATGGATCTTTTCTGCAACATAAAGGTGGAGGAAGATGGGGTTGACAGCAAACAGGTTTCATCTACAACCAAAGCTGGGAAGGTAAAATGATTTGGGTTCAGTATGAGAAAGATCTCACTGTATATCTTCTTGTAATGATATTCCTAATTTCAAAAGGTATTATTTCTGTGAAGCATGAGGAACCAAAGCAGTTATACATCGATTTGTGCATCCATAAGTATGCTCTTCACATTTGCACATTTCCCATGGGCTTGATGCTGTTGTACAAAACTCAGATGTGTACTCTGATGCTCTTAGAAAGATATCATTAGCATTGTACATAGCCATTCTTTAACTGTGGCATAGCTGTTTGGTCTCCATTTTTACAATGGCTTTTTAGATTACATCTCAGTGAAGTACTTAGCAACACTTTGCTACTGTAACCTGTTTAAAAATGCAGGTTCTTGTTGCTGTTCATATGTCGGGCTGTTACTGTTTCCAGAATGAAAGTTCTCCAACAGCCAGTCACAGCCTGACTGCCCTGTGGTCTGGTTGAAGTTTTGACTTGCTCACTGGCTCCTTTGCATGGTCCACCTCTTATTCCACTGTTACCTATCCATATCAATTGCCTGGTTATGCAGCATAAAGCAGGCCATTATGATCCTATACACTTTTATAAATTGACATTCTGTTTCTGAATGTCAGTGGTGCTCCCAGTGGTTACTCGAGTGGACATATCAGTTTCATTATATCTCTTGCCAACATCATTTGATTGTGTTCGTAATGGTGTCATTAACCATGGCATGAGTGAGTCTTCAAAATTCCCAAGCAGCCAGCCTGTTGAGCCTTCCCCTTTTTCAATCAAGGATGGAATGTGGATCTTGTGAGGGTGAAGGCTGTGTGCAGGATGCCAGAGACTTCACCATTCATTTGCACAATTTTGTGTTGATAATCATATACCAGCCAGGAATTAATGGAAAAAAATTCATTTTTATTCATGTGAAAGGAACATTATTTTGCATGGACATCTACAGGTCCATGTGACTTACATTAATCACAACACAATAAGAAATAGGTATCTTAAAATAATTCCTTGGTAACTATTGTCTCAGTATAATCAACAATATGGCAGATCTTCAAAAATTAATACATGGGTGTGACTTATAAATAATTGGCCTGATTCACCAACTTTGTTTGTCACTGGTGGGAATTCCAATAACTGAATCAGGCATTGGGGCTAATTTGGGATTCCTGCTGGCAGCAAACACACCGGGGCCCAGAGCACATGAAACCCAATGATGATGCAAAACCTCTTTTACATGTTGTTGGCAGCTTGAAGCCTGATTATAAGCCCTCCCGCAATGTGGGCTTTGGTGTAGGTCCTGACAAGTGTAGACCTGGTGCACTGGATCCTAGGGAGGGCAAGGAGGTAAGTGCTCTGGTCAGGTAGCCCTCTGCTGCTGCCAGGTGACCCTCTTCGACAGACGAGGTACCCAAAGGCACCTAGGGGTTTGGGGAGATCTGGCTGGGGGCAAGTGGTTGACTTTGGGATTCTCCCCTGGGATGGGGTCTTGTGGCTGGTGTGTCCTACTAGTCGTGGGAAACCTGAAGATCACTTTTGGAATAGTGATTATAGGCAGCTTTCTGATTATAATCTTCATTTTTCTCTGTGTATCGTGAAAACTTTGAAATTACCTAGTAAATTTCATCTCCATGCCCCCCACTGCAGACTCTGTTTCTGCAGTCTGGCAGTGGAAAAGGGACCTCGTTTCTCCCCCTTGGAGTCCACCGCACCAGATCAGGGTGTCACTGGCCAGTGTGTCAGTGCTAGGCTGCAAGGGGCAATGCAAAGTTTGCACTGCCAAGGAGCAGGACCAGGAGGACGGCCTGATGCAGGTGGGGAAGGCGGAGGAAAGAGTCCTGAGGAGGTGGAGCCTAGGAGGACTCTATTGGTATCTATGTCTGATGGGGGAGTCAGGTTACCCTTGTGCTTGCATGGTGTTGGTGGGGAGTGATGGTGGGAGGGGAGTGGTGATCCATTCTCAGTGGTAGTGGAGTTGGGGGTGCTTGCCGCTCAGTGTAGGGTCACCTTTTCCATTGTGGGTGGAAGGGGACCTGTCTATGAATGCTGAGATTGGGGAGACCTTTAAAAATGGCGTCTCAATCTCCAAAAAGCTGAGCTGGCAGGTGTGATTTCTATGATGCATGGATTTGCGTTGAATGGGTGGGTGAATCTCACCTGACAAGCACTGCTAATGCCCGCAGGAAACATTCCTGTTTTCCTGCTGGCATGGTTACCTAGAATGCAGTCTGGTGAATTGTGCCCAACGAAATCAGAAAGCAGGTGAGGTTCCTTTGATTTCTCACAGGGCAATCTCATACTTATGCATTACTGTGATTTCCATTTCTCTCTGTCACCACACAGAATCCTAACTGTCAGAATAAGTAAATCAGTGCTTCAAGGCATAATGCCATCGAATGCATCGGAAGATTCGGAAGATCACATTAACAGCGCATAAACCTAACTCTATACCTCTCCATAATTCATCTAGTTTAGATAAGGACTGACAAATCTGAACTGGGACAATCTGAATATTTTTCTATTTCTTGTACAGATCCAGGAGAGAGTAGAGTTCACTACTGAACAACAACAGCTCCTTGAATACATTGTAGAAGCTCATCACAAGTACCGAATACCCCAAGAAGCAGCAAGAAAATTTGTATGTATTGAAATGCAATTTTTTTTTACAAATTAAATGTTGAAGCTGCAAAATAACTAGAATTGTATCCCATTCTTTTGGTCGTGTAAAGACCAAATAAATGTGAAATTCATTTTTATTTTTCATTGTTACATGCATGCTGACATATATAATAAAGTTTTATAACTGAGTATGTTTTGTTTTTGTCTGGACAGTGCCTGAAAATAGGCAGGGGGATTGCTGTGCAGGATTATGTCATACCCATTGTTTCTGATGCAGGTAGCATGCAAACTTATGCTGCCTGCGAATTTTACTGGTTATAGTATGCAGCCAGTGGAAGGCACTGTTGAATTGCTGCATGCCTGAGCACGGGATGAAAATTGTGAAAGGTTAGCTTAAGTTAAAACTAGCCTGCAGTACTTGTAGCAGGAGCAGGTGCTACAGTCATTCCAAGAGGGATTTTATGAACATGTAGAGTTTCCAAATCAATTTCATCGTCCTCTTTTTACTTCTCCATCTTAAAAACAAACTAATCAATATTTTCAATGACCTCAGGCTGGTTAAGTTTAATAGAGTCACAGGGGTTTACAGCATGGAAACAGGCCCTACGGCCCATGCCACCCTTTTTTTTAAACCCCTAAACTAATCTCAATTGCCCACATTTGGCCCATATCCCTCTATACCCAGCTTACCCATGTAACTGTCTAAATGCTTTTTTAAAAGACAAAATTGTACCTGCCTCTACTATACCTCTGGCAGCTTGTTCCAGACACTCACCACCGTTTATGTGAAAGAATTGCCTCTCAGGACAGTTTTGTATCTGTCCGTTCTCACCTTAAACATATGCCCTCTAATTTTAGACTTTCCTACCTTTGGAAAAAGATATTGACTATCTAGCTGATCTGTGTCCCTCATTATTTTATAGACCTCTATAAGATCACCCCTCAGCCTTCTATGCTCCAGAGAAAAAAGTCTCAGCCTATCTAGCCTCTCCTTATAACTCAAGCCATCAAGTTCCAGTAGCATCCTAGTAAATCTTTTCTGCACTCTTTCTAGTTTAATAATACCCTTTCTATAATAGGGTAATTAGAACTGTACATGGTATTCCAAGTGTAGCCTTACGAATGTCTTGAAAACTTCAACAAGACGACCCAACTCCTGTGTTCAGTGTTCTGACCAATGAAACAAAGCATGCTGAATGCCTTCTTCACCACTCTGTCCACCTGTGACTTCACTTTCAAGGAACTATGAACCTGTACCCCTAGACCTTTTTGTTCTGTAACTCTCCCCAACACTCTACCATTAAGTCTTGCCCTGGTTCAGTCTACCAAAATGTATGATCTTGCATTTATCTAAATTAAACTTCATTTGCCATTCATCAGCCCACTGACCCAATTGATCAAGATCCTGTTGCAATCAGAGATAACTTTCTTCACACTGTCACTATGCCACCCATCTTGGTGTCATCTGCACACTTTCTAACCATGCCTCCTACTTTCTTATCCAAATAATGATATAAATGACCCAGCACTGATCCCTGAGGCACACTGCTGGTCACAGACCTCCAGTTTGAAAAACACCCCCTACAACCACTCTCTAGCTTTCGTCATCAAGCCAATTTTGTATCCATTTAGATACTTCACACTGGATCCCATGAGATTTAACCTTATGCAACCTACCATGCGGTACTTTGGCAAAGGCCTTGCTAAAGTCCATGTAGACAATATCAACTGCACTGCCCTCATCTACCTTCTTGGTTACCCTTTCAAAAAACTCAATCATATTTGTGAGACATAGGTATAAATAAGCCTGCATCTTTATTGACTTGTCAGACAACACAGCACTGCAGTAAAAATGCCACTCCTTCTCAAATGTTTCCCAACTATCCATAATATTTTCAACAAAGATGAGAGGGTCAATACGACGAAGCCCTTGTGCTATACTGCCAACTTCTGACACCATGTGAATGCGTCAGTTTCTGGAATCACTGACTGCAAGGATTTTCAACAAAGAATAGTTTATTTACTAGCTTAGCTACTTCAACACTTGTGCTCTGCCCGCATTCCTGGGGATAACTCCTGTGCTCCGCCCAAGTGACCACTTGGTCTATATCTTCCCCATTTAGTTGGAACACCCGGCACCATAAGATATAACAGTATGTGCAATAAGAAACTATGTACAGACCATTGTGTAACATACAAACATACAAGTTAAATGAGTTAACCATGCATAACTATTTACATATACTGTGAGGCACAGATTGAGCTGTTTGCAGCTGGTGCATAGCCCATCACATCTCCTCTACCCCCTCTGTTGGAGAAAGATGAAATTCAAAAGTCAGTTCTAGGCTAGGTGGTAATAAAGTCCTACAATCTCACGTTTGGTTTGATCTGTTTGCTCAGGCACCCTGAGTGTGTGTTTATGCCAGTTGGTGGTGGGAGAGCATATCTCTGGCTGGTATCCTGAATGTGGACGACCTGGAATATTTCATCAGCATGTTTTATGTTTGCAGGGCTCATTGCATTGGCCTCTGGAGTAGGTTGCATGTCCAACGGTGTAAGGGGCCTGTTTCATAGGTCTGATGACTGAAGTGCTGTATAATCTGTTGGTGCTGGTTTGAATAGCTAACTATAGGAGGAGACGGTGTACATAATGTGCACCGTGTGAGATTACCATGTAACTGTTTGGTTGTGGGGTGTGGCTGTGTGCCACTGTGAAATGGTCATTGCCAATTGCAGTCTGAATCTTGACCATTTGACCAGATGTTAGAGGGCTGAATCTGTGGGAATCTCAATCATAGTGCGATCTGCTTCTCAGTCTATGTTACATGAGGACTCACTGCATTGGCTTCTGGAGTAGTTTGCGTGAAACGTTGGTTTCAAGTTTGGGCTACAGCAGAGCCTTAGCAATAGGAGTCATGGTCCTGGGACACCTAGAAAAGAGTGGTTGTGCTGACTAGGACAGGCCTTGACTTGTTGGATTTCACAGACTGATGGTGCAGCACCGTAGTCTGTGCGATCTGGTGAACATTTCTCTAGTAGATGCTTCTCTAGAACAAACCATTCATACTGCCAGGCTGTTTGACTGTGGGCAAAGGGAATCGCTCATGATATGCTCAAAGACCCGTGTGTGTAAAGTTGCAGAATTCAGTGGAGCTGAATTGGCGAGTGTTGTCTGTCAAGAGCCTTTGAGGGATGTATCTCTTGAGTCCGATAATGACTGTTGTTATCATCATATTTGGCAGGTAGTCAAGTTCAAACCACCCAGGATATGAATCAACTAAGATTAGGTGTTGTTTACCATTCCATTCAAACAAGCTGTGAATGACCATGGGAGGTCCGAGACCTCCTGTAAGTACAAGGGTTCTTTTGTTTGATGCAGTTTGAGTACATTAGATGGTGCAGATCTGGAGACTTTCTTTTCCATGTCTGCATACATAGAGGGCAGGTATAGTGATTCTTTGTATCTGGTTGTTTCCAACCTGTGGTACCCTTGGTGAAGTTGTTAGGTGTAGTACCTGTGAAGAGATGGAGGGATGATGACTCGCTGGCCATGTAGTATCAGTTGATCCTATTGGTTAGTTCAGCTCTGATGATGAAGAATGTGCAGAGCTTGTGGAGAAGCTCCTTGAGGACTCTGGCCAGTCCCTTCATGATGATTTTGTGTAGTTGTATGCGTGCGATGTCCACTTATGACACCTTTGAGTTTCTGAATTTGACAAGAGGACAGCATCTCTACTGCCATGATATTGATGTTTTCCTCGCCTGTTCTGTATCGGGTAGAAAGGGCATCAGCATAGTACAGCTCCTTACCACATGTGTAGATGAACCTGAGATTGTAATTATTGCAGCATTAGCATCATGCATTGCAGCCATGCAGACAGTGCGGAAAGGCTTTTTTAAGATAGGTATGAGTGGCTGATGCCCTTTCTACCTAATACAGAACAGGCAGATGGTGAGGAAAACATCAATATCATGGCAGTAGAGGTGCTGTCCTCTTGTCAAGTGGCTGATGATCAATTTCAACCCTTACAAGATGACTATGTATGAACTTATAAAATTTCTAACAGATGAAGACTAGAGCGAAGGGTTCCTTTTGATCCATGCATGGTGAGTCTCAGTGTCAGTGAAGGCTTTTGGTGCAAAGGTTATTGGTCTGCCATTCTGGATGCAAATTGCACTAAGTCTGTGCTGGGAGCCTTTGGCTGATATGAGTATAGGTGTTTGAATGCCACAGTATTGTACCACCGGGACTACAAGTGCCTGTGTGAGTCTGTTGAAGACTGCTGTGTGGTGCTCCTGCCAACACCATTTGAAGTCCTGGTGGAGGAGCTGATAAAGAGATCCAGTGACCTCACTATTAGAAGGAATGATTTTAGAAAGATAACTAGTCATTCAAAGAAAATGCTATAAAATGTGCTTGTCCACAGGAATAACCAAATGTCGGATGACCATTGTCTGGAACAGTCTTTACACCAGCAGCTATTAATGAATGACCCACGTTAAAAAACCTGACTGAATATGAATCTGCATTTCACAGGGTTAAGCTTCAGCTGTATGATCTGATTCTGTTGATGTTGAGATAAAGGCATGTATCATGTTCTTGCAATAATACACCCCAAACAAGGATGTCATCAGCAATGACCTTGCAAGGTTAACCTGTGAAGACTTGCTCCATGCATTGCTGGAAAACCTCACTGTCCGTGGAGTTTCTACAGGACACATGAAGAAAATGATATCAGCCGACCGGAGATGTGAACTTGGTCAGCTCTGAGGATTCCTCTGCCAGAACCCACATTTTGCATCGAGAATGCTAAACAACTTAGTATTTAGCATATCTGCTATCATCTAAGAGTGATGAAGTCTGAGCAGCTTAAGTGTCTTGGGTCAATACGTACCCTGACTGTTCCATTTTTTTTACTGCAGCCACCATTGCTGAAACCCATTCTGTGTCTGTAGCAATGATAACACTTTGTATTGTCATCCAATGAAGTTCGTTGAAACTTTCTGCTTTCATGGCTACCAGTAACTCTTCTCGGAGCACAGACTGTGGTCTGAATCATTTAGTCTTGTGATAAATAACTGGCAGCTTACCAGTGATGTCACAGATTAAAAGGTCTTTGTATTCTGTCATCTCTGGGGCAGTTGTTGTAGAACATATAATTGTGGACCACGTTGAATGAACCCCAATGTAATGCTGTCCCAAAGACCTAGTCATGGCCTTACATTCTGGTCGATTATATGAAACTTAAACCTGTGTGCAGTGGAGGGTAGCTACACCTTCAGTGTGGATGGTTTATTCATCACAAGCCATGAGATCTGCCCAGGTGCTGGGGTCTGATGCTGAATATGGGTCTATTCAACTTCCCTTGCCTCCAGTGGTAATCTTTACCTTCAGTGTTGTGTTACTGCAAATGATATTGAGGGTGATGAAGACCTCACCCTTTACTGTGACAGTGTTGACGCTCTCATATTATAATGTTGTTGGAGGCTCCGTGGCTTTGTTGCATTGGTTGAGCTCCAATACATTCACTTTACTGACACTCCAATCCATGGAGGACTGAACAGCTGCCATGTTGCTGATGGCAGAGGAGGGCTGCTGTGGTTTCAATTTGCAGCGAAGGGATTCCATTTCCCACATTCTTTGCAGCTTTTAACATATGCAAAACCGAATATGTTCTTTTTGGAGGGTGATGGCCACTGCATTTGGAAAAAGGTGCACCATGTACTGCAAAAACTTCTGTTCCCCGACTAAAGTCTCTGCTCTTTCCTGATTGTTTGAATACACAATGGCTGCTTGTTACATTGCGGGGTGACTCAAACAGAAGCTGTTTAATGGGCTTCCCACTGGCCACGACCTCAGTGAATCTCCTGCTGCTAACTTTCTGGTGCAATCTGCTCTGCGCCAGAAATCAGCAAGGAGCTGTGTAAATTATTTAAAATAGAATTTGCATATCATTAGTGGGTCTGGGACTGCAGTCTCTGGGCCCACTAGTCTCTTCCCCACACCCCCCCAACCTTTCCCCACTCCCCCCCAACCTCTTCCCACGCCCACCAGAGTGTTTCGCACCAGCAGGGTTTACAGTAATTCCCCACTTGCAGGGACCTACCGGCCCAACCCCACTGGAATGAAGAGGGACCATGTTGGCTCCCCAGGAGATTGGAGGCAAGGGGAGATACCTCATGGTCATTGCCAGCTTGGCAGTTCCAGCCCGGCCCTCTGGCACTGCCCAAGGGGCAAACTGCAAATGCTCAAGGGACAGCTTGGCACTGCCCAGTGGTCTGTGCCCAGGAGCAGGACCTAATGGGGGCAGGACCTATGGGACGGAGGCCTCTGGGAGAGATTGGTGGGGATGGGGGGGTTCCTGCTGTCGCTTTGCACTCTGCAATGACAGAGGGAGAAGGAGGGTAGCCAGCAATCAGGGCTGGCCATCAGTGGTCCGGGAGACCAGCAATTGTGTCGTTTGAGGGGGGGGGGGGGGGGGGGGGGGGGGGTGCGGCGAGAGGGGTCACACGGCCAGCATTGTAGGATTATGGGGCTGGCCAGCAATCAGGCTGACCAGCAAGCGGGAGGCTGGCAGTGCGAGGCTACTGCGCATGTACTGATCTCGGCTCTGACAGATTAGTGCATGGGCAGTGGCCCGCTCAGCGTTTTGCTGCTGGCCTCTCTAGTGGGAATAGTCCTTGCCCACAGATATTTCATGAGATTCACACGAGAGCACTCTGCAGTGCGCAGAACATGGGTGATTCATTTTGAAAAATCTCACTAAAAAAATCAGCAGGATTTACTCCAGTTTTTACGTGAATTCAACACTTATAATTTTTTTGGGGGAATCCCACCCTAGGTCTTTCTCACGCAGCAGGTGCTTGGGGGCTAAGTCATTAAGAATTCCACAAACCATTCGGTCCCTGATTAATTCATCAGTGACAGTTCCAAACGTACATTTCTTTGCCAATGGTTTCAAGGTGGACATGTAATATTGTATTGATTCATCTGCTCTTTGGTTTGTTGAATTGAACACATCTATTGAGGATTTTTTTTATCAGTAGGCAGGTATTCTCATTTTTTTTAAAGATTATTTCAGGGTCCTCGTTTTCCTCCTCCATCTGGAAAAAAAAGACTTGGATTTTTTGATTGTCTTGGGGCCAGCTAAGTTTACTAGAATATAAGCCTTTACCTTTTTTAACTTGTCAGACAATGCAACATTGCAGTAAATATGTCACTCTTTCTCAAACGTTTCCCAATTATTGATAATATTTTCAATGTGGCAAACTCCTTGTGCCATTCTGCCAATTCCTGACATCATGTAAATGTGTTGGGTTCCTGACAGCACGGACTTTCAACAATGAGTAGTTTGTTCACTAGTTTGGCAAATATATCAGCATTTGTGCTCTGGCCAGGCTCCCGGGGATGACTCCTGAGCTCCCACCTGATTACCTCTTTTGTAGCCATGTCATCATCTTTTCACCTGACAACTTGGTCCACAGATTTGACCTGGAGAATTCACAAGAATGGGACAGCATGGCAGAGAGCAAACTCCCAGATTTTCCAATGTTGCACTGGAGGCCATCCTGCAGGATTTGGAGAGGGAAATCGGTGTCAGCCATCCACAGGGGGCTAGGAGACCCTTCAGACAAACTTTGCAAAGATTGTCGGTCCTTCATAAAGATTGTCTGGAGGGCCTCCTGTCCAGCTGCAAACAAATCACATCACTCTCTTTCCAGCTCTTGCACCAAGGACTCCTGAACTAGACAGCTGTGGCAGTCAATGCTTATGGTGAAGCCCAGAGGAACTGATGCAGTATTGTAAAAACTTCCATGACTTCACACAAGTGGACATGGTCACTGAATTCAATGCCATATCCCACCAGCTGCTTTACTAGTCTCACAAACTGCTCAATTCACCACACCCCATCATCACCCCCCCCAACAATCTGTATTATGACTCATATCTAACAGTCATAGCTTCACCTCACCCTCATATATTTGGTGCTGTTGCAAGCCTCAAATCCATATCCTGCAGCATACGCACTAACAGCTATTCAACCAAGACAACTACATCATCTAAGTGTATTGCATCACACTCACTGGCGCACATCCCTCTCTCTTGCAGGACAAGGTGACACATAACCAGAGACAGCAGGATCTATGAGATAGGCATGACTGCGTGGCCTTACCCCAATGGAAGAGATGGTGTTTATCATCATTGGATCCTAAAACCATTACTAGCTGTAAAATAATTTTACCCTCATTCCTAATCCTGCCTCTCACCTTCTATTTCTCTCCCATCCCATAATCTCTTTTGATTTACAAGGTGCAGAGGACGTAAGCATGCACTAAAAATAGAAAATGGTGAAAATCATCAGCAGGCCAGTCAGCGTCTGTGAAGAGAAAAGCAAAGTTAATATTTCAGGTCAATTACCTTGTCAGATTTCAAGCATCCACCAAACAGTGCTGTTGAGTGATTGGAAGCATACACTCTTGCACCCCAACCTATCCTTGCACCCTTCTCCTTCCAGATACCCAAGAACTGCAGGCTGGCCAGCCAATGGTGGAACAGCAGGAGGTATTGAGCACAAAGCCAATGAGGAAGAAGAAACTATAGAAGTTGATGATTCAGTTCCAGAGAAATACTGAAATAATAACATACCAGATAATGTAGTTAAAGGAAAGAAGACTCCATCCACGTGGCTTGTGCTGGCTTCATCAGAAAACAAATTAAATAATAGTAGCCACCTATTCCCAAAATAGACCAATAAAAGATTTTTCTCTCCCATCTTCAAACAAGAACAAATCAATGTTTAGCTTTTACCCTTTGTTTGGTGCCCAAGAGAATATTGTTGATAAACTTTAAAATCTTAAAAATATTTGGATGAACATTTGAAATATTTAAGGATATGGGACAAATGCAGGAAAAAGGGATTAGCGTGCCTTTAGTGGTTTATTATTGTCAGTGCAGATGCGATGGACCAAGGGATCTTTTCTGGGCTGTAAGCCTCTATGATGTTAAAAATCAAATAGCTGCTTCAATTTGACAGCAGGTACCCATATCAATGACATAATGACATCTGATAACAACCTTACCTGTGGCATTTTTAGAAAAATCTGCCTCTCACAGTTTGGACTCTTCAACAATCAACAAATATCTACCATGTAAAATATCTACCATCTCACATGGATAGAAGATGCTGATAATGGTTCTGAATGGTCTATGTATTGGTATGTACCTTGAATAATGTCAAATGCTGGGGATGGAAGATTGCTGAATAAAAAATGCTGCTGTCCATTGTAAAAGCATGGAATGTACTATAGATTTCTCAGTGTACAGGATTTACGATCATTTACATTTTTTACTGTAACACTTGTGGAGAAAATATTCAACATACATTATATTTTTCTTCTGGGATTATGATGATGAATCTTACTTTGAAAGAAAATACTTTGTGCTGAACCTTTGTATCTTTATGATTTAGCTGCTGGAACTTGCAAACCCTGTGGAAGATTTTCTTCGGCTCACGGAGAATGCTACACTACACGTTGAAGTATTAGTGGAGTTTACCAAAAGATTACCAGGTGAGAAGGGTTCAAATTTTTTGTGTTATATTACACCTGTAGATAACTTTTCCACATTTAGGTTTTAGGTTTAAGTTTATTTATTATTGTCCAAGTAGGCTCACATTAACACTGCAATTAAGTTACTGTGAAAAATCTCTAAGCTCCATACTCCAGCATCTACCCGTTTGGGTAGACTGAGGGAAAATTTAGCATGGCCAATGCACTAAACCAGCACATCTTTGGACGGTGGGATGAAACTGGAGCACCCGGAGGAAACCCACGCAGACACAGGGAGAATATGCAGACGCCCCACCGACAATGGCCCAGGCCGGGAATTGAACCATGGTCACTGATGCTGAGAGGCAGCAGTGCTAACCACTGTGCAAATTCACTATGCAATAGTATCAAGTCTAGAAATGCTCTTTTTTTTGCTGCAATAGTGAGCCTTTTTAAGTGGCAAAGCTTTAGAGGGTCATGTGACTTGTTTGTCCAATTGCAGCAAAACGTGGGCTCTCCCGGGCATCTTTCTCGCTCTCTGCATATAGTTATTCTTGTTAATAAATACGTCTTTAGTTACTTTGAAGGATTGTGTTGGATGCCTGCAATACTTCTTCAATGCAAATGAAAAGCAGAGGAGAAGAAGCAGAGGGTAATTCTGTTAACAGCATGCATTGCCCAAATCTATAGGTTGTTTAGACTTCTCTGGATGCCCTGACACTAACACCTTTGAAGAATTCATAGAAATAGTGAAAGGGCATTATCATCTAAAACCCTTACTGACTATTGTGATGAAAATGTGCAAATTACATGTATATACCTTGTATGTTTCTTTATGTTTCAGGAAAATGTTTAAAAGTTCAGTTTTTTTCTACAGGTAGTCAGTATGTCTGCAAGGAATACATGGGAGAACAGAATAATTACTCACTTGCATGTGGCTATGCTAAGTAGAGTTAATGGACTTTTGTTTACTTAAATTCTTCTCGGATTTCAGATTAGAGTGATTGACAGGGTCATGTGATGTTGTGGCTTTTATGCAATCTGGATCTGCATAAAAAAGAAACAAGCTTTTCATAGAATCCCTGCAGCCATTCAGCCCATTGACCCTGCACCAACCACAATGCCAACCAGGCCCTAACGCTATAATCCCACATATTTACCCTGCTGGTGCCCCTGACAGTAAGGGGCAATTTAGCATGGCTATCAACCTGACTCACACATTTTTGCACTGTGGGAGGAAACGCTGGAGAAACCCATGCAGACATGGGGAGAATGTGCAAACTCTAGTCACCAGAAGCCAGAACTGAACACAGGTCCTTGATGCTGTGATGCAGCAGTGCTAACCACTGTGCCACCACCGTGCCGCTCATTTGCAGAAAGGTGTTTGTTTGGTTGTTCTGGTTGAAGTTATGAGTGTTTTGCAGGCTTCTGAAAGCTCTATATTTCTATCAAAACTCCAAGGCTGTCAATACACATTTTGGCAATTTTTGTGATTGCTAACTATATTTAAAGGAGATTTTAAGTGTGTAAGAAGAGTGTTGCTTATTTGGATCAGAAATAGTGAAAAGTTTCTTTTCATGCTTAAAGATTGTTCAATTGTTAAAAATTAAGTTGCTTTATTTTGTTAGAGTTATACTTAAATTGTGCTATGGTTAAAATTTATTTTGATAAAACAGCCCTAATTTGTTAATGACATTACTCCTGGAGTGAAGCTTCTTTTCCTCACCTTTATGTGTTGAAACAGAAAAACTGTTGGGGTCTAATCTGGCTTCATAACATATCTTGGGGCTCTGGTCTAGTACCCCAACACTGTACAGAAATACAAGTTTAATTCAATGGCAAAAGTCCATAAGAAAGTGATAGCAGCTTTTTGGTGAGGTTGAGGCAAATGGCTGACCATTGTGAATTTGTATCTATCCTTAATGAGATGTTGAGAGAGACCAGTTAATGTGTGGGAGTGAAAAATACTGCCATACAGAAGAAACCCTGAAGATGGTAGTAGAAATTGCCCTTGCTATGGAAAGTGCAGAAAAAGACATCATGCAACTTCAAAGTGTGCAAGCTCGCAATGTTCACCTAGTTTGGAGCGAAACTGCAAATGGCAGTAGCACCAGGGATAGAGGCGCAGACTTTAACGAGTAAAAATGTACTGAACCAGAATGAGTGCAGGGGTGTAGGAGATTTGGTTTACAAAACATAAACTGTGAAGAATGCTATTAGTGTGGGGGAGCCCACCCCCAAGAGATGTGTAGGCTGATGGAAGCTGCATGCTATGCCTGTGGCTGTCAAAGGGTGTATAAAAAGCAAGTGTAAGGTTAAACAGGACCTGCCCAGTGCTGGAAGAAAAGAACTTCTGGCTCCAGTGCACAGTGTAGAGAGTAATTCTGAAGAAGGATCAGATGTATACGATTTGAATAATATTAAGGTGAACAAAGTGGTTCCCATCACAATTCTATTGATGCTTAATGGCCGTCCACTCAAAATGGAGATAGACGTAGGAATCTCTGCTACATTAGTGGGAGAACAAACTTTTCAAGACCCACAGGGAGGAGTCCAGTCCTTGAGATTAAAAGGCATGGCAACCAAGCTGGTGACATATATGGGGGAGGCAGTACTGATCTTGGGAATAATTATAACACCTATAAGTTACTGACAGCAATCTGTCCAACTGTCCTTAATTGTAGTCATGGGTCAAAGGCCAAACTTGGTAGGACAAGATTGGCTTCAGGAAATATATGTGAACTGGGTAGAAATATTCAAAATTAATAAAGGGGACTACGTGACATCCTTAGGAAATAGCAGGAAGTATTTCAAAAAGTGGTTGAAATATAAGGCAAGAAAGCCAGAATTTCTGTACATCCAGAGGCTACACCAAAACTTTACAGAGCAAGACCCATACCCTACCAACTACGTGGTCTGATGAAACTTCACATCGCTGCCACTTACAACAGCTCTATATAAATGCGAAGACTAAGATGAAAAGGTTAGCAGATCTGGGCATTATCAAGCTCGTACAGTTTGTGGAGTGCGTAGCACTCATTGTGCTGATACTTAACCCAGATAAGACTATGAATATGTGAGGGCTCTAAATTCAAATTTGTGGGGACTAAAATTTGAATATGTGGGCATTATAACCTAACAGTGATTAAGGTGGCAAACCTAAAATAGAGGACTTGTGCGCCAAGCTAGCTTACACTCAGTTAGACATGAGTTATGTGTACCAGCAGCTGGAACTAGATGATGCATCCAGGGAGTTCATCACTATTAACACATATAATGGTACACCTGACTGCCTTTTAGTTGTGCAATCTTTCAACGCACAATGGAGATTATATTGTATTACAAGATTTACTAAAGGTAATTTTATTTGGATGATGTGCTAATCACAGGGGGCACAGAAGAGGAGCATATAACCCTAACCCTAACCAACCTGGAGAAGGTTTTAAAACATTTATAGAAAGCTGGAGTAAGGTTAAAGAGAATGAAATGCAACTTTAAATCAAATGAGGTAACTTATTGGGGTTTAGAGAGACGGATAAGGGGTGCATTTGATGGAAGATAAAATTTGGACCATGAAAGAAACACCTGCCCAGAATAATGTGTCAGTGCTAAAATCTTTGCTTGGAATGGTAAATTATTATGGAAGTGCCAGGTTCACATTTATATAGAGCTGTTGTAAGTGGCATTGATGTGAGTTTTCGCCAGACCCAGCTCAGTATTCGGTGTGGGTTAAATATCTGGCAGCTTGTCTTGAGGGATTCTCAAGTATGTCTGCTGCCCCCACTTCAGTGCTTTCCACCAGAAACCATAGATGGACGGGGATATCCACTGCTTACTGAAGTCCAGGTCTGAGGCCTTCAAGTCAGGCAACCCTGACTTATACAAGAAATCCACATACAATCTATGGAGATCCAATGAAGATGTTCTAGAGACAGTACCAGACCAAGCTAGAGTCGCAGGCTAGCCACACAGACTCCTGTTAACTATGGCAAAGTCTTCAAAAACAAAACAGGCTTTGAAGTGAAGGTGTGTAGAATCACTGGCACCAATGCACCCCTCCCCGATGAGCTCAATGCATTCTATGCCTGTTTTGAGCAAGAGCACACCCTCCACCCCGGAAGCCTTGGACAAACCTCTATCCGAGCTCATCATTGCAGATCTCTGAGCAGCCTTCTCAAAGGTCAAGCCATGGAAAGTGACTGCCTTAGATGGGGTACCTGAATGAGCACTCAGATCCTGTGTGAACCAACAGCTGGAGGTTTTTTGCAGACATCTTTAACCCTCTTTACACCAATCTGAGATCCTATCTGCTACTCCTGTACCAAAGAAAAGCTAAACAGCATGCCTGAGTAGCTCTGATATCCATCATTATGAAGTGCTTCAAAAAGTTAGTCATGGCACAGATTAACCCCGGTCTCCTAGACTGCCCTGATCCACTTGCTGCAAAAGGTCCATAACAGAAGCCATCTTCCTGGCCCTACACTCAACCCTGGAACACCTAGATAACAAAGACACTTATGTCAGACTCCTGTTTTGACTACAGCTCAGCCTTAAACACCATTATTCCTATAAAACTCATCTCAAACTCTGTGGTCTAGGGCTCAGCAGCTCCCTCTGTGATTGGATCCTAGAATCAGTAAGGATTGGCAACAACACCTCCTTCACGATTATCCTCAACCACAGTGCCCCACAAGGCTGTGTCCTCAGCCCTTTACTATACTCCTTATACACTGATGACTATATGGCCAAATTCCCCTCCAACTCAATTTTCAAGTTTGCTGATGACACCACCATTGTGGGTCAGATCTCAAACATTGATGAGATGGAATGCAGGAAAGAGATAGAGAATCTGGTGAACTGGTATGATGACAATAATCACTCCCTCAATGTCAGTAAAATGAAGGAGTTAGTTAAAGACTTCAGGAAGCATAGCAGAGGACATGCCGCTATCTACATTAATGAAATTAAGTGGAAATGTTTGACAGCTTCAAGCTTTTAGGAGTCCAGATCACCATCCTGGTCATTCCACGCTGACACCATAGTTACGAAAGCCCATCAACCGCTTTAATTTCTTAGGAGGCAAAGGAAATTTGGCATGTCTGCTAAGACTGTCATCAACTTTTACACATGTACCATAGAAAGCATCCTTTCTGGTTATATCTTGGTATGGCTCCTGCTCTGTCCAAGACAGCAAGAATGAAGCCCAGTCCATCATGCAAACCAGCCTCCCATCCATTGACACTGTCTACACTTCCCGCTGCCTCAGCAAAGCAGCCAGCATAATTAAGGACCCCACGCACCCCACACATTCTCTCTTCCACCTTCTTCCGTTGGGAAAAAGATACAAAAGTCTGAGGTCATGTACCAAATGACTCAAAAACAGCTATCGAAGAAATGGTTTTATCTTCTCCAAATAAGTCTAATATGGTTTATGATCAATAATTATGGTAATGCAACTCCAAATAGTGCAAAGTATGCTGCTCTCATCAGTGCCACAAGAAATTATCTTTGCCTTGAATTTCCTGCAGAAATTATCTTTGCCTCGAATTTTCTTGGCACATTACCGTGTTGTCACAACAGATCAAATGCTGGACTCAGAAAGATCCAATATTGTCGGGAATGAAGTATATGGTTCTTCATGGCATTATGACAGGAAGTCTGAAGAATTAAAACTTTTTCAAACAAAGAAGGATGAGTTGAGCTGTGGCGATGGTGTCCTTTTGTGGAATGGTCGTTCTCACTCCTGGCAGGAAGTTATTATCGTTATTATACAGCACCCACCCAGGGATATCTGAGATGAAAATGTTGGCTTGCAGCTGTTTGTGCTGACCCGGGTTAGGTGCAGAAAATGAGAGCATGTTTGAACTGTGCAACTAATGCAGCCCGGATGCATACTTGGGAGAGGCTAGGTCACCAGTGGGTGTGGTTCCACTTTGATTTTGTAGGTCCATTCTTGGACACAATGTTCTTACTTATCATGGACACAATCAAATGAATAGACATCTATGAAATGAAGTCCATGACTTCTTGTGCAACAGTAGAAACGTTGAGGCAAATTTTCACCACCCATGGTTTGCTAGAGATGTTGGTTCTGGACAATGGGGCAGCATTCACCAGTGAGGAGTTCTAGCATTTTATATTGTCAAATTACATGAATCACAAATATACCACACCTTACCACTCTCCTCAAATGGACTGACTGAGGGCTATGCTAAAAGCAACCACCAACACCCCTATAGACCAAATTAGCCCATTTCCTCCTCACATAGCCATCAGAGTAAATGCTGCCAACTTGCTGTATGATCTGGTATATCCTAAAAATGTTGGGACTGGTCAGAGTTAGGTCCCAGGTGTTGAGGAAGGGTCAGAATTTCAATACATTTAAATATAATTGTGGACTTCCCAGTTGTGTCACCCTTCACAGTCATGTGGGCAAGGTTTCCAAATTCTTTTCAAAAAGGAGAACCAGGTGAAGAGAATCCCCTTGAGGTACACAGGTACATATAGCCCCTGGGGAGTGAAAGACACGCCAGTTTGTACCCTGATATTACTCTCAGCTTTGACCCCTGGGCGCCCCGATCTCAGAATTCTCAGCTGCCAACCTTTTCTGTCCCCAGTCTGCCAGTGTGATGGCGTGGACCATGTCTGCAGATTTTATCGGCCAGAATGCTGGATTATCTGGAGAAAAAAGGGCTTTGCAGCCTGTGAACTACATGCTGGTTTTCTTGCCTCAACCGACACTCTGTGCAGAGAACAAAAAGTTCTGCCTATTGGTTGGGGGAACGAGGGGATTGTCCACCCTTGTTTTTGGCAGGTGAGAATGGCACTGGGGGCTGAGAAATTAGCATGAGTTCCAAAATGGCCTTGTCGCTGGCAGCATTTCCATTATACATCCACAGTGTACTGTTCCCCAACATAGGATCTCCCATCAGCGGGATTTACAACAGATTTTGTCAACAGGGAATCATTAAACACAACCTACTGAGATGTACAGCTAAGTTCAGCCCATAGCGGGGAGTGGGTCATGCCCCACAGTACCCTGGAAATCATTGAGGACTTTTCTAGGCCTCCCTGGTCTTGCTATTTGTCGTTCTCCATACCTTTGAACTGGAAAAGACCAAGTCAAGGATTATCATCTAATTCTCCAAACGCTGCTGCATTTTGTCACCTACCTCGTGAAAGTGAAGAAAAATTATGTAGAATGCCTTATTGAGGCCTCCTACTTCATCCATATTTATACTCCCTGTTTGTCCCTCCAGGGAGCTCCCCAGGAAATTCCTTGACAATGTAAAGAGTTTGGGGCTTTCATGTTACATGAAAAATAGAAGAAAGGGCTGAAAACTGAATGTTCCTCCGATTTAAAGAAGACAATCATCCTTTTTAATATTTTTGAATGAGATGTGGGCAAAATTGGCAAACCAGAGCTTGTTGCCCATCCTTAATTGCTCTTGAACTGAATGGCTTGCTAGGGCATTTCAGTGAGCATTTAAGAGTCCATTACACTGCTTTTGGCATGGGGACCTGGAGTGACCAGGTAAGTACTGCAGAATACCATCTAAAGAGATTTTGTGAACCAGTGGGATTTTGCAATAATTTACAATAGTTTCATGGTCATCATTACTGAGGCTAGCTTTCAATTCCAGATTTTATTAATTAAATTCAAATTGTACCGGCTGCTATGATGGGATTTAACACATATCCCTGGGTCTCTGGATTACTAGTCCAGTTACATTATCACTATGCCACCATTTCCCCATTTTGATTTGTATTCTTGCTGAGCAAATGCATATGAAGAAAAGAAAATATATTATTTAGCTTTTAATATAGAAATGATGGCTAAAAAAGTTGAACAAGTATTAAACATTAAATAATACAAATAATTTTCAAAATAGTTATTTGTGGCAATGTTGTTGATTGCTTTTTGCTTCTTCTGAATGTTTTTAATAAGAGATTGAATATAATAATCTGGAAATTCAGTAGTTTGCATATTGTTTAAGGATTCCAGACTTTAGACCACGAAGATCAGATCGCATTGCTAAAAGGTTCCACTGTTGAAGTGATGTTCCTCCGGTCTGCACAGCTGTATAACCAGCGCTTCACACAGATTAGTCACCAATTTATCCAAGGTGAGTCACAGGGGATTCAAATAAAGATTGGTGGGTACACATTTTAGGAAAAAAAGGAAACACAACAAGTGCCCACAAACATAAATGGAATAATGATTAGATGATCTATTTTAATGATATTGGTTGAGGATACCAGACTCCCTGCTCTTCTTTGAACATTGCTATGATTTTATATTCACCTGGGAGAATGATACTCAGTTTTGTGACTCACCTAAAAACAGAAAACCCTCAGTATTTAACTAGAGTCAGCATAGACCTCATGCTCTGGTATCCGGAGTGAGACATGAACCCAGAATCTTTTACAAAGATACAAAGATACAAAGAACAACCCAGCATGGGAAACAGGCCCTTTGGCCCAACAAGCCCGCGCCGCTATTTCAACAAAGCATTTTCCTACACCTACCCTGCCCCGTGTGTATGTGAGTGGTACCCCTAATGTCGCCAGATTCGGGGGAGAATAGTGTAGGGTCAATTTGGAGTGTAGGGTCAATTTGGCTTAGATCGAGTGTTACCCATTTAGCAATAGCTAACACTGCATGTTAATATCTATCAATGAAAACAATTTGGGAAGAGGAGTACTTGCCAAATCAAAGCAATCACTTTTTTTCTAGACATTTCATCTCCGAAGAGCTATCCAAAGCTTTATGACATATAAATTCTGAGAACCACAAATTTTAGTGAGAAGCTGAGAAAAAAACAGGGTTAGTAGAGAAATAGTTTTGGGAAAATTAATGGGATTGAAGGTGGATAAATTTCCAGCGCCTGATAATCTTCATTCCAGTGTAATTAAGGAAGTGGCCCTAGAAACAGTAGATCCATTGGTGGTCATTTTCCAAAATTCTTTGGGCTCTGTAATGAAGGGTATCTCTGTTGAATTGGAGGGGAGCTAATGTAAGCCTACTATTCAAAAAGGGAGATAGAGAGAAAATAGGGAATGATAGACCAATGAGCCTAGCATTGGTGCTAGGGAAGTTGCTAGAATCCATTATCAAGAATTTCATAGATCAGCATTTTGAAAGCAGTGGTATGAGCAGACAAAGTCAGCATGGATTTACGGAAGGGATATCAAACAACTCGTTTTCCCTGCTTCAGAATTGCTTTGTTTTTGTTGATGTTTAAGTATTCACATACCAAAAGCAAATTAGGAAGTATTTTAGTTATGTTGTGGAATGCAGATGGTTGCCATATGGTATCAGGCTATACCTCATTGGAACTCCCTCTTTCCAAATGATTCGTTCCTTTTGTTTTACAGATACTGATCATTTTTCCACACTCTCTGGGTGTTGCCATAACCAGTGTTTTGAAGAGCATATTCCAGCTGTTATGATGGAGCAGTCCCATCTGGATGAAGTCTCAATTATAGTTCCAAATTGCACGCTAGGTACTATCTTTCTATACAATTACTGCATTGCAATAATTGTGATGAAGACAATTACAACACACCTGATTGCATTTTCCTTTTTGAACTCAAGGAGAAATTGTGCAGGTCTGGGATATTATTTGGGGACAGATAAATGCAAGTTTAATATTCTCAATGAATAGAGGTAACATATGACAAGTATACAATAAGGGCAGGGATTGTGTGTATTCACAGCAATGAAATCCTGATAACTAAACACATGATCCATTAAGAAAGAGAAAATACTGGAGATGCTGGAACTTTGAAATAAAAACTGAAAATATTGCAACTACTCAGCAGATCTAGCAGCATCAGTGCAGGGAGACACAGTTAATGTTTCAAGCCATTGCTAAATCATCAGAACTAGGCAAAGTTAAAAATGTAATAGATTTTAATCAAATACCAAAGCAGTGAAGCACTAAAAAAAGCAAAATGGAAAGTCCTAAAGGGGTTGGAAAGCAGAGGAGATTAAATAACAAAGGGAATGAAGGTGTAAGACCAAGGGAGACAACTGAACATACAAAAGATAGGTCTGGTGGAGGTATAAATGAAAAAAAGCAAAATCATTATCAACAGCTGCCATTTGGGAAAAAATAGGGGCAGAGGTTATGATCTGAAGTCTGGAAGGCTGCAAAGTAATTCATCACAAATTTACAATGAGCTTCTTTGCAAAAGGGTAGAAAGCCAAATATGGAGAGGCCAGGGTGAGTGGGCTGAGACTCAAAATTACAAGCGAATTACAAACTCAAGGTTACGGTTGCAATGGAATCAGTGGGCGTGACCTTATAATCTTGTTGTTCAGCAATGCGATGTGGTAAGATTGGGCAAAAAGATGAAAAATCAGGTTCATGCCCAAATTTTTGCTCTCCCTGATCGTACCGGACCTGTTTTGCTGACAAAATTGACTTTGCACCCAGAAATTTATGACACAGAAGGAGGCTGTTTGGACCTTCCATTTCTGGAGATACGCTATCAACTAATATTCACTACAAATCCACAGACACCCATAGCTAACTTGACACAAGCTCTCACACCCTGCTTCCTGTAAGTACTGACCAATAATCCAGTTTCTCTGGGCGGAATTCTCCCAGGCCCCAGCCAGTATTCTTGATGGCAAGCATGGTGGGAGAACATGGCTGCAGGCCCAGAAATCAATGTCACAATAGCATGAATTTACAGAGCGGATATTTCACTGGTTTCTGCCATGGTGGATCAGAAAAACCAGCAGTCTAATGTGTATGTCATTTATAGGGATGCAGATCTCACAAGAGGTTATTGCAGAAGGTCAGGGGACATGGAGTTGGGGGTAGGGTGTTAGCGTGGATAGAGGATTGGTTGTCAAATAGGAGGCAGAGAGTGGGGGTCAATGGGTGCTATTCGGATTGGCGAATGGTGACGAGTGGAGTGCCCCAGGGGTCGGTGCTGGGGCCTCAGCTATTTACCATTTATATAGATGATCTGGAGGAGGGAACCGAGTGTATGGTGTCGAAATTTGCTGATGACACCAAGATTGGGGGAACGGCAAATTGTGCGGAGGGTGTGGAGAGTCTGCAGAAGGATCTAGATAGGCTGGGCGAATGGGCCAGGAAATGGCAAATGGAATTTAATGTTGGCAAGTGTGAGGTGGTCCACTTTGGTAGGAAGAATGGTAGGAAGGATTATTACTTACGGGGCGAAAAACTGCAGCAGGCGACGGTGCAGAGGGACCTCAGGGTCCTTGTGCATGAGTCGCAAAAACCCAGCTTGCAGGTGCAGCAGGTGGTCAGGAAGGTGAATGGGATGCTGGCCTTCATAGCAAGGGGGATTGAATATAAAAGTAGGGAGGTCTTGCTGCGGCTGTATAGGGCATTGGTGAGGCCAAGCTGGAGTACTGTGTGCAGTTTTGGGCGCCGTACTTACGCAAGGATATTTTGGCCTTGGAGGGAGTGCAGAGGAGGTTTACTAGGCTGATGCCGGAGTTGAGGGGGTTGAGCTATGAGGAGAGGCTGAATAAACTAGGCTTGTACTCGTTAGAGTTTAGAAGAATGAGGGGAGATCTCATTGAGACGTATAAGATGATGAACGGGATGGATAGGATAGAGGTGGAGAGACTCTTCCCGCTCAGAAGGGATAGTAGGACTAGGGGGCACAGCCTCAAGATAAAGGTGGGGCGGTTTAGAATGGAGTTGAGGAGGAACTTCTTCAATCAAAGGGTGGTGAATCTCTGGAATTCTCTGCCCGTTGAAGTGGTGGAGGCTGCCTCGCTAAATATTTTTAAGACGCGGGTTGATGGGTTTTTGATAAGAGAGGGGATTAAGGGTTATGGGGAGAGGGCGGGAATGTGGAACTGAGCCACGACAGATCAGCCATGATCTTATTGAATGGTGGGGCAGGCTCAAAGGGCTAGATGGCCTACTCCTGCTCCTATTTCTTATGTTCTTATGTTCTTATGAAGGCCTATAAGATGCTTTATGGTGCCAGTAGTAAAAGCATTGTCATGAAGCATGTTTCAAACAATGTGGCATGCAGATGTTGGACTCATCTGAACAATGCCCAGGGTTGCCGCCAGAGTTCAGGATGGAGGCCATCCACAATGCCAGATCCTGGAACATCAGAGCAGGTGGACCTTCTAGATTAAGTGTTCTGGAGGTTGTCCATCGTCCAGCTTCAGAATATTCCTGGAGATCCATCTTCTTTCTCAGAAGGTCAATTTTTTTCTTCAATAGTGGATCAGTGATATTGGATGCCTTTTCAATAAGGCATCTGGACATGAGTACATGTGAACAGTATGCTTTGTCTGTATAGGGCACAAGAAACAATAATTTTCACTGTATCCTAATATATGTGACAATAATAAATCAAATCAAGGCAGGCCCTGCCACTAAATATAGCATAAAGCACCCAAATAAATAATAACTAAGGTCAGGGCAGGAAGATTGGCATTTCTTTCTGCTGGCCACCACAGCAGGAAACATTTCACCTTCCTGTTTCCTTCCATAGCACTTAGGGGATTTTCACAGTAACTTCATTGCAAAATTGTAAGCCTACTTGTGATACTAATAAATAAACTAAACTGAAAAACTTAGTTTCAAAATGGGAGAATTCCATCCTCCTTCAACGTCATCACTGTTCTGGTGACACAATTTTCCACACTAGCCCATCCGATATGTATTCCTTTTTCCTCAACCAAGGATTCCCACCCAGCATGGCTGACAGGGCCTTCCATCATGTTCAATCCAAAGTTAAAAGTTTAGTTATTAGTCACAAAGTAAGGTTTACAGTAACGCTGCAATGAAGTTACTGTGGAATTCCCTAGTCGCCATATTCCGGTACCTCACCAGCATGTCTTTCCGTTTGTGGGAGGAAACTGGGGCACCCGGAGGAAGCAGACACGGGGAGAACATGCAAACTCCACACAGACAGTCACCCAAGCTGGGAATCAAATCTAGGTCCATGGCACTGTGAGGCAGTAGTGCTAACTGCTGTGCCATTGTGCTGCCCATTTTACCCACTTCTGCCCTGATCTCTTCCCCTCCCTATTCCCTTATCTTTACATTCCACCCCACCAGCCTCCATAGTCAACAGATCATTCTGCTATTTTCATCAACTCCAGCTTGATATCATCACCAAACATATTTCCCCTGCCGCCTTTTTTCAGCTTTTCAAACGGACTATTCCTGATGCAACATCTTGGTCTACTTTTCAGTCATTCCTAACAGTCTCTCCCTCCCTTAAAGCACCTTTCTATGCAATTGCAGGAGATGCAACACTTGTCCATTTACCTCCTCATTTCTCCACCGTCCAAGATCCCAAACACTCCTTCCAAGTTTAGCTGTGATTTATTTGCCCATCTTTAAATTTACTATATTGTATTCACTGCCCACAATGTAGACCCCTCTCCACTGGGGACACCAAATGAGGATTGGGTGATTGTTTTGTGGAATACCCCCATTCATCGATAGTGTTGACCCTGAGCTTCTTAATATTTACCATTTTAATTCCCCACCTTATTTCCACTCTGACCATTCTGTCCTTGGCCTGCTGAAGTGTCCAATGAAGTTCAACATCTTGCCAACCAGAAAATGGCACATTTATGCCTATCCACTGTTTCCTGTTAGCCAGCCGTTCTTACATCTATTTCAATATGTTACCCCCTACACCGTGAGCTTTCCTTTTCCACATTAACCTTTGATGTGGAAATGTCTTACGGAAATCTAAGTACAGCAATTATCTACAGCAAATGTTACTTCTTCAAAGAACTCTAATAAATTAGTTAAACATGATTTTCCTTTCATATAACTGTGTTGATTCTGCTATTTTACTTTGAATTTTTTTAAGTGCCTTGCTATATCTTTAATAATAGTGTCTAACATTCCTCCTATGAAAATTATTAAGCTATCTTGCTGTATTATTATTTATTTACAGTTTTGTGTACATCTCAGTAATTCTGCACATGGTTAAATTCTGCTTCCCTCCAGATCTCTGTTACATGTTATGCAGCATTGTATCATAGTTACATCAACTTTGGGTACTTCTGATGTTAACCGTTTACTCTTTAATATCCTGTATAATTTCTTGACCACTTTATCTACCTCTCTTCCTGCCTTTGGGGATATATGCTTATGCTGTCCAAGATTCATCTGATCTTTATTCTTTTTAGTATCTCACTACCTATTGAATGTTACCTTGCACTGTTTGCCCTCCACGAGTGCCATTATCCAAAGATTTTAACATAAATTTTTAGTTCAAGTTTGCACAATGATTTGACATTAAAAGTTTAAACTTGGAATGAATTTGGTATCAAATTTGAATGTACTCTCAGCCGTATGTATCTGCTGCCCACTGGCTTTCCAGATGATCGCAGTTGTGGGTTTGAATGGTGCTGCCTAAGAAACCTTGTTAAGTTTCTCCAGTGCATTTTGTAGATGGTCTACAAAATGCACTGGAGAAACTATCATCTGGAAAGCCAGTGGGCAGCAGATACATATGAACACCTGGAGGTTCTTCTCCAAGTCACCCAACATTCTGACTTGAAAATTCTTCACTGTTGGTGGGTCAAAATACAGTAAATCCCTCCTTAACAGCACTGTGGGTGCTACACATTAGGGACTGCAGCAGTTCTAGAAGGCAGTTCACCACCAACTTCTAAAGGGCCAGTGGGGATGAACAATATATGCTGGTCACGCCAGTGATGCCCACATGCCATAAATAAATTTTTTAAAAAGCTGAATTTATTCAGTTTTTTTAGTCCAAACAAATTGTTCTGCTATATAAAGTATGCTTGACACCACCATCAGATCGCCATTAGTTCTTAATTAATTTTAGTCTCAGGTCTAAACTTTCTACCCACCCACCATCCCAAGGTCTCAGGATCTAAATTCTTCCCCCCTTCAATCCCAGGGTCTAAACTCCCTTCCTCCAGTCTCTAATCTCTTCCCCTCACTTGCTCTCTCCATTTAGTATTCAGGCCTTGCTTCTCGCCAAGTTCTTGACCATGCTGCCCAAGTTGCTCTCCTGATGTCCCTCAAAGTCACCGCTTTCAGAACTACCCCTTGACCTCTCTTGAAACCCCTAATCCCCAATTTCCCCATCAGACATCTCATTGCCATGGGCTGCAATACTCCTGTGCAATGTCAAAGTTACAGTCTGAGCACCTGGAAAAACTCATTTTGTGTTTTCAGGCAGTCCTCTGAGTGGAAGTCTCCAGCTTGGGAGGGGGTAAAGAGGGAGGCAAATGAGGGGTGAAGAAAATGAGGAAGAGAGTAAACTGAGGAAGGGGAAAGGAGGAGGAGAGGAAGGGGGAATGGGGAAGTGTAAAGAGGAGAGGGAGCAAAGGAGGAGGGTACAGCAGAGATAGGGTGGAGGGGAGGAGGTAAAGCAGGAGAGGGAGATGAATAACAGAGCGGGAGAGAAGAGGGGGAGACATCGAGAGGGATTTGGGGACAGAGGAAGAGAACTAATGCAAGCTGAAGGAAAGGGGGAAATGGGACATTTTTTCTGGTTTATATTTACGTTCATAATCGTGGTTTGGGATAATTGATGACATTGATGTCAGTGACTGTGTTAAATAATAGCTAAGTGACTGTTTTGATTGCAATTGATGGTAAATGACAGCTAGATGATTGCTTTTGAGTGCAGTTGATGTTACATGAATGTTGTTAGGTGCAAATGATATAAAACTTCTAAAGTGGGGACATAACCTCACTTTTTTTCCAGATTGAATTCCATTTACCATTTTTCTACTCACCTGCCCAACATATTAACACCTTCCTGCTATCTACATCTTCCTTCCACAGTATAAATTGTATGGCCAAATTATAGATCATCTTCTTAATCATGACCCCATGTTTAAGTTTAAATCATTGATAAAGGACCTGCTGAGTCTGGCAAAAACCCATAGAAATAGCCCTCCAGTCATAAAAATACCCATTGAGAATATTATTTCCTGCCAATGAGCCAATATTGGGAGTAAATTTAATAAATGTGAATTACTGCTGATAATGGAATCTGAAACCAGAAGAGAAATGCTGGAAAATCTCAGCAGGTCTGACTGCCTCTGTGAGGAGAGAAAAGAGCTGATGTTTCAAGTCCAGATAACCCTTTGTCAAAACTGAAAAAGTTTTGGGATCAAATGTGTCACTTTGCCCTGGATCACATGGGCTTTTACTTTTCTGATCAGCTTGGCATGTGGAACCTAATTAGAGGCCTTGCAAAACTCGATGTAGAATGCACTATCCACACTAATCATCCTTGTTATTACTGTAAAAAGTTCAATCATATTGGTCAGATGAAACTTTCGCTTAACAAATCCTTCCTGACTGTTCTTGATTAATCTGTGCTGTTCTAACTAATGATTAATACTGTTCCTAGAAATAGTCCCAGTAATTTTCCCACCACCTGATAGGCCTGTAATTATTGGTCTATTGTTTTCCCCCCTTTTAAACAACAGTATAATGCTAGAAGACTCTCAGATGCCTAACACATACCTGTAACCAGAATGGATTGGAAAGTGATGGTCAGAACTTTCTCCATTTTCTCACTTGCTTCCCTTAACAGCCTGGAACACCTGCTTCTTGGCTTTGGAATTTATCTGCTTTGAAAGATGTTAAAACTCTTATCTCAGTATGCCTATCCCATTCAATATTTCACACTGCTCTTCCTTAACTACAATATATTCACCCCTCTTTTATAAAGACAGATGCAAGTATCAGTTTAGAAGTATCAATTTAGAAGTCTTCCATCTCCAGGCACAGGTTAATTTTTCGGTTTGAAATGTCCTACATTTTTCTTCATTACTCTCAGACTCTTTATTGATAAAGCATATTTTTCCTTGAATTTTCTTGCCAGCATTTGTTCTCCTAATTTCTCTTATTAATTTCTTGCACTTTTCTATACTCCTCTAGGCTTTCTGCAGTATCGAGCACTCACTGACAAAACCTCCCTTCTTGCATATTCTTACTCTCTAAGCTCTTTGACATCCAGGGGGCTCTAGATTTTGGAGCTCCACCCTTTTTTTATGAGAACATATTTATTATGAAGTCTTTTACTGTCACCTTGAATGTTTCTCATGGTTTTGACACTTGTTTATTCTTACTTGGCTATTTACAGTCCACTTTTGCTAGATTACATCTCAGGTTCATAAAATTAGTCTTTCCCCAAGTCATTCACCATCTTGACTTGGAAATATATCACTGTTCCTTCATCATTGCCAAATCAAAATCCTAGAACTCCCCATCTAACAAGAATGTATCTACATTATACAGACTGGAGGTGGCTTGCCATCATCTTCTCAAGAGCAATTGGGATGGACAAAAAGTGGTGGTCTTGTCAACAATGTTCACATCCCATGAAAAATAGGACAATGAGTTTTTTTTGTTCTGGTCTATCCTTGTCATTTTCCATAACTACACTAAATCTAACTGAATTACGATCACTACCTCAAGTGTGCTCTTCCATTGATACCCCATACACAAGTCCAACTTTATTTCCTAAAACTAAATCGAGAAGTATCCTTATCTTGGTGACTGCGCTATGCACTAATTAAAAGGCAGTTTGAATGAAGATGTTTTTGCAAAGCAGTCACCCAATCTTTATTTGGTTTCCCCAATACAGGGAAGATCATACTGTGATTAGCAAATACATTATGCTAAAGTGAAACCCAATGCGGTACAGAGAAAGACCAGCCTGAGTGCAGGAAAGGGATGAATGATCTCATCCACTTCACCAGGTTAATTTAAACTTCTTCTCACTACAACCTCACACTCCCATAAGGATATCATGTAGTCCAAAGGATAGAATCCACAAGGATGTCAACAGATGGCTCATCAACACTAAACATGTCATAGCCATTCAAAGCTGAACATCTCATGTAAAGATCCTGCACAAATAGCATCTTAATGCCTTACAGGGGAGGGCTCAGCACACACAACAGGCATGCAAGCTTCTGAATCGTGTTTTCATTCATAGGGCTCACATTCCATTCATCTGTCTTTAAACAAGACAAGATGGCCCTCAACAAGAGGGAGAGACCCCAGGCCAGAGGTGGAACCCTGAAGTTCAGAATCTCACCCCATTCAACGAGCAGACTGCAGGGGAATACACTGGCTATGTCTGTGTGGAAGGCAATGTCAGCCTCCCCCGACAATCCAGTGAGGAAACTCAAATAATACAGTGCCAACGTGCAGGCAATGTCTGAGTGATGTGTAATATATGAGCAAATCACTAATTTTCTCTCCTCTCAATTTGATGTACCTGCAAGAAAAGGGGAAGAATATCATCCTCCATTCGAGGAAGCCACAACACCTCGGGCATCTAGGAGGAGGAAGAAATAAGAACATGCAAATTAGGAGCAGGAGTAGGTCACTCAGTCCCTTGAGCCTAATTACCATTCAGTCAGATCAAGGCTAATCTAATTGTAACCTCAACTCCACATTTCCACCCATCCCAATTACCTATCACCCTCTTACTTGCTAAGAATCTACCTATCTCTGCCTTAACAATATTCAGAGACTTTGCTTCCACTGGATTTTGATGAAGAGAGTACCAAAGACTCACAACACTTGTAAAACAAAATCCTCAACTCTTTCTTAATTGGGTGTTCCCTGATTTTTAAACAGTGATCCTAATTCTAGATTATCTGACAAGTGGACATATTCTGTCTACATCCACCCTGTCGAGAGCCTTATGGATCTTGTATGTTTCAATCAAATCATTTCTTACTCTCCTAAACTCCAGCAGATACAAAGAAAGCCAGTCTAACCTTTCCTGATAAAACAATCTGTCCATTCCAGATATTAGTTTAGCAAGCCTCTCTGAATTGCTTCCAATCCATCTACATTTTTCCTTAAATAAGGAGGCAAATTCTGTAGACAAATGTGGTCTCACCAATGTACTGTATAACTAAAGTGTATCTCCCTTTGTATTCTATTCCCCTTGCAATAAATGATAAATTTCTCTTAGTTTTCCTAATTACTTGCTTTACGTGTATACTAGCCTTTTGTGATTCAAATACTAGGACACTCAGATCCTTCTGCATCTCAGAGCTCTGCATTACTGCCAAAATGGACAATTTCACATTCATGCACATTGTACTCCATTTGCCAGATTGTTTCCCATTCCTATCCATCTCCTTTTGTAATGCCATTATGTCATCTTCACAATTATTTCCCTGCCTATCTTTGTATTATTAGCAAGTTTAGCTACCGTACCATCAGTCCTTCAGCAAGGTCAATTATATAAATTGTAAAAGATTGAGGCCCCAGCACTGATCCCTATGGCACACTTATTGTTACATCTTTCCAACCAGAAAATGATCCATTTGTGCCTACTCTCTGTTTCCTGTTAGCTAGTCAACTTTCTATCCATGCTAATATGTTACCCCCTATACCATTAGTCTTTATTTACTGCAATAACCTTTGTGATGGCACATTAGCAAATGTCTTCTGGAAATCTAAGTACAGTAAATTGACCAGTTTATCCATAGCACATGTTATTTCTTCAAAGAACTCCAGTAAATTGGTTAAACATGATTTCTCTAACAAAACCATGTTGACTCTACCTGGTTAAATTGAGCTCATTTAAGTACCTTGAAATAACATCTTTAATACGATATCTAACATTTTCCCTATTACAGATTTTAAGCCAACTGGCCTGTAGTTTCCTGCTTTCTGACATTCTGCCTTTTTAAATAAAGGAATTACATTCGCTATTTTTCAATCCAATAGAACCTTTCCTGAATTCAGGGAATTTTGGAATTTTGGAATGTTAAAACCAACACACCAAATATCTCATTAGCCACTTATTTTAAGATCCTAGGATGAAGTCCTTCGGGATCCATGGACATGTCAACCCCACAGCTTCAACAATTTGCTCAATATTACATTCTTCATGATTACTTTTTTTCTTGAGTTCTTCCCTCCCTTCCATTTCCTGATTTATAGCTATTTCTGGGATGTTACTTATATCCTCTACAGTGAAGACCAATGTAAAGTATCTGTTCAATTCAGGTGCCATCTCTTTTTTCCCATTATTAATTCCCTAGATTCACTTTCTAAGGACCAACGCTCACTTTGTTAACTCTTTTTAACTACCTATAGAAACACGATCTGTCTTTATATTTCTAGTTAGCTTTCTCTTGTACTGTAATTTTCCTTCCCTAATAATCTTTGTTTTTTCAAATGATTCTCCCCAATCTCCTGACCTGCCACCCATCCTTGCATAATTTTAAGTTTTTTCCTTAAGTTTGATACTGTCTTAATTTTTTTTAATTTAACTACAATCGTGGATTCTGTCCTTGAAATTTTTCTTTCCGATTTGAACTTACCTATTATCATTTCTTAAATATCCCTTTAAATATCTGCCAACACATTTCTATTTACCTATCCTTTAACCTAAATTGTCAGTTCATTTTAACTAGCTCTGCTTTCATACCCCTCATAATAGCCCTTATTTAAATTTAAAATACTAGAGAGTGATTCTCCTATCCCGCTGTGCTAATTTTTCAGCCAAGTGGGGTGGGAGAATCATGTGGCAGGCCATGCATAGGATTCGTATGTGCATTCCCGGTACAAGTGCGTCTCCCAGTGCCAGATTTCCAATGCCATCAGATCCGCGCTGGAAACTGACAGGATGAACACTTTAGTAATTTTAATCTTATTTAAATCTGTTTTGAATGTAATTAGCGGGTCCAGGGCTGAATTCTCTGGGCCCCCTAGCTTCTCCCATCCTGCCAGAGTGTTTCACTCAAGCGGGGTTTACAGTCAGTCCTCGCTATCAGGAAACTATCAGGACACCCCGTTAGAGTAAAGGGGGGGGGGGGCAATTGAGGCCTCCCAGAGGGTTAGACAGCAGGGGGTAGTGCCCCATGAGCATTGGCAGTGCCATTTGTGCCCCTGCACTGTAAAAGGGACAAAGTGCCAATGCCCATGGGAACCTTGGCACTGCCCATCAGACATTGCCTAGGGAACAGGGCCTAAGGGGTGGGGCCTGATGGGGGGGAGCCTGGTGGGGTGATTGATGGAGGTGGGGGGGGGGTTCCTGCTGCTACTCTACTTTGGGATTGTTTGGGGCAGGAGAACATAAGAACATAAGAAATAGGAGCAGGAGTAGGCCATCTAGCCCTTCGAGCCTGCCCCGTCATTCAATAAGATCATGGCTGATCTGAAGTGGATCAGTTCCACTTTCCCGCTCTCTCCCCATAACCCTTAATTCCCTTGTCTGTCAAAAACCTATCTACCCGTGACTTAAATATATTCAGTGAGGTAGCCTCCACCACTTCAACGGGCAGAGAATTCCAGAGATTCACCACCCTTTGAGTGAAGAAGTTCCTCCTCAACTCCGATCTAAACTGCACCCCCCTTATCTTGAGGCTGTGCCCTCTAGTCCTGCTATCCTTTCTAAGCGGGAAGAATCTCTCTACCTCTACCCTATCTATCCCTTTCATCATCTTATACGTCTCTATAAGATCTCCTCTCATCCTTCTAAACTCCAATGAGTACAGACCCAGACTATTTAGTCTCTCTTCATAGTCCAACCCCCTCATCTCCGCTATCAGCCTAGTGAACCTCCTCTGCACTCCCTCCAAGGCCAAAATATCCTTGCGCAAGTGCGGCGACCAAAACTGCACACAGTACTCCAGCTGCGAATGCTACCGGGATAGTTTCCTCGAACAGTGTGTGTTGGAGCCGACGAGGGAGCGAGCTATCTTGGATCTGGTGCTATGTAATGAGGCGGGTAGAATTAGGGACCTTGTGGTGAAGGATCCTCTTGGGGAGAGTGATCATTGTATGGTGGAGTTTCTGGTGCAGATGGAGGAGGACAAAGTGGGTTCCCGGACACGTGTCCTTTGTTTGAATAGAGGGGAGTACGGTAGGATGAGAGAAGAATTGGCGAATGTGGACTGGGGGAGCGCGTTGGAGGGAGGGTCTGTTGAGGAGCAGTGGAGGATCTTTAAGGAGATCTTTCTTGGTGCTCAGCGGAAATTTATTCCGATGGTCAAAAAGGATAGTAGGAGGAGAGGTAATAAGCCGTGGATAACGAAGGAGGTGAAGCAAAGTGTTAAACTAAAAGCGGAGGAATTTAGAGTAGCTAAGAGTAGTGGGCGAGAAGAGGATTGGGAGAGGTTTAAATGTCAACAAAGATTGACAAAGAAGTTGATAAAGAAGGGTAGGAGAAACTATGAAGCTGGGCTAGCGCTTAATATAAAAAAGGATAGCAAGAGTTTTTATAAATATATAAAAAGGAAGAGGCTGGCTAGGGTGAATGTTGGTCCTTTAGAGGATGAGAAAGGGGACCTAGTGGTAGGGGATGGGGATATGGCTAAGGTATTGAATAACTTTTTTGTTTCTGTCTTCACGGAGGAGGACGTGAATAATTTGCCGGATGTTGGCGATGGAAAGGTGGTAGGACTGGAGGGTCTTAATGACATTACTGTTAGTAGAGAGGCGGTGCTCGACAGACTGGAGGGGGCTGATTGTGGACAAGTCCCCAGGACTGGATGGAATGCATCCGAGGGTTCTGAAAGAAATGGCGGAGGTGATAGTGGATGCCTTCGTGGTTATTTTCCAGACGTCGCTAGATTCCGGGGAAGTGCCGGATGATTGGAAAACGGCTAATGTTACGCCGTTGTTTAAGAAGGGTGCCAGGCAAAAGGCGGGGAATTATAGGCCGGTTAGTTTAACGTCTGTGGTAGGTAAAATGTTAGAATCTGTCATTAAGGAGGAAATTGCGAGGCATCTTGAAGGGAATTGCTTGATGGAGCAGACGCAGCACGGTTTCATTAAAGGGAAGTCGTGTCTGACAAATTTACTGGAGTTCTATGAGGATGTGTCTAGGGCGGTGGATAGAGGAGAGCCGGTGGATGTGGTCTTTCTTGATTTTCAGAAGGCGTTTGACAAAGTACCTCACAAGAGGTTATTGCAGAAGGTAAGGGGGCATGGAGTTGGGGGTAGGGTGTTAGCGTGGATAGAGGATTGGTTGTCAAATAGGAGGTAGAGAGTGGGTGGGTGCTATTCGGATTGGCGGATGGTGACTAGTGGAGTGCCCCAGGGGTCGGTTCTGGGGCCTCAACTTTTTACCATTTATATAGATGATCTGGAGGAGGGAACCGAGTGTAGAGTGTCGAAATTTGCTGATGACACCAAGATTGGGGGAATGGCAAATTGTGCGGAGGGTGTGGAGAGTCTGCAGAAGGATCTAGATAGGCTGGGCGAATGGGCCAGGAAATGGCAAATGGAATTTAATGTTGGCAAGTGTGAGGTGGTCCACTTTGGTAGGAAGAATGGTAGGAAGGACTATTACTTACGGGGCGAAAAACTGCAGCAGGCGACGGTGCAGAGGGATCTCGGGGTCCTTGTGCATGAGTCGCAAAAACCCAGCTTGCAGGTGCAGCAGGTGGTCAGGGAGGCGAATGGGATGCTGGCCTTCATAGCAAGGGGGATTGAATATAAAAGTAGGGAGGTCTTGCTGCAGCTGTATAGGGCATTGGTGAGGCCGCAGCTGGAATACTGTGTGCAGTTTTGGGCGCCGCACCTGCGCAAAGATATTTTGGCCTTGGAGGGAGTGCAGAGGAGGTTTACTAGGCTGATACCGGAGTTGAGGGGGTTGAGCTATGAGGAGAGGCTGAATAAACTGGGCTTGTACTCGTTAGAGTTTAGAAGAATGAGGGGAGATCTCATTGAGACGTATAAGATGATGAATGGGACGGATAGGATAGAGGTGGAAAGACTCTTCCCGCTCAAAAAAGACAGTAGGACTAGGGGGCACAGCCTCAAGATAAAAGGGGGGCGGTTTAGAACGGAGTTGAGGAGGAACTTCTTCACTCAAAGGGTGGTGAATCTCTGGAATTCTCTGCCCGTTGAAGTGGTGGAGGCTGCCTCACTAAATATTTTTAAGACGCGGGTTGATGGGTTTTTGATAAGAGAGGGGATTAAGGGTTATGGGGAGAGGGCGGGAAAGTGGAACTGAGCAGCGACAGATCAGCCATGATCTTATTGAATGGCGGGGCAGGCTCGAAGGGCTGGATGGCCTACTCCTGCTCCTATTTCTTATGTTCTTATGTTCTCACCAGTGCCCTGTACAGTTGCAGCAAGACCTCCCTGCTTTTATATTCTATCCCCCTCGCTATAATGGCCAGCATACCATTCGCCTTCTTGATCACCTGCTGCACCTGCAGACTGGGTTTTTGCGACTCACGCATGAGGACCCCCAGGTCCCTCTGCACCATAGCATGCTGCAGCTTTTCGTCCTTTAAATAATAATCCCTCCTACTATTATTTCTGCCAAAGTGGATAACCTCACACTTGCTAACATTGTACTCCATCTGCTAGGTCCTCGCCCACTCGCTCAGCCTATCCATATCCCTCTGCAGACTTTCCACACCCTCCGCGCAATTTGCTTTTCCACTCATCTTCGTGTCATCAGCAAATTTCATCACCCTACACTCAGTCCCCTCCTCCAGATCATCTATATAAATGGTAAATAGCTGAGGTCCCAGCACCGATCCCTGCAGCACTAGTCACCAACCGCCAATCAGAATAGCACACATTGATACCAATAGGGAGGTCAGCAATTGGGCTGGGCTATGGGGGTCACAAAGAAATCCCACAACACCAGTTTGAAGTCCAAACAGGTTTATTTCTAGCAAAAGCCTCAAGCTTTTGGGACAGCCTGTCCCTTCATCAGGTGGCTGGGAGTTCTGGTCGTAAAAATGACACAAAGACACAAACTCAATTTACATGCATAATGATTGGAATGTGAGTCTTTACAGCTAATCAATTCTTAAAGGTATAGACAATGTGAGTGGAAAGAGCTTTAAACACAGGTTAAAGAGATGTGTATTGTTTCCAGACAGGAAAGTTAGTGAGATTTTGCAAGTCCCGGCAAGTTGTGGGGGTTACAGATAGTGTGACATGAACCCAAGATCCCAGTTGAGGCCGTTCTCATGTGTGCGGAACTTGACTATCAGTTTCTGCTCAGCGACTCTGCGCTGTCGTGTGTCCTGAAGGCCGCCTTGGAGAACACTTAACTGAAGATCAGAGGCTGAATGCCCGTGACTGCTGAACTGTTCCCCAACAGGAAGAGAACAGTCTTGCCTGGTGATTGTCAAGCAGTGTTCATTTATCCGTTGCCGTAACGTCTGCATGGTCTCTCCAATGTACCATGCCTCGGGATATCCTTTCCTGCAGCGTATCAGGTAGACAATGTTGGCCGAGTTGCAAGAGTATGTACCGTGCACCTGGTGGATGGTGTTCTCTCGTGAGATGATGGCATCCTTGTCGATGATCTGGCACGTCTTACAGAGGTTGCTGTGGCAGGGTTGTGTGGCGTCATGGTCATTGTTCTCCTGAAGGCTGGGTAGTTTGCTGCAATGATGTGGATATGCCAGCGTTGGACTGGGGTAAACACAGTAAAAAGTCTGACAACACCAGGTTTAAGTCCAACCGATTTATTTGACAGTAAACTCACAAGCTTTCAGGGTTAGTCCCTTCGTCAGGTGATTCACCTGACGAAGGGACTAGTGAGTTTACTATCAAATAAATATCGAAAGCTAGTGAGTTTACTATCAAATAAATCGGTTGGACTTAAACCTGGTGTTGTCAGACTTTTTACTCGTTTGCTGCGAACAATGGTCTGTTTGAGGTTGCGTGGTTGTTTGAAGGCAAGAAGTGGGGGTGTGGGGATGGCCTTGGCAAGATGTTCGTCTTCATCAATGAGATGTTGAAGACTCCGGAGAAGATGTCGTAGCCTCTCCTTCTAGGGGGGTCAGCCAGGGGAGGGTTCTGCGCTGCATTGGGGTCGGGGTGGGGGCGGGGATTGTCACTGGGAAGGGAGGCTGGAGATTGGGCTGGCTCAGCCGGGGTGGCGGGGGAGGGACATTCAGCCAATGGTGGGGGGCGGGGAGTCATCACTGGGGTGGGTCTGCCTGCTGGGGGATTGGCAATGCCTGGGGGGGAAATGTGTCGGGGAGGGATCGGGGCTGGAACTCGGGGTGCTCTGGGTCATGAGGGGTTTGGAGCTGGGCCCAGGAATGGTTGGGGGGGGCCATGATCGGGCCATGGGAGGGTTGCTGGTCAGCGATTGAGCTAGCCAGCAAATGGGAGGCTGACAGTGTGGGTCCAGTGTGCATGCACAGACCCCACTGGTTTCAGCCTCCCGGGTGGAATAAGCCGTGCCCTCTGAAATTTAATGATATTCACGCTGGTGACCTTTGCAGTGCACAGAGTGTGGGAGATGCTAGTGGTAATGACCACTGAAAATTACTCCAGTTTTCCCATGAATTCAACACTTAGAAATTTCCGGGGAGAATTCCAGCCCTCGTCTTGAATACATTCCTCAGTCCCTCCAGCTGAATGTAACATCCAATTACATACTGACCTCTGCTACACAAGGATGCCTTCATTATGAGTTCATTAATTAATCCTGTCTCAGTACAACATCAGTTTTAGGCTGAGCTTTGAGCTCTGGTTGGCTCCAGAGCATGATGTTCTAAAAAAACCATTTAGGTTGCCCTTGCCATCTGATTTATCCAGTCTATATAGAACATAGAAAAAATACAGCACAAACAGGCCCTTCGGCCCACAAGTTGTGCCAATGATATCCCTACCTACTAGGCTTACCTATAACTCTCAATCCTATTAAGTCCCATGTACTCATCCAGAAGTCTCTTAAAAGACCCTACTGAATTTGCCTCCACCACCACCGACAGCAGCCGATTCCACTCACCCACTACCCTCTGAATGAAAAACTTACCCCTGATATCTCCTCTGTATCTGCTCCCCAGCACCTTAAACCTGTGTCCTCTCGTAGCAACCATTCCAGCCCTGGAAAAAAGCCTCTGAAAATCCACCCAATCTATACCTTTCAACATCTTATACACTTCTATCAGGTCACCTCTCATCCTTCGTCTCTCCAAGGAGAAAAGACCGAGCTCCCTCAACCTATCCTCATAAGGCATGCCACCCAATCCAGGCAACATCCTTGTAAATCTCCTCTGCACCCTTTCAATAGCTTCCACATCCCTCCTGTAATGAGGCGACCAGAACTGAGCACAGTACTCCAAGAGGGGTCTGACTAGGGTCTTATAAAGCCGCAGCATTATCTCCCGACTCCTAAACTCAAACCCTCGATTGATGAAGGCCAGTACACCATACGCCTTCTTAACCACATCCTCTACCTGCAAGGCCGATTTAAAAGCCCTATGGACCCGGACCCCAAGGTCCTTCTGATCCTCTACACTGCTCAGAGTCTTACCCTTGATATTATATTCCGTCATCCTATTTGACCTGCCAAAATGGACCACTACACAGTTATCCGGGTTGAAGTCCATCTGCCACTTCTCCACCCTACATATAGATTAAAATCCCCCATGATTATCACTGTGTTATTATTTCTGACAAACTCCCATATATCTTCCTTTATAATCTGTCCTATCATGTGGGTGCTGTTAGGGAGCCTGTACATCACTCCTCCAAGTGAAATCTTGCCTTTGTAATTTTTCCCCCTTACCCAAACAGCTTCTACATCTTGGTTACTAAACTTAAGATCTTCCTCCTCTATTGTGCTTACTTCATCATTAATTAATAGAGCCACCCTCAACCTTTTCCTAAGTTCTTCCTAAGTGTCATGTACTCTTTAATATTTAGGTTTCAATCTAGGTCATTCTGCAACCATTTTTCTATAATAACTGACAGATCATGCTTATGTATGATCTATTTGAGCTATCAGTTCATCTGTTCCTGCAGAGAACAATGTCCCCCTCACCAACTTGTCCCTTATTACCACTACATTCATTTTTGCTCACCCCACTTCAATAGCTTCTTGTATTATTGTGCCATGGTCAGTCAGCTCATCCTCCCTGTAGGCCCCACTTTCATCCAACAAGCTGAAAGAATCTCAAAGCTTCTGGCTCCTTTTACCTGCCTCACTTGCAGTCTCCTGCCCATGCTACTAACCAAATCAGAAGACCATAACATGTGTGACAGCCTCCTGGACATACATTCAGATACAGAGCCTTTTGTTTTGTCCTTCTATTATTTATGTAACCTCCAGTCTTATCTGCTGACTTGCTATTAGACTTGTATTCTTTATCCCTTCCTGTCAAGATCTGTTTATCATTTCCCATCTTTGTACCTTCCTCTCTTGCCTTGTCTCTTCTCTTTGATCTTCCATAATTTGATCCCTTGCTCCCACTATTTCGTTTAAATTCCTTCTACTTCCCTAGTTTTGGAACTCATTAGAACACTGGTCCCAGTATGGTTCAGGTGTAAACTGTTCTAATGTACCATCTCCACTTTCTTCAATATTGGTGTCAATGCCCCACGAACCAGATGCACTACTCCCACACCCGTCTTTGAGCAACCAATTTATTTCTCTAACCTTATTTGCCCTATGCCAATTTGCACGTGGCTCAGGTAATAATCCAGAGATCATCACCTTTGAGATTCTGCTTCTTATTTTGGTGTCTAGTTCATCATATTGACTACCTGCCAATGTCATCGGTACCTGCATGGACTTCAATGACTAGATCCTTCATCTCCCAGTCCAAGCTCCTTTCCAGTCCTGAACAGATGTCTCAAACTCTAGCACGGGCAGGCAACACATGCTTCTGCAATTTTATTCTTCCCTGCAGAGAACAGTGTCCCTCTCACCAACTTGTCCCACTTCAATAGCTTCCTGTATTACTGTGCCATGTTCAGTCAGCTCATCCTCCCTGCAGCCCCCACTTTCATCCAGACAAGTTGAAAGAATCTCAAAGCTTTTGGATCCCTGCCTCACTTGCAGTCTCCTGCCCCAGCTGCTAACCAAATCAGAAGACGATAAAAGGTGAACTGCCTCCTAGTATAAAATGTCCAGATAGTGTTCCCTCCTCCTTAATGCATCTCAGTGGCCATAGCTCAACCTCCAACTCAATAGCACTGCGCCAAAGCTCTTTGAGCTACAAACACTTACAACAGATGCGTTTGCCCTGGATCACATTAGCATTCAGGAGTGCCTACATGCAGCAGCTGTGACACATTGTCTATCCTGCAGTTCATAACACACTTTTATTAATGATTTAATTATTTTATTCAATTAATTATTTTCCTTTTTTTACATAGTTTATTAATCTTACTACAAGTTTGTATACTCTTTTAAACCTTCGGAACAGAATAAAGCTTAACCACTTATCAGATACTCAGCAGCTCACTTCTTCATCTATAGTACCAAGAACAAAGAACAATACAGCACAGGAAACAGGCCCTTCAGCCCTCCAAGCCTGCGCTGCTCATTGATCCAACTAGACCATTCTTTTGTATCCCTCCATTCCCAGTCTGCTCATGTGACTATCCAGATAAGTCTTAAATGATCCCAGTGTGTCCGCTTCCACCTCCCTGCTTGGGACTGCATTCCAGGCCCCCACCACCCACTGTGTAAAATACGTCCCTCTGATATCTGAGTTAAATCTCACCCCCCGCACCTTGAACATGTGACTCCTCGTGTTTGTCACCTCCGACCTGGCGAAAAGCTTCCCACTGTTCACTCTATCCATACCCCTCATAATTTTATACACCTCTATTAGGTCTCCCCTCATTCTCCGTCTTTCCAGGGAGAACAACCCCAGTTTACCCAATCTCTCCTCACAGCTAAGATCCTCCATACCAGGCAACATCCTGGTAAACCTTCTCTGTACTCTCTCCAAAGCCTCCACGTCCTTTTGGTAGTGCGGCGACCAGAACTGGATGCAGTACTCCAAATGTGGTCTAACCAACGTTCTATACAGCTGTAACATCAGATGCCAATTTTTATACTCTATACCCGGTCCTATAAAGGCAAGTAGAGTATGAACAAATTCCTGCAAGGTGAAAAAAATTGAAAAAGCAAAGGAGACCCCCCGTAACCCCTCTCACTCACCCAACTCCCAGGATTCTTGTTTCAGGTTGGACTCCAATGTGAAGACGAGGATCCCGCAACTGTACAGTCATCACTGCATTCACCTGCATTCTCCACCAGTTCAGATATACACTTCAGTGCGTCTTCGTTCTACACCAGACTTGGGTTCACAATCTGGTGATCACCTCACAGACGTGATTCACAGCTGTCAGAGGCAGTGGCAGCTTAGACTTCTGGCATTTGGAACTCTACTGGAGGTCAGAAACTTGCAGAGTCCTTCTGACAATGAGCCTCTGAAATCGATCCTTGAACAAATGTTGGAGATGCATAGAGAGGCAGGAGAACAACAGGCAAAGTTGTAAGAGTCATCGGCAAAATGGGATGAGGGATGGAGGAATCTGTCGGCATTCTGTCTGATGGCTGTGGCGTGCAAGTGCATTGAAGCCACTATGGAAAGGATGGCACTTCCTTGAAGACCCAGGTCCAGCAGTTTTTGCTGACTTTTGACTCAAACCTGTACTCTATTGCTTTAGCCATGGGTGAGATCCAGCAGTGGCCAGGCAAGAGAGAAATGTGGCGCCTTGACTTCCTTCCAGGTGCACCTTCTCCTCGTGGAAGGGTCAGTGGAAACCATAGGGTGGAGTTTCTCCAGATATTTATCCTGGGCACATCCACGTAGGACATTCTCCAAGGGTGCTACTCCAACTCCCCCCTGCCAATGACTCTACCACCTCCAGCGGGTCAGGCCAATTAGCATATCCCTGCCCCAGAGCTGAAGATCCTTAGCAGGCAGGGCCCTCAGACCTCGAGCCTCAGAGAATGCCAGCTGAAGTCATCACTGGCAACAGGACTTAATATTCAGCAGTCTGTCTCCAACTCTGCTGTGGATATTGGGGCTCTACCTAGCTGTACTGATGGAGTAAGAAAAAGTAAAAAGCATTATATGCACAACTGTGGCACTGATATTCACTTATTGTGTCTACTTCACATTTGTAAATGTATTCAGTTTTATTCCTTCTGCAAGTCTCATGGATTCAATGGATATTCTGCAGTGCAACTTTCCACATGCATCCAGGGGTTAAACATATCCCCTAACATGAAGAACTTCAGCTTTATTCATTCTCACATAATCTCACCACAGTGAGTAGCCTTTACCTCCATATTTGCGCTATTAGCAAAGGCACATGATATGTGACCATGATGAATGACCAATACACTTGTCACACTTAATTCCCAGCCAGTCATATTATAGAATCATAGAGTGCAGAAGAAGCCCTTTGGCCCATCGAATCCATACCAACACATTAGAAACACCTGAACTCCCACCTAATCCCATTTGCCAGCACTTGGCCCATAGACTTGAATGTTATTATGTGCCAAGTGCTCATCCAGATACTTCTTAAAGGATGTGACGCAACCTACCTCTACCCCACCCCCTCCCAGGCAGTGCATTCTAGACTGTCACCACCTGCTGATGAAAAGTTCCTTCCTCACACCCTAAACTCCTGCCCCTCACCTTGAACATATGTCCCCTTGTGACTGACCCTGCAACTAAGGGGCATAACTGCTCCTTATCCACTCTGTCCATGTCCCTCATAATCTAGTACACTCCCATCAAGTTGCTCCCTCAGTCTTCCCTGCTCCAACGAAAACGAACCAAGCCTACCCAACTTCTCTTCATAACTTAAACGTTCCATCCCAGGTGGTATCTTGATGAATCACCTTCTCCAGTGCAATTTCAATTCTTTCCATAATGTGGCACCCAGAACTGCACACACTACTCTAGCTGTGGCCTCACCAAAGTTCTATACATAACTTGGATACAGGAGAATCACTCATCAGCTCATTGATTATCCTGCTGGTGTTGTCCTTTCCAAGTGAAAGACAGCAAGAGGGCTAGAGATGGGTGTTCCTCCTGTTCACATATAAATGTGTCTGTAGACAATGCTCTTTGACCAGGGTGATGAGAGCCATCTGCAAGAAGCCTCATGTGGAGTCTGCTTGTCTCCGGCACCTTCAAAACTGTATATGGAACAATTGCCTCGGCAGCATAGAATACTGACCACATGACCATTCACCCAGGAGGATGGATGTTTGGGGGCAGGAGTTGGCTGGCCACCACCTGCCATATCCCTTCTAGGCATCCACCTCCTTTCCTCCTTTCAACTCTGATTCTGACTGCAACCAATGGCAAATAGCTCAGACTGAACAGCCGCCCCTCAACCTGCTGGATCTCAATGTCCTGAGGCCCATAAACAAACCTACTGCAATGTGGGCTTCACATACACTAAGGATCATAACTGAGCATTGTTCTCATACACTTTCCTCAGGGGATTTCTTTATTCAGCCGATTGCAAGAAGCCTCATGCGGACAGTTTTCTGCTTGTCTCTGGCTCCATGGTATATGGGACCATTGCCGTGGCAGCATAGAATACTAACCACATGACCATTCACCCAGGAGGATGGAGGTTTGGGGGCAGCCAGAAAAGACCCTTCTCCCACTTCGATGTAACACAGTTTTACATCAAGGCATTGCCTTGCTGCTGCTGGAGAAATAATGCACACTTCCTTCCAAACATGCTCCACCACCTTCTACCTTCCCCATATCATCCATTACCTTCTCCTCAATAGCACTGACCACCCAATGTCACCTTTATCTTCCCTCTGTCACCTTTGAACCTCCCCCATTATCCTGAGAACTATCATCATCCACTACTACATGGCTTTCTGCCCCTTGCAGCCAACACTCCTACCACACATGCCCACCCTGACCCTATCCCCTCCAATTATCTGTGCCACATTCCTTGTTCCCCTTGCCATCCATTGACACCTACATCTGTCAAACATAGACATGTTTCATGTCCACCCTACCGTATTCTACTTCCCCCTCTAATGGTCATTGTTCTCTCCTATCATCATTCCACTGAGTTCTCCCCTGGACACCACCATCAACACCACGGACCCTGCCATCTAAGTATTCATCCTTCTTTCACATTCTGCGCCCCTTCCCTGGAAACTCTATCCTGTATTCCAGCCTTCGTCTGCCTTCCTGGCATAGCCTCCATTCCATCCTTCCACCCAGGTTTTGAGCCTTTGTCTACATCTTCTGCAAATCCTCTACTCCACCTTTCCACCCCACCTTCACCTGTATATCATTTCCAGCCTTAGTACAGGTTCAGCTACTTACACGTGAGAATGGTCCCTAAGAGGGCAAAACCAGCATCAACCAACGTAAAGGTCCAGGAAGAAGTCCACCTCACCTGGTGCACACCATGAACATAAAGTCATAAGCCAGAACGTTGTAAATTCCCATTGACTGGGTGCTTTATTTGGAGGAGGAACACGGTTAATGTCTGTTGGACTTTTAATGAGCATTCCCGAGATGCAAATAGGATTCCTGATATTGCCCCATGGGAAACACTCAATCAACCTTTATGTTGCCATGAAGATCAGGAGAACAAGATTTCATTTTAATTTCCCAATATCAGGGAAACTGATTTGTTGGCCTCCCACAAAATCCTGTTTCCCTCACTCACCATGATTCCTGCCGCTGTTGGGAACGGATAATTCCCCCCAAATGCCGCTCGGTTAAAAGCAATTTTGAAATGCTGCAAATTCCAGATGAGACTACACACTTCTTTATTTTTCCATCACTGGGATACTAGTTAATGAGAAGGGAATGAAAATGGGGTGAAGGGGATCAAAGGATATGGAGGGAAGGCAGGATCAGGCTTTTGAGTTGGATGATCAGCTATGGTCACAATGAATGGTGAAGAAGGCTTGAAGGGTCAAATGGCCTACTCCTGTTCCTATTTCTTATGATTCTATGTTTCAATTTATTAAAGTAAATGAACTCTTCAACTTTAACTTTACTTTTTGGTGCTCATGGAATTTACTTTTAATATATATCTTAAATTTTTACATATATGCAACACAACTCAAATATCATGCATCATACGATGTTTTATTGAAAAGTAAATTTGGAAAGTTTAATTTTGCTTCTCTATATAACCAGGTACAGCTGAAGAATTTATTACACCAATGTTCGATTTCTACAGAAGTATGGGGGAACTGAATGTGACAGACACTGAATATGCCTTACTTTCTGCAACCACAATTCTATTTTCAGGTAAAAAATAAAAATCACTAACTAAATTACACTAGTGATGATTATGAATCTAATCCAACCAAGCACTGATTTATTTGAGATTGGCTCCAATGAAATAAAGGTGAAATGGTATGGAAGTAACACCTCTTGGCTGGGAACTGATGTTCTATTTCAGTGGATCTGTATGTATGATGGCAGAATCTGCATTTAACGTTCTGTCGATATGTATCTCTGCTTTTAAAGTTTTAATAGAAAAGTTATAATTTTTATTTAGTTTAATTCAGAATTTACAACAACAGGTTATATTTATGTAACATTAACATAATGAAACATCACAAGGCATTCACAGAGGCATGAAAAAAACATATGAAAGTGAGCCACCTAAGGAAATATTAGGCTACATGATTAAATCTTGACAAAAAAATAGGTTTTATAAAATTATTTGAGACAAATCAGGATAGAGAGGCAGTGAGGTGAAGAGAGGCAATTTCAGATTTGGGGCCTCCACAACTGAAGATAAGCCACTAATTACTTATCTATTATGGAGTAATTAAAAGTGTGGATGCAGAAGTGGCCAGAATTGGAGGAGCACAGGTATCTCAGAGAATTGAAGGGCTAATAGAGAGAGTTCTGAGAGAGTTGAAAAGAAGGATGAGAATTTTAAAATCAAGGCAGTGGCTGACCTGGAACCAAAGTAGGTCAGCAAGCACATGGGTTTTGGAGTTGGGGACTTGCTATAAGCTAAATATAGGCAGCAGACTTTCAACGACCTCAAGCTTAAAGGTAGAATGTGGGAGATCATCTAGGAGTGCATTGGAGTAGTCGATGCTAGAAGTAATAAAGGCATGAATGAAGGTTTCAACAGCAGGTTGGGGCAGTATGGTGGCACAGTGGTTAGCGCTGCTGCTTCACAGTGCCAGGGATCTGGGTTTGATTCCTGGTTTAGGTCACTGTCTGTGCAGAGCCTGCACGTTCTCACTGTGTCTGCATGGGTTTCCTCCGAGTGCTCTGAGCTCCTCCCACAGTTCGAAAGACATACTGGTTAGAGGCATTGGCCATGCTAAATTCTCCAGAGTGTGGCGACTAGGGGATTTTCACAGTAACTTCATTACAGTGTTAATGTAAGCTGGCTTGTGACACTAATAAATAAACATTAAAACTTTAAATAGATGAGCTGAGACAGGAACAAAGTCAGGTCATGTTATGGAAGTGAAAGTAGGATTTTTAGTGATAACAGAAATACAAGGTCAGAAGCTTATCTCAAGATCAAGGTAACACCAAGGTTGTGAATTGACACCCTTAATCTCAGACTGTTGTCAGGAGGGATCTCTAGCTACGGAATAGAGTTTAGAGTCAGTGACTTCAGTCCTTCCAACATTTAATGCAGGAAGTTCCTGTTCGTCCCATACTTGATATAAGACAAGTGGTTTGATAATTTATCAAAAATGGATGGAGGAGGCATGAGTATTGGTGGTGAGGTTGAGGTGCCAGCAGCGTACATGTGAAAACTAACACTGAATCTTTGGATAATGTTGCTGAGGAGCTGTATGTAGCTGAGAAATAGAATGGAGTCAAGGATAAACCCCTAAGGCACAGCAGAGATAATGGCCTGAGAACAGGAAGAGAAGGCATTTCAAATGATTTCCTGGCTAAATTTAGCCTTTGTATTTGCATGCTAAATGAACAGCCTGGAAAAAAGCAGTTAGGAGTTCAGGTGGGAATCAGAAGTTTTCACAGTACAGAGCACACCTGTCCCAATAGAAATGACCATCACCTTTAGAATAGAACAGCAGGTTTGGTGTGTGGTAAACGCTGCAATACATGTGGAAAGTGGAATCATTTAGCAAAAATGCTGCAGAATGAAATCACGGCCTCCTTCCATTGCCACCAGGCACATGCAGCTGGTTAGTTCTCCCATGGTTAGGAGTATCAACAAACTGATTGGACCAGAGTTCAGCCAGAGCAACCAAACCATTGAACCTCCAAGAACACTCCATTGTGAGAGTGTCACACTGTTACAGAAAAGGTTAAGATTTTCATCACTCTGAACATGATTTGCAGCAATGCAAAACTAAAGATTGGCAATGCAGCAAAGTGTAAAGTATTGCCCAGCCAAATGATACGAGAATTAGACCTATATGCAGCATTGGATCCCAATAAGCAGGTTGTCCTTGTGGCCTTGGTGGACAAACCATCTGCACTGAAGACATGGCCATTCTCCATTTTACAGAGGGCAGCTTCAAGTTTCATATGGTTGACCAGAATGTAATGCCACTGTTGGTCTTTGGCACAGCATCGTACTGGAGCTCATCCAACTCAGTCCAAAGCTGCAACAATATGATAGAGTACAAAGACCTCTTCAACAGTGGTGAAATTGGTAAGCTACAAGCAATATACCAAATGAGATTAAATGATTCACCAACGCACCACCAATAATTTTTGCTCTGACATGAGTACCAATAGCTGTGCAGCAGAAAGTAGTCAATGAGCTAAATCAGATAGTGACACTGGATATTATAACTCCCATAAAAAAGACTACAGAATGGGTTTCAGCAATGGTGGCCACCATAAAGAAAATGGCACACTCAGAATTGCATTGATCCAGTCGACTTAAACAAGGCAGAGAGTTACCTTGGAGAAAGGGTCTCCAGTTGGTGCAGGGTGACCAACCCGGAGGCACCCTCCCTGGGCCTGCCATGATGCTGCCAAGTTTCATCTGGTGGCCTGGACACATAAGGACCTCAATTTGGCATTGGACAAGCAGGGTGTATAATGCTTCCCCTGTCATAGGTAAAATAAATGGGTGGTGTATAGATGACAGCTGCTGCTATAGAACTCAATTTTACAGCACACCACTCCCCTTTGCCCGTTAACCCACTGCTGGAGTGGTGGTAGGATTTGCCAACAGGAAGGATTAAAAATGTAACAGCCAAGCATCATAGTGAGTCAACTGCATGCAACAGTGAGCTTGTGGTAACCTAGGCACTCCAATCACTTGCACGTGCAACGACCATCTGTCCCACCTGTGACAGAGACTATAGATCACACGTTGGATTCCTCAGATCCGAAGAACTTATGTGGAAGTGTGGGAGCAAGTTATCCTCGACTCCTAGGGACTTTTCATTCACAGGTTTTAAGTCGGTCCACCTCGTGTCCAACGAGGGGCATACACACGATGGGTCGTACTGGGGCTGCTCTTGGTTGTTCAGGATTGGCCTAGTGCTTCATGTCGTTAGTGTGTGCCTAAACTGGACAAGATACTGGGCAAGACGACAGCTCAGTGACTACCGCTGATTGCTGTGCAGACACATGGATTTGGGCCGGTGTCTGTGGGAGTTCGCGCATTCTCCCCGCGCTTGCGTGGGTTTTCTCCGGGTGCTCCGGTTTCCTCCCACACCCCAAAGATGTGCTGTTAGGCGATTGGCAGGAATAAATTGTCCCTAAATCAGTTTCCCTCAACCTGGATGGCCATAAAACATTAGACAGGGGTTGTGGGGGAAGAGGGGGACTGGTGGTGTTGAGATGGCGGCGTGGGCTCGTTGGGCCGAACGGCCTGTTTCCCGGGCAGATTTTGTTCTTTTGTTCTTTGACTTCCTAAAAAGACTGAAGGCAGGCAAATTCCCAGGGCCTGATGGCTTATAGCCTATGATGTTAAAGGAAGTGGTGCTGAAGATAGTGGATCCATTTAGTGGATCCACTGCTGTGTAAGAAGGGAGGAAGGCAGCAGATGGGAAATTATAGGCCAGTTAGCCTGATTTCGGTCATTGGTAAGATTTTAGAGTCCATTATTAAAGATGAGATTGCAAAATACTTGGAAGTGCATGTTAAAGTAGGACTGAGTCAGCATGGCTCTGTCAAGGGGAAGTCATGTCCGACAAATCTGTTAGGGTTCTTTTGAGGAGGTAATAAGGAAGTTAGATAAAGGAGAAAAAGTGGACGTGATTTATTTAGATTTCCAGAAGGCCTTTGACAAGGTGCTGCATAGGAGACTGTTAAATAAGTTAAGAACCCATGGTGTTAAGGGTAAGATCCTGGCATGGATAGAGGATGGGCTGATTGGCAGAAGGCAGAGAAATGGGGATAAAGAGGTCTTTTTCAGGATGGCAGGCAGTGCCTGGGGTGAGCCTCAGGGGTCAGTGCTGGGACTACAACTTTTCACAGTATATATTAACAATTTGGAGGAAGGAACTGAAGGCACAGTTGCTAGGTTTGCTGATGATACAAAGATGCGTAGAGGGACAGATAGTATTGAGGAAGCAGGGGGAATGCAGAAGGACTTAGACAGGTTAGGAGAGTGGGCAAAGACATGGCAGATGGATTACAATGTGGAAATGCGTGTGAAGTTATACACTTTGGAAGGAGGAATGGAGGCATAGACTATTTTCTAGATGGGAAAATGCTTAGGAAATCAGATACACAAAAGGACTTGGGAGTCATTGTTCAAAATTCTCTTAAGGTTAACGTGCAGGTTCAATTGGCAGTTAGAAAGGCAAATGCAATGTTAGCATTCATGTCGAGAGGGCTAGAATACAAGAGCAGTGATGTACTCCTGAGGTGATATAAAGCTCTGGTCAGATCTCATTTGGAGTATTGTGAGCAGTTTTGGGCTCCATATCTGAGAAAGGGTGTGCTGGCCCTGGAAAGGATCCAGAGGAGGTTCATAAGAATGATCTCTGGAATGAAGAGCTTGTCGTATAAGGAATGGTTGAGGACTCTGGGTCTGCACTCGTTGGCTAGGATGAGGGGGGATCTTATTGAAATTTACAGGATACTGCAAGGCCTGGATCGAGTGGATGTGAAGGGGATGTTTCCACTAGTAGGAAAAACTAGAATCAGAAGGCACAACCTCAGGCTAAAGGGATAATCCTTTAATACAGAGATGAAGAGGAATTTCTTCAACCAGAGAGTGGTGACTCTGTGGAACTTCTTGCCACAGAAGGCTGAGGAGGCCAGGTCATTGAGTATGTTTATGAAAGAAATAGATAGGTTCTTGATTAAAAAGGGGATCGGGGTAATGGAGATGAGAAAAATATCAGTCATGATTGAATGACGGAGCAGACTCGATGGGCCGAGTGGCCTAATTCTGTTCCTATGTCTTTTCGTCTTATGGTCTCATTGGTTATAATATTCCAAAATTCCTTGGGTAAGGGAACAGTTCCAATAGATTGGAAAAATGCTAATAAGGCCCTTATTCAAAAAGGGAGGAAGGCAAAATATAGTAAACTGTAGATCAATTACTTTAACATTGTGGTTGGGAAATCATTAGAATCCATTATAAAGGAAGTATGAAGCAATAACAGTACATTTAGAAAGTCAAAATGCAATCTATCAGAGTCAGCATGTCTTTACGGAGGGTAAATCATGTCTGACCAATTTGCTTGAGTTCTCTGAAGCTGTAACAAGCAAGACAGTAATGGTGATCCTGTAGATGTAGTGTACCTGGATTTTCAGAAAGCATTTGATAAGGTACCACACAAAAGGTTAGTTAATATGGAATTAGCAGTCATTTATTAGTTTAGATAGAGATTGGTTAGCCAACAGAAAGCAGAGAGTCAGGATAACTGGGCCTTTATTGGGTTGGCAAGATGTAACTAGTGGATGCCAGAAGCTTTGGTCCTCAGGTCCCAACTATATTAATGATTTGGATGCAGGGAAAATAGGTGCTATAGCCAAATTTGCGTATGACACTAACATCAGTGGGATAGTATGTTGCAAAAATTAAATAAGAAATTTACAAATGGATATCGGTAGGTTAAGTACACGTAGTAAAATTTGGAGTTCATCATGATTATGTGCGTGGTTATTCATTTTGGTAGGAAAAATACAAAGGCAAATTATTATCTAAATGGAGAGAAATTTCAGAGTGCTTTGGTGCAGAGGTGTCTGGGTGTCCTCAAGCATGAATCACAGGAAACTATTATACAGGCATAGCAGGTAATAAGAAAGTCAAATAGAATCTTGGCGTTTATTGTTAAGGGAATAAAATATAGAAGTAGTGAAGTGTTGCCGCTACTGTACAAAGCATTAATGAGACCACATTTAGAATATAGTATACAAGTTTGGTTCTCTTACTTGAGGAGGGATGTAGCTGCATTGGAAGTGGTTAAGAGGAGGTTCACTAGATTGATTCCAGAGATGGGGGGTTTGTCTTACGAATAGAGATTGGGCAGTTTAGTCCTATACTCCCTCGAGTTCAGAAGAGAGGAAACCTAGTTGAGGTGTACAAGATGATAAGGGAGACTGACAAAGTAGACGTGGAGAGGTTGTTTCCTCTTGTAGAGCTACCAAGAAGAAGAGGTCATAGTTTTAAGATAAGGGGTGGCAGATTTAAAACAGAGATGAAACATTTCTTCTCTCAAAGGATCATTGTCTTGAATTCATCGCCACAGAGCATGCTGGATGCTGGGACATTGAGTAAATTTAAAGAACAGGAAGACAGATTTATAGTTAGTAAGAGTTTGAAGGACTGTGGTGAACAGGCAGGTAAGTGGAGTTGAGGCTGAGATGAGATCAGTTGTGATTCTATTAAATAGCAGAGCAGTCTTGAGGGACTAAATTGCCTACTCCTGCTCCTCATTCTTTTGATTCTTATGGTAAGAGCCAACTACATACACATATAGTTTAAAAGCAATAAGCAAGAATATTTATGACGTTGGCATTTTCTATTGCTGAAGGCTGTGGAAGCCAAGTCACTGAATGTATTTAAGAAAGAGATAGAGGCTGGAATTTTATCACCTCACCCGCCACTGGAATTGGAGTGGGTGAGGGGTGGACAATGGAAAGATCCAGTGTCTCAGATGGGATTTTACGGTTTTGGGATGAAAAAAGCTGTAAAATCCCACCCAGGTTGTTTTCAAGATTTTAATTGTATCAAGGGATATGGGGGGAAAGTGGGAATATTGCATTGAGAATAAGGATCAGCCATAATCACATTCAATGGTGGAACAGAGCTGAATGGTCTACTCCCCTCCTAGTTTCTATGTTTCTATGTAAGCATTCAAAGAATTATTTCAGTTTTTGCTTTGGATAAAAGAAGAAGATGTGGCAGTCAAATTACTAGAAACTGTAATTTTTGAATGGATTTGCTTTTATTGCTGATGGAAAAACCATTGTATCTGACACCTTTTGAAATCCCACCAAAAAAGGTGTCTTTTCCTTTATTTTCTCCTGGAATGTTCAACATTCATGTCACAATTTGTTCACTTCTTTGAATAATTTCATTAGAATACTGCCAGAAACATGGGTTATAGTTTTGATTTTATTGGCTGGTTAATCAGTATCATCTAGTCAGAGATCAGAAAGAATGTACATGCGGCACTGATATGACTAGTTAGACTTCTCTCCCATTCATTTCAATGGAGAAAAAATATAGGATGGAATTCTCGATTTCACCTGCGGCTGGGATTCTCTGGTCCCGCTGCAGTGAATGGTGATGTGGCTGGGGCGTGAACAGCCAGAGAATAGTAGATAATAGTAGGTAATAATCGAGACATGCAAACCTTCCAAACAGATTTTCTTTTCCATGCCATCCCCAGGCAATCTTTAATACCTAGGCTGAAAGATGAAACCAACCCCCACGTACTTTCACATTTATAGTTAAATTGCAGTATGCCAGGTTGGTTGTTCACATCTTATGGTCATTTTTATTGTTCTGTAGATCGACCCTATATAAAGAATAAAGAACATGTAGAAAAGCTACAGGAGCCTCTTTTGGAGATTTTATACAAGTACTCCAAGATCCATCATCCAGAGAGTCCACAGCGCTTTGCTCGGCTGTTAGGTCGCCTTACTCAACTTAGAACGCTTAACCACAACCATTCAGAGGTATTGATGTCATGGAAGATGAAGGATCAGAAACTCACGCCCTTGCTCTGTGAAATTTGGGATGTACAGTGAAGGATTATCACAGAATTCTATAGGTGTTTTTGGACCAGTCTGTTCCACTGCAAACCAGACTTTTTTTATAATACAAAACCACAAAAATCATTGATGTAAGATTTCACTTTAATTTTCATCAGTCAGCAGCTACTATGTCAAACTATGTGGAAGGCAAAATCTAGTTATTGAATATAACAAGTCTCTAGTTATTACAGTAACTGAGGCTCTTGCTTTTATATTTTTATTTACTATACTGACCAATACCTCTTATTTCGTTTGTCACCAATTGCTTTGCCATTATATTTTTATTCTGTAAAGCATTTTTCTCAATCAGTGTAAGATTGGCCTCCCAGTAATTAAGACAGTTTGTAATTCACATTTCTGAAACAAGACCAAGAATTTGCTGGGAAAGTTTAAGCTGAGCACCAGCTGAAAAAGCAACCTTTTAGATTGTCACATCCCCAAATGTGCCTAAATTCCCAAATAATCTGTTCTTAATTTTGACATGAATTTACATTAAATATTACAAAATGTTGCAATAAATATATTAAATTACAAAATCACTAATATTCATTTAAAATTATTATAACAAATCTGAATGAAGAAACTGCAGCATTCCTTCAAATGCTAGAAACGAAGAATATTCAATAAACTATTATGCTATACATTGTGAATTTTAATTGAAAACAATGGGCATTAATAGAATTTATTAGAAGTGAGAAGCTTTAGAGGCTTTCACCTGGAGCAGATAAAAAAATGCTATTTTAAAGAAAATATTAAAATATCTATATGCTGTAAGACAAACTAAGTGAAAACCTGGACATGACACCACAAGGGAGTTTTAATTGTCACTTGTTTCTAATACTTTCTGATAAGTTTAAATCTATATTTAAGATCTGTATTGTGACACCCTTCATGGGTAACCCATGTTATATGTAATATCAAAACTCAATTTGTAAATATTAGCTAAATACACAAAATTAGAAGTATGTGATAGACACTGATCCTATGTACATGTCTGTGATTACCTGACAACTTAAAACTCTCTCACATTGTCATGATAGAGCAATATTTGGTGGAATGTGTATTCACTGAATAAAATCAGCTATTATATAATTCACATGTATCACTGAATATTCTGACTCAAAGTCATCACCTCAGTTTAACATGACTGATAATAGGATCTCTCTAGATGGGGAAATTACAGATACAAACTAGCATCACTCCATGCACAAAGCACTGGACTATGAACATATTTGATTGCTAATTATTGAAAAATAATGGCTAGAAGATTCAGAAGCAAATGTATGTTGCCTCATATATTTAGCAAATTGGCATGGTTTTGTTGTGTGGTAGGGTGCAACTTCTTACCAATTTCTTCTGTCAATCATAATATAGCACAAGTGCAAAGTAAAGTGGAATTGGTCCCTACAAAAATTTGAGTTAGTTTCGGCTGTCAAGGCAAGCTATTCTGTATTAACTCAAGGCAGCTGACTAAACAGCAAGACTAAGAAGACATGGAAGCAAATTTCTTATTCAGATATTGGAGTGTAACACAGAGCAATATTGAATGAAAATGAAAGAAAGATCAAACAGCACATCAACTCTCAACCCTTTTGAATTCACCCATATCTTGCTTCTCAGACTCATATCCCAGGACATTAACATTACCCTACTGTTTTTATCTTAGTTTTGAGTTTATTTCTAATGCTTAATACTCTTTGAGAAATTGTCTCTTATATATTACTGGGTACAACTGAAGAGTCAGCTCAAATTAATCAACTGTTCATGTGTAAAATATTGTTTAAATAAGAAGGAAAGCAGAGGGGAATTGAAAGAATGGTCAAGCTACTTTGGATTTGGTAATACATAATGATGCAGGTTTATTAAACAATCTCAGAGTAAAAGATCCCCTAGGGAACAGTGACCATAATATGGCAGAATTTAGAATTCAGTTTGAGAGTGAGAAACTTGACTCCGAAACAACTGTGTTATGCTTAAATAAGGATAATTATAATGGAATGAGGACTAAGTTAGATGGTATGGGTTGAGAAAAGTGTTTAACAGAAAGAAAGTTGATCAGTAATGGCAAACGTATATAAAAATAGATCTTGACTCACAACAAAGATATATCTCAGTGAGAAAGAAGAATCTAGGAAGGAGATTAATCAAGCTTTGTTAAACAAGAAAGTTATAGATAGAATTAAATTATATTATTAAATATTTAATTAATATTAATACTTAATATTAACATTAATATTAATATTAAATGTGACAAATATTTAAGCCAGAGGATTGAGAAAGTTTTAGAACCAACAAAAGATGACCAAACATAAAAAAGGGTAAATTAGCAAGTGACGTAAAAATGGACAGCAGGATCGTCTTTAAATATATAAAAATGAAGAGAGATGTCAAAATGAACAGAGGACCCTTAGAGAATGAGACTGAAAAATAATCATAAGAACATAACAACATAAGAAATAGGAGCAGGAGTAGGCCATCTAGCCTTCGAGCCTGCCCCGTCATTCAATAAGATCATGGCTGAGCTGAAGTGGCTCAGTTCTATTTTCCCGCATTCTCCCCATAACCCTAATTCCCTTGTCTGCCAAAAACCTATCTACCCGTGTCTTAAATATATTTAGTGAGGTGGCCTCCACCACTTCAACGGACAGAGAATTCCAGAGATTCACCGCCCTTTGAGTGAAGAAGTTCCTCCTCAACTCCATTCTAAACTGCCCCCCACTTATCTTGAGGCTGTGCCCTCTAGTCCTGCTGTCCTTTCTAAGCAGGAAGAATCTCTCTACCTCTACCCTATCCATCCCTTTCATCATCTTATACGTCTCTATAAGATCCCCCATCATCCTTCTAAACTCCAACAATTACAGACCCAGACTATTTAGTCTCTCTTCATAGTCTAACCCCCTCATCTCCGGTATCAGCCTAGTGAACCTCCTCTGCACTCCCTCCAAGGCCAAAATATCCTTGCGCAAGTGCGGCGACCAAAACTGCACAAGGTACTCCAGCTGCAGCCTCACCAACGCCCTGTACAGTTGCAGCAAGACCTCCCTGCTTTTATATTCTATCCCCCTAGCGATAAAGGCCAGCATCCCATTCACCTTCTTGATCACCTGCTGCACTTGCAGACTGGGTTTTTGCGACTCATGCACAAGGACCCCCAGGTCCCTCTGCACCGTAGCATGCTGCAGCTTTTTGCCCTTTAAATAGTAATCCCTCCTACTATTATTCCTGCCAAAGTGGATAACCTCACACTTGCTAGCATTGTACTCCATCTGCCAGGTCCTTGCCTACTCGCTCAGCTTATCTAGATCCCTCTGCAGACCTTCCACACCCTCCGCACAATTTGCTTTTCCACTCATCTTTGTGTCATCAATAGGGAATCAGGAAATTGCAGAGGAGTTAAACAAATACTTTGTGTCAGTCTTCACAGTAGGAGACGCTAATAACAATTCCAAAAATACTAAATAATCAATAAAAAGGGAGCAGGAGGAAATAAATACAGTAACTATTATGAGAGAAAAAGTACTAGGAAAACTGATAGGGTTAAAGACCAATGAACCCTCTGGGTCTGATGGGTTGCATTCCATGTTATTAAAGGGAGTAGCTACAATGATAGAATTCTTCCAAGAATCCTTAAATTCTGGAAAAGTCCCATAGGATTGGAAAATTGCTAATAAAACAACCTTATCCAAAAAGAGAGTGAGACAAAAACAGATAATTATTGGCTAGTTAGCTTACCTTCTGTTACTAGTAAAATGTTAGAGACCATTATAAAACATATAATAGCAGAGCATTTAGAAATATATAACATGATCAAGCAGGGTCAGCTACATGAATGGGAAATCATGCCTGAAAAATTTATTAAAATTCTTTGAATTGGTAATGCAAAGGATATAGTAGATGTAATATACTTGGATTTCCAAATAATGTTTGAAAAGGTGCTGCACAAAAGGCTACTTAATAAGATAAGCTCCCATGCTGTTGGGAGTAGTTTATTAGCATGGATAGGGGATTCGTTAACTGATAAAAGACAGAATGTTGGGATAAGAGGGGTGTTTTCAAGATGGCAGCCTGTAACTCGTGGACTGCCATAGGGCTTGACAGATGGAACATAACATAGGAAAATGTGAAGTCATGCATTTTTGCAGGAAGATTAGAGGAGCTATTATTTAAATGGAGAAAAACTTAATCTAACTACAACACAGATGAATTTGGGGGTTCTCATACATAAATCACAAAAAAACTAGCATGAAAGTTCAGCAAGTAATTGGGCAAACAAAAGGAATGTTGGCCTTTATTTCAAAGGGAATCGAGTGTAAGAATAGGGAAGTCTTGCTACCATACAAGGCACTAGTTAGACCACACCTTAAACACTGTGAACAGTTTTGGTCCCCTTATCTAAGGAAAAATATACTAGCATTGGAGGCAGTCCAGAGAAAGCTCATTAAGTTAATCCCAGGTATAGAGGGATTTCCTTATGAGGAGAGGTTAATTGAGTTGGGCTGTATTCATTTGGAGCTAAGAAGAATGAGAGGCAACCTTATTGAGACACATAGGATTCTCAGGGGGCTGGCATGGCAGATGCTTACAATGACTTAGAATCCCTATATTGCAGAAAGAGGCCATTCGGCCCATTGAGTCTGCACCGACCACAATCCCACCCAGGCCCTACCCCCATATCCCTACAGTATTTACCCACTAATCCCTCTAACCTACACATCTCAGGACACTAAGGGCAATATTAGCATGGCCAATCAATCTAACCCACACATTTTTGGACCGTGGGAGGAAACCTGAATACCCAGAGGAAACCCACAAAGACACGAGGAGAATGTGCAAACACCACACAGATAATGATCCAAGCCCGGAATCAAACGCAGGTCCCTGGAGCTGTGAAGCAGCAATGCTAACCACTGTGCTACCGTTGTTTCCCCTTGTGAAAGAGTCTGGGACCAGACGGCATAATCTCAGAGTAAGAAGTCTCCTGTTTAAGACAGGGATGAAGAAGAATTTCTTCTTTCAAAGGGTCGTGAATTTGTGGAGTTCTTTACCTCAGAGGGCTATAGAGGCTGGATCTTTAAGTATGTTCAGTGCTGTGATAGCATTTTACTCAAGGGGAATCAAGGATAATGGGGATAAGGCGGGAGAATAAAATTGAGGATTATCATATCCAATCAGTCATGACCTCATTGAATGACAGAGAAACTCGATGGGCTGAATGGCATGTTTCTGCTCCTACGTCTTATGGTCTCATTAATGATGAGTGAAGCATTATGAAGACAAAGCATGGTGACATAAAAAAAGCATTCTTACCTATGCATCTTTCCAGGTTAGTGCATTATAGTAATATCCTGAAGCTTTGTCCCGAAGCACAACTCCTCTTCAAATGCTTCCAAATTCCTCTACACAAATGCTGGATCTGTTTCTGGCTGGAGCAGAGATATTTTTTATAAGGTTAGATACTGCAGAGAATTCAGGGTCAATGATCTCCTGGATCATTTGATTGCCTACATGAGTTGGGGAAGAATATCCCAGACTCTTTTCTCCCAAAATTGGTTTGGGTTTTATGAAATTGTTTATTTCTCCCAAGAGGTTGCATGGCTTAGTGCAGTGGACCATACACCCTTTGTAAAACACTACGTATCACAATAGTGCAAAATAGGCTGGATGAGCCAGAGGACAATTACCAGTCTGTCGTTGTTAATGTCACCTAACTTGTTAATACCTGTAAGACAGAGATTCTCAGACTGTGGGGTGATGACCTCAAGACGAGCGATTGGACTAATGAGCATTCTCTCCTCTACAGCAGGAAAGATAAATGGAGCAGAGATTCAGATGGGAAAATCCAGGCATTGAAAATGAGGCCATTTCTTGCCTTGGTTTGATGGGCATAGCCTAAATAAATTAGTTTTGAGGTGCATGGGAAGATGCTGTGGACAGGGCAGTAGCACCTCTCTCAGCCTTCTTCATCATCATTTACATTCCCTTTCCTTTGCCCTGTTACAGCCATCACCCCGCCTCCCCCCCTCCCCCCCCCCCCCCCCCCAACCCACCCCACCACCCTCCCGACCCTGATTTTCTTTACTCTTACCTCTGATGAAGGATCATCCAGACTTGGAACATTGGGACTATTCTCTATTCGCAGATGCTGTCAGACCTGCTGAGATTTTCTTGCATTTTCTGTTTTTGTTTCAGGTTTGAGATCTGATCACTGCCAGTGATAGAGCCCACAAAATAATAGGTTAAAAAACATGTTTCTGCATGTTTTCTGACTCCTCCACTTTCTCACAGCTCTCCCCAATCCCTCTTGCAACTCTCCCCACTGCCCACACCGTTCACAGATTAATCCTCCTGCTGTTACAACTCCAGCCCCCTCACAAATCTCCCCACCTCACTCTACAGCTCTATCTCCCCCCATTGTAGATACACCAGTGATGCCCCACCCACTGCTCTCCAATGTCAGTATGTTTATTCCAGGGTCAAGTCAATTGTCAAACTTCAAGATGAGGTAACAGTGCAAAAACGTTTGGAAGTATTGCTTTAAGATCTCAGTCTTACTGGCAGTTAGCTTGTTGGGTGAGCTTTATGAAGGATTTTTCTTTCTCTAAAGCTGAACCCTCAGGCTTCTGCATTTGAAAGCCCCTGCCATGCACTAATGAAATCTTCTTACATAGGCATATCAGGGAGGCAGCCCAGGCAGTCCACAGCCAGGTCCGAGAAGCTCCAACACCAGCCCAGATAATTTCTCCGATATTGACAGAAGATCCACATAACTTTCACCCACACCCTTTATCAGCACAGAGACACATCTTGGGGGGCCCTCGTTTTAGATAGGCCTCAGGATCACAAACTGGTAAGCACCTCACTTTTTCTGATACACAGCAGGTGGAAGCAGGAATGTCCAAGGATTCCTGCACTTGGAGGATTGTTGGAGGCCAGGAATTTGCTGAGTCCCAGTCAGATGATGTGCCAAAGATTCAGTCATGCCTCAGTTGATGGAACTCCAAAGGCAAAGTAGAGAGGGATGTCAGCTACACTCCTCCAACTGAAAAGCAGAGTTGAGTCCTACCACATTCTATTTGAGGAAATAGTGTCAACACTCCGACAGAACGAGGTCAACACAATGAAAATAACAGCCATGGAGGAGACTTTGGGACAAGACTTCTGTCCTGCAGGATATGCAATCCATGATACAGGCACTTCTTGGCATCCACAAGTGACATTGCTGATGAACAGTAGAGCTACTTGAACTCACTCTAGCTGCCCCTCTATTCCAAGGAGGAAACCAGGAGCCTTGGGATCTCTCCGTCGCTCCTCCAATAGCAGTTGACCTCACTGGTGCATCATTTTTTGAGAGCTGCCATCCTGAAGTTATTTTCTTGGAAGCTCGAGCTGCCATTCCGGTCATTGTCACTGGATTCAACCTCAGACTGTGGGAAGTCTCTTGGGGCTTGCATCACCAATGCAGGAGCTAGCCGTTTCTCCTACAGAGAGGAGGAGCAGCTGATTCACAGCCTGGGGCCATCCATCCAGATGACACCGGGAGTGTCCAGCCTGACTGATTCCCCTTTTCTTGTGACTGCTTCAGCTCCAACTCCACAGGCCAGGAAAAATGGCACTGCCATACAGCAGGACCCTAAAAGCAGGCTGAGGTCCTCCAAGTCTTGGCCCGCCAAAGGACACCCGCCATGGTAATCACAGACAACAGGGCATGGTAGATAGCAGGCTGTCACTGCTTCCACTGTTGATTCTGAGGAACATTAAGATGTTGAAGGATTAGAAAGATTTGGGTGGTCTAGTTGCACAACATGGGCATGGGTGTTAGATACTTGTAGATAGTGTCTACCTCTGTAAATATGTTCTCACTTATTTCTCACTTATGCACCCTTTCAATGGCTCCTGTCTCTGATAAGATGTCTTCTTGTAGGGTGCTCAGTCCAGAGCTTCTTCCATCACTTTCTGCAATGTTGCTAGCACATTGTGGCACCCCCTCATAGTGACTGGACACATCAGCCGTGACTGTTTCTTGTAGGGAATATGGCAGTCTCCCACAATGTACAGGGCTCTTGCCACTCATCACAGTCACTGTCAATGTGTGCTCTTTGCACACATAGACCTGCCCCATATTCTGTTAGCTTTAGCTTCTGATGACATAGGGCCTGATTTTACGATCAAGTTGCACCCGTTTTTGGGTGCAAAACTTGGTAAAGTTGGGTGTGAGGCGAGTAGTGTGATCCATGCCTGTTCCCCTTTATCAATTGCTGAAAATGGCCACCATCTGGACTGCGCCCCCTTTGACATGCATTTAAATTGACTTAATGAGCTGCACTTAATGGCCAAACATACCAGCATTTCCCCCTTTACCACCACATTTGCCGGTCCAGATTTGGCACGAAAAAGATATGGTCCGCAAAGACCTGATTCGGGTGATTCAGCTTCTGAGGAGGTAAGTTCAGAACTTTTGGTGGCTCTCTGACTTAGATTGGTGGTGGGGTGGGGAGGAAGGTGGGTCAGATCACTCTCTGGTGGGAGGAAAGGAGGTGGGTCAGATGGCTCTCTGGTGGGGGGGAGAGAGAGAGATGGGTCAGATCGTGGGGGTAAAGGGGGTGTCCATTGCCACTCTGCGTGCATTCTATTTGAGGAAATAGAATTTTGAGGGGAAAGGGGGAGCAGGAGGCCTCAATCAGTCTGGGTAGTGGAGGGGTGGTGGGATAAGGGGGTCAGTTATGTTGTGGGAGTGAGATAATATCAGTGGGGGCCAAGGTATTATCTGGCCTGGAAGCGCTGTGGCAGGGGAATGTTTCTCTATTTTTTTTACTGCACACCCGCAGCACCAAATCAGAGCTACAGGACTTTGGGCGTGATAAGCTCTGCCCACTGGCTTGTGCGGTGAGATTCAGAATCATTGATTTTTCTTCAGGCAGAGTGCACATGGGGGTGCCTGCGAATGGGTCTAAAAGTCAGATCTGAAACATTCCCAGATTCAGCACCTAGAATCAAAATGGCAAAATCAGGTCCATAGAGTCATAGAGGTTTACAACATGGGAACAGGTCCTTCGGCCCAACTTGTCCATGCTGACCAGTTTTTACCATTAAATTAGTCCCAATTGCCTGTATTTGGCCCATAACCCTCTATACCAATCCTACCTATATAACTGTCTAAATGGTTTTCAAAAGACAAAATTGTACCCGCCTCTACCATTACCTCTGGCAGCTCGTTCCAGACACTCACCGCTTAGTGTGTGAAAAAATTGCCCCACTAGATCCTGTTGTATCTCTTTCCTCTCACCTTAAACCTACGCCCTCTAGTTTTCGACTCTCCTATCTTTGGGAAACTATATTGACTACCAACTTATCTACGCCCTTCATTATTTTGTGACCTCTATAAAATCATGCCGAAGCCTCCTACATTCCAGGGAGAAAAATCCCAGTCTATACAGCCTCTCCTTATAACTCAAATCATCAAGTCCCGATAGCATCCTAGTAAATCTTTTCTGCACTCTTTCTAGTTTAATAATTTCCTTTTTACAATAGGATGACCAGAACTATACATAGTACTCCAAATGTGACCTCTTCTACAATCATAGAAATCATAGAAACCCTACAGTACAGAAAGAGGCCCTTCGGCCCATTGAGTCTGCACTGACCACAATCCCACCTAGGCCCTCCCCCCAATCCGCACATATCTTAACTACTAATCCTCTCTAACCTATACATCTAAGATCAATTTAGCATGGCCAATCAACCTAACCTGCACATCTTTACAACTTCAACAAGATGTCCCCAACTCCTGTATTCAATGTTCTGATCAATGAAACCAAGCATGCTGAGTGTCTTCTTGACCAGCGTGTCCATCTGTGCCTCCACTTTCAAGGAGCTATGAACCTATGAACCTAGATCTCTTTGTTCTATAACTCTCCCTAATGCCCAACAATAACTGAGTAAGTTCTGCCCTTGTTCGATCTACCAAAATGCATCACCTTGCATTTATCTAAATTAAACTTCATCTGCCATTCAACAGCCCACTGACCCAATTCATAGAATCCCTTCAGTTCGGAACGAGGCCACTTGACCTACTGAGCCTGCACTGACAACAATCCCACCTTATCCCCGTAACCCCACATATTTACCTTGTTAAGCCTCCTCACACTAAGGCGCAATTTATCATGGCTAATCAATCTAATCTGCATATCTTTAGACTGTTAGAAAAAACTGGAGTGCCTGGAGAAAACTCACACAGACACAGGGAGAATATGCAAAATCAACACAGGCGGTCACTCAAGACTAGAATTGAACCTGGGTCCCTGGCACTGTGAGGCAGCAGTGCTAACCACTGTGCCACTCTGCCATCCAAATTGATCAGGATCCTGTTGCAATCCAGATAATCTTCTTCACTGTCCATTATGTCACTAATCTTGGTGTCATCTGCAAACCATGCCTACTAAATTCTCATCCAAATCATTAATATAAATGACAAATAACAGTGGATCCAGCACCAAGCTGGATGGCTGATTACAAGTACATTGCTGGTTACAGGTCTCCAGTTTGAAAACCAAACCTCTACAAACCTCTTTTGTTAACAAACCAATTTTGTATCCAATTGGCTACCTCACCCTGGATCCCGTGAGATTGAACCTTATGCAATAACCTACCATGTGGTACTTTTCTAAAGGCCTTGCTAAAGTAGATGTAGACAACATGGACTGCACTACCCTCATCATACGGTTCAATCTCATGGGATCCATGCTGAGGTAGCCAATAACAGGAACTCAGGAAAATTACAATTACCAGAGAAGTGGTACTGGGTAAATTTTTAAAGCCGCGGGCTGTCAAGTGCCCAGATCTTGGTGCATTTATCCTTCATCGAAATGGGTGGCATGGCGGCACAGTGCTTCACAGTGCTAGGGATCCGGGTTCAATTCTGGCCTTGGGTGATTGTGTGGAGTTTGTATATTCTCCCTGTGTCTGCATGGGTTTCCTTCAGGTGACCTGTTTTCCTCCCACACTCCAAAGGCGTTTGGGTTAGGTTGGTTGGTCATGCTAATTTTCCCCTTAGTATTCTGAGAAATGTAGATTAGGGAGTTAGGGGGATTAGGTTAAGGGGATTAGCAAGGTGAATACATGGGGTTATGGGGATAGGGCCTGGGTAAGATGTTCTGTCAGAGAATCAGTGCAGACTTGATGGGCTGAAGGCCCACCTTCTGCACTGTAGGGATTCTATTATTCTCGAGTCTTGAAAGAAGTGGCTAGTGAGATAGTTGATGCATTGCTTTTAATTTTCCAAAACTCCCTAGATTTGGGGAAGGTGCCATTAAATTGGAAGATAGCAAATGTAACTCCATGATTCAAAAAGGGAGGGAAACAGAAAGTGGGAAACTACAGACCAGTTAGCTCATCTAGCATAGGGAAAATGTTAGGGCATTTGAATAATTCAAGAGATTCAAACAGAGTTTTGTGGAAGGGAAATCATGTTTAAGCAACTTGTTGGAACTCTTTGAGGAAGTAACACGTATTGTGAGTAAAGGAGAACTACTGGATGTACTGTACTTAGATCTCCAGGAGGAAAAATACAAAATCAAAGGTTGTTGAGGAAAATTAAAGCTCATGGTATAGGGTAGAGGATTGGTTGGCTCATGGTATAGGATAGAGGATTGGAAAGTAATTTGTGAAAAGGACAAAGGGAAGATAAAATAAGATATAATTAAGTTAAGTGAGTGGTCAAATATCTGGCAAATGGAATATAATGTGGGAAGATGTGAAACTGTCTCTTTTGGTAAGAAGAATCAAAAAGAAGCAAATTATCTACAGGTGAGAATTTGCAGCACTTAGAGATGCAGAGGGATCTGGGTTTCATAGTGCATGAATCGCAAAAGCTAATATACAGGTACAGCAAGACATTAGGAAAGCTAATAGACTGTTATCATTAACTGTGAGGGGAATTAAATACAAAAGTAAGACAATTATGCTTCAGTTACACAGAGCAGTAGTAAGGCCAGATCTGGAGTACTTTGCAAAGTATTGGTTATCTCATTTAAGGATGAAATTGCATTGGAAGCAGTTCAATGAATACTTGGAATGAACGGGTTTTCTTATGAGGAAAGACTGGAGAGACTAGGTTTGTATCCACTGAAGTTTACAAGACTAAAATGCAAATTGATTGAAACAAACAAGATCCTGAGTGGTCTTGACAGGGTGGGTTTGGAGGGGATGTTTTCTCTTGTGGGAGAATCTAGAACTAGGGGTACTGTTTAAAAAATAAAGGTCACACTTATTTAAAACAGAGATGGGCAAAACATTTTGTCTCAGAACATTGTGAGTCTTTAGAAACCTGTTCCTGAAAAGGCGATGTAAGGAGAACCTTTGAATATTTCTGAGGCAGAGGTGAATAGAGTTGTGTTAAGCAAATGGGTGATAGGTAATCAGGGATAGGGGGGATGCAGATTTGAGGTTATTATTAGATCAACCATGATCTTATTAAATGGTGGAGCAGTCTTGAGGAATCAAATAGCCTACTCCTGCTCCTTGTTTATACGTTTGTATGCTCTACAGAAATAACAATAGTGCAAGTTCCATCAATGGGTGAGATTGGAAAGTTGCTGATCAAATCTACAATCAGGCAGGGCTGTCCTTTCTGTCTTATTAGTGTGTTGTGTTAAACCTTTTGCTGAATTCTTAAGAAATTTAAGGGCATAAGTGGGTGACAACCGAGGCAGCGGAGGTACTCAGATCTACGTTTCCCTGTGCATGGACAATGTCACCCTCTTCTGCTTGGATCCATTTTCAGTGTGATAACTGATGACCAGTTCAAATTAGCATCAGGAGCCACAGTAAATATTGGAAAGAGGGAAGTAATGTTCATTGGGAACTGGGCTGACTAATCGTTTGTCCCCTTCATTGTCAGATCAGACTACATGAAGATGCTTGGAATATAGTTCATAGATACCAGGTGACTGCCAAAACCTGGAAGGAGCAGCTAGCAATGATGAAACAAAAATATGCATGTGGAAGGGTCACTCCCTCTCCATTGTGGGTTAGAACCCGGTGTAATGGACAGGAGAGGGTCAATTTAACTGTCCTGATTTTCCTGCTTTCTATTCATCTGTAAACAGAAAGATTTTTTTTATTCCCCTTTATAAATGGGGAAATCTCTTACATTTGGAGTGTTCCAAGCCTCTACAAATAACTTTCATGGCATACCTGAGGTAAGATAAAATGAAAAGGATGAAAAAGGTTTGGCTTATTTTTGCGCGCAAACATAAGCACCCCCGCATAAGTGACATTTCACAACATCCAACCCTTTTCACTCATATGGTAAATGGGAGACAAGGAAAAGGAAGAGGAAGAGGGTTCAGGGCACACAAAATACAAATTTACATGTGACTAGAGTCCAGAATCAGAAGTCTAATGGAATGCTTCAGTCAAGCATAAGTTGGTTGATTATAGGGTGGTCTAGTCTTTCCAGAAGTGAGATGGGAGAAGGTACTTTGAGCAAGTTAATCTGGAGTTATGAGTTCCAAGGTTCCAGCAGCTTTTGCTGAGGGCCAGAGTACTTCCTGCTACAGTTGGCTTGACAGTAGATAGCACAGGCTGTTACCTGGACTTCTGTTCTTATGGGGGCTTAAACTGTAACTGCCTGAATTCAGTTCCACTGAACAATACTACAGTGTATCCTGGGGAGAGGGAGTGGAGAGATGATGTTGGCAGGGCAGTTATGTCATGTGATACAGCTCCTACCACTACTCCTCGATGTGGGACAAACAGTGTCTGGAATCTTGAGGTGTTTAATTAGAGTCAGGAATCCTTTTCTTCTTGGAGACGTTGGTATCAGATCAAAAAAATGAATGTTCTTGAAATCATTGTGTTTGAACAGTTAATGCTTAGTCTATTAGCACCATTATGAGAGACTAGAATTTGCAAAGAGTTGCCCTTGTTTGAAGTTGGCAGGAGCGGACGGATTGTCTGTTGGGCCATTGTGTTGGCTGGATTGGAATGTTTATGCTATGTCAGAAGTGTTACAGTCTGGCTAGAATGCTGCATGTGACTAGTTGGAGTCATCTTGTTAGCTCAGCAATTGTCCGTTTTAGAAAGCACAAAAAATGACTTTTAATGTAGTTCAGCTGATGAATATATATTAATATATTTTCCTTTATGTTTTGACCATGACACTAGTCATCAGGCGTGAGCTGCTCTTGAAATTACTCTATATGACATGATATGCAAGTTCAAGTTTGGGGGGAAAAATGTACTCGATATCGCCCTTAATTGATAGCCATTATTATGTGTGGCTGCATCAAGCTGTGCATATATCCTCAGTATACAAATACTCGGTATCATTAAATACTGAGGTTTATCTGGCCCAAGTGTTGTGATGGAAAGGTCTCACCATGTTGCCATAGAACGAGACAAACTATTGGACCATGCAGTATCACCTGACCCCCATGGTGAAGCTTGTGCAGAAAAACACCTTTGACCATAAATCCATCAGGCAATAGTCTGCATGTAACATCCTCAAGACCCTGTGGGAAAAGGAAATGGTAGATCCTGTTGGATGGCTCCCTTGGCAGACTGTCAAAATAATTTGGCAGAATTTCCCCATCAGCATAAATTTCAAACCGACACCAAAACCTACCCTGGTTGGTGGTGAGAACTACTCTTCCATCAGATCCTTCCTGCAAACCCAAGTCTCACCTCCTTTGCACCTTGCCCTTGAGGTGACTGATGGGGAACAGACTGTTGTCCATTCACCTTCTTCTGGAATGTACCATTACAAAAGTCTATGAAGAGACTTAGTGACTTTTGTCAAGGCTCATCACAAGTGGCTCAATGGCACAGGACTCTGTGTTCTAGCCTACCAAGTTAACATCAGTTGCAGTTGGAGGATATTAACCTTAAGAAAAACATTCTTCAGTTTCCAAAAACTTGTTGACCTCCCAGTGTAAAGAGTTATCCACAACTGAGTATTGCAGACTGGCGCATTTCAAGATTGAAGACTACCTATTGATGGATGCACTAAAACTTAGGGGAGGCTGCCTCTAATGAGGAAAGACCACCATTTAAAGTTTTCCTGCCATAGTAGAGGGGCTGTAATTTGGGTAAAAACTCCTCAGACTCTATGTTTGACATGTAATGAAATTTGTAAATATCAACTGTGCTTGTAAATATATTAAGAAGCCGATTTTGGTTTGCACATTGGTATATAAATGAAGCATATCCTTGCGGGGGGTGGGGGGGACTCAGCAAGAAAATAGTAAAACTGAAAAATAAATGTGGGTAATATTGAGAAAAAAATGAAGAATATCTTAAGGAGGGAACTTTATTGAGGGCGTCTTGCGCAGGATACTGCTCAACCACTTTCTGTTTTGCTGACATTTTTAAGGGTTAATTGCAAGGTGAAGGAGAACGTAGCCCGCGCCTGTCTGCTGGATTGAACTGGGGTAGGAGAAGCGAGAAGCTCGCGCTGGTCGACCTCAGTGACCGTTAGGGCGCCGCGCGCTCTGCCAGTTGTCCGTTAAACGGTTTTTGGCGCGCGGAGCAGCTCCCAGTGCCTCGAGTGGGGTCCTGGCTGCTGTTGCTGCCGCTTGCTCCGTCTCCTCAGCTGCATAGCGGCGTCGGGGATAGGTAACCTCTTTCCGCCTCCCCCGCCACTGTCTGAATACCTGAAGTAAGTATTGAACTATTGCTCTGTGGTTATGGGCTGAGCACAACCTCCGAAATATTTGTTGGCCAAGCAACTATAGGATTATTTTCATTGCATTCGTCCACACTACCATTTGCAATGCATAACTAGTACCACAGAGTCCGTTGGCAAACGTCCTCCTGAAGTGATCCAGTAGCTCTTCAGTTGTAGGGACTCCAGAGCAAACATTGGGATGCCAATGTCGGCATTTTTTGGGTCACATTTACTCTGGAATTGCACCCAACTTTCCTGTGAATCGTATTACCATTCCCCGGCCATAAAAAAGTGTTTTACCAATGTAACGTGACATAAACAGAAAAGAATTAAACATCTTCTATCATTTAACGTTTAGTGTATTTAACACAATGAAATTATGGAAGCTGGGTGTGATTATTTGATGCTGCTAGCTTGAACCCAGATCGTCAACTTTTTCAAAGGTTTAAAGTTTATTTGTTAGTGTCACAAGTAGGTTGACATTAATACTGCAATGAAGTTACTGTGAAAATCCCCTAGTCGCCACACTCTGGTGTGGGTACACTGAGGGAGAATTTAGCATGACCATTACACCCAACCAGCACGTCTTTCAGACTGTGGGAGGAAACCCACGGAGACACGGGGAGAATGTGCAGACGCCGCACAGAATGACCCAAGTTGGGAAATCAAGACTGGGTCCGTGGTGCTGTGAGGCAGCAATGCTTGTCACTATGCAACCTTTATTTCCATTTGAGCTGTCAATTCATCCATTTTCATCAGAATGTGTCACCGTTGAAACAAGAAGGGAACAATTATATATGTTGTTCGTCCATCGTCGTTGATGAGGACCTCCACACCATTAGTCATTTTGAGGCTGGTTGCAGTGTGTCCGAAGATGACTGATCAGGTCAGTTCAGGCACGGAATGTCCTGACACATATTGGACAGACTTGTAGACATTGTAGTTGTTGCGCTGGTGGCTCTGGACTTGTGCAGCTCGCGCTTAAGTTGTGCCTCAGCAATATACCTTGCTTCGTGAGCTTGACAGCCTTTGTGGATGAGACAGCGCCAGGTAGGGCAGTTTTGTGCCAGCGTTTCCCAGATGGTCGTGTCAATGTCATGCAACTTCAGGGAGGCCTTGAGTGTGTCTTTTTAACGTTTCTTCTGCCCGCCATGTGAGCATCTTCCAGCAGAGGGTTCCCCAAAAAGGAGCTGCTTGGGTATGCGCTCCTCTGGCATACGGATCTGCGCTCTCATCAGCAGTGTATGGCCTGATGGTAGGCTTGCTCTAGAGAGAACTTCAGTATCTGGTACTTTGTCTTGCCATCTGATGCATAATGTTCTGCGAGGATAAGTCATGTGGAAATGATTGCGCTGTCTTGCATGCCTTCGATACACATTTCACAGGCATACAGGAGGGTAGTGAGTACCACAGCGTTGTAGACTTTCAGTTTTGTTGCTGGGCTGATTCCTCGACGTTCCCATACAGTGGAGCGCAGTCTATCGAAACCAGAACTTGCCTTTGCTATTCTGCAGTTAACTTCTCTATCAGTAGTCACTGCTTGGGAGAGGGTGCTGCCAAGATAAATGAACTGGTCCACTGCCTGTAGTTTCTGCCCTTTGATTGTGAATATGGGTTCTGTGTACGGTGCATGAGGAGCAGGCTGGTGCATGACTTTGGTCTTTTTAATGTTGATGGTGAGCCTAAAGTTGTCACAAGCAGTGGAAAATTTGTCCATACTGACTTGCATCTCTGGCTCTGAGCCAGCACACAGGGTGCAGTCATCGGCAAAGAGGAAGTCTCTCAGAACAGCCTCCTTCATTTTGGTAATAGGTGGAAGTCTCCTCAGGTTGAAGAGCTTCCCATCCACTTTGTACTTGAGGCTGATTCCAGCAACACTGTCCTGGAAGGCATCATTCAGCATGGCAGTAAACATCATGCTGAACAGTGAGGGTGTGAGCACACAGCCCTGTTTGACACCACTGGTGACAGGGAATGCCTCAGAGGATTCTCTGCCATCCAGTACTCCGGCCGTCATGCCATCATGGAACTGGCGTACCATCTGAATGAATTTGGGGGAGCAGCCGAACTTTGACATGATCCTCCACAGGCCTTGTCGGCTGACAGTGTCGAACGCTTTTGCTAGGTCAACAAAGGTTGTGTAGAGCTCGCGATTCTGCTCTTGACACTTCTCCTGAAGCTGGTGCGCAGCAAAAATCATGTCTAGTCTCGCAACATTTACGGAAGCCACACTGTGACTCTGGAAGCAGGCCCAGCTCCAGATGAGTGACCAGACAATTTAGCAGGGATCTTGCGAGGGTTTTTCCTGTGATGGAGAGCAGTGAGATTCCTCAGTTGTTGTTGCATACTTGCTGATTGCCCTTCCTCTTGTAGAGGTGTACGATGGAAGCATCTTTAAGTTCCTGAGGAATAGATCCTTGCTTCCAAAAGGACTGGAACAACTCGCTGAGCTTCTTGATAAGTACAGGACCAGCAGCTTTGTAGATCTTTGCGGGTGTGGCATCTGCCCCGGGCTTTGCCACTGGATAGCTAGCTGACAGCTTTCGTGACTTCGGCTACTATCGGTGGGTCATCCATGGCGCTGTTGATATCGACCTGGGGAATCCTGTCTATTGCATCATCGTTAATAGATGACGGTTGGTTGAGGACGGCTTCAAAGTCTGCATCCATCTTTGCAAGATCTGAGCCCTCTCTGTAGTGAGAGTTGTACCATCTGTACCCAGGAGGGGGGGACTCCCGAGAGATTGAGGTCTGTAGAGAGTGTTGAGGGCTTCGTAGAACCGTTTCAAATCATTTCTGTCAGCGTATCCCTGTATTTCATCTGCCTTGGCACTCAACCAGACATCCTGCATTTTGCGCAGTTTATTCTGGACTGTCCTGCAAGCACTAGTAAAAGCATTTTTCTTGGCAGTTGATAATGGGTCGTTCTGACAGGCCCTATGAAGATGATGGTTTTCAACAAGTAGAGCCTGTATCTCCTCATCATTCTCATCAAACCAGTCATGTTGCTTGTGGGTATAGGGCCCGAGCATCTTCAGTGCAGATGAATGGACAGCATCCCTGAGTGTTCCCAGCTGTCCTCAGTGCTGCCTACGAGGTGTCGGTCAGCAAGCTTGATTTCTAAGTTCAGCCAGTGCTGAACCTATGCTGGGGTTCTTTAGCTTGGTTGCATTGGTTCTTTTCATAACCTTGCTTGCTTGTGGTCGCTTTTTGGGTCTGATGTGGAGCCTCATTTTGGAGACAGTGAGCTTGTGATCTGTCCAGCAGTCAGCACCACACATGGCCTTAGTCACTCTGACATCCTGCCTGTCTTTTCTCCTGACAATGACATAGTCGATAAGATGCCAATATTTAGAGCGGGGATGCATCCAGGAGATCTTGCTACAGGTAGGCAGGCAGAAGGTTGTGTTGGTGATGAGAAGGTCGTGTGCTGCACAGGTCTTCATTAAGAGTAGGCCATTACTGTTACACTTGCCCACTCCATGCCTCCCAATGACTCCCTGCCAGATTGCAGAGTCACGTCCTACTCTTGCATTGAAATCGCTAAGTAAGATCAGCTTGTCGGTACCGCTCACTGCTGATAGTAGGGCATCTAGTTTTTCTTTCATCTCGTCTGGGTTGTTCATTATGGGGGCATAGATGCTGATTAGGGTGGCTTGACTTCTGTTCTGAAGCGGAAACTGTAATGTCATAAGCCGGTCGTTCACACCCTTGGGTAGACTATCAAGTTTCCGAACAAGGTGATTCCTGACGGTGAATCCAACTCCAGCATCACGACGCTCATCATTGCGGTGACCACTCCAGAAAAAAGTGCATCCACCTCCAGTTTCAGTCAACTGACCTACGTTGGCAAGATGAGTTTCACTCAGGGCTGCAATATCAGTATTGTATCTTGCAAGCTCTCTGGCAATTGAGGCTGTTCTACTCGCTGATCTGTCTGCTGTAGGATTGTCCAAAAGCGTGCGCACGTTCCAAGTGCCAATGGTGAGCGGTGTCACTTTGTGTTTTATTTTGTTTGTTCAACTGCAAGATGGGACCCCCACCAACCACGGTAAACTGGCCAGGGTGTAGTGAAGCAGGCAATGTTTAGGGTACCTTTTCTAGTCCCTTCCTCATTCTATGGAGGTGAGCATTGCATTCCTGAAGAGAACTGCTCAATCGCCCAGGTAGACGCTGATTTTCACTGCTGCTTCAGTCAGCGGAAAATGACCATTAGACCTGAGCCGCCTCTGTGCTGGTCCATGACTACAGCTCCCAGTGTATCCGCACCTGCTGCTTCATCGCTCGCCCATTGCCACAGGACTTCAAAACTTGAACAGGACGATGATGATGATGATGGTGTCGAGACTAGCGCTTGATTTGGATTAAAGTGAGGGAGTGTTGTGCAGCGTCAGCTTCACTCTCCCTTCCCAATTCCCATCTGGAACCAGTGGCAAGACTTGAGTCAAGATGGCTGGAGATGGGACTAGGCGCAGTGGATGACCAAGACGTCTTCTGTATCTTGTCTTGCTCTTCGCGTTCCACAATGCTTGCAGAGACTGCCTTCTTGACTGTTGGACCTTCCATTGGTCTCGTCCGCTCAATCCGCCGGAGTCTGTCTTTACATGCTGGGATAGACATCTCCCTATCTCACCGAGGATTGAGACCTGGTAGCTACCCTCACCTGGTTTAGCCGGCTTGTTGAAGCCGTTGCCCGGGGTGTGGCCGCTGTCGCATGCAGACAGCTAAGGGGAGTCACAGGTGAGAGCTGAGTGCCAGGTGGAGACAAAGGGTGGACAAACCACCCTGGAAAGGATGCAACATGTTCCCCCACCAGAGGTACTCCTCCCTGACTCCGCATACACCCCACAATTATATATATTCATCAGCTGGACTACTTTATTAGGTCATTTTTCTGTGCTTTTCAAAATGGATAATTGCTGAGCTAACAAGATGGCTCCAGCTTGTTACATGCTGGCTTCCAGATGTTTCTGAGCAGTTTCAAAGCAAACAAAGACTAATACCTCAAAGGCCCTGGACTGTAACAGCTTGCATCACATAAGTATTGTAACCAAGTGAGATAATGGTCCCTCAGATGATTGGTGTGCTCCAGCCAGCTATGGGTGAAGACAGCCATCTGTAGTCCTCATCTTCAATAATGATCCTAAAGACCTAAGCATTAATTGTTCTAACACAACTGTCTCAACAGGAGGGCCTTATTTAATATCCTAAAACCAGTATCACATGACTGAGACTTGGGTTGTGTGCACTCCTTTAATTATACAGTTTGATCTTCGAAAATAACAGGACTCCAGGCCCAAAGCCTGTGATGTCTGTTAAGCAGGTGGCAGCTGAAAAAGCTCTCGCCTTCATCAAAACTGCAAACATCTGGAACTTTAGAACTCATGCCTCCAAGTCTTGCTCAAAGTGTCTTCTCACATCGTGGAAGTCTCACTTTGAGAAAGACAGGATCACCCTACAATCCCCTATAAAGGATCATTTCATTAAATTTTTATTGCTTAAAACCTTAACTTGTGTTTCATTGTGGTCATGCCATGAATCCTCTTTTTCCTTATCCTTCATTTATTTTGAGTGCAAAAGGGGTTGACATTGCAAAACCCCTTGTATATGTGAAAATAAATCAATCCTATGTGCTTCATCTTACCTCAAGTTTACGAATTGTCCACGAAGGATTGGAAAACACCAAATATAAGGGATGCGAAATGATGCCACAATTCAAAAAGGAGAAAATCAGACTAACCTTTTGTTTAAGGGTGAGTGGAGAAATCAGGGCAGTTAATTTAAACTGTCCCTCCTGTCCGTAACAAATGCTACGCACATTCAGATACAGAGTTTTTAGTTCTGTTTTTTAATATTTTTACAATCTCCGCTCTTATCTACTGGCGCATTCTTAAATTTGTTTGCTGTGTCCTTTCCTGTCACGCTGTGATTATCATCACTCTTATTGCAACTTTGCTCTATGGGTTTTACCTTTTCCTTTAATCTTTAATCTTCCTTCGTGCCAGGTTACATGATTTGCCAGAACACTGGTCCGAACACAGTTCAGGTACAGATTGCCCCAACGGTACACTCCCACATTTCCCATACTGGTGTCAGTGCCCCATGAATCTAAACCCATTCTTCCCACATTACCTTTTCTTATGCCAGTTTGTTTGTTGCTAAAAGCTCTGCTTTTTAATTGCGTATACTTCCTAATCAGAACCTCTTTCTTAGTTCTGTCTATGCCACTGGTATCTATTAAGTCAATGACAACTGGATCCTCCCCTTTCCACTGCATGTACTTCTCCAACCCAGAGCAGGTTCCTGAACACTGGGACCAGGAAGGCAATAAGAAGTCTCACAACACCAGGTTAAAGTCCAACAAGTTTATTTGATAGTAAACCCACAAGCTTTTGGAATGCTGTTCTTTTGTCAGGTGAGCAACACAGAATTCTCGACTCTTATTCTCAGGTGCAGCCAACCTTATCTGTTGCCCTGACTATATTATCCCTATCAGCACTACATTCCTGTTTTGCTTGAATGGCTTCCTGTACTAGAAGTAGAAGCCCTCATGTTAGATCATTTTTAATAGCTGCCAATAACTTGGAAGATAAGCTGGATAAGGAAAGAACGGAGTTGAGGAGGAACTTCTTCACTCAAAGGGTGGTGAATATCTGGAATTCTCTGCCCGTTGAAGTGGTGGAAGCTGCCTCGCTAAATATTTTTAAGAAGCGGGTTGATGGGTTTTTGATAAGAGAGGGGATTAAGGGTTATGGGGAGAGGGCGGGAAAGTGGAACTGAGCCACGACAGATCAGCCATGATCTTATTGAATGGCGGGGCAGGCTCGAAGGGCCAGATGGCCTACTCCTGCTCCTATTTCTTATGTTCTTATGAAAGACAGGCAGGAATGGGTTAATAAACATGATGAGACTGATGGGCTGAAGTGTGTTTATTTCAACACAACAAGTGTTATGGGTGAGACAGATAGATGAGCTTGGAGCCTGGATTGGTGCATGGGACTATGATGTGGCCATTTCAGAGACTTGGTTGAGAGGAGGACAGAATTGGCTGCTCAACATTCCAGGGTTTCAGTGTTTCAGATGTGATAGAGAGGGAGGTAAAAGAAGTGGAGGAGTTGCACTACTAATCAGGGAGAATGTCATATCTGCACTCAGAGCAGACATGGTGGAGGGCTCATCCACTGAGGCAATATGGGTACAGTTCAAAAATAAGAAGGGTGCAAACACTCTGATGGGATTATAGTATAGGCTGTCCAACAGCCACCATTGAAGAGCAACTATGTGGGCAGATTATGGAAAAATGCATTAACAGGGTTGTCATTGTGGGTGACTTTAACTTTCCCAATATTGATTGGACTTCCTTAGAGCAAGAGATTTAGATAGGGCAAAATTTGTTAGGTGTAACCAAGAGGGTTTCTTGAAACAGTACGCGGATAGAGGAACTAAAGGAGGGGCCATACTGAACCTCGTATTGGGAAATGAGCCTAGCCAGGTGACTAATCTTTCAGTGGGAGAGCATTTTGGAAACAGTGATCACAACTCCTTAAGTTTTAAGATAGCTATGAATAAAGATGTTTAAGGGCTTTTAGATAAGCATATGAATATATAAGGAATAGGGGATATGGAATAATGGCAGGTAGAAGGGATTAATTTAATTATACATTATGTTCGACACAACATCGTGGGTTGAAGGGCCTGCTCCTGTGCTGTATTGTTCTACGTAAAAGAAGAAAAAAACACAAGACTTTGGAGTGTATATTGAAACACCAGACGAGATAGCCAGCCTTGTCACACTTGTAATTGTGCATGCAAGGCTAAAGCTAGAGTAGTAGTTTGGAGTTTTAAGGAAAGATTTGGGGATCAAGATATCAGAGTGGACCCTCCTACTGGAAGAAAAGTAAGCTTGAGGTTTTTTTTAGCCATTTTGGTAATGTACTTCTGGGAGTGCAAATTGATAGATACAAAAATGGTGTTTTGCAGTGACCTGGCCTCCACAGCCCTCTGTGGCAAAGAATTCCATAGATTTCCCACCCTCTGACTAAAGAAATTCCTCCTCATCTCAGTTTTAAAGGAGCGTCCCTTCATTCTGAGGTTGTGCCCTTGAGTTCTAGTCTCTCCACTGGTGGAAGTATCCTCTTCACGTTCACCCTTTCAAGTCCTGCTGCTCTGAATAAAAATTTGGCTGAACAGAGGATCGCGGTACATTTTTTGATCATTGAAATGATTTTTGCTCGCAAGAGGCTTACATCAAGAATCAGTTTTCAAATTTTAGTTATAATTTTCAAATGCTTAAAAGGCAATAATTTCTCTCAACAGATACCACACAATGGAACCTAAGATGGTTGGAGATGGTATAAAAGAAAATCCTTTCAAATTGTTTATTCCACCAAGAGTGAATTATGGTCCTGTGTCTGCAGTAAGACCGCAAGAAATAGCAGATGACAGCTTTTTCATGCAGGTGAAAGAAATGTGTATTTTACAAATTTTTCTTTGAATTAAAATTGCTATTAGCAATAGTGAGTACAACATCTTTTCTGTCATACGGGGCAGAGTACTGAGGCAGCTAGTTGTGAAAATTAGTGCTCCTGACTGTCAATGCCAGCTTGTCATCACCATTTGGACTGTCAGCGACTTTGCTCAAGAGGGGGAAAGCATGACATGGTAACCATGATTCTGATAATTATTAATGAGCTTGTTGTCAAGGGCCAATTTGGATTTTTTGTGAAGATGCATGCATTCCATGATGGGTCAGGAACAGCCCAGTGAAAGGATATGAGAAAGTGTTGGGAGTCGATCATGATGCACCATGCAATTAGATGGCCTCAAAAAAGACTAAAGCTGAGAAGGGCACTCCTCCATCGACATACGGATGCCATCAGATGAGTAGAGTTTCTGTAGCAAGCGCTCTGCATGTGTTTGGGCACTGGCGAGGGATTACAGAGATATAAGGAGTTGGGGGTCCAGTCGTTATTGCTAGCTGCTAGCAAGGCAACAGCTGGACGTGGGATTAAGGTAGTCGGAAATAGGGTTGAATAACAACGCTTAGGAATGGATGCAGAACTCTGGGTGTGAGGAAGGCAGTGGAGAGGAGCAACGGGCAGGAATTCAGTGGAGGTCATGCTCTCAGCATTGGATTTTCCTTCAAAGATGAAGCTACTTGGATTTTTCAGAGAATCCAGGGATGAGCGATTTCCAACATTTGGCAGCACTCTGAGAACTGGGGAGTAGAATTCTGCCCTTCTGAATTTTTATTTCCTGACCTTTGCCAGGTTGGGAGCAGAACCTGGGGAAGCGGTCAATTACATTTGTACAGTACAGAACATACAGGCAAAGCTCACTGCTGCTAGTTGCTTGATGACTGGGGAGTTTGACAGGTAGTGGGAAAATGAGGGAGCAATGGGGCAGGAGGAGCAGGGAATGGAGAGAGTAGTGAAGAGCAGTGAGCCCCAGAGTTTCAGCAGGCCTTCTTTTAAGAAATCAGAATTATCTCTGGTTAGAGTTTTAATGGTTGATTAGCAAGGAGATGACCTTTGTCACTTGCATCAATTCAGTTTGATAAATCCTGTGTTAATTATGCCATCATTGTGTAGATTTTTCTGCCATTCAGCCCCTATTAGTGTTATGTATTGGAGCAGTTCCTCAGGATACCTGTCCAGGTAAGACGGCTCTCTGGCAATTTCATATACCACTGATGGGGTCAGGCGTGAACTTGCTATTCTGATTATTGTCAGTGTCATTGTCTGGAAGAAACAAGTATAGACAATTGCACCGTACATTGATACCACACATTGCCTGGGTCCATCTTTGGTTTCAGGCAGCAAGCTCCCAGTGAGAGATGTGATCAGAGGTTATGCAAGAGGACTAGCCATGTAGAGCCTGGACTGCACACTGTCACAATTGAATATGGGTGCCTTAATTTCTCATGCACAATACAAAACCTTGCTGTAAATTGTATAAACTACACTCTAATGATAGCCAGCAAGGATGTAGCATTTACTTTTGTAACTTGGAGCTATTAATTGATGGATTGTGATCAATAACCTAGGAAGTGTAAAAGGAAGAAACACAGAATCAATTTAAACAATTTTTAAAAATCCATAGCATATTTCAATTATACTTTCAGTTTTTCTCCCCTAAATGTAGCACAAATTAAGGTGTCATCATATGGATGAAAGGAGTTGGTTATGCCTCCTACATCCAGCTTTATTCTCTGAAGGAATTTATTTATACCTTTTTAAGTATTGCAATGAAATAATATGACGTGCTTATCCCTCAGCAACATTGTGATGATATAATCATAACAAGGCAAAGAGAGATCTGTCTTCACAGTGCATGTGTACCTACTCTTGTTGGATTGGTGCCATGGAGGTTTGTTGATTCTTTGTGCAAATTGAATAATGCCTGAGCAGCAGTTATTTTCTCTATTAGAACCATCCTAACAGGGACAAAATAGAAAGCATAGGAAAATAAGATGCACCAGATGACAAATTAACACCCACAGCTGAGAATATTTGAAACATCATGAAAGTAGAGGGTGAGGATAGGGCGAACCAGATTGATCATATCCAATTAATCTCCTATTCAGGGGGGATGGTTTGATCTGAGAGTATTTTACAGGATCTGCAACACACCATCATTCACAATGATCATGAAGTGGCCTGTGGGGCCCCCAGGGTGATTTGGTGTTATCCTAAGGCTGTTGAAAAGGTCAGGCTGCTGAGAGAGCAAGCGTGGGGTGGGAGGGGGGGCTTCTGGGTAAGTGAGTGGGGAAGGGCATATAAGCTTTTATGTGTGTGTGTGTGTGTGTGTGTGTGTGGGGAGGGGCGGGGCAGACTGCAATCTGCGATGTGTGTGGGAGGGAGGAAAAGGAAGAGAGATTTCAGTCAGTTTTCTGCCACAGGAATACAGAGAGCTGGGCTGAAATCAACATAAAATAATAATATTTTAACAAAGCTCTTTAAAAACACAGATTTTAATATTTATTGACGTATTATATGCTGACTTGATAATTTGCAAACTTCAATAATTTACATACTGAATGTTACTGTGCAACTTTATTGTTTTGTTTTTGCTGGCATCTGGGTTATTTATTTGCTCATGGGATGAGGGTGCCACTGGCAATGCCAGCATTTGTTGCCATTCCTGTTGCTGTCGAGAAGATGATGGTGAGTTAAAATGGAGTCAAGTCATACTGGGGAATAGTTTACAAAGCATTGCTGTAGTCCTTTGCTTTGCTACATGTACACAATCCAGCAAGGTTATGTTCTGTTGTTAGTATGTATTACATGCGCTGACATGCAAAAATGTTGAGGTCAGTTTGGTCATTTGAGACAAATGCACCAGTCCAATCTTGACACTAAGAAACGGTGAAGAAGAGGTGACTAATAACTCCACCCATTTGAAGTGGCCTAGAAACATTTGCGTTTCGCTATAGATCATAAAAAGTGCTTTAATCATATGATTCATTTTCATAAAACGTGTAAGACTTCTTTCTGGCTATTATCATCCCTGGAGAATTAGTGTTGCGAAAGCTCTATCCAGGCAGTGATAACAGATTTATTTGTGCCCCCACTGTTGAAGCCAGAAACCTCTCAGCACTGAGTCATGCCCTGCCAGAAGCCATTGAAGTCACTGAGGCCTTTGAACTTAATTTCTGGCTTGTTCCTTTGATCAGCAATTTACTTTGGTGGCATCTCTCAAGCAGCAGCAGATATTCATTGTATGTTGCAGATCACTGATACCCTCTTTGCAAAAGCGGGGCAGTACATAAATTCCATACAGATTGGGCCTCACAGGCACAAAAGAAAGGAGAATTAGAACTTAAAGAAAAGTTTGCATGATTCACCTCAATCATTGGTTCCCCGTAGGTGCAGGGTATATGTGTGCTCACTTCCCTTGTGGCTACCATGCCTCTTTCATCCTTTGGCAGTCCAGGTGTCACATTTCTTCATGTCACCACTTAAACTTCATGGATGGTTTCTAGAGAACAAGAGATTCTGTTGAAGAAATGTCTCTTGGAATTCTTTTGTGACTCAAGATGGAATCAACGAAGCGCCATAATTGGATCCATCTGTTCACAAGAATTGCCATTGAGCAGACCATTGGGCTGCTGAGGATGTAGCTCTGTTAGGTTTCACCCTGCAGTGCCTCCCTACAAAGGTCTTGCTCATTCTGAAGGTTTAGTGCACTCTCCATAAGATGGCTTTCCAGAAGGGCATGATTTTGAAGAGAATGAGTCTCTGGTTGGAATTTTCCGCCCCTGTTCTTATTGGATGGGATTGACGCCAGGCTGGAAAATCTCGCAATAACCTCAATTGTGTTTGATGTCGGGTGTGAAGATTAGCTGCGATTGTCCCCTACCCCCACCAGTGATGTAATAGGTTTCCCACCATGAAACATTTGGAACATTACTTCAATACATTAGCAGATCATTATCAGGCCTTCCTGCAGCAATCATTCCCCGACATTCTAAGGTCTGCCCATGGTGGCATGAAGTCATGTTGATGTGAATAATGTCAAAAGATGGGAACCCAGTGAGCTCACCCCAAAGGGAGTTGAGAGACGAGTGCTCAGCTCGCCACTGGCATTGTTTCTTCAGAGGGGAAAGAGGGTACTGGCAAGTGGAGGCGTTTGACAGCAGAAGCCTTGTGGGTGGGGGTATACGGACAAGAGACTCAGGGAAGCAGCAGAGTCATGCAGTGTGAGGGTGTTTAGGGGGAGCAGCAAGGGCAAGGGGATGCTGGCAAAGGCAAAGAGGGTACTGGCCTCGACAAAGGCAAGGGGCTAGCAACAGTGAGAGTGATTGTTTGCTGGTAAAGCCGAGGTGGGTGGAGGTGTCATCAAAGGCAAGGGAGGGGGTAGCGGCAGAGGCACTGGTGCCAGATGGGGCCAATGTGCCAGGTCTGAAATTAAAGCCATAGGACCTGAAGGTGCAGGGCTATGGAATTAGGGCTAAGGTTATAGGATCTGAAGAGTGATACGACTCCGTGCCAGAAGGGGAAGACAGAGTCCTGGGGGTGAAGGAGATGCTGATCAGTGGAGTTGGGGAGTCCCGCTGCCACTCTACATAGGGATTGGTGGATTGCAGGCAGAGAGAAGGTGGACTGCAATTGGGCTGGCCATCCAGGTGAGGCTGGTGATCAGGGGAGTGGAGGGGGTTTGTAGGCCAGAGATGTGGGCTCATGGAACTGGCCTGCAATTGGGTGGCTGACAGTGCGGGGCCACTGCGAATGCATCAATTTCCACTATGATAGATTGGCGCATGCTCAGTGGCCAGTTCAGCACTATGCTGCCAGCCTCTTGGGCGGGAATAGGCCCTCCTCACAGAATTTCGGCATGAATCTCTCTGAGGCACTCTGCAGTGCTCAGAGTGTGGGAGATTGATTCAGTTTGAAAATCCCTCAAAGATGTACTGCTGAGGCTCTGGTCAGACTGCATTTGGTTTATTGTGAGCAGTTGTGGACTCCGTATCTGAGGAAGGAACTGCTGGCCTTAGCGAGGGCCCAGAGGAGGTTCATGAGAATAGTCCCAGGAATTAAAAGCTTTGCATGATGAGGAGTGTTTGAGAACTCTATGTCTGTACTCAAAGGATGAGTGGAGAATCTCATTGTAATTTAGAAAATACTGAAAAACCTGGACAGAATGGATATGGGAAAGATGTTTCCATTAGTAGATGAAGTTAGGATCTGAGGGCATAGCCTCAGAATAAAGGGATGACTCTTTAGAACCAAGATGAGGAGAAATTTCTTCAGTCAGAGGGTGGTAAACCTATGGGATTCATTGCCTGAGAAGACTGTGGAGGTCAGGTCATTGAGTATATTTATGACAGAGGTAGATAGGTTCTTGCTGGGAAGGGGATCAATGATAATGGGGAAAAGGTCAGAGAGTGGGATTGAGAAACTTATCAACCATGCTAGAATGGTGGAACAAACTCAGTGGGCAGAATGGCCTAATTCTCTTCCTATATTTTATGGTTTAGCAGTGATGGCCAGAAGGGGCAGATGAGCTTCTAAGATGCTCATGTCCACCTGATTCATGGATGGTGATGAGGCAAAGCACTGAGCACATCCTATGTCACGTGACTTACCTGACATAGTGGCCAAGCGATGTCACAGAATTTGAATTTCTCATTGGAGATTTCATCACCATGCCCTTCTTGCACATTCCCCAAGTCTCTCAGTTGTGGATTGCACTCTTGCCATCCTTCCTATCTTTAGGAGATCTGTGAATCTTTCACTTCATTTGCATTCCTTGCACAGGGATCCATCAAAACCTGGACAGGATCAGGATGTCAGGCATCCCATCCCCATTTGTGTACACCCCAGCACATTAAGCCTTCTCTTTTCCCTTCACCATTCCAAACTTGCCCCCCTCCAAGAGCCAGTTTGCGATGCCTGTCAGATTGGCCCTTCTTCATCCTTCAATACGCACAAGGTGAGCAGTAACTCCTCCCAATATGAATATGTTCCTGTTGGGTGCTGTGTATCTGACACCCTTGAGTGATGCAACTTATAGCCGTCCTTCAAGACATCTATGTTCAGTTCCATGCCAAGTTGATACTCACCTTGGAAACCGCAGAAGATCATTAAACTGTTTCTGGCATTGGATGCATTCGTGGTGCACCATAACATGCTCAGTCACCTGGATAGCTACCTCCATTCAAGCCTCCTCCTGCTGGTGGGATGGCCAACTCTTCAAATCATAGAATCCCTACAGAGTAGAAGAAGGCCACTCGGTCCATCAAGTCTGCACTGACTCTCTGACAGAGTGTCTTACCCAGGCACTCTCCCCACCTTGTACCCGTAACCCCGCATGTTCATCATGGCTAACCTAACTAACCTACACATCTTGAGACGCTAAGGGACCATTTAACATAGCCAGTCCATCTAACTTGCACATCTTTGGACTATGGGAGGAAACTGGAGCACCTGAAGGAAACCTATGCAGACATGGGGAGTATGTACAAACTCCATACAGACAGTTACCTATGGCTGGAATGAAACCTGGGTCCCTGGCGCTATGCCATGCTGCCACCCCATAGCATGAATATTCCATGCTGGGCATTCACTACTTGCACTACAGTATGCAGGCTGTTGTTTAAGAATTATGCTTAAAAGTGCCCACCAAATTTAGCATTCTGCTTGCTGTACCCATTGGGTTCTGAGGCCATAACCTGAGCTAAATTTTCCAATTGCTTTTTGACAGCTCCATTAGGCTCTTCCCCAAAATCTGGCAGCCTTTCAGGGAGTTGTGTGGGTTAGTTTTATATCCACTTCTGTGTTACCATTCGACCCAGTGACCACCATACTTCCATTGCCTACCAGCAGCGCTATAGCGGAGGTAGTAAATGCCTGGTGTGAAATTTTCATATGCTAGCCAGCGAACATGAAATTGCATCGTTCTGATGTTCGCGATTAGAAATGGATCACATGTCTGCTCCTGCTCCCACTTACCATGCCCTTGTGAAATCCCTTGTGAAATAAAAAGTTAGATTATTTGGTCCTTGGGTGTCAGCTATGGCTCAGTAGTAGCTGTATTGCTGAGTCAGAAAGTGGTGTCTTCAAGCCCAGGGTGAAAGTCCAAGACCAATATTGCCTGTTGCAGGCAAATCTGTTTTCAAGGCAGCCATGGCAATATCACTGGCAGGCAAAGTTATTAAGGGTCCATCAGACAATTGCATATCACTGCATTCAGAAAATGATTGTTTCTTTGTTTTGAACAGTCAAACAATGGGGCAGTTTTCCCCCAAAAAAACTAACTGCCCAACGGGTGGGAATGAGGGAGTTTTTCCAGACTTTTTTTTGGCGAGCTTAATAAATGAATTTATGGCACTCTGTGCATCACAAAATCCATCAGGGGATTTATGCCGGTGGTGAGGGAAGTGGTGGATGGGGGTACTGGATTGCAGAGGGGGCTTGTGTGCATGTGCGATTGACAATTGCGCCACCCTTCTCCCCATACTGATCATGTCCAGGAAAGCTACGGCAGATGAGAACTTAGAAACTATCATTGTCACGAAAGTGGTAATGTTGAGCAAGTTAATGGGCTAAAGGTAGACAAATCTCCTGGTCCTGATAGAATGCATCCCAGGGTACTAAAAGAGATGGCGGGAGAAATAGCAAATGCACTAGTGGTAATTTACCAACATTCACTAGACATTGGGTTGGTTCCTGCAGATTGGAAAATAGCAAATGTGATGCCACTGTTTAAAAAAGGAGGTAGACAAAAGGCAGGTAACTACTATAGGCCGATTAGCTTAAATTCTGTGTAGGGAAAATGCTTGAATCTATCATCAAGGAAGAAATAGTGAGACATCTGGATATAAATTGTCCTATTGATAAGACGCAGCATGGGTTCATGAAGGGCAGGTCATGTTTGACTAATCTGGTGGAATTCTTTGAGAACATTACATGTGCAGTGGACAATGGGGAACCTGTGGATGTGGTGTATCTGGATTTCCAGAAGACATTTGACAAGGTGCCTCACCAAAGACTGCTACATAAGATAAAGATGCAGTGTTACGAGTGATGTATTAGCATGAATTGAAGATCGGTTAACTAACAGAAAGCAAAGAGAGGGGGTAAATGGGTGTTTTTCTGGTTGGCGATCAGTGACTAGTAGTGCGTCTCAGGGTTCAGTGTTGGGACTGCAATTGTTTATGATTTACGGAGATGATTTGGAGTTGGGGACCAAGTGTAGTGTGTCAAAATTTGCAGATGACACTAAGATGAGTGGAAGAGCAAAGTGCAGAGGATGCTGAAAGTCTGCAAAGGGATATAGATAGTCTAAGTGAGTGGAGAAGATCTGGCAGATGAAATACATTGTTGGTAAATGTGCAGTCATCCATTTTGGTAGGAATAAACAGCAAAATGGACTATTATTAATATGGTAAAAAAATTGAAGCATGCTGCTGTGAAGAAGGAACTGGGTGTCCTTGTGCAGGAATCTCAAGGAATTGGTTTGCAGGTGCAGCACGTGATTAAGAAGGCAAATGGAATTTTGTCCTTCATTGCAAGAGGGATGGAGTTTAAAAACAGCGAGGTTATGTTGCAGCTGTATAAAATGCTGGTGGGGCCGCACCTGGAGTACTGTGTACAGTTTTGGTCTTCTTACTTGAGAAAGGATGTACTGGCACTGGAGGGGGTGCAGAGGAGATTCACTAAGTTGATTCCGGAGTTGAGAGGCTTGGCTTATGAGGAGAGACTGGGTAGACTGGGTCTATACTCATTGGAATTCAGAAGAATGAGGGGAGACCTTATAGAAACATATAAGATTATGAAGGGTATGGGTAAGATAGAAGCAGGGAAGTTGTTTCCATTGGCAGGTGAAACTAGAACAAGGGGGCTTAGCCTTAAAATAAGGGGAAGCAGATTTAGGACTGAGTTGAGGAGGAACTTCTTCACATAAAGGGTTGTGAATCTATGGAATTCCCTGCCCAGTGAAGCAGTTGAGGCTACCTCATTGAATGTTTTTAAGGCAAGGATTGGTAAATTTTTGAACAGTAAAGGAATTAAGGGTTATGGTGACTGGGAGGGTAAGTGGAGTTGAGTCCACATTAAGATAAGCCATGATGGCCTACTCCTGCTCCTAGTTCTTATGTTCTTTACACTGTGATGGTTGTACCACCATGCTTAAATGGATTCAGAATAAATCTAACTGTTCAAAACTGGACATCTGTGGGAAAATGCTGAAATCACTATTAAGGAGGCAGCAGCAAGACGTTTAGAAAATCATAATACAATCAGGAGAGCTAACATGGTTTTGTGAAAGGGAAATCATGATTCACAAATTTATTAGCATTCTTTGAGGATATAGCAACAGGTTGGAGGAGAACCAGTAGGAGTAGTATATTTGGATTTCCAAAAGTCATTTGATGATGTGCCATGTACAAGATAAGAACTCAGCGTTCAGGGATTTTATTGTAGCCAAATTTGCTGAGTAGATAGATAGGTGGGAAAGCAGTTTGTGAAAAGGACACAAGATTTGCAAAGTGACATAGGCAAGTTAAATGATTGGGCAGAAATTTGGCAGGTGGAGTATAATTTAGGCAATTTGAGGTTGTCTGCTTTGGTAAGAAGAATAGAAAATCAAAATATTATTCAAATAGTGAGACTACAGAACGTGACAGTACAGAGGGATTTGGATATCTTCATACATGAATCATAAAAATTAAGCATGCACATGCAGCATGTGACTAGGAGTAGATGTGGAATGTTGACTCTTATTGCAAAGGAGATTGAGTGTAAAAGTGGAAAAGTTGTGCTACAATAAGACTACAATGAAATACTGGGTACAGTTTGGCTCTTTATTGAAGGAGGACTTGTACTTGCACTGGAGGCATTTCAGAGATGGTTCACTAGACTGATCCCTAAGTTGTAGAGGAAAGGCTTGAGCAGGCTTGACCCATACTCTGGGAGTTTAGAAGGATGAGAGGTGACTTATTGAAACACATCAGATGCTGTGGGGATTTGACGGTTTAGATTGCAGAAAAGATGTTTCTCCTCGTGGGGCAATGGAGAATTAGGGAGCACAGTTTAAAGATAAAGGGTCTCCCTTCTAAGGTGGAGATGAAAAGAATTTCCTCTCTGATGGTCATTAATCTTTGGAATTCTGTACTCCAGAGAGTAGTGGAGATTGGTCATTTCTAACAGCACTGTAGGTGTACTGATACCATGTGGACTTCAGCAGTCCATGAAGGTGGTTTACTCCCATCTTCTCAGGGACACTTAGGAAAAGACAATAAGTAAAAGTCTGCATCCCCCGAATTAATAAATAATATTCAAGACTAAGTTAGAAAGCTTTGTACTGCAAGAGAGTCACATCCTGTCGTCACATCCTGCCAACCTCGGATTGACCCGCTTATGCCAATTCTCTGCTTCCTGTTAGCTGGCCAATCTTTAATCTATGCCAACATATTACCCAGTACATCATGAGCTTTTATTTTATACAATAACCTTTAGCAAATTTCGAATCCAAATTACTCTTCTTCAGAGTGATACTTGATTCCCTTACAGTGGGAAAATAAATCCTGAACATCTTTTAAACTTTTTTAGTCACAAACAACTATGAAACTAGAGAAGCAGGGAAGAAGCTGTTCTTGAGTTGGTTGATATGAGACCTCAGACTTTTGTATCTTTTTCCTGACGGAAGAAGGTGGAAGAGAATATGTCTGGGGTGTGTGGGATCCTTAATTATGCTGGCTTCTTTTCTGAGACAACGGGAGAAGTAGACAGAATCAATGGCAGGAGGCTGGTTTGTGTGATGGACTGGGCTTTGTTCATGACTCTGGGGCAACACGATGTCACTGTGGTTAGCACTGTTGTCTCACAGCGCCAGGGACCCGGTTTCGATTTCCAGCTTGGGTCATTGTCTGCCCGGAATCTGCATTCTCCCAGTGCCTGCGTGGGTTTCCTCTGGATGCTCTGGTTTCTTCCCAAGACATGGTTATGTGCATTGGCCATGCTAAATTCTCCTTCAGTGTACCTGAACAGGCGCCAGAGGTGTGGGGATTTCATTGCAGTGTTAATGTAAGTCTACTTATTATACTAATAAATAAACTTAAGACTTAAACTTTGTAGTTTCTGACGATCTTGGATAGAGCAGGAGCCATACGAAGCTACGATACAATTAGAAAAGATGCTTTCTATGATACATCTGTAAAGGTTGGTGAGAGTCACACGGACATGCTGAATGTCCTTAGCCTCCTGAGAAAGGAGAGGTGTTGGTGGGCTTTCTTAACTATAGCGTTGGTATGGAGGGACCAGGACAGGTTATTGGTGATCTAGATACCAAGCAACTTGAGGCTGTCAAATATTTCTACTTCATCCCCGTTGATGTAGACAGGGCATGTCCTCCACTACCCACATCATGTAGCGTGGCATTCCTAGCACCCACCGGACCCTGGGATTTCCCCACTCCCCCAACCCGGATGGATTGCATCGGACAGATGGTGATGTCTCAACTCTCACTCAGACTTGGCCCAGAACCTCTGTGCAGTCAGAGAAAAGATAGGAGTCAGTCTTGTATTGCACTAGAGCACCATCACAGTGCCCCGCATAACAAGCGTAGCAAGCTGCTATCATCCTCCTGCCTGGACCAACATTGCCAACCTAGGCCCATCACCCTGGTTTGATGTCAGTGGGACCCTTGGTGGGGGGTGTGGACAAGGATTGGGGGGCGAAATTGGAGCTGGTGGATTGCACACCCCCTCAGTGCCCTGCCCTGCCGGACTAATGCCGCTGCCTATCCTCCATCTGCTGCTCCTCCTTGGCCTCCTCTTTCTCCACATCCTTCTGGGCTCCCTCCTGCTCAAGGGTGTTTGCCTGCTCGCCCTCCTCCTCCTCCTGTAGGATGTCCCCCTGCTGCTGCACCAGATTGTGGAGTGCACAGTAGACCATGAGAATGAGGGAGACTCTCAGGGGGCAGGACTGGAGGGTTACCCCCCCACAGAGTGGTCCAGGCAATGGAACTGCATCTTCAGGAGCCCAAAGCACCAGTCAGCGATGACCGGGTGGTTGCGCGGTCCTCAATATAATGGGTCTGTGCCTCGATCTTTGGCCTTCACACTGGTGTCATCAGCCAAGCCCTTAGTAGGTAGTCCTTGTCTTCTGTGAGCCATCTCAGCAGCCTGGGCTGGTTCTCGAAGACCCCAGGGATGTCTGAGCTCCACAAAATGAAGCTATCATGCATGTTCCCTGGATGGCATGTACACATATGCAAGATGCTCATCTTCTGGCACAAACCAGTTGAACATTCAGGGAGTGGAACCCTTTTCTGTTCACAACACGCAGTGCTTGATGGTTTGGGGTCCACAGGGCAACGTGCATGCAATCGATAGTCCCTGCACGTTCAGCATTCCGCTGATGGCGCGAAGCCTGCAGCCCAGGCTCCCTGCTGGATCTGGCCTACCTGGGCAGTCATGATGTGGAGATGCTGGCATTGGACTGGGGTAAACATAGTAAGAAGTCTCACAACACCAGGTTAAAGTCCAACAGGTTTATTTGGGTGCAAAATCCACTAGCTTTCAGAGCGCTGCCCCTTCATCAGGTAAGTGGGAGCCCTATTCACAAAAAGGACATATAAAGGCACTAACTCAATTTACAAAGTAATGATTGGAAATCGAATCTTTACAGGTAATCAAGTCTTTAAGGTATAGACAATGTGAATGGAGAGAGCGTTAAGCACAGGTTAGAGAGATGTGTATTGTCTCCAGACAGGACAGTTAATGAGATTTTGCAAATGCAGGCAAGTTGTGGGGGTTCCAGATAGTGTGATCTGAATCCAAGGTCCCGCATGTGTTCCTGTGTTCTGCACATATGAAGATGCCCCCCCGCAACACCCCCCCATCAAAACCCCTGCATTCATGTAAGACCTCAACCCGCGACAATGCAGTGGAGGTTAGTGCTCAGTGGTACTCACTTCCTTGCTTGCCTTTGTCAATGCTGCACATGAATCACACTTATATAGAGCAGCTGTAATTCCCGCCAGCATGACTTCTTACTGGTGAGTGAGGGGAGGTGGGTGATTGCATGTCATATTCACTAATGATATTAAAATCCATTCAAATGCATGCTAATGCACACCTCACGAGGTGCGTTTCTGATTTTTCGCTTCATATGCAATTTTATCATCTCACTGCACCAATTGGGACAACGTTGTAAGGTTGCACCTTTTGGGTGGAATTCTCCAAGGCAGCCCACTGTGGGTAAAATGCAGCGAATCTGGCAGGAACTAAAAGTTGGAACTCCATTGACGTACAATCCCATTGCAATTCAATTATGGGTTAATGGCAAGCCGCTCTTCCCACTGGCAGGTGGCACTAACAGAAGTCTGACAACACTAGGTTCAAGTCCAACCGATTTATTTGATAGTAAACTCACAAGCTTTCGGAGTTTGCCCCTTCAGGTGAATGGAGAGTTCTGGCCTCAGACAGAGCATATAACAGCACCGACAGTTTTCAGATTATTGTTTAGAATGCAAGTCTTTACAACTAACCTCCTGCAAAGAAGCGTACCGACAACTGAACAACGAGGAGCACTACAGACAGTTACCTGCAGATCCGACCAAGGAACACACTCGTCCACTCAATACTCTGATCAAGACCTTTGATCTGGACCTTCAGAGCACCCTCCGTGCTCCCATTCCACATACTCCCTGCGTTGGAGATCTCTACTGCCTCCCAAAAATACACAAGGCAAACACACCCGGCCACCCCATCGTATCGGGCAATGGCACCCTGTGCAAGAACCTCTCTGGCTATGTCGAGGGCATCCTGAAACCCATTGTACAAAGAACCCCCAGCTTTTGTTGCAACACTACGGACTTCCTACGGAGCAATTGAGCCAGGGACACTCCTCGTCACAATGGATGTCTCGGCACTCTACACCAACATCCCCCACGACGATGGCATTGCTGCAACTGCCTCAGTACTCAACACTGACAACCGCCAGTTTGCAGATGCAATTTTACAACTCATCCGCTTTATCCTGGACCACAATGTTTTCACCTTCAACAAACAGTTTTTCATCCAGGCACATGGAACAGCCATGGGGACCAAATTCGCACCTCAATATGCCAACATCTTCATGCACAGGTTCGAACAAGACTTCTTCACTGCACAGGACCTTCAACTGATGCTATACACTAGATACATCGATGATATTTTCTTCCTTTGGACTCATGGTGAACAATCACTGAAACAACTATATGATGATATCAACAAGTTCCACCCCACCATCAGACTCACCGTGTACTAATCTCCAGAGTTGGTTGCATTCTTGGACACACACATCTCCATCAAGGACGATCACCTCAGCACCTCACTGTACCGCAAGCCCACAGACAACCTCACAATGCTCCACTTCTCCAGCTTCCACCCTAAACACGTTAAAGAAGCCATCCCCTATGGACAAGCCCTCAGTATACACAGGATCTGCTCAGGTGAGGAGGATCGTGACAGACACCTCCAGACACTGAAAGATGCCTTCATAAGAACAGGATATGATGCTCGGCTGATCGATTGACAGTTCTGATGCGCTACAGCGAAGAACCACACCGACGTCCTCAGAAGACAAACACGGGACATGGTGGACAGAGTACCCTTCGTTGTCCAGTACTTCCCCGGAGCGGAGAAGCTACGACATCTTCTCTGGAGTCTTCAACATATCATTGATGAAGACGAACATCTCGCCAGGGCCATCCCCACACCCCCACTTCTTGCCTTCAGACAACCGCACAACCTCAAACAGACCATCGTTCGCAGCAAACTACCCAGCCTTCAGGAGAACAGTGACCACAATACCACACAACCCTGCCACAGAAACCTCTGTAAAAAGTCTTACAACACCAGGTTTAAGTCCAACCGATTTATTTGATAGTAAATTCACAAGCTTTCGAGGTTAAGCTCTTCTTCAGGTGAATGGAGAACTCTAATGGATATGGTTTGGAGTGGCAGGGGCATGCACCAAAAACTGGGACGAGTGCATCACCAAAGCCAGGCAAAAATTAGGCTTGTGGGAGCAACGCTCCCTATATATCACCGGAAAAAACCTGGTTGAGTGCTGTCCGTGTTGTTGGACATGGTGCAGGTGTGGCCTATCCCCAAATCCTGCGCTGCAGCAGTGACTCAGGCCATCTTCAAATTTATCTGGAGATCAAAGATGGATCGCGTCCGGAGGGAAGCAATACACAAATCTCCAGAGAACGGAGGGAAAAACGTTTCCAACGCCGCCCTCATCCTGATGGGCACCTTCGCGCGGCTGCATCAAGCTGTTTGTAGATCCTTGGTACACTAACAGCGAGTGCCACTACTTTTTGAAGTTCTACCTGTCCCAAGTGTTGTGGAGGATGGGTCTGGCCACACTGCCATGGAAAGCTCCAAGTAGTTGGACCGTACCGCAGCATTTGTCCTTCGTGGAGAAATTTTTCTGCCAACACACCTTTGACTACATGGCGATCAAGCAGTGGTCAGCGTGTAACGTCCTTGAGGCCCTGAGAGAAAAGGAGATGGCGGATCCTGTCGGATGATACCCTGAGCAGACTGTCATTGTCATCTGCAAAATGCCTCATCACCAGAACTCTCAAACAAGCACCAAGACCTGGCTTGGCTGGTGGTGAGAAGGGCACTCCCTATGAGATCCTTTATGCACACTCGAGGTCTCAACATCACTGCATGCTGCCCTCAATGCGGCTGCAGAGGTGATGAGAGTCGCACACCTCATTGTGGAATGTGCCTTTGCAAAGAAGGTCTGGAGTGAGATGCAGCGGTATTTGTCGAGTTTCATCCCAAGCGGCTCAGTGGCGCAGGACTCTGTGCTCAACGGGCTGTTTCCGGGGACGCACACTGAGACAAATATCAACTGCTGCTGGAGGGTCATCAACTTGGTGAAGGACGCGCTTTGGTCCGCCTGAAACTTGCTGATCTCCCTGTTGAAAGAATTGTCTTCGACCCAGTGTTGCAGACTGGTACATTCCAAGGTCCAGGACTATGTGCTGAGGGACACGCTCAAGCTTGGGGCAGCCGCCACAAAGGCACAATGGGGAAAGGCCACGCTGTAAAGCCTTTCAACCAGGCAGACCAAGGGCCTGGTAACTGCAGAGTACCCTCGACATGCATAACTGTGTGCCAATCTGAAAAATAACAGCACACAGTAAAATCTGAGGCATGTATATCGTTATAAGCAATGAAATGTAATGAATGTAAAGTCGTGTAAATAAGCATAGTATTGTACTGGGAGAATGATTTTATTTGCACTGTTTGTAATTTTTGGATCTGTCATTTTCAATAGTTTATTTGAGTTTTTTTATGAATAGAGTATATTTTCGAAATAAGAGAAATCTGTGACCTCCCTCATACATTTGTGAATGACAAAATGGGAGCTATTGCAGTTGTTTCCTGTGGTGCCATGGAAAAATTTTAGTGTGACTGTGACTTTAAGGGCCATAGGCAATGGGTATCCTCTAGTTCCACGGGGTGCCAGCTCATACAATATGTGGCAGAGGTGGTCCACTGTCCCCCGGGACAGACAAAGCTTTTTTCAGTACCGAGACTTGGACATCTGAAGGTATGAGCGCGTTCGCTAGAAGATTCTAGGCTGCAGAGGTGGCCCACTGTCACCTGTGATAGACAAAATGTTTTCAGGCACTGAGGCTTGGACAGTTGATGGTATGAGCACTTTTACTGGAAAGTTCTAAGCTGGTACCGTTCCAAGTTTGATCTTGTGCTCCTGCTCCCTGGACAGCTGCAGGCCCTGAGCATGTCTGGCAACATGTCTTTATCTCTGCAGCTGCTCAGTAGTGATTAGCAGGAAGGTCAACACCACTGAATTATGCACTGAAAGAGTGAGAACCTCACAGTGAGCTATGGGGAGTCCAACCACAGCCCTCAACCTCATCCCTGCATGTCTCTGTGACTTCCATTCAAGTGCTTCTCATTTACTGTGTTAATATCTGCTGTCCTTCCCAACATCCCCTCTGACACATCAGCCACATCCCCACATTATTTCCTCTGTAAACCACCAGGGTGAATAGTGTTCAATCTCCATTTTTGCATGGCATCTGCCCCCCCCGCCTCCCCCCGGGTGAGAGTGACCCCCAGCCCCAAGTTGCACTTATCTGTGTCCCCGGTTGCTCTGGTGTCCCTTCAGTATTAGACAGGCTGAGGAGAAATGGCTGTCTGAGTGCTTACCTGCGATATCTCCCTGAGAGGTGAAGGCATCAGATTTACAATTATTTAGAACTGTTTTAAATTGGTGTGGTGTCTTGCTAACGCCTGCTGAACATTCAGTGTGGGCTCAATATCTGGAATGGGTGCTCGCTAATAACATGCTAATGAATTAAAATAACGTTCCCAATCTTCTGTGCATGTTGCGCATCACTCTGCTGGTGGGCATGGTCCAAAATTGCAAAACAGCATTTTGCCAGGGAGAATTGCATTTTTCCAAACTTCCCAGATTTTGAGCATGCACTGCCATTCTTGCGCGAGGACAGTCTGGGCTCAAGATTCCGTCCTCTAATTTCTATTAAAAGAGAAAAGAATCTGATGATTGTGTTTAATTGTACACAGGTGATGGGACTCACTTCTGTCCCGTAAGTAAACTGTGGCTGTTAAGGTATTGCAATGCCAGCTCATAATCTGTGGCTGTAAAAGTAAACACTTGTATAAGTATGTAAAGATTGACTCCAGCCGAATTCTTCACCAGAAGACTCAGCTTGGCCTTTGCTAATGTATTTGGGTGGCTACTCCCATTAAATTTCGAATCAGTTATGAGTACATGAAATGTTCACCACTATTGTGGCAGCACAGCCTCCAGGAAGCCCACTGATACACAAATTCAGCACTTGTGGTGCTTCATCTTGAGCTCCAGGAGAGTCCACTGGGAATCCTGCCAAGAAGTGTCAGCTTGTAAAATGAGCTTGTCCTTATATCTGAGATTTGACACTGATTTAGTTTGGACTGTTCTGATGTTTGGACAGTGATGGAGATGAAGCAGTGGAGGGGTGGGGTGGGGGGGGGCGGTAGTGGGGGGAGCAGAGGGGGGAGGGATGGGGAGATCTTTCAGAATGACCTGGACAGGTTGGATGGCAGATGCAGCATAATTTGGATAAATGTCAGATTATTTACTTTCCAAGCAAAAACAAGAATGGCTGTAAATTGAGAGAGGGGAGTGTGCAGTGTGACCTGGGTGTCCTTGTGCACACCTAGAGCATTGTATGCAGTTTTAGTCTCCTTTTCTGAGGAAGGATGTTCTTGCTGTCGCGGGAGTGCAGTCTGAGCTGAATGCAGATTTTCAAGAGGTTTATCTTCGGCTTGTGATGCCAAAGAGGTGGTTGTGGCTTCACTTGAATTGCACCTTGGCATAAAGTCTCCCTACCTACTTTGATGATGTGTTCATGCTGCATTCAGGAGAGAAAATTCTGACTGCAATCTACAAAAAATGTAGCAATGCATTTTTATGGTAACTAGGGGAAGATCTGAGCCGAAGATTAAAAAATTAACAAACATCACTTTGTGTGTGAAATTTGACTGAAAATAATGCTATTATTATACATGTGAATTGTTCAGAGTAGGTCAATGAACTAGTTCAAAATTGCATTAGAACCTGTTAGTAATAATAAACTTATTTTACAATTTCAGAATTCTAATGGTTGCCGTAATGATGACATAGGCATGCATTTCTTAATGCCAAGCACACCTAAGTTATCTAAAACTGGAAACCAAGGTAAAATTGATGTTCAACACCAATTGTATTTTAAAAGATTACAGTTGGAATAATCCTTTGTTTTTAAGAATAATTACATTCCCATCTGGGTTCGAAGGATTACGTTACCTATCTGTAATACCTGATGCTGGGCTAACTTACCTTAAGCGCATGTGCTGTTTGTTTCTTTGCCTCTGATACCGAGTTCCACATTTTCACCAGTCTTTGGGTAAAAGAGTTTCTTCTGAATTCCCTATTGGATTTCTTGGTAACTACATTATGTTGGTATCCTTTGGTTATGCTCTTCACCACAAGTAGAAGCGTTCTTTCCGTATGCACTGTATCAAATCTTTTACAATTTTAAAGACCTCTATTGGTCACCCCTCAGTCTCAAGAGAAAAGATGCCCAGTCTGCCTGATATGGCAGGGAGAAGATCAGAAACTCCAAGGTATTTTGTGAATTAGGAATTAATAGGTGCTTTTCAAATTGACAGGCAGTAACTAGTGGAGTGCCACAGCGATTGGTGCTGGGGCCCCAGCTATTCACAATGTATATTAATGATGTGAATGAAGGAACAAAATGTAACATCTCCAAGTTTGCAGATGGTACCAAGTTGATGGGAGGGTGAACTGTGACAAGGTTGCAGAGATCCTTCAGAATGATCTGGACAGGTTGGGTGAATGGGCAAATCATTGGTAGGTGCAGTATGATTTGAATAAATGTGAGATTATTCACTTTGGAAACAAAAACAAGAAGGCAGATTACTACTTGAATGGCTATAAATTCGGAGAGGGGAGTGTGCAGCGGTCCTGAGTGTCCTTTTGCATAACTAGAGTATTGTGTGCAGTTTTAGTTTCCTTTTCTGAGGAAGAATGTTCTTGCTGTCGTGGGAATGCAGCAAAAGTTTACCAGGCTGATTCCAGGGATGGCGGGACTGATATATGAGGGAAGATTGATTAGGTTAGGATTGTTTTTGCTGGAGTTCAGATGAATGAGAGGGGAATCTCATAGACACTTATAAAATTCCAACAGTACTAGACAAGGTGAAGGCAGGGAGGATGTTCAGAACTAGGGGTCGCAGTCTGAGGATTCTGGGTAGACCATTTAGGATGGAGGTGAGGAGATATTTCTTTACCCAAAGAGTGGTGACCCTGCGGAATTCATTATCACAGGAAGTAGTTGATGCCAAAACATTGAATGTATTCAAGAGGCAGCTGGATATAGCATTTGGGGTGAATGGAATCAAAGGTTCTAGGGAACAGCAGGATTAGGCTATTGAGTTGGATGATCAGCCATGATTGTAATGAATGTCGGGACAGACTCGAAGGGCCAAATGGCCTCCTCTTGCTCCTATCTTCTTTGTTTCTATGAAATTTGCCTAGACCCTAAGTTTTCCTTCTAATTTTGGCTTTAGGGTGAGCAGAATGTATTTTTCTTGATGTATGATTCAGTTGACCCACTAGGAAGCTTTTATTAAAACAAACTTTATTTAAGAACACAGGATATAACAAAAATAATTATCATAATTTTTACCAATTAAAATATTTAAGTATGTCAAATATCAACCAACAACTAGCAATCTCTATAGTTTCAATTTAAGGCAATAACCCCAGAGACATATACTAATTCTTCAGAATTAGTTAGCACAAGAAACAAACATGTTCATGTGGTGCTAGATTTCCAGCCTTTTAACAATTCTGGACAGAGATCCAGACAGCTGTTTCCAGAGAAGGATATACACTCAAATAGCAGAAATTCAGGGAAGTAACTCTAGGCTCTGGCAGCTCCCAGCCTCCAGACTTCAGAGTGGGGAAAAGAGGCACGGCTATCTCTTAAGTCAAAAGCAGCATCTAAAAAGCAACTAAGCTTGAATTCTCTCTCTGTAAACCCAGCTCCATCCAGCCATATGACCCCACCTGTCAATCAACCTAATCAAGCCCCACTCTGCAAACGCTCACACTAAAAACAACAGAACAGCATTGATCCAGATTAAAACAAACATTGTACCAATTAAGATTAATTATGTTATGTAAACAAAACAGACAAATCGGTTCTGAGTGCATAGAATTGCTAGAGAGCTCCAGCACGAGAAACATGAGTACACTCCTTAAAGGCACAGTATCACACCCCCCCTTAAGAAAATACTCCTTCCTCTTTTCCAAAAAAATTCCTTCAGTCCTTAATCTGCTTTGATTCCAAGTCTGAGCTCAATTTTGTTGTCATGATTATAGATTAACTCTGGTTAATCTATTACATCCTAACAGGAGGAGTTCAAAGAGCTAAGCAGGATCAGGAGGGTAAAATGTTACATTGGATGCAAACTGGCACGAACCACTTCAGATTTGCTTTCTAATTTCCTTTGCTGAGTCCAACTATCTCTTGATTTTCAGAGCCCCAAAGTATCAAAATGAAATAATCGTTTTCGAGAAGATCGAACTGCTCACAAACTTTGTCAAAGAGAGTCTGTCCTTTGCGTTACTCTCCCAGCTTCACTTCTGTGTGGTCAGGGTCATTCAGAAAGATCTTTCTGTCCCCTTTCTTATTAACTGGCCTTCGTTCCTCTGGCAGGCAATCTAACTCCATTGTTCACTCTGGATATTCACCATCACTATCTGCATACTCTCTGGCGAATGACAGAGTGGATTTTCTTCCTTGGTGTCAGAACCTTTTGCAACCATGGTTCCAGAGATTATTGTGGCAGTTACGCTGCGATGAAAGCCATCATAATTTACTCAAACATCAGCTGTAAACAGTAGTGTTTCACTGGGTGTCCATGTCTGTGCAAACTGTACAAACTCATTATCCAGCAGCTAAGTTTGAATAATGGTACAGTTTCGGCAATAGCCTTACTTCACATTATTGTCTTTTTCTTTTGTCTGCAGTAGTACAATACTTTTGCTCCTCAGTCTTCTTTTTGAGAGCACACATGATTGTTGAGTCATCTACATTTTTCTTTGCATTGATGATAAGTTGTTTTTGAAAGCTTATGTTCAGGTAATTTCTACAACTCAGGAACAGGTTCCAAAACAGTCAACTTGTCTTGTATCTGACTCCACACCTGCTCAGTTTTCTTATTCACATTATTGTCCAGGAACTCATTCTTTTCTGCCTTTACCAGTTTTATATGATTGATTGACACTTTTGGCTGCTGCATCTCAGAATGAGCAAACATAAGCTTCTTCTTCTGAAATTGTGCCAATTTGAGAGGATTAAGTCTACATGGATATTGCTCAATTGCAACTGCATTTTCAACTTCTACCTTATTCATAATTATTTTAGTATTTAGCTTACTCTCACATATTTCTCCACGTGATTTCAATAGCTCTTGTAGGTAATTTTGATTTTCCTCCGGAAGGTAACTCAATAATTTATTCCAATTTCTGACAATTTCCTCATTATCCAAGTTAATTTGAGGAAATTCTTCACTCTGAGTTGTAACCACTAACACATCCTGCTTCTGCTTTCCTTCCCTATCAAAATACCATTTGAGTATATTCATATGACACACAGTGAATTTTCCTCCTTTTTGGGGTTCTTATTATCTCACTCAATTTCTTTTTGATTTGATAAGGCCCAAAAAAACTTGCTTTTGAAGGTTCACTATCTTTTGTAGTAATATTAATGCATTTTCTCCACCAGCAAAATTACGATTTTCTGATTTATTATTCACTTCCTGTTTCATCACATGCATATTGATGATGTAGATAATCCCTCATGGCAGGCTCAAATCCGTGGCATCAAACACTGGAAGCTGGAACCTCCAGCAGAATGCTATTATGAATGTTCTTCTCTGGAAGCCATCGTGTACCCTGGGCAGATCAGTCCTTCCATACCAGGCAGCATCCTGGTAAACCTCCTCTGCACTCTCTCCAGGGTCTCCATGTCCTTCCGGTAGTAAGGTGACCAGAACTGGACGCAGTACTCCAAAAACGGTCTAACCAACGTCCTGTACAACTGAAGCATTAGACGACAGCTCTTATACTCTATACCCCTTCCTATAAAGGCTAGCATTCCATAAGCTTTCTTCACAACCTTCTCTACCTGTGTTGACACCTTCAGAGACTTGTGCACTTGAACTCCCAGGTCCCTCTGCATTTCTATACTCTTAATCAGTCTACCTTTTATCATGTAACTCCTCCCTGCATTATTCCTTCCAAAATGCATTACCTCGCATTTGTCAGGATTAAATTCCATCTGCCATCTATCTGCCCAGTATACCAACCTATCTATATCTTGCTGTGTCACCTGACAATCCGCCTCAGTATCTGCCAAACCTGCCATCTTGGTGTCATCTGCAAACTTGCTGATCACACCACGTACGCCCTCTTCCAAGTTGTTTATATATATTACAAAGAGAAGAGGTCCCAGTACTGAGCCCTGCGGCACACCACTGGTGACTGACCTCCAGCCAGAAAAGGACCCTTCCACTACTACTCTCTGTCTCCTATTGCCCAGCCAGTTTTCAATCCATCTAGCTACCTGTCCTTGTATCCCATGTGCCTTAACTTTTTCTACCAGCCTACCGTGAGGGACTTTGTCAAACGCCTTACTGAAATCCATATAGATGATGTCAATGGCTCGTCCATCGTCAACCGTTTTTGTCATCTCCTCAAAAAATTCTACCAGACTCGTAAGGCAAGACCTCCCCTGAACAAAGCCACGTTGCGTATCCCTAATCAGATCGCAATGCTCCAAATGCTTATACATCCTATCCCTAAGAATTATTTCCAATAATTTTCCTACCACCGATGTCAAACTCACTGGTCTATAATTACCAGGGTTATCCCTACTGCCCTTTTTAAACAGTGGTACCACATTAGCTACCCTCCAGTCCTCTGGGACCTCACCTGTGTCCAAAGAAGAGACAAAGATTTGCGTCAGAGGCCCAGCAATTTCATCTTTCACCTCCCTAAGCAGCCTGGGATAAATACCATCAGGCCCTGGAGCTTTATCCGTTTTTATGCTACCTAAAAACCCTAGCACTTCCTCCCTCGTAATGGATATTTCCTTCAAATGATCTACAGCTCCCTCCAAGACAATACACGACACCAAACCCCTCTCCTTCGTGAATACCGACACAAAGTATTCATTCAGGATCTCCCCCATTCCCTCAGACTTGATGCATAGCTCCCCTCCTTTGTCCCCAAGGGGACCAATTTTCTCTCTAACCACTCTCTTGTTCCTAATACAAAAGTAAAATGCCTTTGGATTTTCCTTAATCCTATCAGCCAAAGCCATTTCATGCCCTCTTTTTGCCCTTCTAACTCCCCTTTTAAGCTCCCTCCTACTCTCTCTATATTCCTCCAGTGCTCTCTCCGTTCCCAGTTGTTTCAACCTAACATATGCCTCTCTCTTCTTCCTGACCAAGTCTTCAATACCCCCTGTAATCCACGGCTCTCTAATCCTGCGTTTCCCATCCTTCTTCTTTGCCGGCACATGCCCTTCCTGCAACATTATCAGTTTGCCCTTGAAAGCCTCTCACTTACCAGCCATGGACTTGCCCACTAACAACCCCTCCCAATCAGTGTCCTTCAGCTCCCTCCTAATCCGGCTATAGCTCGCCTTCCCCCAGTTCAGCACCCTCCCCTTCGGACGGCACTCATCCCTTTCCATTTTTATCCTAAAGACTTGTCACTGTTAGCCACATGTTTGCCTACTGCAACCTCAACCACCTGGCCCGGCTCATTACCCAACACTAAATCCAGTATAGCCCCCTCCCTAGTCGGGCTAGTTACGTACTGCTCCAAGGACTCTTCCAACATACATTTTACAAACTCATCCCCATCTGTAGCTCCAGCTGTAGGCACCTTCCAATCCACTCCAGGAAGATTAAAGTCACCCACTACAACCACCTTATTCTTTCTGCACCTATCTAAAATGCTTCTGTAAATATCTTCCTCCACTGACCTCGGGCTGTTGGGTGGCCTATAGTATACCCCTAGCATCGTAATCTCTCCCTTTTTATTCCTCAACTCCACCCACAGCGACTCGATCCCTAACTCCTCCATATTATCCTCCCTCTGCACTGCTGTGATGTGCTCCTTTACTAACAATGCCACCCCACCACCTCTCTTCAACCCTCCTCTGTCACACCTAAAACACTTATACCCAGGAACATTCAGCTGCCAGTCCTGCCCTTCCTTTAATCACATCTCTGTCACTGCCACCACATCTAAATTCCTCACGAACATCAAGGCCCTAAGCTCATCCGTTTTACCCGTCACACTCCTCGCATTGAAACAGACGCTGTCCAATCCTCCAGGCCCACTTGGAGCCTCCTTCCCCCGGTAGTTTTCCTTTCACCCAAACCTACCCTATCACCCAACTCACTCCCGACCCCAGTGTCTAATGAGCTATCAGTCTCATCCCCACCCCCCCCCCCCCCCCCATTAGTTTAAACCCTGCCTAAACGCTCCAGCTAACCTCCCTGCTAAGACATTTGTCCCCCTCCCATTCAAATTCTCCCCATCCCTCCTGTACAGGTGTCCTTCTCGCACAAATACTTCCCAGTGATCTACAAAAGTAAAGCCCTCTACCTTGCACCAATCCCTAAGCCATGCATTCAGCTGCATGATCTCATTATTCCTAGCCCTGCTGGTACTAGGCAGCAGCCCAGAGAATGCCACCCTGGAGGTCCTGCTCTTCAGTTTGGACCCCAACTCCCTAAATTGCCTGCGTACATCTGTCCTACTCTGCCTTCCTACGTCCTTCTCTCCTATGTGTATTATTACTTCTGCCTGGGTCCCCTCCCCTTTTAAAATTCCCTCTATCCTCTCCGATATGTCCTGTACCCCTGCTCCAGGGAGGCAGACTACCATCCTGGAGTCACGCTTTTGCCCACAGAACCTCCTGTCAATTCCTTTGACCCTCCCATCCCCCACCACTATCTCATTGCCAGCCCCCTTCCTTCCCTCTGAGTCATTCTGGCCCTCCTGTCTTTCCTTTTGTACCCCTGTCGATGCCTTTTGGGGGGCCACTGAGGTGGTCTTTGGTCCAGGACTATTCTTCTTCTTCCTCTTCTTCCTCTTAACAGTTATCCATCCATCCTGTTCCTCAGCCCCTGGGACCTCCACTTATTCATGGTTCATAGCCATTAACTCCTCATTCTCCCTAACCAGAAATGCGTCCTCTAAATGCAGCTCCAGTTGCCTGACCTGGGCCCTCAAACGCTGCAGCTCTAAACGCTTGACGGGCCTTCGGGAGACGTGATGCCTCCAAGAACTCCCACATGTGGCACCTAACACAGCTAACGCGCCTCCCCATAGCCCCTGCCATGTCCCAACCTCACTTGGGTTTGTATGTGCCGAAATGCAACGCGGGAAAGATAGAAACTGCAACTCACTTTGAGAGCCTGCTCTCGACTAAGCCCGGCGAGCCAAAGCCCTTATACTCTCACTCAGCTCCCACTCGCTCCGCTGCCCGCTCCCGATGCTGCCCGCTGTCTATCACTATCTTCTTTTTATACCCCCCCCTCCCTTCCCGATTAGCCCCTCGCCTAACTTCCGCTACGGAAGTAAAAAGTACTCACAGAAACCCCGTGAACTGGAAATGCAGTCAAAAAGCATTTAAAGTAAATCCAACACTCCACACAGCCACCAAGTACACTGCTCCAGAGAACAATCTTTAGCTTAACCTCTTTAGCAACTGTTATTTCCTTTACCTCGGTAGCAAACTGGCTTATCCTGTTTTACAACACCAGGTTAAAGTCTAATAGGTTTATTTGGTAGCACAAGCCACAAGCTTTCGGAGTGCTGCCCCCTTCATCAGGTGAGTGGGAGTTCTGTCCACAAACAGGGCATGTAAAGACCCAAACTCAATTTACAAAATAATGGTTGGAATGTGAGTCTTTACAGGTAATCAAGTCTTAAAGGTACAGACAATATGAGTGGAGAGAGGGTTAAGCACAGGTTAACGAGATGTGTATTGTCTCCAGTCGGGACACTTAGTGAGATTTTTCAAGCCCAAGCAAGTCGTGGGGGTTTCAGATAGGGTGATATGAACCCAAGATCCTGGTTGAGGCTGTCCTTGTGTGTGTGGATCTTGGCTATCAGTCTTTGGTCAGCAACTCTGCGTTGTCATGTGTCATGAAGGCTGCTTTGGAGAACGCTTACCCGATGATTAGAGGCCGAATGCTAAAGATTGCTGAAGTGTTCCCCAAAAGGAAAAGAACACTGTTGCCTGGTGATTGTTGAGCGGTGTTCATTCATCCATTGTTGTAGTGTCTGCATGGTCTCGCCAATGTACCACGCCTCGGGACATCCTTTCCTGCAGCGTACCAGATGGACAACATTGGCTGAGTTGCAAGTGTTTGTACTGTGTACCTGGTGGATGGTGTTCTCACTTGAGATGATGGCATCCATGTCGATGATCCGGCATGTCTTGCAGAGGTTGCTGTGACAGGGTTGTGTGGTGTCATGGTCACTGTTCGTCTGAAGGCTGGGTAGTTTGCTGCGGACAATGATCTGTTTGAGGTTGTGTGGTTGTTTGAAGGCAAGAAGTGGGGGTGTGGGGATGGCCTTGGTGAGATGTTTGTCTTCATCAATGACATGTTGAAGGCTCCGGAGAAGATGTTGTAGCTTCTCTGTTCCGGGGAAGTACGAAAGGTACCCATCTGCTATGTCCCGTATTTGTCTTCTGAGAAGGTTGGTGTGGTTTTTTGCTGTGGTGCGTTGGAACTGTCAATCGATGAGTCGAGCGCCATATCCTGTTCTTATGAGGCCATCTTTCAGCATCTGGAGGTGTCTGTTGCGATCCTCCTCATTTGAGCAATGCACCGATCTTCTGAGAGGACAAACACCCCACACCCCCACTTCTTTCCTTCAAACAACCTCACAACCTCAAACAGCCCATTGTCCGCAGCAAACTACCCCAGCCTTCAGGAGAACAGTGACCAGAACACCACACAACCCTGCCACAGCAACCTCCATAAAACGTACTGGATCATCGACACGGATGCCATCATCTCACATGAGAACACCATCCACTGGTACACGGTACGTATATTTGCAACTCGGCATGGTACATTAGGGAGACCATGCAGACGGCACGACAACGGATGAATGAACACCGCTCGACAATCACCAGACAAGAGTGTTCTCTTCCTGTTGGGGAACACTTCAGCAGCCACGGGCATTAGGCCTCTGATCTTCGGGTAAGTTCTTCAAAGCAGCCTTCGTGACACTTGTCAACGCAGAGTCGCTGAGCAAAACTGATATCCAAGTTCCGCACATATAAAGATGGCCTCAACCAGGATCTTGGGTTCATGTCAAACTATCTGTAACCCCCACGACTTGCCTGGGGCTTGCAAAATCTCACTAACTGTCTTATCTGGAGACAATACACAGTTCGTTAACCAGTGCTTAACCCTTTCCCTACTCACATTGTCTGTACCTTTAAGACTTGATTACTTGTAAAGATTCACATTCCAAACATTACTTTGTAAATTAAGTTTGTGTCTTTATATACCCTGTTTGTGAATAGAACTCCCACTCACCTGATGAAGGTGTAGCGCTCTGAAAGCTTATGGCTTGTGCTACCAAATAAACCTGTTGGGCTTTAATCTGGTGTTGTGAGATTTCTTATTGTGCTTACCCCAGTCCAATGCTGGCATGTCCACATCATGGCTACCATTGAAACCGCAAACTGCCGGCTCCATGTGGAGATGATCTCCAAGAAAATTGTGCATATTGACGCAGACATTAAGTTTCTACAAAGATACATGAAAGCAGACAAAATACTGAAAGGATTACGGACCACAAACCCACTCAGGTCAACCTATAATACTGACTAAGCTGAGAGATTTTGCTGTCGCACCTCTCTCACGTTCCTCAACCATCTCATATACCAGCTCGACAGCAAACACTGCATCCTGGAAACCAAGATAAAGTCCATATTCTCAACTTGTACGCAGGACGCAGACCAGCTGTGAAACTCTGCCAAGCAGATGAGACAAAGGAACTACTCCATCTACATGCACACCAAGAACAGGGAACTTGAGAAACTTGGCATCACCACTAGCAGCAACCAAGCCTGTCCCGGTACCACAGTAGAAAACAGTACCACTGCAGGGAAGCCCATTGTCAACTTGTCGGACTACACATTTCAACCAGATGAAATCGAAGTTCTCAGCTGAGGGCTCAATTTCTGTGCCACACCAAAATAGACCCCATCAGTCTCGCAGCAGACACAGAGGAACTCATCAGGCGAATGAGGCTGCGGGACTTTTTCCACAAAACCCAAGAGGCCAACAGTGAACACAATGAGACAGCCAATGAATCGGAACAGCCGACAGAGAGTTCCACGGTGCAGCAATCAAGGAGGAAAGAGTTAAATTGGATTCCTCCGGAAGGCCGCTGCCGTCGACTCGAATATATGCCCAAGCCGTCAGGAGGTGCGACAATGCCAGATTCATCAGCCACTCTCACAAGACAGCCCTGAATATCACCCAAGCATAACGCAACACCATCTGCGCTCTCAAGACCAATTGCAACATTGTCATCAAACAGCAGACAAAGGAGGGCCATCGTCATACTGAACAGAACTGACTGCTGCAGAGAAGTATACTGACAACTGAACAACGAGGAACTCTACAGACAGTTACCCACAGATCTGACCAAAGAACACACATGTCAGCTCAACAGATTGATAAAGACTTTTGATCTGGACCTTCAGAGCACCTTCTGTGCTCTCATCCCATGTACTCCCCGTATTGGAGATCGCTACTGCCTTCTGAAGATACACAAGGCCAACACACCTGGCTGTCCCATCATATTGGGCAATGGGACCCTGCGTGAGAACCTCTCTGGGCATTGAGGGCATCCTGAAACCCATTGTGCAAAGAACCCCCAGCTTATGTCGCGACGCTACGGACTTCCTACAGAAACTCAGCGCACATGGGGCAGTTGAACCAGGAGCACTCCTTGTCACATTGGATGTTTCGACACTCTACTCCAGCATCCTCCACGACGACGGCGTTGCTGCAACTGCTCTGTACTCAGCGCCGACAACTGCCAATCTCCAGATGCAATTTTACAACTCATCCACTTCATCCTGGACCACAATGTCTTCACCTTAAACAACCAGTTCTTCCTCCAGACACGTGGAACCGCCATGGGGACCAAATTCACACCTCAATATGCCAACATCTTCATGCATGTTCAAACAAGACCTCTTCACCCCAGGACCTTCAACCGATGCTATACATTAGATACATCGATGACATTTTCTTCCTTTGCACTTATGGTGAACAGTCACTGAAACAACTATATGATGACATCAACAAGTTCCATCACACCAACAGACTTACCATGGACTGCTCTCTGGAATCGATTACATTCTTGGACACACGCACCTTCATCAAGGATGGTCTCCTCAGCACTTCACTGTACTGCAAGCCCACGGATAACCACACAATGCTCCACTTCTCCAGCTTCCGCCCTAAACATGTTAAAGAAGCCATCCACTATGGACAAGCCCGCCATATACTTAGATGAGGAGGATCGCAACAGACACCTCCAGACACTGAAAGATGCCCGCATAAGAACAGAACTTGATGCTCGACTCATCAATCAACAGTTCTGACGTGCTACAGTGAAAAACCGCACCAACCTCCTCAGAAGACAGATATGGGACATGGCGGACAGAGTACCCTTCGTCACCTAGTACTTCCCTAGAGCGGAGAAGCTATGACATCTTCTTTGGAGCTTTCAACATGTCATCAATGAAGATGAACATCTCACCAAGGCCATCCCCACACTCCCACTTCTTGCCTTTAAACAACCTCAAACAGACCAATGACTGCAGCAGTCTACCCAGCCTTCAGGAGAACAATGACCACGACACCAGACAGCCCTGCCACAGCAACCTCTGCAAGACGTGCTGGATCATCGACGTGGATATCATCATGTCATGTGAGAACACCACCCACCAGGTACATGGTACATATACTTGCAACTCGGCCAACATTGTCTACCTGTTAAGCTGCAGGAAAGGATGTCCCAAGGCATGGTACATTAGGAGACCATGCAGAGGCTAGGACAAAGGATGAATGAACACTGCTCAACAATCACCAGGCAAGAGTGTCCTCTTCCTGTTGGGGAACACTTCAGTGGTCTCGGGCATTGGGCCTCTGATCTTTGGGTAAGTGTTCTCCAAGGCGGCCTTCACAACACACGACGACGCAGAGTCGCTGAGCAGGTCTATGTTCCCATTGCTCACATGAGGTTGGGGGTAAAGGAGATGCCCCATAGACAGTGCCAGCCTGACATTGTGGCACTGCCAATTGGACATCGGCAGTGCCGAGGAGACGCAGCCTATTGGGGAAGCAATCCCACAGGATAGTGGGTATCGACTGCCACTCTGCATGTGCGTCACTGGGAGAGGGAGGAAAGAGGATAGTTCAGGCTGGCCGTTGGGTGGGTGGGTGGGGGGGGAACGTGGTGTTTGGATATTGGGGCTGACCCTGGGAAGTCCGGAAGGCTAGCAATGGGGTGTTGAGGGGCTGGCCAGTAATTGGGCTGGTTAACAATTTGGAGGCCGGCAATGGGGGGTGCTGCCACTGTGCATCTTTGCGCCGACAGATCTCTGCGCTGACAGATTGGCGCATGTGCAGGGGCCCGCTCAGCACTATACTGCCAGCCTCTTGGGCAGGAATAGGCCCTGCTCCCAGATTTCCAGTGTGAATCCCGTTAGGGCTCTCTGTGATGCAAAGAATGTTTCTTCTGGAAATCACGCTGAAAAACACAGCGGGATTTACTCCCTTTTTTGTGCTTTGGGACCTTAGAATTTTTTTGGGAGAATCCTGGCCTTTACCTTAATGTTGACCATTTTAAATTCACTTTTCAGTTCCAGTTTCCAACATTCAAATTGCCTCTCTTTTTCTTTTTGTCCTGCCAGGGCTATTTTATCTTTCTTTTCATTTGTGGGACATGGTTGTCACTGGTTGGCCAGCATTTTTTACCCATTCCTAGTTGCCCTTGGTTGAGAGGTAACCATATTGCTATGGCTCTCAAGTCTCTTGTAGGCCAGACCAGGTAAGGCCGGCAGATTTCCTTCCCTAAAGATCATTGATGAACTAGATGGATTTTTACAACAATGAATTCATGGTCATTATAGATTCTTAATTCCAAATGTTTTTTCTTGGTTTCATGTTCCACCATCTGCCATGACAGGATTCAAACCCAGGTTCCTCGAAAATTTGCTGAGTTTTTGGGTTAATAATTTAGTGATGATACCTCTAGGTTATTGTCTCCCCACTCTTGTTTTCCATTGCTATTATTTCTTTCTCTTTTTCCTCTGCAATTATTTCCATTTCTTTTTCCTTTGCTTATAATTTAAGTAGCTTCACTTCTTTTATTTGCAATTCAAACTATTTCATTTCTTTTGTTCTTTGTTGTGTTGCTCTCTTTCATTTTCTGCTGCAATTGCTTCTCTCACTTTTGCTTCTAATTCATGCTGTTTCATTTGTAATTGAATTCTAGCCATTTCCAATCATTCATCCAGGTGCTCAACCAAGATATTTTAAGGCAAGACCAGTTCCATACGCTCTGAGCGAAAGTAGGGACCCAGCTGAAGCAATTAGAAGAGCTGGGTATTATTTGATCATGCAATTTTCCGAGTGTGCCGCACCTTTAATTTCGGTTTTAAAACCAGACAACGCAATTTGCCTCTGTGGTGATTGTAAAATGACGGTGGACAGTGCATCTTGTTTGGACAAATATCCAATGCTGCGAATAGAGCAAAATTATCTGGAGACCAGATTTTCACAAAGTTGGATGTGAATTAGAATTATAAGCGCTATTGAGAAAAATGATGGTAAACATGCACAAGAGATTGTATGAATATACATGTCTACTTTTTGAGATATCATTGGTGTGCCTTATTCCAAAGATGTGGCAATGCCAGAATTGGACTGGCTTGGGCACAGAAGTCTCACAACACCAAGTTAAAGTCCAACAGGTTTATATGGAATCACGAGCTTTTGGACCACTGCTCATTTGATGAAGGAGCAGGAGAATGGAGTGCCCGATTGTATATACCTTTTGGACATTAGCCGACATGGGAAGGAGGAATGCGCAGATTGATAAGGAGGGTCTTTGCAGTAAAATTCCATCAATATGACTTTGGTCAACATTTTACCATTGTAACAGACCATAAATCTGCTAGGCCTTTTTTCTGAGCACAAAATGATTCCTCCCAAAGTGTCAGCCTGAATATAGTGATGGATATTATTATTAAGCACCTATGAGTACACCCTGAAGCATAGACCAGAGACACATGTCACTGATGCTGATGTCTTGAGTTGGCTAGCTTTGGCCACAAGCTTATTCTTGTCACCAAGAATGGATGAGGTTGTAATGGCATTAAATTTTATGGATACATTACCAATTTCAGCAAAACAAATTAAGACTTGGATTCGGAATGATCCCACATTGGCAAAATTAAGCCACATAGTATTAAATTGAGAAATGCAAGAATATCCAGCACAAGACTTGAAGCCATATGCAACAAAGTACCCAGAATAAAACATAGAAGACAGCATTATCCCGCATCTCGCGCAAAGGCCTGTCTTTAAAAACTCCATGATGGCTGCTCAGGGATATTTAAAATAAAAATGTTAGCAATAAACAATGCCTGGTGGCCCGGCATAGATGTGAACAGAGACAAGATGGTAAAAACATACAGAATGTGCCAAGGAAACCAAAAGGAACCACCAGTAGCTTCCCTGCAGCCCTGGGAACAGCCAGGAAGACTGTGGTTTGGATTCTTGGATTTTGCAGGACAATTTATGGGCTCAATATTTCTGATACTAATCACGCCCACTCCAAGTGGATGGAAGTGCAGGAGATGATATTCACCACATCACATAACACGATAGACTTAGACAATCTTTTACTACTCACGGAGTCCTAGAAGTTTTTGTGGCAGACAATGGAACTCCATTTATCAGTAGGGAATTCAGGACAGTTATGGCAATAAATGGAGGATGATATGTCTGCATGGCTCCATACTATCCGTTGTCAAATGTGTTATGGATTGAAAAAAATAGACCGGGGATCAGTAGACACAAAATTGGCTCATTTCCTTTTCAATTACAGAACGATGACGCTGTAATGACAGGTTTAGCACCAGCCAAGTTACTGATGGGCAGACATCTACAGACCAGACTAACCCTTACCTTCCCAAACTTAAGTGGAAGAACTGAAGAAAAGCAAGAAGCCCAAAAAAGGGGCCAAGGTGGAGTAAGGGTGGACACGGTCCAAGTGCAAAATTTTGGAAACAACATCCCTTGGTCATAAGAAAAATTCTTTGAAGAACAGGACTAGTGTCCTATATGGTAAATGTTGGGGACAAGCTGCTAAGGAAACCTGTAGGCCATCTATGCCGTCAGGAGCATGCCATCTGGGATCTCAAGTACACTCTAAAACTATAAAAGAACTGAACCAGCAGGAGACTGAAAAACGCTTATGAGGTTTCCAACTTCGACATGGAAACAGAAACAGTGGATCCAGCCAGAAGTCATCACTGGGGAAGAACCATGTCCAATGATACTTCGACAGTCAATCAGAAAGATATGCTTGCCAACACGATATACCCCACCTGACCTGGTGGAGTATGAAATAGAGAAAAGGCAGTTGGCCAAAAGACTAAAACAGTCCTGACGTCCAGAGTGTTTTGGAAATCCCTCAGACTTGGATGAGAAGAAATGTGATACCCCCAGGACTTGCATAGGTAATCATTGATTGACCTCTCTGCAGGTGTAAAAAGTCTTTGAAGGCAGAAGTCCCTTCACCAAAAGCCCTTTATTTACAGTTCCATCAGCAATTCCATCACAGAGTGCTATCAGTAGGCAGTCTACCTTCGGGCATGTCAGAGGAACTGACACTCCTGGTTAAATACAAGGAAAAGACCCCCTGAATGGCCCATCAATTGACCCCTTGATCAGGGAGTTCATATTCCAATAGGCCAAACTCAGTGGCCTGATTAAAATCATTTCACCAGTTCCCTAAATTCTGACAGGATCGTATACTCCTTCTTACCTAAGTGACATACCAATGTAAACCACAACTTCTGGCTGTTCACCACTTTGTGACATCTTTTACCCTGGCACCAGGAAGGCAATATACCATCCTGGAATCATGTCTGTGGCCACAGAAAGGCCCGGAAAATTGATTTGTGAGCAGGTCCCCTGGGGACTCCTGCAATACCTGCCTAGCTCTTTTGGACTGCCTGGTGGTCACCAATTCTGTTCTAGGCTCTTTAAACTGCTTGTGACCAAGTCTTTGAATGTGCTATCCGCTTATCTCTCAGCCTCGCAAATGGCCACAGTGACTCCAGCCACTGCTTGAACTTTGAAACCTGGAGTTAAAGTTTCTGCAGCTAGCAGTGCTTTCCTCAGATGGTTGTCTAGGACACTGGTAACATCCACTAATTTGCACATATTACAGAACCCACATTACACTTGACTGAGCTGCCCTGCTATTTCTCAACTTTACTCCCCTTATGTTTACTTTATTATACTTTGGTTTACTATTATCTTATTATGGTCCTAAATTTCCGTTACTCCAGATACTGCTTTTGCAAACACTGCCCCGAATACTTAATGCCCAATCAAATGTACTAATTTCCTGTAATGTTATAGTTGTTCTTCTGCTGCCTCTGAAATGGTGAATTGGTGTGCTCCTTTGCTGTCGACTATCTCCAACAGGTACGTGTTGATTCAGGCCGCAGTGCAATACGTGGGCTTTATTTATAGGTGCTCGTCAACTCCTGACTGTCTCCTGCAGGTCCATGCTGACTCAACATTGTGTTCAACAATTTCAACCCATAACCTTGGTGACTATTTTATTTTCTTTGCATGCTTCAATTTTTCCTTTCAGTCTGCAGCATACCTGCCCAAGGCACGTCTTTTGTTTCTTGTCTTACCCCATCACGATTCTCTTTGGTTCTGGAAGACCAACTCTTCTGTCATTCAATGTCCCTTGTCTTTTTTCACTCTATCACAGAATTGTCTTTTGTCCTTGTTTCATAACTCTAATGAAAGGTCACAGACCTGAAACACCAACTCTGGGTGGAATCTTCAAATTTTGAATATACTGTTGTATTTATAGTTGACAAAGCTAAGGATTGGATGAGATGCATCCAAGAATAGTGAAGGAAGTGGGAGTGGAAATTGCAGGGGCACTGTCCATATTCCTCCAGTCTTTAGACTTAGGGGAGGTGCCGGAAGACTGGAGAATTGAAAATGTTATGTCCTTATTCAAAAAAGGTTGGCAGGATAGCCATAGCAATTACAGGCCAGTCATTATAACATCAGTAGTGGGCAGGTTCCCAGAAACAATTATTTGGGCTAGAATCAGTTATCACATAAAAAAATGTGGAATGATTAAGAACATAAGAACATAAGAAATAGGAGCAGGAGTAGGCCAACTAGCCCTCCGAGCCTGCCCCGCCATTCAATAAGATCATGGCTGACCTGTCGTGGCTCAGTTCCACATTCCCGCCCTCTCCCCATAACCCTTAATCCCCTCTCTTATCAAAAACCCATCAACCCGCGTCTTAAAAATATTTAGCGAGGTAGCCTCCACCACTTCAACGGGCAGAGAATTCCAGAGATTCACCACCCTTTGAGTGAAGAAGTTCCTCCTCAACTCCGTTCTAAACCGCCCCCCCTTTATCTTGAGGCTGTGCCCCCTAGTCCTACTATCCTTTCTGAGCGGGAAGAGTCTCTCCACCTCTATCCTATCCATCCCATTCATCATCTTATACGTCTCAATGAGATCTCCCCTCATTCTTCTAAACTCTAACTACTACAAGCCTAATTTATTCAGCCTCTCCTCATAGCTCAACCCCCTCAACTCCGGCATCATCCTAGTAAACCTCCTCTGCACTCCCTCCAAGGCCAAAATATCCTTGCATAAGTACGGCGCCCAAAACTGCACACAGTACTCCAGCTGCGGCCTCACCAATGCCCTATACAGCCGCAGCAAGACCTCCCTACTTTTATATTCAATCCCCCTCGTGATGAAGGCCAGCATCCCATTCGCCTTCCTGACCACCTGCTGCACCTGCAAGCTGGGTTTTTGCGATTCATGCACAAGGACCCCGAGGTCCCTCTGCACCGTCGCCTGCTGCAGTTTTTCTCCACGCAAGTAATAATCCTTCCTACCATTATTCCTACCAAAGTGGACCACCTCGCACTTGCCAACATTAAATTCCATTTGCCATTTCCTGGCCCATTCGCCCAGCCTATCTAGATCCTTCTGTAGACTCTCCACACCCTCCGCACAATTTGCCTTTCCACCAATCTTGGTGTCATCAGCAAATTTTGACACCATACACTCGGTTCCCTCCTCCAGATCATCTATATAAATAGTAAATAGCTGAGGCCCCAGCACCGACCCCTGGGGCACTCCACTAGTCACCATCCGCCAATCCGAATAGCACCCATTGACCCCCACTCTCTGCCTCCTATTTGACAACCAGTCCTCTATCCACGCTAACACGTGTCTCAGATGGTGAGTGTGTACCAGTCGCACCAACACTCCTGTTTCCTGTACCTCGGTAGTATTCTGGTGGATGAGTATGGCAGCGAGGAGAGCTGCACGCAAGGTCTACTCGAGATGATGCAGGTTAGTTGACAGCACGCGCGTGTGTTCCTTTAAGAGGAGTGAAGGATTGCACTTATCTCGATCTATCCTGAAGGACCCTCAGTGGAGCGATCCTTTAAAGTTTTCTAATTGGATCCCTGTTCTGAAAATCCAAATATGGAATTCTGATTAACACAGGGCCACTGGTTTGAGAGTTTGGGGATTCCATATAAATAATACACAGAGGGAGGGAAGACTTAAGATCATCAAATAGATCAACATCTTCGCAAGAGGACAAGATCTGTTAATTTGTGTTCACCAACAAACGTAGGAAACATTGTGTTATAAAGCGGAGGTTGATTTCCCCTCTGAGAACCAGCACTGGAACAGCTAAGGAGGAGTATCTTGCCTTATCTGTAAGAAGAGTGTGAAATGGTGTGACCTACTCTTCAGCAGCTCCTAATGGTTAAATACAAAATAAATCCTTGACACTCGTGCTAAAGTCAGCATAGAAAAAACTGCAGCAGGCGACGGTGCAGAGGGACCTCGGGGTCCTTGTGCATGAGTCGCAAAAACCCAGCTTGCAGGTGTAGCAGGTGGTCAGGAAGGCGAATGGGATGCTGGCCTTCATAGTGAGGGGGATTGAATATAAAAGTAGGGAGGTCTTGCTGCAGCTGTATAGGGCATTGGTGAGGCCGCAGCTGGAGTACTGTGTGCAGTTTTGGGCGCTGCACCTGCGCAAAGATATTTTGGCCTTGGAGGGAGTGCAGAGGAGGTTTACTAGGCTGATACCGGAGTTGAGGGGGTTGAGCTATGAGGAGAGGCTGAATAAACTAGGCTTGTACTCGTTAGAGTTTAGAAGAATAAGGGGAGATCTCATTGAGACGTATAAGATGATGAATGGGATGGATAGGATAGAGGTGGAGAGACTCTTCCCGCTCAAAAAAGACAGTAGGACTAGGGGGCACAGCCTCAAGATAAAGGGGGGGTGGTTTAGAACGGAGTTGAGGAGGAACTTCTTCACTCAAAGGGTGGTGAATCTCTGGAATTCTCTGCCCGTTGAAGTGGTGGAGGCTGCCTCGCTAAATATTTTTAAGACGTGGGTTGATGGGTTTTTGATAAGAGAGGGGATTAAGGGTTATGGGGAGAGGGTGGGAAAGTGGAACTGAGCCACGACAGATCAGCCATGATCTTATTGAATGGCGGGGCAGGCTCGAAGGGCTAGATGGCCTACTCCTGCTCCTATTTCTTATGTTCTTATGTTCTTATAACACCCTACCCCCAATTCCATGCCCCCTGACCTTCTGCAATAACCTCTTGTGAGGTACCTTGTCAAACGCCTTCTGAAAATCAAGAAAGACCACATCCACCGGCTCTCCTCTATCCACTGCCCTAGACACATCCTCATAAAACTCCAGTAAATTTGTCAGACACGACTTCCCTTTAACGAAACCGTGCTGCGTCTGCTCTATCAAGCAGTTCCCCTCAAGATGCCTCGCTATTTCCTCCTTGATGACGGATTCTAACATTTTACCTACAACAGACGTTAAACTAACTGGCCTATAATTCCCTGCCTTTTGCCTGGCACCCTTCTTAAACAACGGCGTAACATTAGCCATTTTCCAATCTTCCGGCACTTCCCCGGAATCCAGCGACGTCTGGAAAATAACCACTAAGGCATCCACTATCACCTCTTCCATTTCTTTCAGAACCCTCGGATGCATTCCATCCGGTCCTGGGGACTTGTCCACAATCAGCCCCTCCAGTCTGTTGAGCACCGCCTCTCTAGTAACAGTAATGTCATCGAGACCCTCCAGTCCTACCACCTTTCCATCTCTAACACCCGGCAAATTATTCACGTCCTCCTCCGTGAAGACCGAAACAAAAAAGTTGTTCAAGACCTCAGCCATATCCCCATCCCCCACCACTAAGTCCCCCTTCTCATCCTCTAAGGGACCAACGTTCACCCTAGCCAGCCTCTTCCTTTTTATATATTTATAAAAACTCTTGCTATCCTTTTTTATATTAAGCGCTAGCCCAGCTTCATAGTTTCTCCTACCCTCCTTTATCAACTTCTTTGTCAATCTTTGTTGACATTTAAACCTCTCCCAATCCTCTTCTCGCCCACTACTCTTAGCTACTCTAAACGCCTCCGCTTTTAATTTAACACTTTCCTTCACCTCCTTCGTTATCCACGGCTTATTACCTCTCCTCCTACAGTCCTTTTTGACCATCGGAATAAATTTCAGCTGAGCACCAAGAAAGATCTCCTTAAAGATCCTCCACTGTTCCTCAGCAGACCTACCTTCCAACGCGCTCCCCCAGTCCACATTCGCCAATTGTTCTCTCATCCTACCGTACTCCCCTCTGTTCAAACAAAGGACGCGTGTCCGGGAGCCCACTTTGTCCTCCTCCATCTGCACCAGAAACTCCACCATACAATGATCACTCTCCCCAAGAGGATCCTTCACCGCAAGTTCCCTAATTCTACCCGCCTCATTACATAGCACCAGATCCAAGATATCTCGCTCCCTCGTCGGCTCCAACACACACTGTTCCAGGAAACTATCCCGGCAGCATTCCAAGAACTCCTCCTCGAGCCCACCGCGTCCAACATGGGTCGACCAATCAATATGCAGATTGAAATCCCCCATAATTACGGCCGTCCCATTCCTGCACGCCGCACTTATTTGCGCGTTAACAGCCCGCCCCACCTCCAGATCATTATTCGGGGGCCTATAGACGACACCCACCTGCGTCTTCCTCCCTTTGCTGTTCCTAATCTCTACCCACAACGATTCCACGTTCTGCTCCTTGGCTCCAATATCATCCCTTGCTACCACCCTGACGCTATCCTTAATCAGCAGAGCTACGCCCCCCCCCCCCTTTTCCCTCCTGCCTATCCTTCCTAAACACTTGATACCCCTGTACATTCAGCTCCCAGTCCCTGTCACCTTGCAGCCACGTCTCTGTAATGGCCACCAGATCATATCCATTTGTGTCGATCTGCGCCACCAACTCATCCACTTTATTCCTAATGCTTCGTGCATTCAGATAAAGCACCTTCATCCCAGCCTTCACCTGGATCCTATGTGCCGGAACGCCACCAACCATACTCACGCCCCCTACTCCCTCTATTATTGGGACATCCTCGGCCTCTTCCCTTACCTGTACCCTCTCCTTAACTTTAGACCCCGTAATGTCACCTACCCTCGCACCCTCCCCCCCTGTAATTAGTTTAAAGCCCTGTCTACAGTCCTCTTTACTCGATTCGCCAGGACTCTGGTCCCAGCACTGTTCAGACCAACCCCATCCCGCTCGAACAGGTCCCACCTACCCCAATACTGGTGCCAATGCCCCATAAATTCAAACCCATTCCTCCCACACCAATCCCTGAGCCACCCATTCACTTCCTTAATCCTATCAACCCTACGCCCGTCTGCACTTGGTTCAGGCAGTAGCCCAGAGATGACCACCTAGGGGAAATTGTGTTTAACTAACTTGCTGGAATTTTTTGAAGAGTCAGTGAGGATAGTTCTGCTAACATGGACTTTCAGAAGGCATTCGATACAGTGCCACATAACAAGTTTGTGAGAAAACCTATAGCTCATGGAATAAAAGGGACAGTGTCAATGCGGATCCAAATTTGGCTGAATAGTAGGTTCAGAAAATAATGCTCGTGGATTCTTTTCAGGTTGGAGGATGGTTTGTAGTGGTATTCCCCAGGTCAACAATTGGGACCCTTGCTTCTCCTGATATATACAAATTACAAATCTAGGTCTTGGTCTGCAGGGAACAATTACAAAGTTTGTGGATGATACAAAACTTGGAAATATTGTTATAATCCAGGTCAGAATCTCCAGAGTATTTTATGAAGTCAGCCTAGACCATAGGTTTTGTGCTTTGAATTTGGCATGGGAAAGCATAAAATGTTTCACTCCAGGTATGACTCAAGTGACCATCTGGGAGCTTTTATCAAACAAAGTTTATTTAAGAATACAATTAACATACATTTCAACAATTGGCAATAACTTTTACCAATTACAAACAAGAAAAAATCAATGATGATATTATGTATACCTTCACAACTAAAAATACTGTTCCACCACAAACACCCCTGCAAACATACACCTCCGTTCTAGGCTTAGCACAGAAAGTAAGTCTGCTCACGTGGTGCTGGATTTTGCAACCCTTGCTGTGAATCAGTTCTTTGGATGGAGAATTGGAACTCTGAATTCCTCATCCTGGAACTCCCTTGAGGTAGAGATAGAGCCACCGCTTGTCTCTAGCTTCTAGCTAGCAAACCACCAGCAGCAGAGTTTTTACTCCAAACAGGCAAGAAAGACTGCTTCAAATCTGCAGTCCAAACACCTTTCAACTAGCCAGCAGCCAGACACAGTAGAGTCACAGTGTAGGATGTCAAGAGGACATAGACAGTTAGGTGTAGTGGGCAGATAAGTAGCAGGTGAAGGTCAGGGTGGAGAAGTATGAGGTAATGCAGTTCGGATAATTTTTTTTCTTAAGTGGGTGCTGGAGCAGAGGAACCTGGGTTAGAGGGTTCTGTGCATCAAACATTGAAGACAGGTGGTGAGACCTGTTAATAAAACATATAGTATTCTGGGCTTAAGTAATAGGACATAGCGTACGAGAGCAAGGAGGTTATGTTTTACTTTTACCAGATACTACTTAGACCTCAGCTGGAATATCGTGTTCGGTCCTGCATGCCACATTATAGGAAGGATACGAAGTATACAAATATGGTCCAAGGATGGGAAGCAACAGTTATGAGGATAGATTGGAGTGGTTGGGACTATTTTCCTTGTAGAGAAGAAAGCTAAGAGGAGATTTGATACGGATGTTCAAAATCATGAGGGGGCTGGACAAAGTAGATAGGGAGAAACTGTTCCTGCTCATAAAAGGATCAGGAACAAGAGGGCACAGATCTAAAGTGATTTGTAAAAGAAGCAAGTGTGATGTGAGAAAATAAATTTCCACGCAGGGAGTGGGTCAGCTCTGGAATACATTGCCAGAAAGTGTGCTGGAGGGAGGTTTAGTGGAGATATTCAAAAGGGCATTAGAATCATTGAATCACACAGTGTAGAGGAGGCCCTTCAGTCCATTAAGTCTGCACAACTGTCCTTCCATCTAATACCACTTACCAGCACTTGGCCCATATCCTTGAACGTTACGATGTGCAAAGTGCTTATCCAGGTAGTTCTTAAAGGATGTGAGGCAACTCTCCTCAACATCCTCCCAGGCAGCCCAATTCAGACCGTCACCACCCTCTGGGTAGAGAAGTTTTTCCTAACATTCCCTAAACCTCCTGCCCCTCACTTTGAACCTTTGTCCTTTCGTGACTGACCTTCCAACTAAGCAGAAAAAACTGCTCCTTATCCAGTCTCTCCATACCCCTCGTAATTTTGTACACCTTGATCAGGTCATCACTTAGTCTTCCCTGCTCCAACAAAAACAACCCAAGCCTATCCAACCTCTCAACATAACATTAATATTATATCCCAGACAGCATCCTGGTGAATCTCCTCTGCGCTCCCTCCAGTGCAATCACATCCTTCCTATAATGTGGCATACTCTAGCTGTGCCCTCACCAAAGTTCTATAGAACTCCTACATGACATCCCTGCTTTTGTAATCACTGCCTTGATTGATAAAGGCAAATGTCCCATATTCCTTTTTCACCATCCTATTAACATGGTCTTCTGCATTCAGAAATATGCACATCTAAGTCATTTATATAAATGGTGAATAATAGGGGACTCAGCACAGATCCCTACCATATACTACTGGGCACTCACTTCCAGTCACTAGAACAGTTTTCTGTCATCACTCTCTGAGCCAATTTTGAATCCAATTTGTCAAATTACGCTGAAAACCAATTGCATTTGTCTTCTTTATAAGTCTTCCATGTGAGACCTTGTCAATAGTTTACTGAAATCCATATAAACTACATTAACTTCACTACCCTCATCTACATGCCTGTTATTGTCTCAAAAAAATTCTATCAAATTTGTTAGACATGACTTCCCTCTGATGAAACCATGCTAACTGTCTGATCAAGCCTTGCCCCTCCAAGTGGAGATGGATGCTCTTCTTCAGAATTCTCTGTAATAGTTTCCCTGACACTGACATGAGACTCACTAGCCTGTAGTTCCCTGGCTTATCTCCATAACCCTTCTTAAATAGTGGAACCACATTAGCGTTACTCCAGTCCCCTGGCACCTCCCTCCATGGCCAGAGAGGAGTTAAAAAATTGAGTAAGAGCCCCTGTAATCTCCTCCGTTGTCTACCATGGAGTCTGGGACATAATTCATTTGGACTTAGAGATTTGTCCACTTTTAAACATGCCAATATCTCCAATCCAATGTCAATCTGTTCAAGAAACTTGCAGTGTCTCTCCCTGAATTCCATACTTTCATCCTCATTCCTTTGTTGAAGACGAATGTAAATTAGATAATATCAAGTAGAACAGAAATAATGAACAGCATTGCAGGGAAAAGGTAGGAGAATGGCACTATGTCATAATGCCTATTTGGAAAGCTGCTGCAGACACAATGGGCCAAAAGGCTTTCTTCTGCACACTAACAAAACTGTGACTGTGATGCTGTGAGGTGCCTAATTGAAACTTGCCTGTGTAACATGTAAACATTTGCAGAGTTTTACAACATGTTCTTACGTTATTTCTTAGCAACTGTACATAATATATGAATAATCTTGTTTAAAGGATAAAAACTATTAATTATTTCATTAATATTACCTTTCTAAGTTAAAATGTTTTTGTTTAGATTTTATAGATCCTATTTTACTAAAGCCACAAAAGATGCGCTGTATGGAAAATGAGGTAAGTCAATTGAAAAAAGTAGCAACTGAACCAAGAATAATTGATTATTCTTCTTACTCTCTGCATAATGTAGGAATAATTGATTGCTAATGGTAAAATCCATAGGGATTGTATTTATGTTGGGCCGATTTTGAACCGCGCTGTCTGTCCGTGGGAATGACGGTGTGTGCTCAAAATCCGGAGAGCCTTGGAAAGCACGATGCGTGTTGGCAAGTTTCTGAGTTCCGACCTTCCAGTGCTGCACTGTTGGAGTAGTGTGAAAGATGTCACAGGACCCCTGGAAGCTCATTTTAATACATTAGCGTGCCATTAGCGAGCACTCTTTCAGGACTGCTTCTTGTCGTGGTTCCCCAAGACGACAACTTATTTAACCCGATTGAAACAGAGAGTCTGAGTTGTAATCTTCCAAGCAGTAGACTTTATTTTCCAGTACAAGAGAATAAAGCCGGGAGGTCCGGAACACTCCACAGAGCCCTCGGCTTACAGTCTTTTTATGCACATTTCAGCTCCATATCTCAAGATTCTTATCTCGCTTTTACAATGCGACCTCGTTTAGCCACCATTGTTTCTGTACTGACCCCTTATTTACCTTGCTTGAGATTGGTCACCCATTGTTACGTCTCTTTTCCTCTCGAAACCATGGTAGTTACATCCTTTGCCCTTATCTTTACGACTCTGCTTGTACAACAATAGTGGTTTAGCTGACTTAGGCCGAATGTGAAGAAAAACATGCTCACTTTATTCTTTCCTGCTTGTTACGATCATATATTAAGCTGGACAGCTGAATAGTACCCATTGTCTCCCCAAGTGACTGCTGTTTGCATTTGCTAATAAGTAACTGCTATACTACTTCTCTGGGTCTCCTGCTCTGATCACATTTGCTACACTTGATTATATTAGGTTACAAATCAGCTATACTTGATTACCCATCCCAATTCTACTTACCCATCCTAATTCTACTTCAAGGAAGACACTCTAATACTATCCGTGATTCCATATTTCATACCCAGTTTAGGTACAATTGTTCAGTACAAATTCTCTAAGTACTAACATGCTTACATATTGAGTACAAATTTCCTTACATTCTCTCACTGGATATTCAGTGGCGCTCGTGTGACATCACCCCTGTGCCATTTACAACAGGTTTGCATAGCCTGAACTTGGTGATTTGACCTCTGCAGGGGAATTTGGAGGTGAACTCTTAGGCAGCCATCAACCTCTGGGATGTTCACTGCGCAGGAGACATTGGAGAGAACGTTGGGGGTGGGGGAGGACATAGATAAGTGCAATCTGGGCCAATTTTGGGGCCCCAGAATCCCCATATTAGAGGTCCCAGAATCCCAATACAGACCTCACCTTCTCTTCATTTTGGCTGCCCCTTGCTTTAAACGGGCTTTGAAGGCTGGTATGCAGACAACGCTTCTCTTGACTTCCTTACCTGGGTTCCTGCCCTTCCTTAGTGGGGGCTAGCCAGAAGATGGGAGGGCTTGAAAACAAGAGGCTTAACACAGGGGTAACCGAGAGTTATCTGGGTGGGGACCCATGCGAGGCCAGGCTGTCAGGGCAAGTGGGGAGTTCTGGAATGACCTGAAGGGCTTTGCCCTGAGGCGAGGATGATTGCCGTGTCACTAGAACCCACACTGAGGCAGCAGTATGAGGGAGAAGTTGCTAGGAAATCCCAAACCAATTATCAGGGATGCTGGTATGTAATGGTACATCTAAATGGATCATTGAACCACACGATGCACATCATGCAGGTGTGTGCCCGTTTCTTGGGAGTGTCCATTGGCAGCTACATCTTGGGTGCTCTCAGATCCCAGCTGTCTTTGAGGGATAATGGGGGCTGGAGGGGTGGCTCCTTGGGGACAAGGGGTACCTACTCAGGAGGTGGCTGTTGATGCCAGTGTAGAGGACATAAACACCAGCAGAAATTCATTACAATGAGGCTCACACTACAATGTATGCGGTGGTGTGGCATGCGATTGACCTGCTGAAGATGACTGGTTGGGGGTCGGGGACTGCCCTAAAATACATTCCCCAGAAGGTCTCCTGTATGGTTGAAGTCTGCTGTGCTGCCGACACCTTGACGCTACAAAGGGGAGACCACCTAGATCTGGAGGAGATGGAGAAATGCCGCATCACCTCGGATGAGGAGGATGTTGAGGACAGCAGCGAGGGTGACCATGCAGAGGAAGAGGTGGAACAACCCGGGCAATGGGCAGGACCTTACTGCGCTGACGTGCTAGGGGTAGCCTCATTGTGTTTTGCTTTGGCGACGAGCAGGCCTATGGAACAAAGAGCTCTCTTTCCATGGGGACTAACATCTAACCATTTAGATAGTGCCAACAATATGCTCCCGTGCTGTTGCTAGGCATCATGGGCAGGATGCGGAAGCATTGGCCGGACTCTGCGGGAGAATGATGATGACTTGCATTGAGAACAGTGATGCTGCTGTCATCCTCAGCGATTATATCTGACTCCTGCCTGAGAGAAACCTTAATGCATTCTGCCATCGAATGGCCTTATCACAGGGATCAGAAACACGGGATGCACAGCATCAGTTACTACAGGCCCCACTCATGTCCGGGGTCCTGCTGTTCACATCCATCCGGATGGGCAGTATGTCAGCACCTTGACAGCCTTTGGCCTCGTGATCAGTGTTAGACATGAGAGGGATGCACATTAATGGAGGGGAAGTGAGGGGGTTCACCCTTCCATGGATGGGGTTGGGCGATGAGCTTTGGGGTTGAGAGGGGGAGGAACATAGCACTGCCCTATCTCACACTCCACACAAATGAGATGCTGGATGAGTGTGCTGGTTCCCCCAGCTTAGTGGCATGAATAGACAGGGAGAAGGCTTGGTGGCCGAACAAAGTTAATTTCAGTGCAAAACATTCAATACAATGTGACCTATTTATAAGAATGCTTATATTTACCCGTGACCATTAATTGTCCATGTTTTCTTAATCTTCCTCACCCTCATGCTATGTCTAAGTGTATCCCCAGGATCCACAATTGAAATTGATGTGGTCAGCTAACTTCCATGCTCTATTGTCTGAGATGACTTTGGCCCCTTGTTGGGCCAGGCTTGAAGCGTTCAGGCCAGCTTTTGGGCAGAATGGATGTTTGATTGCTGCCCTCCTCGGTATCAAAAATCAGAGGTGTGTCGCTTATGGAAAGTGGCATAACAAATGGACTGGAGATGCCTGAGGCCCCCTGGCTGGAGGGCCCGGACTGTACTCCTGCCAATCCTCTTCTCTTAAGATTCCCAGGACCCCTGTGCTGTTTCATGGGATGTAAGGGCAGTTGGAGTGAGATACGAGTGTCAGTCCTCTGGCACTGACACTCGTAGATTCTTACCAATGCCTGCACCATGCAGTTGAAGTCCTGCATCATGGAGCTCTTGCCCTTGGGCATGAAGGTCATGAGTTGAGCCATGCTGCAGACATCTCCTGCCATGCAGTGCAGGCTCTGCACCAAGGCCTCCACTGTGGATACCATCCTCAGTGTTGGCCTGTTGTGCTGAAGTGATGGCACCATCTCCTCAGATAGAAGGGGATGGGACTTTTCCAGTTGGTTTTGCAGTCTGAGGAGAGATGCATTAATTGCTTATTGATGCTCGCGACTCTGCCTTTATGTCTACAGTAGCTGTGGGGTGATCTGACCCAGGGGTGCATCACTGGCAAGGAGCTTAGCAGAGTCCTGGGCTCTGGCATCCCTCCAAGTGCTGGTTCCATGGGATGTTCCTGCCTTTGCCTGTTGTAGATCTGCAGCTGCGGTGCTCACCAGTGAGTGACCCAGAAACCTGATTACTTAGTGATCCCACCTAGATGTGGGAATCTGTACTGGTGCCAGTTGTTGGTAACAAATTTGATTTATTATTCATGCCGACACTATAGTTATGAAAGCCCACCAATGCCTCTACTTTCTCAGAAGACTAAGGAAATTTGGCATGTTAGCTATGACTCTCACTAACTTTTATAGATGCATCATAGAAAGCATTCTTTCTGGCTTATCACAGCTTGGTATGAGTCCTGCTCTGTCCAAGACTGCAAGAAACTACAAAAGGTCGTGAATGTAGCCCGATCCATCACCTCCTGCAAACCAGCCTCCTGTCCACTTACTCTGTCTACACTTCCTGCTGCCTCGGCAAAACAGCCAGCATAATTAAGGACCCCACACCTTCCAGGCATTCTTTCTTCCATCTTCTTCTGTCAGGAGAAAGGTACAAAAATCTGAGGTCATGTACCAACTGATTCAAGAGCAGCTTCTTTCCTGCTGCCATCAGGCTTTTGAATGGACTTACTTTGCATTAAGTTGATCTTTCTCTACACCCTAGCTATGACTGTAGCACTACATTCAGCATTCTTTCACTTCCTTCTTTATTAACGGTATGCTTTGTCTGTACGGCGTGCAAGAAACAATACTTTCCACTGTGTTAGTACATGTGAGAGTAATAAATCAAATCAAAAAGTATTGTATTTTTGCATGCTATACAAACAAAATACATTGTTCATAGAGTACATGGGGGAAAAGGAAAGGAGACATTGCAGAATATAGTGTTGCAGTTGCAGATAGGGTGTAGAGAAAGATCAGCTTATTATATAGTAGGTCCATTCAAAAGTCTGATGGAAGCAGGGAAGAAGTTGTTCTTCAGTCGGTTGGTATGTGTTCCCAAACTTTTGTTTCTTCCTGACAGAAGAAGGCCCTACACCCACAATGGATGGGAACCTCATTTAAATAATTTTAACTTAGATTACAATAACAGGACCCTCACCACATGATTCTCCCGCCCTCACTAAATACATTGGCGAGGTTCACAAAAGGTTTAACCAAACAAGATTTGAGGGGTTTCCTCCGTGGTACAGAAGTAAGTATAGCTCCTGGGAGGGGAGTGGAGAGAGGAACATGGCCAGCCACAGCCATGAACATCCCCTGGCACAGGTTGGCTAGGAGTAGGCCCTCATGGTTGCCCCATGGGCGGGAGAGGGTGGTAAGGTGGCTCATTGCCTGTGGTGGGGGGGTGCAGGTGGTAGAATGGGAATACTGCACTGATGTGTGTGTGTGTGTGTGTGTGTGTGTGTGTGTGTGTGTCGGGGGGGGGCACGGGGGCATTGATGATGGAGGGAGGGGGAGTGTCACTGATACCTCCATGGTGGAGAAGTAAACTTTTTGTCCTGGTTGTGGTGACTTTTATGAATAGTGCCCTAATCCCTGTCGAGGTGGACTTGCTGGTTCTATGCACTCCTGTTCTGCCAGAGTGAGGTGGGAAACCATGCATTTGAAGCATCTGTACATATTAGGTAAATATTCCAGTTGTGAACTGCTGTACAAGGATGAATTCTTATTCATTAGAAGCATAGCTAGGGTGTAGAGAAAGATTAACTTAATTCAAGGTAAGTTCACTCAAAAGTCTGACAGCAGCAGGGAAGAAGCTGTTCTTGAGTTGGTTGGTATGTGACTTCAGACTTTTGTATCTTTTTCCCGACAGAAGAAGGTTGAAGAGAGAATATCCGGAGTGTGTGGGGTCCTTAATTATGCTGGCTGCTTTGCCAAAGCAGCGTGAAGTGTTGACAGAGTCAATGGATGGGCTGGTTTGCGTGATGGATTGGGCTACCTTCACAACCTTTTGTAGTTCCTTGCAGTCTTGGGCAGAGCAGGAACCGTACCAAGCTGTGATAAACAAAGTGCACCAAAAATGGTGCATCTGTCAAAGTTGGTGAGCATCATAGCTGACATGCCAAATTTCCTTAGACTTCTGAGAAAGTAGAGGCATTGGTGGTCATTTAGGAACAATAACAATTTGTACATGTGCCGTGCCCTTTAAATAACAAAACATCTCAAAGCACTTCCACAGAAGCTTTGTAAATAACATAGACACTGAGTCACATGGGGAGATATTGGGGCTGATGACCAAAAGCTTGGTCAAGAAGGAGGATTTAAAGAATATCTTAAATAAGGCAAGCACAATGAGTACAGAGGCAGAGAGTTTTGGGGAAGCTATTCCAAGGCCTTGAGTACAGAGACAGAGAGTTTTAGGGAAGCTATTCCACAGCCCTGAGTTAGTTAGCTCAATTGGTTAGACAATTAGCATGCGATTTGGAATTACGACAATAGTATGGGGTTCAGTCCTTGTTCCAGCTGAGGTAAACTTGGAGTCTGCCTCTTTGCTCTACCCCATAGTTGAATCACAGCATAATTTGTGATTTGGCAGCTCTCACATAATCAAGGATGGTGCTACCTGAAAAAGCTAAGTCAATAAACACCAAATCACTAGGCAAAATTGCAGGAGATGGAATTGAAATTGTGCGGTCATTCACTTTGGAGGGCTGAATTTTATGTGGATTTAGTGCAAATGCAACCCTCCCCCGCCCTCCACCTGCCATCATCACCTCACCCCTCCACCCTCCCCGATCATGACAAAAGTCAATTTCAAACAGACTGACTTAAGAATGGCCTTCCTGTAGCTATAATGTATTTTATTCACCAATAAAATGATACAACTATGCATTACAAGAAGGATATACTCAGTATGCAGGTAGAACTTTGTAAGAAAAAGCGCATTTCTGCTTCAAGTTGATTTTGGCACCAATAAGTATCTGAAATTTTTTGGGTCTAAATTTTTTGATTACTTATAGAGGACCTAAGGATTGCTAATATATCTACATTAATTTTCAATAGAACACTGAACATATAAGCCAACTGTACACAAAATTGTTCCATGAAGCTGAAAAAATCAAGAGGTGGAAATTAGCTATGGATAATGAACTTTGGCAAAAAGATAAAAAATTGCAGGAAAATAAACAAACTATTGAAGTTCAACGTAAAGCAATACAAGAGCAGCAGGCAAGTATGAAATATTCTAGCTGTTTTTGTAATTGAATTGTTTTCCTTAAAGAGTATAATGTGATATAGCTGATGGTAAGTCCTGGCTACTGCTAATGTTTATGTTTTGTAATCCCATCTGATTGGCTTCTCTGCTTCTCATTTCTGCCTGGTATTGTGTTTTCCCTTTGTTCCCTGGTCTCTAACATCATGCCCCAATTTTTTTTCTGAGCTTCAAATGGAAAATTGGTTGATATTCTTGTATAATCTTTGCTTTGAATTCAATTTCCTGAATCTATTTTTCTTTGTCCACCTAGTTGTGTCTCTGTTTTTTATTTGTTTGTGGGTTGCAGGCATCCCTGGCAAGTTCAGCATCCATCCCTAATTATCCTTGAGAGAGTGGAAGTGAGCTTTATGAATTTCTACAATCCTTGTGGTGTATATCTACACCCATTGTGCTGTTAATGATGGAGTTCCAGGATATTGTTGCGAAGATGAGTAGAGTAATTGTAGATTGAAAAGTAGGATGTTAGAATTTAGTGTTTGTAAAATTGTAAAATGCAAAGAGGAGAAAGCATTGCATGGTTTTATTAAAAGGTGGTGTTTTGTTTGTGCTTAGAGGTTAAAAGTACAAGCACATACAGTGCCCAAGATGAAATATTTGTATTGAAAGGCCAAATAGCAGTGTTACCAAGACAACAGGCTTTCAGGCTTTTAAATTTTTTGAATTGAGCCAATCAATTTGAATTCGGCACATTGATACCAAGAACCGATTAAATTTAAATCTGATAGTTTTGACAATCCTTTTGTGTGAAATATTGATGTGTCATCACAGCTATAAAAGAAGAGGGCAGTGGGACAAAAAGCAGAGACCAACTGCTACAGCTCACAGCTCTTAGCTCAAAGAAGAATCAACAAAGAAAGCCCGGAATATTCCAGAAGACACAAAACTTGGTTGCAATTTAGAGAGTAACTAAATTCTTTTTTTGTTAAGAAGTGGAAATTGTATTTATTGGAACGACATACCATTAGTTTGCTAGTAGTTTAGTGAAGTTGTTCCCTGTTAGATAATAAATTGTTATGTATTGATTTTAGAGTGAGTGTCAGGGATTTAGAAGAGCAACTCAGCAACTCTTCAGCAACTCCACTCGAAGTTCTGAAGAGCAACCACTTCACACACACATTTTACAGATTATGAGGCGAGGTACTCCTTTTTGGGGGTTTTCATGTTAGTTCTCAGAGGGGGGGAATCAACCTCTGCTTTATAAAAATATTGACCCAATGATGATGAAGGATTGGCAAATTTTCAAGTCAGGGATGATATGTGACTGAGTTGTGTGCTTATAGGTGATGGTAGTCCTGTACACCTTGCGCCATGGGCTTGGAAAGTGATTTACAAAGACATGCAAGCACATTTTATAAGACTCTGGCAGTGCATCTTGTGAATTTTATACACTGTTACCATTGTCTGCCAGTGGGGGAGGGAGTGGATGTTTAAGGTAGTATCAGTCAATTGAACTGTTTTGTCCTGGGTGGTATTGAGCTTCTTGAGTGTTGTTGGAGCTGCATTAATCCAAGTAAGCGAAGAGTATTCTATCACACTCCAGACTTGTGCTTCGGAGATGATGGACAGAATCAATTGGTAGATTACTTCTTTTGGCAGAATTTCGGGCCTATGTTCTGCTGTTGCTGCCACAGTATTTATATGGCTGGTCCAGTTAGGTTTTTCATCAGTGGTGCGTTGATTTAGTGGGTGATTCTGGGGTGATTCAGCTAATGGCATTGAATGACAAAGGGAGATGGTTAGATTCTCTCTTGCTGGTCATGATTTTGATGCATTTATCTCTGGCTATTTATCACCATTCTTCTTGTTTTTAGATCTTTGATATCACATCCTCAACCTTTACTCCTTTTTTGTGTGTCTTTGCTACTATGACTTACTGTTTCTCCTATCCTGGCATCCCTATGTGCTGTAGATTATCTATTCTCCGATTGCAAATATTTAAAAGTTAAAGTTTATTTATTTGTCACAAGTAATGAAGTTACTGTGAAAATCCCCTAGTTGCCATACTCCAACACCTGTTCGGGTAGACTGAAGGAGAATTTAGCAGGGCAATCCACCTAACCTGCGAATCTTTGGATTGTGGGAGGAAACCGGAACACCTGGAGGAAACCCACGCAGACAAGGGGAGAATGTGCAAACTCCACACAGACAGTGACCCAAGCCGGGAATCGAACCCAAGCACGATGAGGTAGCAGTGCTAACCACTGTGCCACCATGTTCCAAGATAAGGAAGACTGAACAACTGATAAATAAATAAAACAACTGCGGTACAGAAATAAAACATACCCAGAAGCCCCAGGAAAAGATGTACGAAAAATCAAAATCGGCTGAAAAATATGGAAGGCTTTGGACCATGGAAGTAATAGAGAAAGGCAAGAAGAGCAGGGGAGATTGTGGATAAGGCTATCAGAAGCTTGGTCAGTGTAGGCTTGGAGGGCCAAAGGGCCTGTTCCTGTGCTGTAATTTTCTTTGTTCTTTGTTTTCTGATATGAATAGTGGTGAGGGAAAAGAATGGATAGATGGAGGTGATGGGTATGGAGGAGCTTGACACAGAAGGGAGAAAGAGTGTAAAAGGAGAACAGAGAATGTTAAAGGAAACATAACAGCACCATAGGCTTTCAAGCCTTTGGGTCTATTCTGCTATTCAAGGATTTTTGTCAGGTCATTATAAGTTTTGGTTCTTGGCTGTGTTGGATGAACCAAAGTCCGGTTCAAATTCAAAAATTTTCTTATGTGCTGAGAAATCCAGATACAAGAAGCTCATTTGCAATTTTGTTTGCTTGTACAAAGTACTAAAAATGCTCCGCATTTTTAAAAATTTGGATCCTGATCAAACTGTTATCTTTCTTGCAGGCGCCAGTGACTTGAAGTTGCTCAGTATTTTTTTTTACTCTTTTTCCAGTACTTCCCTCTTCATCCTGGAGACTGTTGACTTGATGTATTTTTTTCAAACGATCCTATCTGTACAGCACAGTATCAATTTATTTGAAATATGCCAGAAAACTGCCTGCATCCTCACCCTTCTCTGATTGGGAAAAAAACCTTTTTTAAATCACACAAAGGGGCTTTTCTTACTTGCTTTGTTGTGCTGGCACATCAGTCTTTAATCCTGTTGTCGCTTTTTTCAAACTATCAAATGTTTGAACATAAGAACATAAGAAATAGGAGCAGGAGTAGGCCATCTAGCCCTTCGAGCCTGCCCCGCCATTCAACAAGATCATGGCTGATCTGAAGTGGCTCAGTTCCACTTTCCTGCTTTCTCCCCATAACCCTTAATCCCCTTGCCTACCAAAAACCTATCTACCCGTGTCTTAAATATATTTAGTGAGGAAGCCTCAACCACTTCAACGGGCAGAGAATTCCAGAGATTCACCACCCTTTGAGTGAAGAAGTTCCTCCTCAACTCCGTTCTAAACTGCCCCCCTCCCTTATCTTGAGGCTGTGCCCTCTAGTCCTGCTGTCCTTTCTGAGCGGGAAGAACCTCTCCGCCTCTACCCTATCCATCCCTTTCATCATCTTATACGTCTCAATGAGATCTCCCCTCATCCTTCTAAACTCTAACGAGTACAAGCCCAGTTTATTCAGCCTCTCCTCATAGCTCAAAGTATGATAGCTTGAAGTATGATGACCCAAAATGATGTCTTCTTCTGTGGATCTATTCTTGGTGTTCTTGATGGAGCAATATCTCATCCTCGTTGCCAATTTTCTTTTTGTGTAATATCTTAACCATGTTAGGTTTCAAACAAAAAGAAAACCTGTGATTTGCACACAAAGACCCGAATTAACAATTTATTCTAAGAGATATCCTCTCCTTTGCACATAAAACAAACTGAAAATAAAACAGTAACCTCTACAAACACCCTGAAGGACTACCCTTTAGAGGTCACTCAAATCTTGTGATCAGCTCTTAAAGCGAGCATTCAACCCTTTCAAATATATAACAGTTATGGTCTCACTAAAGCATTGGTTTTCAACAAATGCACAGCAGCCTGCTGTGGGAATGTTTCGGTAATTTCTGTCCTGGAATATCTGTTGATCTATTAGTTTATGGTTTATGGCATATAAATGTGCCATCTTTATGTGTCCGATTTGGGCTGAAGCCCTACCTGCTGCTGCCATTTGCAGGTTCCCTCAGTGTAACTGCACAAACAAGAGGGCAGGCAGGCATAGACTGGAAGGAGAGCAGCTGTCAGGCCTGACTAGGAGGAAGAAGAGCAATAGCCTGGCCCGGGAACCCCCGCATACCCTGTGGGACTGACAGGAAGGTACATTGAATAAAAGGAATAGAAGATTCACCCAAAAATTCTAGATGGTTAAACCAACTGATCCAAGTGCTTGGAAAAGATGCAACTCAGAGAATCAAACACACACAGATATAGGTTTGTCTTTACCAGGGAACCTCTTCACTGGTAAGTTTTGGCCAGTGTTTCCCACCCTGATGTTGCTAAAAGATCCACATGTGACTCTGAAAAAAATATAAAGTAAGTTACTAAAGTACTCTGCGTCCAATGCCTTTGAGGAGATTACAGCTTTCTAGGGAAGCCATAAAAGCCACCTGCTATATGGTTGACCTAGAGATAGCTCCAATTGTGTGGGTGGATGTGCATTGCTTTGAAGGTCACTGTGGTACAAAACCTTTCATGCCTCTGGATCATTCCAGGGCTCTGAGGGTGATCTTTGCCAAGTCTTGCAATAGTAAGCTGCACACAGTTGTGTGAAGCTGGTGACTGATGCTCTGTTCAAGTGGGTAAGAACATTTCAGGATGGACCAAGTCAGCCAGGCTGAGCGGGTCAGAGGCTTTGCCACAACTGTAGGATTTCCCCTCATCGAGAGTGCCACCAGCTGCATTCATGTGGCCATCAAGACGTCAGCCGGTCAGCTAGGCACCTTTGTGAACAGAAAGGGTTTCCACTCCTTGAAAGTTCAGATAGTCTGTGACCACAAGATCCTGATTCTGCAGGTCTGCAGTGTTCCCAGTAAGCTCCCACAATGCCAACATACTGTGCTACTTGCAAGTAAGATCCAAATCTCTTCACCACTCCAGCTCACCTTGACAGGTGGTTAAATGGTGAGAAAGAATACCCATTGAAAAGATGGCTGACGATGCCTGTTAGGTGCTTGAGGACAGAGGCAGAGATGAAATACAACCTCTGCTTTGTATCCATAAGGGCAGGGTTGGAGGGGTCCATTGGTGTGCTGAAGATACAGTTCTCATGCTGAGACCTGAGCAAGTGTCACTCATCATTGTTGTAGCCTGTGCTCTTCATAATTTTGCTTTCTCCAGGGGTGAACTTCTGGCCCAGGTGGACACTGACACTACTGCATCTGTCTCAGACAAGAACAATGTTGATGTCTTTGATTCAGATACTGGGCACCCAAAAGGCAAGGATGAAAAAGCTGAAATCAGGAACCTTCAGGAGGACAGGGATACCAGGGATCATAAGAACATAAGAAGTAGGAGCAGGAGTAGGCCACCTAGCCCTTCGAGCCTGCCCTGCCATTCAATAAGATCATGGCTGATCTGAAGTGGATCAGTTCCACTTTCCCGCCTTCTCCCCATAATCCTTAATTCCCTTGTCTATCAGAAATCTATCTACCCGTGACTTAAACATATTCAATGAGGTAGCCTCCACCACTTCAATGGGCAGAGAATTCCAGAGATTCACCAACCTTTGAGTGAAGAAGTTTCTCTTCAACTCTGTTCTAAACTGCACCCCCCGCCCCCACCTTATTTTGAGGCTGTGCCCTCTAGTTCTGATTTCCTTTCTAAGTGGGAAGAATCTCCCTACCTCTACCCTATCTAGCCCCTTCATTATCTTGTAAGTCTCTATAAGATCACCCCTCAGCCTTCTAAACTCCAACGAGTACAGGCCCAGTCTATTTAATCTCTCCTCGTAAGCTAACCCCCTCATCTCAGGTATCAGCCTGGTGAACCTTCTCTACTCCCTCCAAGGCCAATATATCCTTTCGCAAATGCGGGGATCAAAACTGCACACAGTACTCCAGTTGCAGCCTCACCAGTACCTTGTACAGTCGCAGCAAGACCTCCCTGCTTTTATATTTTATCTCCCTCACGATGAAGGCCAACATTCCATTCGCCTTCTTGATCACCTGCTGCACCTACAGACTGAGTTTTTGCGATTCATGTACAAGGACCCCCAGGTCGCTCTGCGCAATAGCATGCTGCAACTTTTCACCATTTAAATAATATTCCATCTGACTATTATTTCTTCCAAAGTGGATAACGTCACATTTGCTAACGTTATACTCCATCTGCCAGGTCCTCGCCCACTCACTCAGCCTCTCCAGATCCCTCTGCAGACTTTCCGCATCCTCCACGCAATTCGCTTTTCCACTCATCTTTGTGTCATCAGCAAATTTTGTTACCCTACACTCAGCCTCCTCCTTCAGATCGTCTACGTATATGGTAAACAGTTGAGGCCCCAGCACCGATCCCTGCAGCACACCACTAGTCACCAACTGCCAATCAGAAAAGCACCCATTGATTCCAACTCTTTGCTTCCTGTTAGATAATCAATCCTCAATCCACGCTAACACTTTACCCCCAATTCTGTGCCCCCTAACCTTCTGCAGCAACCTTTTGTGAGGCACCTTATCGAACCCCACATCCACCAGTTCCCCTCTGTCTACCACACTAGTCACATCTTCGTAAAAATCCAGTAAATTCATCAAACACAACTTCCCCTTCACGAATCCGTGCTGCGTGTGCTTGATCGAAGCGTTCTTTTCTAGGTGTCCTGCTTTTTCTTCTTTAATGATGGATTCCACCATTTTTCCAACTATGGACGTTAAGCTAACCGGCCTGTAGTTACTTGTTTTTTGTCTGCTACCTTTTTTAAACAGCGGCGTAACAGTAGCTGTTTTCCAATCCGCTGGCACTTCCACAGAGTCCAGCGAATTTTGACAAATAACTACTAACGCATCTGCTATTACTTCTATTACTTCGGGATCCCCTGATTCAACACTGTTTCGTATGGCTGCTGTGCCCGGCCCTCTCATAGAGTCCATGAGCACAACCCTAATATTAAACACCTCACGCTTAAACACTCCATGAGCCCAAATTGCCTTAGTAATAAGGATTGAAGACCCCATATACTTCCCACAGCCATTCGAGCACATGGGACTTTGATAGCTTATGGACATAAGTCATTTATGGGGGGAGCAAAAACATAAAACAAAGTGAAAACATCCAGTTGGATCATCAACAGTATACCGTGATGGGTAAAGAAAACAAAAGTCGTTGTATGCAACCGAAATACTACAGATGCTAGAATCTGAAACAAAAATAGAAAATGCTCAAAATTCCCAGCAGGTCTGACAATATCTTGGAGAGAGAATAGAGGCAATGTATGAAACGTTGACTCTATTCTCTCCGTCAGACCTGGAATTTTCCCGCATTTTCCGTTTTTGCACCCTGTGCATACCACTAGTTGTGCTCACTGTGTCTTCTGCTAACAGAAACTAGAAACAAGATTAGGCCATTCAGCCTGTTTAGCCTGCTCCGCCATTCAGTTTGATTATGCCTGATCATTGAATTCAATATCCTGATTCCCCCCTTCCTCCCCATATCCTTTGATCCCTTTAGCCCCAAGAGCTTAATTGCTTCTTGAAATCTGACGTTTTGGCCTCAACTACTTTCAGTGGTAGTGAATCCCACATGCTGAACAGAATCATAGAGTCCCTGCAGTGCAGAAGGAGGCCATTAGGCCCATTGAGTCTGCACTGACAACAATTCCACCCAGGCACTATGTCCATAATTCCACATATTTACCCTGCTAATCTCCTTGACGTTAAGGGGCATTTTAACGTGGCCAATCAACCTAATCTACACATCTTTGGACTGTGGGAGGAAACCCACGCAGACATGGGAAGAACGAGCAAACTCCTCATAGAGACCTGAGGCCTAAATTGAACCCAGGTCCTTGGTGCTGTGAGGCAGCAGTGCTAATCATTGTGCTACCATGCTGCCCACTTTTAGAACTGACATGAGGAGAAATTTCTTTCTCAAGCTGTGATTCTGAATTCTGGACTCCGCCAGCATCGGAAACACTGGGGATGATTCTCCCATCATGACGCACATGTTTTTTGGCAGGTTGGGTCGGGAGATGCATGTGTCGGCCACTTCGTCGATTCCCAGTGAGCATCTGCAATTCACGCACATCTTCCAACCTGAAAAAAAATGGCGCCACGGGACGGCGCTGAAAACCAGCACGCTGCTGATTTGTATTACTTACCACACTTTAGCATGCCATTATCGGGATCGACACGTCAATCTCCACGTGCATTTGTATCTCCCACCTCTTTGGCGTGATGTCACTTTGACATGAATTAGAGTAGTTATATAAAAGTCTCAAGCTGGCATAGCAGCCTTGAACTGGCGTGAGGAGGTAAGTGCTGCTAGCGGAGCGTGGGGATGCTGCAGGCAAGCTCTGGAGATGCTTGGTGGGTTTCCCCCTGCTGTCTTCAGGTGCTGGTCCTTGTTCCAGTGATATCTGGAGTGGGGGTTGGGTGTTGCTTCTATTTCCTCAGAGCTTTCTGGGTGAGGGTTTGTGAAGGAGTCCTGCTCAGCGTCCCCTCCACGGCAGCGCTATAGCTCAGTGTGGGAGCACCCTTAAGGAGTCTTACTCATCATTCTGCTCCAGGGCAGTGATGTAGCTCAGTGTGGGAGGCTCCCTTAAGGAGTTTTGCTCAGCCTCCCCTCCAAGGCAGCGCTGTAGCTCAGTGTGGGAGGCACCCTCAATGAGTTCTTCTCAGCATTCCCCTCCAAGGTACTGTGCAATGACATTGTCATACCACAAGGATATGGTCAGGGACTCCACTGAATACTGCTCTTCTGGGGTGGAGAAGGAGTGCACCATGTGTGGTTTTCTCCAGGTGCTCCACAGTTTGTTTCCTCCTACAGTCCAGAGATATGCACATTTGGTGGATTGGCCATGTGAAATTACACCATACATGTCCAAAGATGTGTAGGTTAGGTGGCTTAGCCATGGTAAATGGCATTACGGCAATAGGGTGGCGGAGTGGGATAGTTCGGTGTAAACTTGATGGGCCAGTTGGCCTCTTTCTACACTGCAGGAATTCTAAAAAAATGTGCTGACAGAGGCCTAACCAGATGAAGCAGCTGTTGCTCCAGGCTGGGGTGCAGAGGGTCAGATATGAACTGTATGGAATCTGCTGTCACTGGACACCCATCTGTCCTGCATCATGCCTCTACATCATACCTGCCCTGTGACATAGATCAGCAACACATGCTTGCAACAGATTCTGCAGTTATACACATGGCAATGGTTCAAAGGTGCGCATTGCCCATGGCTGTATACTGATCTGCATAATCTGTACCAGCATTTGTCATGGTAGGAATCTCACTCAACCTAATTGGATCACGCATGGCACCATGAATTGTGTGGTGTTGCTAGCACCCACAAGTGGGGGTTCTGGCCCAAGTGAGGGATTGGGGTGGTGCTGGGTCTATGCAGGCAATATAATAATCCATCATTCTATGCTCTTTCCAAACTCCAGTCTGCAGGTTGATCTTGCACTGATCGATTTGGAGCTGGCCTCCTCCTGAGGAGCCAGCAGAGGAGGAGGCAGCAGAGGAGGAGGAGGTGGCAGAAGGTGGTGGGCGTGGAGAGACTACCACAGGAGCAGCCACCACCAGACCCTCAAAAAGGAGGGCAGGAGGCTGCTGCTGAGGGCCAGGAAGTTGGTGAGCAGGCTCCCGAGAGGATGCACAGAAGGTGCAGGGTGCTGAGGTCAAGGAGGTATAGATCCTACAAATCATTTGAGGCCCTCTCAGTGGAGATGAGCCATTGCGGCTGTGGCTTTCCAAGACCACATTGTGGCATCTTTATGAGGTGACCACGTATCTTGCACCTCTGGGGAGGGGGGCCACCTGCTCCCTGTTGACATGAGGATGATGACTTCCCTGAATTTCTATGCCTCCAGCTCATTTCAGGCACCCAGTGATGACCAAGTTGGGATCTCCCAGACCTTTGTGTACAGTTGTGTGCGACACGTCACAGATACCCTGTAAGCCCGGCCAGGGCAATACATTAATTTCGATGTGGGCTGTGCACAACAAGAGGCTTGGGCTTCGCTGCCATTGCTGGGATTCCCAATGTCCAAGGAGCAATGGACGGATCACACATCGCCTTGTGGACCCTATGCAGGACCGCAGCAATTTGTGAACTGGAAGGGATTCCATTCCCTGGATGCCCAAATTGTCTGATCATCTCATGTGGATCATGCAGGCTGATGCACGCCATCCAGGGAGTGTCCATGACAGCTTTGTCCTCAGGCAGTTGGACATCCCTGGGCTCATTGAAGACCAGCCCAGGCTCCTGGGATGGCCATTGGGTGACAAAAGATACTCACTAAGGTCATGACATCTGTGCGGAGGCCTGGGACCTAGATAGAGACCCTCTACAATGAGTCTCATGCAGCCACCCAGTCCATCGTAGACGGTGCATTACCTGCTTAAAATGCGTTTCTGCTGCTTGGACCACTCTGGGGGAATTGGGCTCTCCAGCATGACCCTTTGCATGCTTCAAGCATAATCATCGTTTGTTGCACACTGCAATCGTCCAGCAATGGGGTGGGGGGAGATAAGATGGAGCAGGAGGAGGAGGAGGAGCGTCAAGGGGGCCATATGAGGGGCCGGAAAAAAGAGGGTGGGTGGCAATGGGGGGTGTCCGGCAGAGAAGGACAGCAGGTGTGTCTTGATTGTAGCCCGCTTCACCTAGTTTGTGCTGTGCAATGAGGGGGCTGCAACCACCACACATTCACAGTACCACAGGAGCAAGTGCAGCTGCTATTTCCCCCTCCAAACTGAACTGGGCCCCCAAAGCACCACATCACCTTTCTCCAGCCTCTTTCATCCCACTACCCTATTCCCAGAAACATCCAAACCTACAAATGTTCTGAGGCTGGTAAAAGTATATTGTGTTCTTAACATTAGTGATAAATAAACCCTGACTACTGGTGACCTTCACCTGTGTCCTCTTAGTGAACTACAACTTTCTAACTTTGTGCAGTCTACTGCTTCTCCTAGGTGTTAGCCCAGGGTGCACATCAGAGGTGATGTCCAGCTGTGATGCACACGCCATTGCGTGTGATGCCGTTGGCGGATATCCCCTGTGTGGCTGGGATCTGGAGGGCTCTGGCTGACTTGCGATGGCACTGTTTTGGTACCACCCTGTTCATCTAGCTGGCCCTGAGTTTCCCCGGTGTGAGGGGGGGGGGAATAGGAGGATCTCGGGACATCAGGGATCTCCTGGATGGAAGACGTCAGCATGGGCTTGAACTCTTCCTCCTCCCTAGGGGTGCACAGATGTCCCGGGACACTCCATGGGACGCCAGGGTAGCTGGACTGAGCTCCAGAAGTTCCAGCGTCACTTGGCTCTGCCAGTCCTGTCACCCATGGAGGCCCAGATGCATCTACCCCCTGGCCCTCTGAGACAGGGCCAAAGTCTGGCGCCCCTCTGCTACATCATTCTGTGAAAGAGTCAGGTTCTGGAGCCTCTCAGAAGTAGCCCTCTGAGCCTGGGCTAAGTTGTTGAGGCTCACAGCCACAACCTATGTCTTCAGAATGCCAGTGAGAGTCACAGCCATGGCCAGCAGTGTCTCCCACATGCCCCCAATACCCATGGTATTGGAACGCTGTGCCTTCTGGATGCTGGCAACACACTCACCTGTAGCCCATTGTGTCCCTGGGATGTACTGGACTCTGTCACCCATGAGGACAGACCCCTGAGCCAGACTTCACAGAGGTCGCCATCCTTGCATTGTTGGCCTGATTTGCACGCTGTGTCAGCACCACCTCCTGCAACAGCACTCTGTTGAACTCCCCTAAACAGCCTTGCAGTCATGCAGCATGGTTGCTGACAGCCCTTCTACAACCCCCCCGGGTTTCCTGATGCATCTCCACCAGTCTTGGAATGAGCACACCCCGAGACCCAGCTTTTGTCTTGGGGACAACTGTATCCTGACCTCTGGCGGACCTCCGTGTGCCCAAGCCCTTAGATGTGCCCACCTCCACCTGATGTGCATCAGTGTCTGTGATGTGTTCAGTTAGTGACCCAGAAGCCTCAACATTAAAGTTGCCCAACATGATGATAGTCACTGTGATGATGGGTTGTGTGGTATGTGCCGGTGCCGCTTCAGTGATGCTGCCTTTGGAGGATTCTTCAATGCTTCCCTCCAAGATGTTGTCCAGTGGGTTGTGGGCAGTTTGCTCCAGAACAGCAGGGGCGGTGCTAACACTCAAAGGGCCATGTTCCTCTGGCTCCAGAGCCGCAATAAAAAACACACATTTGGGGGAATGGAGGTAAAACAGCATCACACTTACTTAAAGGAGACCTAGGTTGAGGCCTACGTTTATGACCACTTGCATGCTGGATGCTGACCTGGCTGTGCGTCACCATTTGGGATGACCCATCTCCCCCTGCCAACTCCACGGTCACTGCTGCAGGTCAGGCACACCATCACCAGTCTGCAGTTTTGCACATATTCTGTACGCTTTTCTGTTGTGGAAACAGGTGGATAACAAGTATTAATATATTGAAATGCAAGGTGTGCAATGTATGCCTGTGTCTTAGGCGTCATGCTGGCAGTTTCGGGGAAAACGGTCACCGCTGAAGGGTGCTCATTGAGGGGTGAGGGAAACGGGTTAGATTCTATTCATGGGGGAAGGGTAACTTGTTGCATGCCCTTCAGGTGTCTAAGCATGGTTTGAGATCCGTGCCAAGCATGTGCGAGGTTCCAAGTGGGATGCTCACCTTTGCTGCTTGAAGAAGGTCGTATTTTTTTTCTACATGCTGGCCGGAATGTGGGGCCAGGCTCCTGGCATTCAGTGCTTCTGCCATCTCCTCCCACCATGCAGTGGTGACTGCACTCCTTGGGTGAGGGCCCTAACCGGGAAAGAACTGCTCACGCCTCTCCACGGCATCTAGCAGGCGCTCCTGGTTGAATCTGGGTGCTGCTTTCCTCAAAGGCATCTTTGTAGCAGGACTGGCTGTGTGTCCACTCCTGCAGCTTATATACAACTCTGGCTTATTAGGGGAGTGCAGTGACTGTGGCCAGTCAAGGGCCAGTTGGCAACAAATCCTTGTGAAAAATTTTGAAGGCTGCTTTCTGTTGCGTGCCATGCATCCCTCAGGGTGCTGTTCGACTGCTGTGTCCAAGGGGGTGTAATACTCAGTGCTCCTAATCGATAAGCTGCTGTGTCCAGGGAGGGGTTCTAATACTAAGGGCTCCTATTCAAGAGAGGGAATGCTTGCAAGCTGGGATTGTGCATGTCAGCACAACACAAGTTATTTGCAGGGCAGCAGTGAGGTCAATGTGTTCAAGGGATGGAGAGATGGGGTACCTGCATTATCGGGATCCATGAGGCATGGGGTGAGTGGGCAGCCATGTTTGTGTGTGAGGGGAGGGGGGGCCAGCGATGGTCTGCGTGTTGGGGAGGTGGGCAACAATGTCTGTATGGGGGGGCCAGTGATGAGGCCAGCGATGTCTGTGTGAGGAGGGGGGGACAGCAATGTCTGTATGGGGGTAGGCCAACGATGACTGTGTTGGCGGGGGGCAGCAGTGAGGCCAGCGATGTCTGTTGGGGGGGGCTGTTCTGGGAGTCATCGATGAAGCCAGCAATATCTGGGGGTTAGATGGCAGTGATCTGGATGCTGGGAGGCCTTTTCAGCGATCTGGCAGTGATGCGCATGCTTGGATTCCCGCTCATCCCACCGATTTTAGGCTCTTTGGCGCGAATAGCCCACCACGAACATTTAATGATATTCATGATTGTGACCTCTGCATTGCACAGATTGGGGAGATTTGGGTCTGAAGTTGCACTGAAAAAACAGTTGTGATCTAGACCAATTTACACGCCAATTTAGCAATTTTGGGAGAATCGCCCCATCCTTTCTGAATCTACCCTGCCTAATCATGTTAGAATTTTATGAGTTTCTATGAGATTCCTCCCACTCTTTTAAACTCCAGTGAATATAATCCCAACCAATTTAGTCTCTCCTCATATGACAGACCTGCCTTCCAATGGTCTGCCTGGTAAAGCTTCGCTGTACACGCTCAATAGCAAGGACATCCTTCCTCAGATAAGAACACCAAAACTGCGTACAATACCCCTGGTGTGGCCTCACCAACAATCTTCTACAATTGCAGCAGAACATTCCTATCCCTGTACTCACATCTTTTTGCTATGAAGGCTAACATACTGTTTGTCTTTACTGTCTGCTGTACCAGTGCACTTAATTTCAGTGACTGATGCGCGAGGATACCAAGGTCTTGCTGAGTATCCACCTCTCTCAATTTGCACCCATTCAAGTAATAATGTCTTTCTATTATTGCTATCAAATTGGATACCTTCACATTTATCCACATTATGTTGCATCTGCCATGCATTGCCCTCACATACAGCCTGTCCAAATCACCCTGTGCATTCTCCTCACAGCTCACCCTCCCACCCAACTTTATATTGTCTGCAAATTTGGAGATAATACACTTAGCTCCCTCTTCCAAATCATTAATAGATAATGTGAACAACTGAGGGTCCAGCACTGAGGAACCCCACTAGTCACTGACTACTAATCAGAAAAAGATTCATTTATATCAACTCTTATGTTCTTATGTTCTTAGCTTATGTTTGCAGGTGCCATGTCTGGGTACCCCTTTCCCCTCGCTGTCAGTGTCATGAGAGGCAGATTACTGACTTTAATGCCTTGTTGGCTGGCATAGATGACATTGGCAATTGTCCTCCAGCTGGCGTGATTTAACTCGGTGACATGACTGGTGCGGACTCGGAGGATAGGATGGTAACTGTCAGAGAAGAGGAGGAGTTGTTGCCTTCATCCCAGGCACAGTGAGAGGAAGCCTCCGAGATGACAGCCAGCTTGCCTGCTGTTATGAGGTGAGTCCTCAACTCTTTCCTTGCCAATGAAGAAAGGAAACCCATCGGAGAGACTTTGCTGCATCCTTCTTCCACCCAGATAGTGACCTCCTAAAGTCAGTGCCTGTGTGAGAGCTTGCAAGTTTGCTCCCATCTCTAGACATGCCTCATTCCATTTCTGGAGCAGCTTTTCTATAAGACTCACCACTCTGCCAATGGATGAGGCTGTATTGGATTAGGCTGTGCTTTCAGAGCATGCAACCTGATGTTCCACAGAGACTCCATGACAGAGAACAGGGATCTTCACCAGATCCTCTCACATACCACTGGACATCTAATATTTGGTGCTTTGTTGATGACTCCAGAGGTTCATTGTCTTCCTCTGACTTAGCATGGTCCAGGACTCATCCCATCTTGGCACTTGGCACTTGACATCTTGGGCACTCCCTACCTCCACCATCTGCACCAGTAAGCATAGTGTGCCCTCACTGTTATGCACTACTAATCATCTGACACACTAATGCCCACTGACATGGCAGTATCTGTGCTCATGCTGAGGACTGAGAGATGGTGAGCTGCGCAAGGTTCCATGGTCTGGTGTCAAAGGAGGGTTGTCAGCCTCCTGGTTGGCTCTGTTGGATGGCTCATCTGAGGAATGAAATCGAGCGGTCAGAAATATTATTTATATCACTTAAATTTCAGTACATTATCCATGTGATTGGTCTCAGTTGCTTTGTAGTATCACTGGTGTGTCACTGAGATTGTTCTGAGGTTTGAGATTCCTAGACATCATTTTCACCCTCATCCTGGCACGAATCAGCACATTACACTCTTACCTTCCTCTGAGATGCTAGCCTGTCTGTGATCTGATACTCTCATGACCTTCCTCCAGGCTCACACTTGAACTTCAGGGCTCCCAACTCATGGCTGGTGAGGATTGCCAGGTTAGGCACCCCATTCCCACTGGCTGTTCTCTCTCAGTTGTTGTGGCTACATTTCTTCTGCAAGTAAGCACAGAGTTTCATTGAGTACTCAACCCTCCACCATTAGTACCATTCCATGCTGCCCTCCCCAACTCAGTTCACCACTAGAAGGCTAGGGAATGTCACTACCCTTTGGACACCTGATCCTTTGATGGACCCAGGGCTTCGGATTCATCTCTCCAGCCTTGAGGTTCCTGCCACATGTGTGCACTGAGATTCCCTGAAACCCACATGCTTGACTACAACAATGGACAGATATCCTTCCTCTGTCCCCACACTGGACAATGTCCACTCAGAACTCAGCCCTGCTGAGCACAGAAGGTCGGTGAACTTTATCTGGTACTTGTTTCAGGGATGTTGGATTCAGTTGCCATCTTTGCTAAGTGGCGATTAGGATGGTTCCCCCGGCTGTCACCTGACCTGTCCAGTGCTCATAGAAAGTTGCCAGAGAAACGAGGGGCTTATCGGTCACCAGAGCAACCCTTCATCCTTGTGTATATTTCAGCAGATGACAGCCTTTGGTTTCTTTAGTGGCTTCAATATGTCACCATTATACTTAGTGGTACGCCACCATGGGATATGGTGCCCACCACTATCGAGCCCACAACCAATGTGGGTGCGATTCATGCTGACTGCCAATTAAGTGGCCAGCCAGCATAATATTGTGAGTCCTAATTGATTATGGACAGAACTGGGAAATGCTGCTACTTCTGGTTTCACTTGCTGAGTATGCATGTTGTGTGTGAAATCCTACCTGTAGAATCCATTTTGGTGGAGCTAAGAAACAGCAAGGGGCAGCAAACATTGGTGGGAGTTGTTTATAGGCCTCAAAACTGCAGTGGTAATGTTGGACATGATACAAATCATTAAATTAGAACCGCCTGTAACATGGGTAATGCAGTAATACATTTAGACTGGGTAAACCTATTTAGTGCTCTGGAGGATGAATTTCTGGGATGTGTAGGAGATAGTTTTCTGGAGCAGTGCGTTGAAAAACCAAGTAGGAATTGGATAACTTTAGGTTTAGTGTTATGTAATGAGAAAGAGCTAATTAATACCTTAATGAGCCTTGATAGAATTTTACATTGAGCTTGAATGTAACATAATTTATTCTGAAACTAGGGTCTTAAATTTGAACAAAGGAAACTGTGAAGGTGTAAAGGGCAAGTTGGCTGTGTTGGATTGGATTGGGAAAGTACGTTAAAGGATTTGACAGGCAGTGGCTTGTATTTAAAGCAGTATTACATAGCTACAACAAATATAAATTCCTCTAAGACACAAAAACCCATCAGGAAAGGTAAACTGACCATGGCTAATAAAATAATTTAGAATTTGCATTAGATCAAAGAAGTGGCTTAGAAGGTTGCTAAACAAGCTGGTAAACCTGAGAATTGGGAGCAGTTTGGAATCTAGTAGAGGACTAACAAATTGATAAGAGAATATCAATGCAAGCCAGTGAAAACATAAAGGCAGACTGTAAACACTTCTTTAGGTATGTGAAAAGGAAAAGATTATCAAGGACAAATGTGCCTGAGCTCATTACAGGCAGAAGCATGCAAATATATACTGGAGATTAAGGAAGTGGCAGCCATACTAAACAATTACTGTGGGCAGCATTTTACTGGCTCGCCACACTGGTCAATCATCTGGACTCATTTCCCTGAGCCCCCTTGTTTGTTGAAGCCCTCACCAGTGAGAATTGCAGCTGGTTCCTGCAAATGGGGACCACATGTGGTGACCCTCTCTGATGGGAACAGAGGCTATTGAAGCACCCCTTGGTGGTTGGGGGCAGGGCCCCTTTATCTGGCACTGCCAGCCTAGCACTGCCCACCAGGCACTGGGCAGTGCCAAGGGGGTGGGGCCAGAGGGGCGAGGCCTGAGGGTGGGTGGGCCCTTGGGAGCGGGGCCCTAATGGGAGTGAGGCCATTATGGGAGGAGGTATGGGGGAGCTAGTAGGGACATAGGAAGGGGGCAGTTGATCGGTCAGGTAGCAATTGGGTGCGATTGACTGGGACCGTAACTGGGAGAAGACATGGTTGGGGGCTGGGCGCAATGTTCATGGGAGGGTGGGAGAGATTGGGGTGCCAGTGCAATGGCGCCCCTGAAACTCAGCAGCTGGCTTCACAAGCGAGCTGAGACTCCAACCATCCTGCCCCTGCTAACAAGATTCAAATTATGTCCACTGTATTGCACAGAGTGCTGTATATTATCATTACTTTGCTGAAAAAAAGGGTTTTCTTGCCCATTTCACACTTAGGACAGAATTTTCTCAAACGCGTTCGATGTGTCTGTCTTTATGGAGGAAGATATGGAAAATCTCATAGAGATAGGAGGAAACCAAGGTTCTTGTGAAAATGAATGACTGGAAGAAATTTGTGTTACCAAAAAGGTTGTACTCAAAAAATTAGTTGCATTGAAGGTTTATAAATCTCCTGGACTAGCTGAGGCTACATTCTAGATGTGAAGGAATGTGGCTATAAAGATAGTGGAAGCATTGGTTGTTATCTTTCAAAATTATACATTTTCTGGAAAGATTCCTGCGAATTGGAAAGTAGCAAATGTAACTTCACTAGTTTAGAAAGGAATGGGGGAGATACAGAGAACTACAGACCTATTACTTCGATGTCAGTAGTAAGGAAGAAGTTCGAGTCTATTATAAAGGAGCTGATAAATGGAGATTTGTAAAATAATGATATGATTAGGCAGTGTTAACATGGATTTATGCAAGGAAATCATGTTTGACAAAACTGTTGGTGTTTTTTTGAGGCATGGATTAATGAGAACCTTTAACATGGATTAAGGAGAACCAAGGGATGTGGTATATATAGAGCTTCAGAAGGTTTTTGGTAAGATCCACACAGGAGGTTAATAAACATAATGAGAACACATGGAATTGGAGATAATATACTGGTATAGATTGAGAATTGATTAAGAGAAAACAGTTGGTAGGAATAAATGGGTCATTCTCAAGATGGCAGGCTGTTATTTGTTGGGTACTACTGGTGTTGGGGTCACAACTGTTTACAGTCTGTAGAAATGATTTGGATGTGGAGACCAAAGCAAACATTTCCGAACACAAAAAGCAAAATATTGCAGTGCTGAAAATCTGAAATAAAAATAGTAAATACTGGAAAAACTCAACAAGTCTATGTGACAACATCTCTGGAGAGAGAAACAGAGTTAATGTTTTGAGTCTGTGTGACTTCTTCAAAGCCGAAGAGAGGTAGAAATGTAACGGTTTTTATAATGTTGAGGAAAGTAGGTGGGACTGGTTGAGCAAAATAGAAGATCAGGGATAGATGGGAGCTCAGGAGAGCTTTGATAGAGAAATCAGGGGCACAAAATGAAGGCTGCAGTAGTGATAGTGTTAACAATTAAGGCAGGTGCTAATAATGCCCTGAAATTCTGATAGCAAAATGTCTTAATAGCAGGTAAAGGAAAAAACTGAGGATGCTAGAATTTGAAACAAGAGCAGAAAATGCCCTCAGAAGGTCTGACAACGTTGTGAAATAGAGGCAATGTTTCGAGTCAGGATGAGTCTTCGTCAGAGCTGAAGACAAAGACAATCAGACAAGAATTATATTGTGGTGGTGGGGGTGGGTGGGGGGGGGGGGGAAGTGGGGGGGCGGGGGAGGTGGGAAAGTGCGGGGAGGGTGGTGGCGGAGGTCTGTATTTGAACAAAGGGAACATAATTGTTGATGATAAAGGTGCCAAGAACATCCATTAAGAGATTGGAATCTGTGAATGTTAAAACAAAGGTACAGATTGTTAGAGGGTGGCAGTTGGCCCTGGCGCGGCGGGTTTGGAAGACAAGAGGGAGAGCGAGATTTCAAAAATGGAAAAATAAGAATTAAAAAGTGACTGAAAAAATGGATGAATGAGATGTGAAGAAGAAACAAAATAAAGTAAATGGAAATAGTGTGAAGTGGAGAGAGCTAATGCGCTGAACTTGTTGAACTCAATATTCAGGTCGGAAGGCTGTAAAGTGCCCATTTGGAGGATGAGATGCCATTCTATCAGTTTTTGTTTGGCTTCACTTGAGCATTGCAAAAGCCAAAGGATGGTCATGTGGACGGGAGAGCAGAGAGGTGTGATGAAATGGCAAGCAACAGGAAGGTCTAGGTCCTGCTTGTGGATGGACCAAAGGTGTTCTGGAAAGCAGTCACGCCGTCTGCATTTGGTCCGCATTGAGTCAAGGACTGAGAGGTTTAAGGATGGAAAAAGGCCCTTTGGCCCAACTTGTACAGGCGGCCCCCTTTGTTTTAACTTCAAAGGTAGTCCCAATTGCCCGCATTTGGCCCATATCCCTTTATACGCATGTTACCCATATAACTATATAAATGATTTTTAAAAGACAAAATTGTACCCACCTCTACTACTACTTCTGGCAGCTTGTTCCAGACACTTAACAAATGGAATGTTGACCTTTATCGCGAGCAAATGGAATGTTAGCCTTTATCGCGAGAGGGATGGAGTATAAAAGCAGGGAGGTCTTGCTGCAATTGTACCGGGTACTGGTGAGGCTGCAGCTGGAGTACTGTGTACAATTTTGGTCCCCTTATTTAAGAAAGGATATATTGGCTTTGGAAGGGGTACAGAGAAGGTTCACTAGGTTGATTCCGGAGATGAGGGGGTTCGCTTATGAGGAGAGATTAAATAGACTGGGCCTGTACTCATTGGAGTTTAGAAGGTTGAGGAGAGATCTTATAGAGACATATAAGTTAATGAAGGGGCTAGACAGGGTAGAAGCTGAGGTTATTTCCACTTAGAATGGAAACAAGAACTAGGGGGCACAGCCACAAAATATGGGGGAGTCAATTTAGAACAGAGTTGAGGAGGAACTACTTCTCCTAGAGGGTAGTGAATCTTTGGAATTCTCTGCCCATTGAAGCAGTAGAGGCTACCTTGTTAAATGTGTTTAAGTCACAGATAGATAGATTTTTGACCAATAAGGGAATTAAGGGTTATGGGGAGCAGGCAGGTAAGTAGAACTGAACCACTAACAGATCAGCCATGATCTTATTGAATGACAGAACTAACTCGAGGGGCTAGATGGCCTACTCCTGCTCCTATTTCTTATGTTCTTATGTTCTTACCACACTGTGTGAAAGAAATTGCCCCTCTGGACCCTTTTGTATCTCTCCCCTCTCACCTTAAACCTATGCCCTCTAGTTTTAGACTCCCCTACCTTTGGGAAAAGATATTGACTATCTAGCTGATCTATGCCCCTCATTATTTTATAGACTTGCAGAAGATCAGCAGAAGATCACCCCTAAGCCTCTTACACTCCAGAGAAAAAAGTCCCAGTCTATCCAGCCTCTCATTATAACTCAATATCAAGTCCTGGTAGCACCCTAGTAAATCTTTTCTGTACTTTTTCTAGTTAAATAATATTCTTTCTATAATAGGGTGATCAGAACTGTACACAGTATTCCAAGTGTGGCCTTACCAATGTCTTGTACAACTTCAACAAGATATCCCAACTCCTGTATTCAATGTTCTGACCAATGAGACCAAGCATGCTGAATGCCCTCTTCACCACTCTGTCCACCTATGACTCCACTTTCAAGGAGCTATGAACCTGTACTCTTAGATCTCTTTGTTTTATAACTCTCCCCAATGCCCTACCATTAACTATGTCCTGCCCTGGTTCAATCTAGCAAAATGCATCACCTCCCATTCATCTAAATTAAACTCCATCTGCTGTTTGTTAGCCCACTGGCCCAATTGATCAAGATCCTGTTGCAGTCCTAGATAACTTTCTTCATCGTCCACTATGCCACCAATCTTGGTGTCATCTGCAAACTTATTAACCATGCTTACTAAATTCTCATCCAGATCATTGATATAAATGATCCCTGAGGCACACCACTGGTTACAGGCCTCCAGTTTGAAAAACAACCCCCAGCAACCACTCTCTGTCTTCTGTCATCAAGCCAATTTTGTATCCATTTAGTTACGTCACACTGGATCCCATGAGATTTAACATTATGCAACAACTTATCATGCGGCACCTTGTCAAAGGCCTTGCTAAAGTCCATGTAGGCAAAATCAACTGCATTGCCCTCATCTGCGTTCTTGGTTACCCCTTCAAAAAAACCCAATTAAATTTGTGAGGCATGATTTTCCACTTACAAAATCATGCTGACTGTCCTTAATCAGTCCTTGCGTCTCTAAATGCCTGTAGATCCTGTCTCTCAAAATACCTTCTGACAACTTATGCACTTCAGATGTGAGGTTCACCAGCCTGTGGTTCCCAGGCTTTTCCCTGCAGCCTTTCTTAAACAAAGGCACAACATTTGCCGCCCTCCAATCTTCAGGCACCTCACATGTGACTATCGATGATAAGTACCTCTGCTAGGAGACCCACAATTTTCTCCCTAGCCTCCCATAGTGTCTTGGGATACACTTCATCAGGTCCTGGGGATTTATCTACCTTGATGCACTTTAAGACTTCTAGCACCTCATTCTCTGTTATATGTACACTCCGCAAGACATCACTATTTTTGTCCCCAAGTTCCCTAACATCCGTGCTTTTCTCAACAGTGAATACTGATAAGAAATATTCATTTAGGATCTAACCCATCTCTTGTGGATCTGCACATAGATATCCTTGTTGGTCCTTCAGAGGTCCTACTCTCTCCTTAGTTACTCTTTTGCCTTTTATGTATTTGTAGAAGCTCTTTGGATTCTCCTTTGCCTTATCTGCCAGAACAATCTCGTGTCCCTTTTTTGCCTTCCTAATTTCTTTCTTAACTCTACTCCTATACCCTGTGTACTCAAGGGATCCACTTGATCCCAGCTGCCTGTGCATGCCATGTGCCTCCTTCCTCTTCTTGACCAGGGCCTCAATATCCCAAGTCATCCAGGGTCCCCTACCTCTATCACCCTTGCCCTTCATGCTAAGAGGAATGTGCTTAGCTTGAACCCTGGTTAACACAATTTTGAAAGCCTCCCACTTACCAGATGTCCCTTTGCCTTCCCACAGACTCCCCCAATTAACTGTTAAAAGTCCCTGTCTGATACCATCAAAATTGGCCTTGCCTCAAATTAGAATTTTAACTTTTGGGCCAGAACTATCATTCTCCATAGCCACCTTAAAACTAATGGAATTATGGTCACTGGTTCCAAAGTGATCCCTCACTACACTTTTGTCACCTGCCCTTTCTTACTTCCCCTCTGTAGTTGGGCCATCCACACACTGAATGAGAAATTCCTTCTGAATACACTCAACAAATTTCTCTCCATCCAAAACGCTAATACTGTGGCTGTCCCAGTCAATGTTGGGAAAGTTAAAATCCCCCACTATTACCACCCTATTTTTCTTGGAGCTATCTGTAATCTTACATGTTTGCTCCTCAATTTCCTGCTGACTATTTGGGAGCCTATAGTACAACCCTATCAAAATGATTTTCCCCTTCTTATTTCTCAGTTCGTCCCAAATAGACTCTGTGGGCAAACCCTCGAATATGTCCTCTTTCAGTACTGTCATGATGTTTTCCTCAATCAAAAGTGCAACTTTCCCCTCCTGTTCTATCTTTCCTATAGCATCTGTACCTTGCAACATTGAGTTGCCAGTCCTGTCCTTCCCTTAGCCATGTTTCAATAACTGCTATAATATCCTAGTCCCATGCACCCATTCATGCTTTAAGTTCATCTGCCTTGTCCGTCAGGCCTCTTGCACTGAAATAAATGCTGTTTAATCTAGACTTCCCTTGCTCTTGTCTTGCTTTTGCCTGATCTAGTATTAAGATTACTGACACTGCCTTTACTATTTAGAACATAGAACATAGAAAAACTACAGCACAAACAGACCCTTCGGCCCCCAAGTTGCACCGATGATATCCATACCTAAGAGACTTCTGACATCAGGACTGATAGAAATAGCAGAGGTACTTAATGAATACTTTATCTTGGTATTCACAGTTGAAAAAGATCTGGGTGGTTGTACTGCAGGCTTGCGGGGGACTGAAAAGATTGATTATGTGGACAGTAAGAAAGAGGATGTGTTGGAAGGTTTGAATAGCATCAAGATAGATAAATTGCTGGACCGGATGGGATGTACCCCAGGTTACTATGAGAGGCCAGGGAAGAGATTGCAGAACCTCTGGCGATGATCTTTGTGTCATTGATGGAGACGGGAGAGGTTCCGGAGGATTGGAGGATTGTGAATGTGGTTCCTATGTTCAAGAAAGGGAATAGGGATAGCCCAGGAAATTACCGACCGGTGAGTCTAACCTCAATGGTTGGTAAGTTGATGGAGAAGATTCTGAGAGACAGGATTTATGAACACTTAGAGCAGTTTAGTATGCTCAATAGTAGTCAGCACGGCTCTATCACGAAAAGTAAGGGATAAGAAAATGGGCTTTCCCTTTCTTTTGTCTCTGGGGAAGCTCAGTCAGAATCTAGTGCCAAGTGACACGCACTTGGTCAATACGGATCTGAAATAGTAGCCCTAATAGAGCAACAGGAAAAGTTGTCTGATAATTAACTTTTCAGCAGAATGCCAAGGATTGGAAAACAAGATATGCAGCTTTATTTGGTAATTCATTAACAGCCTTAATCACACTATTACCAATTCTACTGTTAACAAATTCAGTCTGTGTGAAGTGTTCATATAAATATACATATCATTGTATTTCCTCTTTTTAAACTGGACACCTTAATACCAGAATCTTGTTTGAAAATCAGCTAGTGCCCCACCTTCCTTGCCTGACCAAGTAAGTCACTGAGTGAATAGAGATTGAAATCCCAGGATCAATGTTTTATCAGTGCCATTTGCTGTTCTTAATAAGGCAGAAGTTAAAAGTTGGAGCACTGCAGTTACACTCAATCCCTCTGGGTTAAATGAGCCAGTGTCCTGCCGGAAGGGGCAAATCTGCTCCAAATCTGGGCCACTGCTGGAAGAGGACTTGTGAATCAGGCTAAAGATCAAATATCCTGCTAATAATGTCAGTGTTTGTATTTGAATAATGGACCAGTGCTGGAGGTTGCATATAGAAATGCATCCTAGCAAGGACAAAGGGGAAAATTGCCAGAAAAGTCAGTTGAAGGGAATTATGGCTTACCTGAAGAACGTTTTATTGTTATTTTGTGGTTTTTCACTCAACAATTTTCTTTAACTATGGAGCTTTGGCAGATTATGAAAATCAGTGGAGTAACTGAGTCTCACTGTGTGTGTGTGCACTGAATGCATCAGTACAGGTAAAACAGGGTGCTTTAATAATCTTGTGTTAATCTTACTTCCTTACCCTGTCAAAGTCTATTGGGCAATGGGACTCTGTGTGAGAACCTCTCCGGCTACATCAAGAGCATCCTGAAACCCATTGTACAAAGAACCCCCAGCTTTTGTCGCGACACTACGGATTTCCTGCAGAAACTCAGCACACGTGGAGCAGTTGAACCAGGAGCGCTCCTTGTCACAATGGATGTCTCGGCACTCTACACCAGCATCCCCCACGTCGATGGCATTGCTGCAGCTTCAGTGCTCAACACTGACAACTGCCAATCTCCAGATGCAATTTTACAACTCATCTGCTTCATCCTGGACCCCAATGTCTTACCTTCAGCAACCAGTGCTTCATCCAGACGCACAGAACAGCCATGGGGACCAAATTCGCACCTCAATATGCCAACATCTTCATGCACAGGTTCAAACAAGACCTCTCCCATCCCACAGGACCTTCAACCTTCAACATTAGATACATCAATGACATTTTCTTCCTTTGGACTCATGGTGAACAATCACTGAAGCAACTCTGTGATAACATCAACAAGTTCCATCCCACCATCAGACTCACCATGGACTACTCTCTGGAGTTAGTTGCATTCTTGAACACACACAGCTCCATCAAGGACAGTCACCTCAGCACTTCACAGTATCGCCAGCCCAAGGATAACCTCATAATGCTCCACTTCTCCAGCTTCTCCTCTAAACATGTTAAAGAAACCATTCCCGATGGACAAGCCCACCGTATACACAGGACCTGCTCAGATGAGGAGGATCGCAATAGACACCTCCATACACTGAAAGATGTCCTCACAAGAACAGGATATGGTGCTCGACTCATCAATCGACAGTTCCGAAGCGCCACAGCAAAAAACCGCACTGACCTCCTCAGAAGACAAACACGGGACATGGTGGAGTACCCTTCGTCGTCCAGTACTTCCCTGGAGTGGAGAAGCTACGACATCTTCTCTGTCAACATGTCAGTGATGAAGACAGACATCTTGCCAAGGCTATCCCCACACCCCCACTTCTTGCCTTCAAACAACCACATAACCTCAAACAGATCATTGTCTGCAGCAAACTACCCAGCTTTCAGGAGAACAGTGACCACGACACCACACAACGCTGCTACAGCAAACTCTGCAAGATGTGCTGGATCATCAACACGGATGCCATCATCTCATGTGAGAACACCATACACCAGGTACACGGTACATACTCATGCAACTCGGCCAACTTATCTACCTGATACGCTGCAGGAAAGGATGTCCCGAGGCATGGTACATTTGGGAGACCATGCAGACACTACGACAATGAACGAACACCGCTCGGCATCCAGGCAACAGTGTTCTCCTACTGGGGAACACTTCAGTGGTCCAAAGATGTGCGGGTTAGGTTGACTGGCCATGCTAAAGTTGCCCCTTAGTGTCCTGCATAGGTTAGAGGGATTAATGGATAAAATGTGTAGGGATATGGGGTTAGGGCCTGGGTGAGATTGTGGTCGGTGCAGACTTGATGGGCCAAATGGCCTCTTTCTGCATTGTAGGGTTTCTATGATTCTGTGGTCACAAGCATTTGGCCTCTGATCTTTGGGTAAGCATTCTCCAAGGCGGCCTTCACGACACATGACAACGCAGAGTCGCTGAGCAGAGACTGATAGCCAAGTTCTGCACACATGAGGACAGCCTCAACTGGCATCTTGGGTTCATGTCACACTATCTGTAACCCCCACAACTTCCCTGGGCTTGCAAAATCTCACTAACTGTCCCGGTTGGAGAAAATACACATCTCTTTAACCTGTGCTTAACCCTCTCTCCACTCACATTGTCTGTACCTTTAAGACTTGATTACCTATAAAGACTCACATTCCAACATTATAGCTACAGTGCAACAGCATCCCCATATTAAAAGGCTCTGTTTGCAGGTTCTTGCCACAGGCTGTACTCTATGTCAAGTGTTCTCATTTACCAGAGGGAGAGAGAGAGAGAGACATGATAAGCCAAGTGACTTTCTCTTATGCTGTAACCGTTCTATGATTTTGTGTAAAATGAATGCTGTTTATTCATAGTATTTGAAAACTTGGGCCTTATAATAACTGTAGGAGTTGGTTGTAAAGGAACCATGCTTTTATTCCACATATGAAAATAAATGCAAGCCTGTGGTGAACACAACAGGTCCCAACCAGGACCAAAAGCTTAGTGGACCCTCACAGGGTCTTACTTTATACAGGGCTCAGTATACAAGCTCCACCTAGTTAGCTAATTACCAAACACCAGAGAGCTCATACAATGAGCCCAACTTGGAAGTCAGTTAATGATTTCCCCATGCAGATAATGGGGATAACACAGGCCACTAGGATTTGGGCCCCAGCCACCTCAGACATTCCTCCTTCCTGTATGGGGAATTAGCACTCTATCCCTCTTTCGCTCCCAGATCCCCAGCATTTAATGCTTCAATCAATGAAAGCCTTTGGCAACCTCATCTGACTTCCTCCTGAGTTGAAATGGAGCGGATAGAATGACATGATTCCACTTGTGTCAAAGGGTAGTAATTGAAGCTGAATACCCATCATCAATAATCTGAGGATTATCTCAAAAACCCAAATAGACCAGCCATATAAATATATTGGGTGGGATCTCTCTCACTCCTCACTCCCATGGTGTGTTTTGCGGCGGCAAAGATGGTCTGTCATTGAACAGTGACAGGAACTTCTGATCTCACCAGCGGCGATGAGGTTTATCGTTCTGCCCACCCCCACTGCTGGGAAACCTGTGATGGAATTTTGCTGTTGGCATGACCAGAAGATCCTGATGGCAAGAATGGCCAGAAAATTTCTGCCTATGGCTACAATAGCAAGTCAGAGGCTGATAATTCTGCAGTAAATTACTCACTTCCTGACTCCCCAGTACAGTGTACCATCTACAAGGCTCGTCAGTTCTCTAAAGTGCTCAACAATATCTACAGTGTTGTTCATTTACCTAGATGGATGCAGCTCCAGCAATGCTCAAGAAGCTTGATACATAAGAACATAAGAAATAGGAGCAGGAGTAGGCCATCTATCCCTTCAAGCCTGTCCCGCCATTCAATAAGATCATGGCTGATCTGAAGTGCATCAGTTCCACTTCCCTGCTTTCGCCCCATAACCCTTAATTCCCTTGTCTATCAGAAATCTACTTACCCGTGACTTAAATATATTCAATGAGGTAGCCTCCACCACTTCAATGGGCAGAGAATTCCAGAGATTCACCAACCTTTGAGTGAAGAAGTTCCTCCTCAACTCTGATCTAAACTGCCCCCCTGCCTTATTTTGAGGTTGTACCCTCTAGTTCTGCTATCCTTTCTAAGTGGGAAAAATCTCTCTACCTCTACTCTATTCAGCCCCTTCATTATCTTGTAAGTCTCTATGAGATCCTCCCTCAGCCTTATAAACTCTAACGAGTACAGACCCAGTCTATTCAATCTCAGTTCATAAGCTAACCACCTCATCTCCGGTATCAGCCTGGTGAACCTTCTCTGTACTCCCTCCAAGGCCAATATATCCTTTCGCAAATGCGGGGACCAAAACTGCACACAGTACTCCAGTTGCGGCCTCAACAATGCCCTGTACAGTTGCAGCAAGACCCCCCTGCTTTTATATTCTAACCCCCTCGCTATAAAGGCCAACCTTCCATTTACCTTCTTGATCACCTGCTGCACCTGCAGACTGGGTTTTTGCGATTCGTGCACAAGGACCCCCAGGTCCCTCTGCACCATAGCATGCTGCAGCTTTTCGCCCTTTAAATAATAAGCCCTCCTGCTATTATTTCTTCCAAAGTGGATAACCTCACATTTGCTAATGTTATGCTCCATCCGCCAGGTCTTCGCCCACTCACTCAGCCTATCCAGATCTCTCTGCAGACTTTCCGCACCTTCCATGCAATTTGCTTTTCCACTTATCTTTGCGTCATCAGCAAATTTTGTTACCCTTGTTACCAATTTTGTTACCAATTTTGATACTAACCCAGTACGAAGCAATTCAATTGACAGTTAGCCCATCCACCACCTTGAATGTTCATTTTCTCCACCACTGGCGCACAACAACAGTGTGTAATATCTACAAGGTGCACCAAAGGAACTCATCAAGATCCTTTGACAGCCTCCTCCAAACCGTTCATGTGGGGACATCACCACCTGTGAGTTCCTCCAAACCGTGCAACATCTTGACTTGGAACTGTCTTGCCATTCCTTTGTCGTTGCCTGGTCAAAAAGTAACTTCCCACCCACCAGGTCTGCCATGGTTTAGGAAGTAGGCTTGCCACCATCTTCTATACGGCAATTAGGGGCGTGCAACTAATGCTGGCCTTGTCACTGTTGTTCACATCCCAGAAAAGAATTTTTTAAAAAATGGCAGGAGGTTTAAATCCATGAAATACTTAGGCGGTCAGAGTGGCTGACTGTTTCCTGATATGATATGAGATTTACATGAATGGTAAATTGAAGAAGCTCCACCTGTACTGACGTTACTTTGAAGAAAAGAGACTTGATGTTGAAGTATTGTTGTAATAATCTTACAAAGTCCAGTCTTCTGTCACCAATCACCCTTGATTGATAGTGTGTTCGAAAGCCATTCAGGGGCTACAGAGTGCAGGTCAGTCCCGAGTCTTTTGACTGCTGACCTGAGTGGAGCCAGCTGGTTTAAAACACTCGCTGCTCCTTCCCTATTGGATGAGTCTCCACTCACCTAATAGGAGAGCTTGTATTCTACAAGGCCCATGGAGAGATCTATTGATGTTCCCCTGTGGCCGATATTAAAACAATTGTAATACACTGAGAAAACACAAATATATGGTACACCCACCTCAACTTTTACTAACTGTCTATTGCCACTTCACCTTTCCTTTGCCAACTCCAACAGCCTCTCTTGTTCCTGTCTACAATTTTTAGTACATCCTGCTCAGACTGATTGAGATCTGTCAGTGATGCTGCCCTGCCTTGTTTGCTTTTCTCTTGTGTTTGTTATGGGTAATCTTTTTGTTTTGAGGGAAAGAAGAGAATTGTCAAGACATGTCAGACTCCAAAGATGTGTGGGTTAGGCGGATTGGCCATGCTCAATTGTCTCTTTATTTCAGGGGAGCTAGCTAGGGTAAATGCATTGGGCACTGGGGATAGGGCCTGGGTGGGATTGTGGTCAGTGCAGACTGGATGGGCCGAATGACCTCCTTCTGCACTGTAAGATTCTGTGATAAGTGCCTTTACATTTAACCAGTATATTTTCCTGCTTCTGGATTGATTAGTGGTGAAGGTGCATCTTACTTTAGAATTAACTGCCTTTGATGGCTTAGCAGAAGCCCTTTTAACAGGCAATATCATAGAATCACTACAGTACAGAAGGATGCCAACTGGCCCATCGACTCTAACTGGCCACAATCTCACCCATTCCCATAACCCCCACACATTTACCCTGCTAATCACCCTGACAATAGAGTCAATTTAGCATGGCCAATCAACCACACCAGCACATCTTTGGCAAAGTAGCTTTGAGTAGAGATAGTGCTTGAGATTTCCCTGATATCTAAATGTTGGGAGAAACAAAGTAGGCCATGTATTTTTCTGTACAGAGAGCATCTCCTTCCTCTGCAGGAGCCCTCTGCTGAATAGCAGTTGTTCTCAAACCTTTTTGTTGAAGAACCTTTTCAAATAGACTGCAAATCACAGACCCATATCTAAATTATAGAAATGTTGCTTGTAGAGAGTGCTTTAGTAAAGTCCTGTATGTATTTACTAATATCAGCGAGATGGCTGTGCATGCTTCTCATTACAATCTGCTGATCTTTGGCAAGAGCAGTGTAGAGCAGGAGCCCAGCGAAAGCACTAGAAGCAGAGGGAAGAAGCAGCAAAGTGCACCAGACAGCAGAAGTATAGCGATTAAGATTAAGAAAAAGAGAGTGGAGCAGAGCAGAGTGAGAAGAGCATGAGTGAGCAAGAGCAGGGGTAAGAGCAGGAGTATGGAGACAACAGGAGTATGGATACAGCATGAGCACTCCTCTGGCTGCTAGTCATTTATTTATGCTTGAGCACAATTCCTGGATGGTTACTTATATCACCAACTTGTAGGCCTTATGTTGTGAACCTCCAGCTTTTAGACTCCAGGGGGTTTCAAACTGTGTGTTTCTAAAACTTGGAGCTCACCCAGATTATTAAACTGGGATTAACCAATCACAATAACATGGTCAAAACTGATTTTTTTTAAGGTTAGAGCGATGCTTGTGGGATTAGCCTTCTTTTCAAATTTCCCCTCGATCATAGGTAGATATACAGGTTTTAAATCTGAAAAGCGATATTTAACTTCGACTTAAATAATTCCAAATGCCTGAATTGGAGTCAGAGGTTTACAGCATGGAAACAGCCATCTGGCCCAACAGTCCATGCTGCCCTTTTATTTAAAGCAGTAAACTAGTCCCAGTTGCTTACGTTTGGCCCATATCCCTCTGTACCCATCTTATCCATGTAACTATCTAAATGCTTTAAAAGACAAAATTATGTCCGCATCTACTACTGGCAGCTTGTTCCAGATACTCACCAACCTCTGTGTGAAAAAAATTGCCCCCTCTGGACTCTTTTGTATCTCTCCCCTGTCACCTTAAACCTCTAGTTTTAAACTCCCTACCTTTGGGAAAAGCTGTTGACTATCTAACTGATCTATGCCCCTCATTGTTTATAGATCTCTGTAAGATAATCCTCGAGTCTCCTATGCTCCAGACTGGGAAAATGTCCCAGTCTATGCAGCCTCTCCTTATACTCAAACCATCCTGCTAGCATCCTGGTAATTATAATTCAAAGTAGTCATATTCAAATTATTGCTTGCTAAATTATAACTTAATTATTAATTCATCATGCAGTTTGAAAATGAAAATCTTAGTATGAAGCTAGAAGAAGAGATTAGTAAAAATGAAGAAGCAACAAAAATGTAAGTAAAACTCAAAATAACATTTCCTCGGGCTCAATTATAACAAATATTTAATTTCCAGTAAAGTAATATATTATGTGTGAGATAATGACAGTGAAAATCTCTGTTAATCATTGGTTGTACATATAAAGAGCTCAGGCTAAAGCACACATAACATTTAGTTATTTTCACAGTATGAAATTACTATGAGAAGAAGTGTGTTGTTAATGTTGTAAAACAGAAACCATGAGTTGGAATTCTCTGGTCATTTGCACAAGCGGGATTTTCTGGTCCTGCTGGCAGCGCACGCTTGACTTCAGGTTTCACGGTGGTGTGGGATGGCTTTAATGGGAAATCTGATTGACAACAGCAGGACCAAAGAATCTCACCACCAGCAAATGACATGCTGCCTCTTACCACCTGAAACACACAGTTGGGAGCCCAGATATACCCTCCCATGTTCTAATTTGCTAAGACCATTAGTGTTGGCTTCTTGGTATTGTCTTCAAAGTTGCTCGATTTCCCAGTATTCTAAATTTATAGCACACAAAGAAGGCATTTGGCCTATTTTGTTAATGCTCAGGCTTGTTGGAGCAATTCATAACTAATCCATTGTCCTGTATCATCCTGTGCTTCGAACACTTTGGATAGAGTGCATTCTAATTTACTTGAAAATCCAGTATTGCAACAGAGGCTACAGACTCTTGGCTTACTAAGAGATTACCTACTTGATATTTCAGCATTTTCAACATTTATTGGATTCTGTTTTGTGAGCATGCCAATTGACAAACAAGGATCAACAAGAGCAGGAAAGAAAAGCTCTTGAATAAAAATTGCATACAAGACATATCATGAGATCCCACAGGTATAGTTTAAAGAGCAAAGAACAATTCATCTGCTCCAGTAGCGAAAACTGGTTGTCGCCATATTACCACCAATTATCCCGTCTGTCACAGGCAACTGAAGAGTACAGGTATCCTTCTGTGCATGTTTTCATTTTAGCACAGTTACTGACTATGGCGGATGGAGAGGCGGGGCTGGCCGGCCTGGGAGGACTCTCCTTGATTCTTGGTCTGCTAGGCATTGTTAGCTTTTGGATGAACTATTATTTTGAGGCTGGCACTTGGTCCAGTGTTTTGTCAGGATGGCCTCACCCACAGGTATTTTGTAGGATATAGGCCCCACCCTAGAGTGCACAATTCCTGGTGACTACGTGGGACCATTAGCGTAATTCTTTAGCCAAACTTCTTCTGCGGCCACCAGTTCTCTCTCCTGGCTGCTATTGTCATGGGCTTCTTATTGTTCAGCCCCCCCTCCCCATCCCTGCCACACCACACACACATACACACACACATACACATACACACACACACACCCCAAGAGCAAACTTAATCTGGTGCGGAATCGTCTGCCCGTGAACAATTCTGTGGATGCTATTCCTGTAGGGGCATGAAGGGTTGTTCTATAATTGAATAACCAATGGGAGAGCTTGGTGTCCATTGATGCTGCTGTCTGTTTTTTAAAATAAACTTTTAAAATCTGGACGCCTCCTCCACGAGGCCGTTTGACAATGGATGGTGTGGTGCGGTCCTGATTTGTCGACTCCCATTTGACTTCATGAATCAGGTGAACTCATGGCTGGCAAAAGCTGGTCCATTGTCAGAGATCAGCACCTCTGGAAGCCCAAGCTTCAAAAATAAGGTGGACAAGTCCACTATCCACTATGACCAAGAACATCAAGCCCATGAATGAGCCTACATAATCCACATACAGCAACAGCCATGGTTTACCTGGCCATTTCCACAGTGTAAGGGAGCTGCTGGTGGCAACTTTTGTCCTTTCTGACATTCCTGACCCATGAGCGTTGCTCTGTCTGTGCCCATTTCAGGCCACCAAACAGTTTCTGGCCAGCATTTTTATTTTGAACTCCTGGTTGGTTGTGATGTAGTTCAACCAGTGTGCTTGGTGCCCCTGACTTGGAACAACCACTTATGTCCCCCATAGTAGTATTCCATTTTCTGCCATGAGCTACTGTCTTCTACTTCAGTAAGAGTGGAATTGGGGCTGTAATGGCTTTTCTATTTTCTCTGTCAGAGCTGAGAATTAAACTTCTGCAAGGACAGTGTCATTTTGCATCCAAAAATGTATACTACATGCAGTCTCTGGGAGGGTATCCAGAAAAGTCAAATCATTACCATTTCTTCTATATGTGGTACCAGTGGTGGGGTGCCTGCTTAAGGCATCTGCGTTTGCCACTCAGCCTCCCAGCTAATGCTCCAACCGAAAATTGTAAGCGGTCAACAATAATACACATCACTGAATACAGATCAATGCTATTGGTGGCACCACTTTGTCCTCTCCTGGCAGTCCCAATAGCGGCTTGTGATTAGAGACAATTAGAAATTTCTGCCCATAAAGATATTGATAGAATTTTTTTACTTGAAATGTTACTGTGAACCTTACTTTATCAATGCGTGCATACTTTCTGATATGGTCAAGGTCTTGGAGACAAGTGCTATTGAACGTTCCTCCCCATCCTGATACTGCCCTAATGCCACATTTGGACACTTCGCAGGTTAGCACTAACATTTTTCTAGAATCTTAATGCGCTAAGATGTTCAATGATAACAGCTATTGCTTTATTCTCTTAAAAGCCAGTTCTTCATGGGAGGACCATTCCCAAGCTCGACTCCTTTATAGCAGTTGATGTAGCAGAACCAAGAGGGAGGTCCGGTCTTGTATAAATTTTCCATAGTATTGTCACAAGCTGTAGAAAAGACCGTAGCTTCTGGATGGACGTGGGAGCCGGGCTTCTTTTATTGCCTGCACTCTGTCCTCCAAAGGACGTCGACTTGATTTGTCTACTTTGTAGTCCAGAGAGGTCACTTGAGGTACCAGGAAGACACATTTTTCCCTTCTTCGGTGCACTTCCTCCGGGTTCTGTAGTTATTCTGCTTCTGTTTTACCAGTGATGAGAACATCATCCAAATAAATGGCCACCTAGGGTAAACCTTCTAAGATGTTCGCAATGTTCTCTGGAAGATTGAGAAGGCGATGATATCCCAAAATGTACCCTTGTATATTGATAAAGGTCCTTCAGGGTATTGATGGTGGAATATTTCTGTGAATCCTTATCCAGCTGCAACTGCAAATAAGCGTGACTCATATCTAATTTCAAGAATAAGAGTCCCCCTGCCAACTTTGCATCTAAATTCTCGATCAGGGAAATCGGGTATTTGCTACTTCCTGCAAAGACGGACTGAACCATCTGGCTTCAAAGATAGGCAGAACCAGTGTTGCCCATTCTGCAAACTGGACAGGTGTTATAATACTTCCTTGTTCCAGTCTCCTAATTTCTGTTTTCTCTTTTTCCCTTAAAGCAAACAATATCAGGTGAGCCTTTTCAAAATTATGGGATTGCATCCTGGTTGAAGTGGTCGCCTCAGCTGCTTTTATGGTTCCTAGCCCTTCTCAGAAAACTTCTGGGTATTTGACAAGATTTCACTCAAGCGGCTATTTTCTAGTTGGAAGATGTTTACTCAATCCAGGTGGATTTCTCTCAACAGCTTTGCTCCATTAGGTTCGGGCCTGAGCCCTCCACTACCAGTAATGGTAACTGGACCAGTTGCTTTTCATTAGAGACAGGAACAAAGATTGTACCCATTACTTTCAAAGGTTTTGCTGTATAAGTCCTCAATCTTGATTAAAGATTGGGAATCCAGTGTGAATTTTACTGAACACTGATTCTCTGACCAATGGTCATGCCTGTGTTGACCTCTATTAATAGTGGACATTCATCTTACTGATACCTTAATTGGTTCTGATTTGGACATTGCTATGCAGTTTAATTGTTCCTCATTGGATGTAGGTGGAACTTCTAGGGTGCACACTCTCCTGGACACTGGCCTTTCTCTTAAATGTAGGCCTTGAAATTTTACTTTGCAGCTCTGACTCTGCACACTAGCAACAGTTACAATGTTTTTCCAAGCTGGATTCTAAAGCAACTGCTGACTGGTCAAAGCTTGTCTTTTGGAGCTGTCCTGTGGGCAGACCTAGGTTTACTTGTACCCAGATACTTCCTGAGAGATGCTTTGCAATTGCCTGTGCTCAAATGCTGGTCTGCAAACTCAGACGAATTGACGTGGATGTCCACTTCCATCAGGATACCTTGCAACTCATGTGCCCCTCTTGCCACCTTTTCCAATGAAAGGGTCAGCTATAGCACCAGTTTGCAGTCATGTTGAGCTTCTGCCAACAGACGTTTTTGGATCGTTCCATTATTTATCCTACATCCCAGATGGTCTCTTAGCATCGCATTAGACATCAACCCAAATTCACAAGCTTCTGCCAATCATCTCAACCTTGTTAAAAAACTGTGATAGACTTCCCTGTCTCCTGGATTGCCGAGTAAAACTGGTATCTTCTCAGAATCAGAGGTGGCGTAAGATTACATCAGTTCTGCCAATTCCTGGAAGGTTTTGATATCTGGTGCCTTTGGAAAAATTAAGCTGCAAATAATGACAAATGCTGCCAGTCTGTAAGCCGTTGAAGAATGACAGATTGCTATTCATCTCTCACAATGTCACTCGCCCTAAAAAAGTAACGCACACACTAATTGGGCCCAAGTCCTCCACTGCCAGTTCAAAAGAGTCTAATTTTCCAAGCAGAGGCGTGATGCCTGAAAATGGCTCACCCTCAATTCCAACCAGCTGTTAGTAAGCAAGTTCCTTAGGGTCATTCTTTTTCCCTTGTTGCTTCTCAGAGTCGGATGTCCCTTCACCAGATTCTGTTTTACAAACTCTATTCCACTCATAGAGTACTTCTAGAACACAGTCAGAATCCAAAATGCCGGAAAACCTGACACTCCCATTTTTATATACAAATAAGGCTTCCTGATTGAGCAGACGATTATGAGTTCATACTCCAAGAAGCCAACCTCATGTGCCTTGTTGAAGTTATTACATCCTCCACATCCTCCCAGTCTGCCTTTTCCTCATGACTGTCCACCAGGTCCCTCTTCTTCGACTCCAGTATGTCTCCCTGCTGCCTGTGAGGTTGTGGACCAGTAGACCACCGTCATGTGGGAGACCCTCAGGGGCCGTACTGGAGGGCAATGCCAGAGTGGTCCAGGCAGCTGAACTGAAAGAAGAGGCTGATGCAATGCTTGACGACAGACCAGGTGGCAGCATGGGCCTCATTATAGCGATCGCTGGTTTTGGGCCACTGCACTGGCATAACAGTCATGACCTCAGCAGGTATCCGTTAGCCCCCACAAGCCATCCCAGCAGCCTGCAGTGGTCCTTGATGGGCTGGGGTTATTGAACTTCGCAGGATATAGTTATTGTGCATGCTCCCTAGGTGCCATGCACAGACACACACATTATTGTCAGGTGTATTGGTATACTGTGAAAAGTATTGTTTCTTGTGTGCTATATAGACATAGCATACCATTCATAGAGAAGGAAAGGAAAGAATGCAAAATGTAGTGTTACAGTCATAGGTAAGAATTAGAGTAAAGTTTTAAAAGCACAGAACCAGAGTAAAAAATGGAATTAGAGGATAGGCTGGGGCAGCTCGCATGAAGTCGCCACACGCTGGTGCCATCCTGAATAGTGTGGTTTCTCTTGTGGCCTGATGGTTGCCATTTTGGAGTGGCCTGTTCTCTCACTCTCTGACTTGCAGAACTTCACAATGCCTGACCCTCCCACTTATGACCTCTTTCTGTGCCCAGCTCGCCGACTTTACCTCTCACACCATGCATACAAACTTGTGAATGCAAACTTGTGAATGAATTTGGAACAGAAGTAAGCCTATTGGCCTCCTGAGCCTGCTCTGCCATTCAGTAAAATCATGACTGATCTGATTGTTCTGGAGAGGGAAGCAACGGGAGCATAGTTCAAGGGGCGGGTTGATTGAGCACAGGGAGAGGCTGCAAGTCAGCAGTTGATGAGAGGAAGAATCCACAGTTGGAAAGTCAAGAAGTGAAAGGATCTGCAGTGACGAGGGGGATTAGGGAGCAGGACATTCAAGAAGCTGAATTGGCAATGAACAGGAGATCTTCTAAGTAGAAAGTTACATTTTTGTTTTATATTTTTAAAAAGTTATTTAATTTTACAAGTTATTAATTTACCAATGTAGGAATTTAGCAGTATAAAATATGTCAACATAGAAGTTGTTGAATTCTCCCAAAAAAAGTCTGTGTTGAATTTGTGTGAAAACTGGGATAATTCATGCTTTTTTTTTCAGTGGCAGTTCAGAGAAGAATCTCCCGCACTCTGTGCACTGCAGAGGCCACCATCATGAATACCATTAAATTTCAGGGAGTTGGGGCCTCTTCCCACTGGAGAGGCTGAAATCAGTGCGCTGAGTGGGCCGCTGCGCATGCTCTGATCTGTCAGTGCTGAGATCGGTGCATGCACAGTCGCGACCATAATGTTTTAAAGTAAGGAAAATCTGAAAGACCTTATTTTTCAGAATTAACTGATAATTTTCAGGAAATCACAACCTCACCATATCTATTTTCTTGAAGATAGTATAACTGAAAATACATTTTATTCACATTAATATATGATTTGTATCTCTAGACACAACTCCACGAGAGATCTATGTTCTCTTGTGAAAGAATCCTGTTCTAGATCAACTGAAAAACTAAAAGCATGTAAGTATTTTATTGTTATAACTGTTGTTATATTAAATAAAACAGCTGGATGAATAAAAACAGCTGGAAAATTCTTCAGGTCTGGCAACATCTGTGGAAAGAAAAATAGTAGGCCTCTTTGCCCACAGACCCTACTCCGCCATTCAATAAGAACATGACTGATCTGATTGTTCAAGAAAGGGAAGCAATGGGAGAATAAGTCAAAGAATGAGTGGGTTGGGCACAGGGAGAGGCTGCAAATCAATGGTCAGTGAGAGGAAGAATCTGTAGTTGGTAGGCCAAGGAAGGGAAGGATTTACAGCAATCAGAAGTTTGAGTCAAATGTGAACTCAAATAGTAACCTCCCTTTTATAGGAATGTATGACAGACTCAAGGTGTTGCTGAAATCTCCAACAATAACCTGGAAAAGCTGGATAGTATTTGCAATGGCCTTGAGGAAAATAAGTTAGATGCATAGATGTTAAGAGCCAAGGTCACCCACTGACACAAAATATGATTCTTGCGCTACTTTGAACCTTTGACTTATGACACAAGATGTCTTGTGTTGGTCCTCATTGAATTAATTTCAGGCAAGAGAGTTGTACCCGCAGACTCTGGTTGCATCTGGCCTGCTGAAAGCCCCTCTTAGCTTCATCCTCCTTTTAGAAGCTTGTTCTGTACTTTTTTTGTCCTGTGCTCTCTTCATTTTCCCAATTATAGTTATTTAGAAGAGGAATGACTATCAGGTCATTCATGACTGGAACCAGTTCGAATCACTAGAAATGTACTTCAGCACCATCTAAACCATGCCTCATTGATTATTGAACTTTTAGACAAATACAGCAGTGGTGCTGTGAGGTGGCAGTGCTAACGACTGTGCCACCACGCCACCCGACATACAACATTTTGTATGGCTTTTCTGCCATGTAAGACATGAGACTTTACCATTATCAGAATATGATAACCTAATCTATAAAACTAAGCACTTTAACATTTTTACCAAAGCAAAATACCGCAGATGCTGGAAATCCGTAATAAAAAGAAAAATTGCTCAAAGGTCAAGCAGCATTTTTGGACAGAGAAACAAAATTATAATTTCCAATCACTGATGTTTTGTCAGAATTGATCATTTATCTAAAGTCATCAACCTGAATTTCATATGGTAGTGGGAGGCAAATTTGTGTGTGGATAAAGTCTAAAGCTTCAGAAAATGCCAACATATTGGAAACCTGACATGACTGCTCACTCCTGGCTTTTACCTGGGCTTGTTTGGAGACATGATGTGGAGATGCCGGCGTTGGACTGGGGTAAAACAGAAAGAAATCCACAACACCAGCTTAACTGGTGTTGCGGGATTTCTTTTCGTTTGGAGGCGTACAGGAAATACCCATGGTGATGTTGGTCTATAATTTAAGTATATTAAGAACAAATTATTTCTGACTCTAACCCAGCAGTGTAAATTGTTAATGTATGATTACCCACAAATATTTCTGAGTCTGAATCTGATGGCCAGTGGAAGAATGAAGTGGCTGTGTGGACACAGGTTAGGTCCCTACCAAAGAAGATACAAAGTGTGGCCTTTGCATTGTTGCTTCCTAAGTGGCTAAGATCAAGTGTACTATCGACATGCTGTACTTGGTGGAAGTCATTGGGTTACATTTTAGCTTCATTTGAAGCAATTTTTTAAAGCAGCATCTTGGCCTTTTGGCTAAGATGCAAATGAGATCAAGCCTTGGAGGCGGAGCTATACCTACTCCAATCAGCTTGGATCATGTAGATCAAGCCCAAGACAGGAGGTGAGAGCCCTGTCTTGTCAGCTTGGATCGGGAATTTTCAACTTGTTGGGACTCTGAATTGGATTTGATTGGATTGGATTGAATTGGAATAAAGAATAAAGAAAAACCAGAAGCCAATTCTTAAGCGACCTGTATACCTGTCAGTTGGATACTGAGGAAGAATTTGACTGTTTTGTTAGGTTTCGTGGAAAAAAGATACCAAAAAGGTTATCTGATGAATGCTTTGAGATTTGGTCAAACTTTGATAAATTGCAGAAATTCAATCCTCACATTCAAATCAATGGATTGAGCTGAATGATTGAATTGTGCTAAGGTGTCACATATGGACAGGTTCTCAGAAAGAGGGTTTCTCTGCCTTGAAAACATCCATGGGGAAGCAGTCATTTTCATCTGCATTGATGGCACAAGTGGGCCATTCCAGTGTCACAGGTGTGAGATAGGCACCAAGAGGTGTGTCAGTGTCAGTTGTTCAAATAGGGATGCGAGGAGGAGTCAGTAGAGTCACAAAGTGTGTTAGTCTGAGGAGAAATGCTAGGGAAGTCAGAGTGCAGAGTTGGCACCTGAGGTTTTGTGCCACTCAACTCTCTTGCCCTCCTGCAGTCTTTGAACCTCTTGAGACACTGTCTAGGTTCAAGGGACTACACTCTTGCTGCTCACTTCCTAGGCCACTTCTACCAAACTATTTAGTTTGATAAGCTGGGCTTTGCCCCCTATCTGTGGGAAACAACAGTTTTGTCCACTGTCCACAGCAGAAACTGCATAGAAGAATCAGAGAAGTAGTGACAGTTTTCCTACCACTCCCTTTCAGTCTTCTGATTTCTGAAGAGTCTGGAACCTACGTAGAATGTAATTATTTTGACCTCCACCATGTTCTCTTTAAATAGAAATCCTTCCATTGACTGGTGCAGGTTATTCTCACACCTATATGCTGTCATTGTTAAGGAAGCCCTGAAGTAGGATGAATATCGAGGTTGAGGCACAGCTAGGGTAAAATCCACTCTTTAAAAAAGTTCCTGAGCTGCTGCCAGACACCACCAGCCACCTTTAGGAGTGGGGCTGTAAGGTGAAAATTCAGCCTGTTAACTTCTATAGATTAAATTTTCCAGTCCCAGCATTGCGAGACTAGAAATTCCCACCTAAATTCAAGAGGCTGCTGTCCAAATTTTTTGGTCCTGACTAGCACAATTGGAAGATATAGGTCTATATTTCTGAATCTACAGATGCTGCCTGACCTGGCAGGTATTTCCAACATTTTCTGTTTTCACTTTATCATTTTATTTGACTGGAAGCAGAACATATTTCATGTTGAAAAATTGTACTTAATTATTTTAGATGAAGTGGAAAGAGATGAAACACGGCGACTTTATGCTGAAAATGCTGAAAATATTGAGGTCAGTGATATTTTTTTCAAAATGAATCCAACAGCTCTGTAATTGGTTAATGATAAGTCAGTCAATATGTTTTATAACTGAGTTCTTAAGCCTAGCACTGATCATTTGCCTTCCTGTGTCCTCTGGCAAAAGAAGAGAAATGGCTTTCTCTTACTTTGAAATGGCAGCCATGCTGAATCGACAGCTTTCTTGCCTCCGAGTCAGAAGGTTCTGGGTTTTTTATCCCTCCAGAGGCTTGAACACAATTCTGGACTGACGCTAATTCACTCTGAGGGAATGCTATTATTGGAGGTGCCATCTTTCAAACAGGATGTTAATTTGAGGCACTGTTTACCCATGGATGTAAAATATGCCATGGCACATATTTGAACAAGAGCAGGTAAGTTACCCTCTGTCTTGATCATAGCACAAAAACAAATTATTTGGTCATTATCACATCAGCTCTGATGAAATATTATTAACCTGAAACATTGGCTGGGATTTTCCAACCCTACAAGCAGATGGTACCACAATGGGTGGAATTTTTCATTCTTTGGCTAAGTATAGTTTTGGGCTAAAAATGTATTGAGTAGCCCATCAATGGTATCAGCAAGTTTTTGTGTCATATTTGAAATGGTATGAGCTCCATGTCATGCCCATGGTGGGCTGACTCTTGATTCTTCCATCCTGGTATCACTTGAAATCTTCAGTCATGGGGGCGCTCCATTTAAACATCTCCTCAGCATCTGTTCTAAGTCCAGTGAAGAGAATTGCTGCTAGGAAAGTGATTCCAAGGTTCTCAGATGGAGTGCTCAACAGAATACTTGATGGGGGTGGCGCAGAGGTGGAATATACTGTACCTTAGGGCTGACAGCAGACCAAACAGCAAAGTCACAAATCCACATGATAGCGCTGGTAAGTGCTGCCTTTGTCAGCCCAAGCGTACAGTATATCCCACCTTTGGTAAGTACAAGCTCTCTGCACGAGAGGATGTGCATTTAGTGCAGGAAGAAGATGAATGGTCTCTGTGCAGCCAGGGAACTCACTCGCCTTATTTCTCAACACTTATCCACTCACATGCCCATCACGTATCATTGAGAGCTCACTCCCTGCCACCTCATGGAGCTCCACCACTTGCCATCCCGCATGCTTTCTCATCTCTCCTACGGATCCTCTCCTCATCACATCCACCTTCCACTCACCAATCACATGCATCCTTACCATCTGACCTAATAATGAGGATGAGGTGTTTGCAAAGGGAAAAAGGTAAGGACCTACAACATGTTCTTCTATCTCGCCACACTCATGTGAATTCTTTCTTTCCTATCCTTTTGCCCATGTCATGCCATCTACCTCCCCTTGGAGGAAAATAGGTGAAACAGCCCACCCCAACCATAAGTGCAGCTTTGGAGACTAGCCAGAAGAGCAGCTCTGAAGAATTTGTAGATTTTGCCATTGAGGAGGTGTCACAGCTGTCACCCACACCCTCCACCAGCGCAGAGACTCACACGCCTCAGTGGAATGGAAAGTAGACAGGTATCTGTATCATTAACTGATGAGCCCCTCACTTCTGATGATTCACACAGGATGAGGAAGGTATGCCCCAGGGATCAGGAATTCAGAGGACTACTGGAGGGTAGGATTGTGCTGAGCCTCAGTCAGATGACATGCCTCTGGACCTGGTCATGTCTCAGCTGCTAGACCTACAAAGGCAAAGTCGGGAACATCAGGAAGGGATGTCAGCTTCACCCGTCAGATTGTAAGGCCGACTGGAGGAGCCCCATCTACTTCTGACTGAGGTGATCATACCGACATATTGAGGCAACCAGGCCAACACTGGAAAGCTACGGCTGCAGTGAAGATCTTGGTGCAGGACATACACACATGCCATGGTGAGGAATGTTCTCTTCATGTTTCAGACCATGGATTCCATGGTTCAGGGCATGAACTCTATGATTCAGGGCATCAACAGCATGGAGCAGGCACTTGAGGCCATCTACCTCACTGGTGATCCCATTAACCCAGATTTGACTCCTGCAAGGTGGTTATTATGGACAACGACCCACCCAACCCAGTTACTCAGGTTTCCTCCCTGCCCCAATGCTTGGGCCCCTTGAGGTTGCCCAGGCCCTTCAGCTGTGGATTCCAGCCTCAGGGTGGGTAAGATTTGTTAGTGGCTTTGTTGCTGTCTCATTGAAAATGTACTTCCTCCCACTGATAGGAAAACCAACACTCAGTGTCATGCCAATGGTGACCCTCCCCAAAATTGCCTCCCACCCCTGGCCATGAACACATAGTAAAAAGTCTGACAACACCAGGTTTTAGTCCAACCTATTTATTTGATAATATACTCGCAAGCTTTCGGGTTAGCCCCTTCGTCAGGTGAATGGAGAGTTCTGGCCTCAGACAGAGCATATAAAGCACAGACAGTTTAGAGATTACTGATTAGAATGCGAATCCTTACACCTAACCTGCTGTTCAAGACCTGAAGTGGCTGATAATGTGAGTGGAAGGAGCACTGATCACAGTTTAAAGAGATGTGTATTGTCTCCAGACAGTACAGTAAGTGAGGTTTTGCAAACCCAGGCAAGTCACGGGGGTTACAGATAGTGCGACATGAACCCAAGATCCCTGTTGAGACCGTCCTCATGTGTGCGGAACTTGGCTATCAGTCTCTGTTCAGCGACTCTGCGCTGTCGTGTGTCGTGAAGGCCGCCTTGGAGAATGCTTACCCGAAGGTCAGAGGCTGAATGCCCGTGACCACTGAAGTGTTCGCCAACAGGAAGGGAACAGTCTTGCCTGGTGACTGTCGAGCGATGTTCATTCATCCGTTGTCGTAGCGTCTGCATGGTCTCCCCAATGTACCATGCTTCGGGACATCCTTTCTTGCAACGTATCAGGTAGACAATGTTGGCCGAGTTGCAAGAGTATTTACCATGTACCTGGTGGACGGTATTCTCACGTGTGATGATGGTATCCATGTCGATGATCCGGCATGTCTTGCAGAGGTTGCTGTGGCAGGGTTGTGTGGTATTGTGGTCACTGTTCTCCTGAAGGCTGGGTAGTTTGCTGCGAACAATGGTCTGTTTGAGGTTGTGTGGTTGTCTGAAAGCAAGAAGTGGGGGTGTGGGGATAGCCCTGGCGAGATGTTTGTCTTCATCAATGATATGTTGAAGACTCCGGAGAAGATGTCGTAGCTTCTCCGCTCCGGGGAAGTACTGGACGACGAAGGGTACTCTGTCCACTGTGTCCTGTGTTTGCCTTCTGAGGAGATCGGTGCGGTTTTTCGCTGTGGCGCGTCGGAACTGCCGATCTATGAGTCGAGCACCATATCCTGTTTTTATGAGGGCATCTTTCAGGGTCTGGAGGTGTCTGTCACGATCCTCCTCATCTGAGCAAATCCTGTGTATACGGAGGGCTTGTCCATAGGGAATGGCTTCTTTAACATGTTTAGGGTGGAAACTGGAGAAGTGGAGCATTGTGAGATTGTCTGTGGGCTTGCGGTACAGTGAGGTGCTGAGGTGACCGTCCTTAATGGAGATGCGTGTGTCCAAGAATGCAACTGATTCTGAGGAATAGTCCATGGTGAGTCTGATGGTGGGGTGGAATTTGTTGATATCATCATATAGTTGTTTCAGTGATTGTTCACCATGAGGCCAAAGGAAGAAAATGTCATCAATGTATCTAGTGTACAGCATCGGTTGAAGATTCTGTGCAGTGAAGAAGTCTTGTTCGAACCTGTGCATGAAGATGTTGGCATATTGAGGTGCAAATTTGGTCCCCATGGCTGTTCCATGTGTCTGGATGAAAAACTGGTTGTTGAAGGTGAAGACATTGTGGTCCAGGATAAAGCGGATGAGTTGTAAAATTGCATCTGGAAACTGGCGGTTGTCAGCATTGAGTACTGAGGCAGTCGCAGCAATGCCATCGTTGTGGGGGATGTTGGTGTAGAGCGCTGAGACATCCATTGTGACGAGGAGTGTCCCTGGTTCAACTGCTCCGTGTGTGCTGAGTTTCAGTAGAAAGTCCGTAGTGTCGCGACAAAAGCTGGACTAAAACCTGGTGTTGTCAGACTTTTTACTGTGTTTACGCCAGTCCAACGCCGGCATACCCACATCATGAACACATAGCCTTCAATCCCTGTGCTGCCTGCACACTTAGTTCAGCAACTGCGCAGGATAGGGATCCCCTCTCAATTCTCCATTCAATGCCCTCAAAATTACAAAGATGGCCTGATACGGGACTGATCTCTCAGGCCTCAGCTCAACTCCCCTTGGCCCCGAGCCCAACCTCTTTATACCCAAGCTCACACCACCCCACCCAGACCTGATTCAATCATCTGAACCCACATTCAAACCACCCCCCACCCCCGAGACCTGAGCACAATTTCCCCCACCCCCACCTCCCCACCACCCAACTCTTCCCAATTCTCCCTCCTCTTTGAGCACCCCCTCTGGCCCAAGCTTAACCTCGAGCAGCCCTTCTCCCTGATCTTGAAGCTGACTATAAAGCTGGGCTAGCGCTTAATATAAAAAAGGATAGCAAAAGTTTTTATAAACATATAAAAAGGAAGAGGCTGGCTAGGGTGAACGTTGGACCCTTAGAGGATGAGAGGGGGGAATTAGTGGTAGGGGATGGGGAAATGGCAGAGGCCTTGAATAGCTTTTTTCTTTCGGTCTTCACGGAGGAGGATGTGAATAATTTGCTGGGTGTTAGCGATGGAAAGATGATAGGAGTGGAGGGCCTGAATGACATTATTGTTACTAGAGAGGTGGTGCTCGACAGACTGGAGGGACTGATTGTGGACAAGTCCCCAGGACTGGATGGAATGCATCCAAGGGTTCTGAAAGAAATGGCGGAGGTGATAGTGGATGCCTTGGTGGTTATTTTCCAAATGTCGCTGGATTCCGGGGAAGTGCCGGAAGATTGGAAAACGGCTAATGTTATGCCGTTGTTTAAGAAGGATGCCAGGCAAAAGGCAGGGAATTATAGGCCGGTTAGTTTAACGTCTGTTGTAGGTAAAATGTTAGAATCTGTGATCAAGGAGAAAATAGCGAGGCATCTTGAGGAGAATTGTTTGATAGAGCAGACGCAGCATGGTTTCGTTAAGGGGAAGTCGTGTCTGACGAATTTATTGGAGTTCTATGAGGATGTGTCTAGGGCGGTGGATAGAGGAGAGCCGGTGGATGTGGTGTTTCTTGATTTTCAGAAGGCGTTTGATAAGGTGCCTCACAAGAGGTTATTACAGAAGGTCAGGGGGCATGGAGTTGGGGATTGGGTGTTAGCGTGGATAGAGGATTGGTTGTCAAATAGGAGGCAGAGAGTGGGGGTCAATGGGTGCTATTCGGATTGGCGGTTGGTGACTAGTGGAGTGCCCCAGGGATCGGTGCTGGGGCCTCAGCTATTTACCATTTATATAGATGATCTGGAGGAGGGAACTGAGTGTATGGTGTTGAAATTTGCTGATGACACCAAGATTGGCGGAATGGCAAATTGTGCGGAGGGTGTGGAGAGTCTGCAGAAGGATCTAGATAGGCTGGGCGAATGGGCCTGAAACTGGCAAATGGAATTTAATGTTGGCAAATGTGAGGTTGTCCACTTTGGTAGGAATAATGGTAGGAAGGACTATTACTTACGTGGAGAAAAACTGCAGCATGCGACGGTGCAGAGGGACCTCGGGGTCCTTGTGCATGAGTCGCAAAAACCCAGCCTGCAGGTGCAGCAGGTGGTCAGGAAGGCAAATGGGATGCTGGCCTTCATAGCGAGGGGGATTGAATATAAAAGTAGGGAGGTCTTGCTGCAGCTGTATAGGGCACTGGTGAGGCCGCAGCTGGAGTACTGTGTGCAGTTTTGGTCGCCGCACTTACGCAAGGATATTTTGGCCTTGGAGGGAGTGCAGAGAAGGTTTACTAGGCTGATACCGGAGTTGAGGGGGTTGAACTATGAGGAGAGGCTGAATAAACTAGGCTTGTACTCGTTAGAGTTTAGAAGAATGAGGGGAGATCTCATTGAGACATATAAGATGATGAATGGGATGGATAAGATAGAGGTGGAGAGGCTCTTCCCGCTCAGAAAGGACAGTAGGACTAGAGGGCACAGCCTCAAGTTAAAGGGGGGGGGCGGTTTAGAACAGAGTTGAGGAGGAACTTCTTCACTCAAAGGGTGGTGAATCTCTGGAATTCCCTGCCCGTTGAAGTGGTGGAGGCTGCCTTGCTAAATATTTTTAAGACATGGGTTGATAAGTTTTTGATAGGCAAGGGGATTAAGGGTTATGGGGAGAAGGTGGAAATGTGGAACTGAGCCACGACAGGTCAGCTATGATCTTATTGGATGGTGGGGCAGGCTCGAAGGGCTAGATGGCCTACTCCTGCTCCTATTTCTTATGTTCTTATGTTTCTTGCCACCCACTCATTGGGCTCCTCCACCCTCCACTCAAGCTCTCTGGTGCGCTTTCTTCGATTGACTCCCTGGTGAATAGTGGCAATCAGCAGGCTGACTTCCGAACTTGGAACACGTTTTTAAAAAAAACCTGTTGTACGCTGCAAGGTCAGAAAACACAATAAGGAGACAAATGATGGTGGGATTGCCCGCTAATGATATGTCAATATATTGAAATTAAATTTCTGACCTTCCTAAATGGGAACCTTGTTATGTCACTAGTGGGGTGTGAGGAAAATATGAAAACAAGGTCTCGCCGGCGAGGCTCTTGTTTTTTGATCCTCACAGGATTTTCTGGGGCGCAAAGTCCTGGCCATCAGTGACAGCAAAAACTATGGTGTGAGCCTAAAAATCTGTTTTATATTGATGGGAAAATACTATCCTATTGTCCGCTCCATCTTTCAATATCGGAGAATGTTTCCCTATGCGCAATGTCAGGAAGGCAACTTAAATCCATTTAAGTTTGATTAATACTCATCATAAAGCTTGGTTGCTTTCATCATCACACTGGATAAAGAGGTCATGCTGGTATTTAATTGGACTGACTTGGTTCACAGCAGCATACAAGTGATATCTACAGCGCTTCGCTTCTGACTTATCTTTCATCGCACAGCGCTTGCAGCAGCATTACATCTTACACTTAAGCCTTGTCTGTGATACTGCCCTAATTTATCAGACCAACATGAAGATGGGGTGCTATGGAACAGCCCACAGGGCAGGGCCTCCATGAGAAAAGGGGAAAAAATGGACAGAGGCTGTGGGACAGCCAGCAGGGTAAGGCCTCCCTGGGAAGGGGAGCAAAAATAGACAGATGTTGTGTAAGGATCTGCAAGGCAAGGTCTTCCTGGTGTGGGGGCAAATGTGGATAGAGGTTTTGAGTGGGATAGCAGGTGAAGGCCTCAGGAAAGGGCAGCAATGCAGGTTCAAATTAAGATGCTTAATTAATTGCTTCACCTTCCTGATTCCCTGCATTATCATTGGCAGGCTCCTAAATATCTCAGGTGTGCATCTTTCCTCATTAGGGGATGCACAATTCAGTTGAGTATAATTTCAGTCGACCCTCCATACCCAGGAAGGAAATGCCCTGCAACCTCTGTCCATTTTTGCGCCCTTCCCCATGGAGGCCTTTGTCTGCAGGTTGTCTCACAGCGTCTGTCCACTTTTGCATCCTTCCTCATGGAGGCCTTGACCTGTGGGTCCTTCCACAGCACCCCTAGGCCAGAATGGCGAAAATCATCCAGAAGGCGGCTATAAGCAAGCTGGGGCCAGAGTTGGAAGATGGCAGAACAGTGAGGTGTTTGACTTTACTGTGCTGCCATGCAAGATCATAGACAAGGGAGGAGGCTGGCATTTAAGTAAAATGTCATTTTTGCATAGGGTGTAGTTGTAATGGATGAGTTGATCTGGTGGCTTTCTGGCTCAATAATGGGCAATGGCCAGTGGAGGGGTGGGCTAAGAAGCTCACTATGTAATAGAACTCCAGAAGGAGTCAGCTAATCTACCAATGGAGAGTAGGCACCACTGCCTCAATGAATCCGGGAGTTGCATGAGGATATCCTTCACAATCAAAGTGACAGAAAGCTTTTGAGGGGAAGCATTGGAGAAAGCGCAATCTGAACATATTGCACCCTCACAATGGTGGTAAGAATCACTGCACTTTCAAAAGGGAGGGTCTGACCTGTGCAGCTATTGAGGCCTCACCACCAGCACCTTGCAACCTGAACTGAGAAGAAGGCTAAGTGGAGATCAAGTTGCTTTGTCCCCTCTTGGCTGACCACTGATGGATTCTACCAATGGTTACAGCTGTTTGAGCCTCTAGGTTGCTGTTCAATAAGGGAGACACGAGTTCTGCTTCTTCATAAACTACCTTTATTTCTCTGACTCAACTTCATATGCAATTCTCCACCAATACCCAGTTCCACTTGTGGTCCCTTTATGTGTCAGTGACTTCTATTGAATAATTGACATCAAATTAGGACTTAATTCATTAGTAAGTGTGTAGAAGACTGTGTGCCAGAGAAGCACAGTGTGTTCCCCAAACCAGAAACCACGGAGGAAAGAGATGTTCATGCTTGTTGACGTCCAGATCTGAGGCGTTCAAGTCAGGTAACACTGACCTATACAAGAAAGCCAGATATGATCTAAAGAGATCCATCAGAGATACCAAAAGAGAATATCGGACCAAGCTAGAACACCAGGCTAGCCACACCCACCCCATCTGACTATGGCAAGGTCTGCATGACATAATAGGCTACAAGATGGAGTCATGTAAAATCGCCGGCTCCAGCGCGCCTGATGAGCTCAACGCATTCTATGCCCATTTTGAGCAAGAGGTAAGTGAGCGCATGCCCTCCACCCTGTATGATCCTGTATCTGGGGTGATAGACCAGTGCAGATGTCAGAGCAGCTTTCCTGAAAGTCAACCCACAGAAAGCAACTGGCCCGGATGGGGTACGCAGATGTACACTCAGATCCTGCATGGATCATCTGGTGGGGATATTCACAGACATCTTCAACCTCTCTTTACAACAATCTGAGGTCTAATCTGCTTCAAGAAGATGACCATCCTCCCGGTACCTAAGAAAAACCAAGCAGCATGCCTTAATGACTATCGGCCAGTGGCTCTGATGTCCATCATTATAAAGTGCTTTGAAAGGTTAGTCATGGCACAAATCAATTCCAGACTCCCGGACTACCTGGATCCACTACAGTTTGCCTACCACCGCAACAGATCCACAGCAAACATCATTTCCCTGGCCCTGTACTCAACCCTGGAGCATCTGGATAATAAGGCCACCTATGTCAGACTCTTATTTATTGACCATAGCTTAGCCTTCAACACTATTATTCCCACAAAACTCATCTCCAAACTCTGTGGCCTGGACCTCAACACCCCCCTCTGTGACTGGATCCTGAACTTCCTAACTCACAGACCACAATCAGTAAGGATAGGCAATAACACCTCCTTCACGATCATCCTCAACACTGGTGCCCTACAAGGCTGTGTTCCCAGCCCCCTACTATACTCCTTATACACCTATGACTGTGCGGCCCAACTCCCCTCCAATTCAGTTTTCAAGTTTGTTGACGACACCACTGAGGTGGGTCAGATCTCAAACAATGACGAGACAGAGTAGAGGAATGAGTGCGGCAAAAATAATCTCTCCCTCAATGTCAACAAAACAAAGGAGATTGTCATCGACTTCAGAAAGCGTAAAGGAGAACATGCCCCTGTCAATATCAATGGGGACGAAGTAGAAAGGGTCAAGAGCTTCAAATTTTTAGGTGTCCAGATCACCAACAACCTGTCCTGTTCCCCCAGTGCTGACACTATTGTTAAGAAATCCCATCTATCCCTCTACTTTCTTAGAAGACTAAGCAAATTTGGCATGTCAGCTCCAGCTCTCAACAATTTTTACGGATGCATTATTTCTGGTTGTATCACAGCTTGGTATGGCTCCTGTTTTGCCCAAGACCGCAAGGAACTACAAAAGGTCATGAATGTAGCCCAATCCATCACACAAATAAGTCTCCCATCCATTGACTCTGTCTACACTTCCCCTGCTGCCTCAGCAAACAGCCAGCATAATTAAGGACCCCACGCATCCCAGATGTTTTCTGTTCCACCTTCTTCCTTTGAGAAAAAGATGCATTGCATTAAGTTGATCGTTCTCTACACCCTAGCTATGACTGTAACACTACATTCTGTACTGTTCCTTCTCCATGAACAGTATGTTTTGTCTGTATAGCATGCAAGAAACAATGCTTTTCACTGCATGTTAATACTTGTGACAATAATAAATCAAATCAAATAATTGGAAGGTCTGTTAGCTCATTCCTAACAACAGCTGCTCCTGCAGCAATGCAGGATCAATGTCCTGGACCAAAGTTTCCACAGCAGACGCCAATGTTGACTTTGGTGCATTGACACACTAGCTCTATAACCTCAGACTAAAAATAGATGGACTCTCCCATTGTTTGTTGTTATCTGTGTGAGCAACTTACAGCCTTCCTGATACTCCCTTAACTGTCACTGAGGTTTCACCAATTACTACTGAGGCTTGTCCTCAGATTAGGACTCAGCAAAATCCTGGTCCCCAGCAGGCATCTGAGTGTCGCCTTCCTTAGGTGTGCCTTCTTTCACCTACAGTGAACCAGATTGTGTGATCACCAGATTATGATCTCGAGGCTGCTTTAGACCTAGGTCACGCTGAAATATGTGTTTCTGTACTAGTGGAGTGAGCACTGCACCAGCTCATTAAGAGTGCTCACCCTTCAACCTCTGAAGTGTCCACAAAGCTTAGATGAGGGCCTGGCTGGAAATTATCCTCGGACACTTTCTGGATATGCCTTTGGAAGAAAACAGAGATTATATTTAAAGATGGCAAGCAACTGGAGGGTAGCAGAACAGAAGTTCAGTGTAGAAAGGTGGTAGAATAGACTCTATATTGTTGTCTGAGGGATGAACTGGTGCAGGGTCCTCACTTGTGTTGATGGTGTCCCTTTTTGCTGTTGCCACAACCAGTTCCCTCTACCCAGTGTGATAGAAAGCTCTTCATAGGCAGTAAGGACATTTATTTCAGCTGTTCCAATCTGGTTCGGGACCTCTTCTTCCTATTGGGTGTGAGCTTGTGCTCCATAAAGATACACGGAGAGATCATGAGCAGGACACGTGCCAAGGCAGATGAAAAAGATGCCTGCCACGTATTTGTGATGAGTGGGACAGTGGAAGGGATAAGGACTATATGTGCATGGGACATGAAGCTAGATGGAGAAGAGAAGGCATATGTATGAGAATGAATGATGATGTGCATTGAGCTGGCAATGTGTGAGATCAGTATGGAGTGTGGAGTGGCATCCTATTAACTCCTGAAGGGTGCGTGAATGTGTAAGCTGAGTGAAATCAGATGGTTGACTTACCCTGCTGAATAGTATGAGATCATTCATCCTCTTTCAGCACTGAATTTCAAACCTTTTCTGCATCTCATAAGAACATAAGAACATAAGAAATAGGAGCAGGAGTAGGCCATCTAGCCCTTCGAGCCTGCCCCGCCATTCAATAAGATCATGGCTGATCTGTTGTGGCTCAGTTCCACTTTCCCGCCCTCTCCCCATAACCCTTAATCCCCTCTCTTATCAAGAACCCATCAACCCGCTTCTTAAAAATATTTAGCGAGGCAGCCTCCACCACTTCAACGGGCAGAGAATTCCAGAGATTCACCACCCTTTGAGTGAAGAAGTTCCTCCTCAACTCCGTTCTAAACCGCCTCCCCTTTATCTTGAGGCTGTGCCCCCTAGTCCTACTGTCTTTTTTGAGCGGGAAGAGTCATTATTGCTAACTGCTGAAGTCATCAGGATAGTGATGGTATTGATGGATCTCCTCTGGCCATCACTGGGGTGGTGAGCCACGACAGGATTCAGCAGGCCATCCTCACTAAACTAGGAGCCTCCTCTTCTTAGCTTTTGGAGCCATTTCTTCTGTGGAGCTGATTGCAGCTGGGCTTTTAATATTGTGTCCTAAGGAAAGAACTCTTAAGGTCACTGCAATCCGAAGTCTTCGGGGTTTTGTATCACCAATAAAGTGGGGAGCAGATAATATAGTGTGAAATGCTACCGTTGTGCTCGGCAGAGAAAACACTGCTTTTCCTAACTGCCATTGTACTTAGAGTGCAGGTGAGAAGATCCCATCTGTTAATTTTGACCTAAGTCTTACAGTGCCAGAGATAGGATGTGAGTTGTGAGATGTCTGCAAGTTTTTCTTTGTGTGCTAATAAAACGAGCAGTTTGCTTTAAGTTGAACAGACTAATTTTTAACAAAACAGATTTCACTAAAAAAAAACCACATCCTACAAGCATCATTCAGACTATTTTCACATTTGTTTAGTTTCCCTGGTTTTGCTACTGTCCCTGCTGCCACTTTAGGTGGCAGCGTACCAAGGTTTTCCTCGCCCTTGGAGGCTGGGTGGGAGTCGTTAGGGATGGCCATTGTGCTGCTGTTTGGGCACTTTATTGGCAGCGGGACTGGATGCAAAGAGGTTCCCTCCTCAAGGAGGCAGGCAGCCAATTCACATATTTAGAGGCCAAATGTAGGCTCATAGTTACCATCGGCATTTTACTGATGTTGGGTTGACCTATTCCCCCTGCTGCTGCACAGGGAGGTTGCAAGCCCAATAAAAGTGGTCTAGTGCCAACAGGGGGAAACATTTTATGGAATGAAGTAAGGGCCTCAGTCTCAACCGTCTCTCTTAGCTCCTTGCATACAGCAGAAGAAAGGTCATTGGCTTGCTGAGGATGAGATTCCATTATTTAGACTGATATGGTGGAAGCTTGCTATATGTCCAGGGTGGGTGTAGTTCTGTATAACCTCGCACTGCAGATGGAAAGACACAATTGATCACCATTCCTGATTCGACAAGGAGAATGTGAAAGAAGGAGCTGAGCAGGTGGGACAGGATGATATTTGAATTGGAGGAAAGAGGCATTGGTCACAGAGCAGGTTCAGGATAACATTCACACCTGCTTCCTGCAACCATGATGCTTTTGTAATAAAAACTCAATCTCAAGTTGTTGGAATGTTGCCTCTTTCATCGCACACACCATCAGTTGGTCGTTGTGTACTAATACAGCTCAGGAACTGACAAAACTAGACCTGCACCTACAATAGGAGCTCATTGGGGGAGCAAGGGTGCAGGGCAGATGTGACAACACAGCAATACATATATAAATGATCAACATTTATCAAAATCACTAACTCTGCTGTGCATTTCTTGGAGCAATCCTATTGTATCTCAACAAGTGCTAAGCTTAAAAACATGTGAACTCCTGTGCATCAAGATTCTCTTAATAAGCTTCTGTGGAGAAAGTGTTACTCCTGCACAGCATTTAAATTTGTATTCACCTGAATGTTTAAAATTTTAAAACAACAAGGGACAACAAATCAATATTACCAAGCCAAAAACAAAACCGGACTTTGGTGGAAAGTTCTTACAATTCATGATAGCTTCAAGATTAAATAAAATTAGGTTGAACAAGCAAATACTCTACTCGGTAGGTTGATAACCAATGATATTGCAAAACATCAAATAACAACTTGAGATTGAGTTTTTATTACAAAGGCATCATGGTTGCAGGAAATGGGTGTGAATATTATCCTGAACCTGCTTTGTGACCAATGCCTCTTCCAATTCAAATATCATCCTGTCCCACCTGCTCAGTCCCTTCTTTTACATTCTCCTTGTCACATCAGGAATGGTGATCAATTGTGTCTTTCCATCTGCAGTGCGAGGTTATACAGAACTACAATACAAGATACCCGCCCTGGACATATAGCAAGCTTCCACCATATCAGTCTATATAATAGAATCTCATCTTCTGGAAGCCAATGACCTTTCTTCTGCTGTATGCAAGGAGCTAAGAGTTGAAGGACAAATCCCTCCAGGGAGATGGTTGAGACTGAGGCCCTTTCTTCATTCCATAACATGTTTCCCAAATCCACAGATAAATTTGATAAAGATATAAAATTACTTGATACATATTTTAATTTAAGAAGCAACAGCATTTTAGAGAGAGTGAAATTCAACAAATGGGTCCAACAGCATGGTGCAGAGCAACCCCACTGCCCAGTTAGTAAAGCAACAAAGAAATAGAGAGACTCCAGATGAGGAAGGCAATATCCAAACTGATTGCAAGTGAGGGGGGGAGGGTGACCATGTCAGCATCGTGGAGCCCAACGACCTCATGGGCTTAGTTCGTTAAAGTACCTGTTATAACAGGAGATCTTGAGTTCGAATCTTGGTGGTGCTCAATTTGTTTGGTTAATGCATCACTTTAAATTGAAGAACTGTTATCCAAAAGACTCACAACCATTGCCAGCCCAGGCACATTAACAGGTTTGGATGTTTGTGGGGGATAGGGTGGTGGAATGAGAGAGGGTGGGAAAGGGTGATGTGGTGGTTTGTGGGCCCAGGCTGATTTGGAGGGGGAATTGCAGCTGCACTTGCTCCTGGTGGTGGTTGCAGCCCCTTTAATGCACAGTACCAGCTAGGTGAAGGGAGGTGCAATCAAGATGTCCCTTACTGCCCTTCCCTGTGGGCACCAGCCAATGCTGCTCGCTCTCTTTCCTCCAGCTCCTCATTTGGCAGGATGTCCACCTCGTTGCTCCTCCTCCTCCTCCTGCTCCAGCTGGTCTCCCACTGCTGGTCGATGTTGTGCACAGGATCATACTGAAGAGCACCTCCCCCTCCCCGCAAGCAGTCCAAGCATTTTAAGCAGGTTGATGGACCGGGGTGGTTACATGGGCCTCATTGCAATGGGTCTCTGCTTTGGTCTTGGACCTCCGCACATGTGTCATCAGCCATGACCTTAGCGGACATCCTTTGTCGCCCAGTAGCCATCCCGGGAGCTTGGGCAGGTCTTCAAACAGCCCAGGGATGGCCGACTGCCTGAGGACAAAGCTATCATGGACGCTCCCTGGATGGCATCAATCTGCATGATCCACGTAAGATGGTCATAGACAAATTGAGCGTTCAGAGAGCGGAAGCTCTTGTTCACAAATTGCTGTGGTCCTGCATGTGTGGCCCGCAAGGTGATATGTATCCTGTCCACTGCTCCCTGGACATTGGGAATCCCAGCAATGGCAGTGAAGCCTAGAGCCCAGGCCTCCTGTTGGGCACAGTCCACATTGAAATTTATGTGCCGCTCTGTCTGGGCATACATGGCATCTGTGACCTGCTGTACACTTCTGTGCGTGGAGGCCTGGGAGATCCCAATTAGGTCCCAACTGGGTGCCTGAAATGAGCTGGAGGCGTAAAAACTCAGGGCAGCCATCACCTTCATGTCAACAGGAAGTGGGTGGCTGCCTCTCCCTTGAGGTGCAAGGTGTGTGAGCACCTCGCAAAGGTGCCCACTGTGGTCTTGGAGAGGCATAGCTGGCGACAGCATATCTCCTCTGAGAGGCCTTGAATGAATTGTGGGGCCTGTACCTCCTTCGCCTTAGCACCCTCCTCCTTCTGTGCCTCCTCTCGGGAGCCTGCTCACGCACCCTCAGCAACAGCCCTTTGCCTTCCTTCCTGAGGGACTAGTAGTGGCTGCTCTTGCGGTGGTCTCTCCATGCCCATCATCTCCTGAGCTGTTTCCTTCTCCTCTGTCACCACAACAATAATGGCCACCTCCAAATCAATCAGTGCAAGATCTGCCTGGGGTTTGGAAAGAGCATAGAATGATGGTTTATTATCATTGGCTGCATAGATCCAGCCCCACCCCAATCCCTCACTTGGGCCAGTACCCCCACTTGTGGGTGCTGGCAAAACCACACAATCTATTGTGCCATGCATGACCCAATTAGGCTGGGTGAGAGTCCCACCATAACAAATGCTGGCACAAAAGCTGCAGGTCAGTGTGCAGCCGTGGGCACTGCGCACCCTTGAGCCATTGTGCAATTACAGCATCTGTTACAGGCATATTTGCTGGTCCATGTCATAGGGTAGGAACAGATGCAAATCAGCACCAGATGGGTGCCCAGTGTCAGCAGATTTCATGCATTCTATGCCTGAACCTTTGCACCCTGGCCTGGAGCAGCAGCTGCTTCATCTGGTTAGGCTTCAGTCAGCATATGGTGCACTCCTCCCCAACCCTGGAACACCAGCACTCAGTAGAGTGCCTGACCACAGCCAGCGGCAAGACAATGCCCTGGAGGGGAAGACTGAGCAGGACTCGTTAAGGGTGCCTTCCACATTGACCTACCGTGTTGCCCTGGAGGGGAAGGCTGAGCAGGACTCTCACAGGAAAATAAAGGTCACTCCCACACCACCCCAGATATCACTGATCCAGAGGCCAGCGCCTGGAAGAAGACCACGAGCATCTCCAGGGCCCGCCTGCAATATCCCCAATGCTCCCTTCGCAGCACTTATCTCCTCACGCCAGTTCAAGACTACCATGCCAGCTTGTGACTTTTATATACCTACTCTAATTCGTGCCAAAGTGACATCACACCAAAGAGGTGGGAGGCGCAAACGTGGGTGGAGATTGACGTGTCGATCCCAATATTGGCATGCTAACGTATGCTAAGTAATGCAAATCAGCGGCATGCTAGTTTTCAGCGCGGTCCTGGCATTGCCATTTTTTTCCGGTTGGGAGATGCATGCAGGTCATAGACAGCTGATGGGAAACCCGTGAAATGGTCGGCACACGCATCTCCTGACCCGACCTGCCAAAAAATGTGTACATCGCGATGGGAGAATTGCCTCCAAGGTATATTTTTAAGTGGATTAATTTAATGCTTCTGTGCCTGGAAGGGTAAAACCGACAGTTGGGTTCATACTGTTTGTACGTGTGGGTTGGTTTCAATTCCAATTGCAATTCCGTTGTGCTTAGAGAAGATTATGGCATGAAGAATGAATAAACCAGCAATGATTATTGAGCAACTGGGGCCTTGTAAGGTAGAGAAGCTTTTAAGTTTTAGTTTAGCTAATTTGATTGTGGTTGGAGGTAGGTAGTGAGAGAGAAGGCAGCTCTCTCAGCTGTGCTAGAAACAGTTGGTTTTAGATGGGGCAATTTAGCATGGACAAACCACCCTAACCTGCATATCTTTGGACTACGGGAGGAAATCGAAGCACCTGGAGGGAACCCGTGCAAACACAAGGGAAATATACAAACTCTTCACAGACAATTACCCGAGGGTGGAATTGAACCCAAGTCCTTGGCGCTGTGAGGCAGCAGTGCTAACCACCATGTGACCTGTAGTCCAGAATGTAAAAGTAAAGTTCATTTATTAGCCACATTAACACTGCAATGAAATTACTGTGAAAATCCCCTAGTTGCCACACTGTGGTGTCTGTGTGGGTGCACTGAGGGAGAATTTAGCATGATCAATGCACCTAACCAGCACGTCTGTCAGACTTGTGGGAAGAAACTGGAGCACCAGGAGGAAACCCACACAGACACGGGGAGAACACGCAGACTCCGCACAGACAGTGACCCAAGCGGAAATTGAACCAGGTTCCTGGTGCTGTGAGGAAGCAGTGCTAACCATTGTGCCACCATGCTGCGCCAAATCTGTAGTAGTGAGAAATTACTACAGTTTGGGAGCGATAATTCGCACATTGGTGGCTGGACATCAGAGTTTGTGTAAAAGCTTTTAAGACAATGGAAACCTTAAGGGAGGGGTGTAAAATCTGAAAGCGAAACCTTAATGGAAGCAGCAGAGAGAAAGCATAATTTAAAAGTATGACTTTCGAAAGCGGAATTTGAAATCACTCGTGTGGAAGCCAGAGCTCAGCGAGACAAGGTAGCTCATTGTATAAGAATCACCTGAGGGGATTTCGAGGAGAAATCCACAGACATTCACTTGGGTTCAGAGAGGAGTGTGTCTTATCACAGTCATCTTGTGTGCTTAAAAGGGACTCTGTTAATGATACCCCTGTAGTTTAAGATGTACTTTGTAATCTGTATTCATCTTAAAACCTGTATATAATTGTTCAGCTAAACAGGGAATAAAGAAATAGTTTATTTTATATTTAGTCCAAATTTTTTATATTTAATAAATGTTTTAATGGATGGTCACAGCACAGTGCAACACCAGTGAGCTTACAGAGGCCATGCTCTCTTTTTTTTACTGCACTGGCTACCAAAAAGCACATAAGCATAAAGGCCCAGTAAAACTGACAGCCCCAAGGAGAAGGTTAATTTCCTGGTAAGTCGTTTGGATTTGGTGGTTTGGATTTGGGGAGTGTCAAGTTCATTGGGTAATGGAGTTCAGGCTGGTATCAGGTTCAGGCTCATGGTGGTTTTGAAATTGGTAAGGGGGTTAAGTCATTTGGGAGAAGTGGGTCAGTGGAGGTCTGAATTAGGATGGGATGGAGAGGGGAAGGTTGGAGGTTTTAGTTGGAGGTCGTTGGGAAGGGGGTCACTTAGAATCAAGCCTGTGGCTTGCGTTGGGAGGTAGGGAGAGGTGTGAGGTTTGGAATTTCATGTGGCTGAGGGTCAGCATTGAAAATACCCTGGAGTGTTAATGGAGTTGGAGGGGGGTGGTTTGGAGCGAGAATGGTGTCCTGTGAGGGGCTCAGTCTTGTTTAAAATTGTCATGCTGAAGGTAGAAATGGTTTTATTTCAGAGTAACTATTAGTTTTAAACTGGCGGAGCCAGCCAAATTTAGTGATTAAAATCACTTTTTTGGAATGTTCCCATTGCAGAGCAATTGTTCAGAGAAACTTAATGCTTCTGGACAATTTCCGAGTAACCCTTGCCTGGGAGTTTCTGGGAGGATTCCACAGCATATCTTTGGGGGCCCCCCCAAATTCGTGCTGGGGAGCTAGGAAGTTACAGCCCATGATATACAATGCCTATCAGCAACTCAATTCTAAAATAGGTATGAGCATTATTTCAATAATCATCTGAATGCCGGGGTAACGAATGTTAGAATTAAATTATCCTTTGGTAGAAGAGATGTGATGGATATAATTGAGATAAAATTGGATTAGAATAGATAGCTGCTTGATGTCTGGCCCAAACTTAATGGGCTGAAGGGCCTCTTTCTGCAATGTAGATCTATGACTCTATAATCTTGGGCATATCAAAACAATATTCTCTTGTTTGATGATTTAATTACACATCAATTTTCATCAAAGATGGACACCAATATGAGACATTTAAAAATCAACCTCAATGCAATTGGGATAAGTGGAATGCAGTTGTAATAAACAATCTGATAGAAAGATTTTCTGGTTTAAACCAGAAAGATTCAAAACAAGTTGAAACCATGTGAGATAACTCCTCAGAGGCTGGTCTTTCTTCACCAGATTCCTTTCATTACAAACTCTATTCCACTTCCAAGGCAGGATTTTCTGGCCGTGCTGGCCCCAAAACCAGAAAATACCACCCTTTGCATGTTCACACCCACCCCCCACCACTACAATTACCCTGGTAGACGGAATTCCTCCCCCCAAAAAAAAAACACTGAGTGCTTTAGGATGTCAGAATCAGGAGTGCTAATGGATCTGACACTCACATATTTGTATACAGGTGAGCCTCCCTGAGTGGACAGGCAATTATTACCTCAATCAAGGAGCTCATATTCGAAGATCATGGCCCTTATTGAAGACATTACACCATGGTAACAGTTGCTGTGGCTGGTGCCCGAATGCATATCAGAATCAGTTATAAGTGAAAGTATGAGAAAGGAGATGGTCAATGCAGGACTGAGGGTGTTGTACCTAAATGCGTGCAGTATACAGAACAAGGTAAATGAGCTTATTGCGCACATTGAAATTGGCCGGTATAATGTTGTGGACATCACAGAGGCGTGGCTGCAAGGGGATCAGGACTAGATCTAAATATCCAAGGATATGTGCCTATCGAAAGGACAGGCAGATGGGCAAAGGGGGCCGAGTTGCATTGTTACTTTTTTTGCATGTTGTCATGAAAATCATAAACATTTTCATCACAAATTGGATCACTGTCTGTGTGAAGTTTGGGTCACTGTCTGTGAAGTTTGCACATTCTCCCCATGTCTGTCTAGGCACTCAGATACTCTGCGGCGAAATCCACTCTTTCATGAATCAGCTTTTATATTCACTGCGATGTGAACAACAGCATAGTGGTTCGCAATGCTGTCTCACAGTGCCAGAGACTCAGGTTCAATTTTGGCCTTGGGTGACTGTGTGGGGTTTGCACATTCTCCCAGTGTCTGCATGGGTTTCCTCTGGGTGCTCCAGTTTCCTTCCACATTCCAAAGATGTGTGCGTTAGGTGGATTGAGCGTGCTAAATTGCCTCTTAGTGTCAGGGGAACAAGCTAGGATGAAGGCATCGGGCTATGGAGATAGGTCCTGGGTGGAGTTGTGGTTGGTGCAGACTCGCTGGGTCAAATGGCCTCCTGCACTGTAGGATTCTATGATTCTATGATCTCATTGGGGTAAGGAATACAGCAAGGAACTGAAATGCACTGGAGCACAGGCTGATTAGTAGAAGAAAAATATGCTAATATAAAAAGAAAGGCACCAATAAAGCACCAAACATAATCAAAAATGATTTAAAACAGGCAAATATAAAGAAAAAATAAATTCTATTTTATTCATTCTTTTGCCTATCCCAGTTGAAGTGAGAATGTGGTGATGGAACTGAATGGCTTTCTAAGGCTGTACAGAGGGCAATTCAACCACGATGCTGTTGGAATCACATAGAGGCAAAAGTAGATAACAGTAGGTTTCTTGCCCGTAACAAATATTTGTTTTCCCAATGTATCAGCTTGGGGACTCTTTCACTGATTCAATTTTAGAAAACAAATCACATTTTCAACTGTCATTGTGGGATTTGAACTCTCGTGTTTTGGGTAATTAGGCCTCTGAATTACTAGTTCAATAACATATCTAATACTCTACCTTGTCCAAAAGGAATTGAAGTCTAACAATGCAGCTGAAGCCCCAGAAACTCAAGACACATGCTTCTAACAATGAATAGGTCTCTGGTAGAAAATGTTGTGTGGGTTTGCAACATAGTGGATGCTTTTGTGCATTTTGTGGAATTAAGATCATGGCTCCAACCACTTTTAAGCTTCTCCTGAATGACATGTTTTTCTAGTATTTACCATTTTTTGATTCATAGAAGATAGTTTTCCCTTACCTATCCAACTGTTTTAAACGTCACCCAATTTAACCCAATTAGTGGAAATGCAATTCAATGTGCAAAATAGTTGGGGAACTGACTTGTTGCCTTCAGATTTTGTTGGGTGAGTTAGATTAAAATTGCCTTCATAATTGTATAAATTTCCCCTGATCAATATAATTGAATGTAAAAGAGATTTCTGATTGTTTGACACTTTATAAATCAGATTTTTGAGGTCTCCATTTTATGCCTAAAATAAATGCCAGCTGTGTGACATCATTTTTGAGTTGCTCTATGATGCTCTATCGTTCAATAAGGTGCTTCACAAAAGGTTGCTGCAGAAGGTTAGGGTACATGGAGTTGGGGGTAAAGTGTTAGTGTGGATTGAGGATTGGCTATCTAACAGGAAGCAGAGAGTTGGAATCAATGGGTGCTTTTCTGATTGGCAGTTGGTGACTAGTGGCGTGCCGCAGGGATCGGCGCTGGGGCCTCAACTGTTTACCATATACATAGACGATCTGGAGGAGGGGGCTGAGTGTAGGGTAACAAAATTTGCTGATGACACGAAGATGAGTGGAAAAGCGAATTGCGTAGAGGACGCGGAAAGTCTGCAGAGAGATCTGGAGAGGCTGAGTGAGTGGGCGAGGACCTAGCAGATGGAGTATAACGTTAGCAAATGTGAGGTTATCCACTTTGGTAGAAATAATAGTAGGAAGGAATATTATTTAAATGGTGAAAAGATGCAGCATGCTACTGTGCAGAGGGACCTGGGGGTCCTTGGGCACAAATTGCAAAAACTCAGTCTGCAGGTGCAGCGGGTGATGAAGAAGGCGAATGGAATGTTGGCCTTTATCATGAGGGGGATAGAATGTAAAAGCAGGGAGGTCTTGCTGCAACTGTACAAGGCACTGGTGAGGCCGCAACTGGAGTACTGTGTGCAGTTTTGGTCCCCTTATTTGCGAAAGGATATATTGGCCTTGGAGGGAGTACAGAGAAGGTTCGCCAGGCTGTTACTGGAGATGAGGGGGTTAGCTTATGAGGAGAAATTAAATAGACTGGGCCTGTACTCGTTGGAGTTTAGAAGGCTGAGGAGTGATCTTATAGAGACTTACAAGATAATGAAGGGGCTAGATAGGGTAGAGGTAGGGAGATTCTTTCCACTTAGAAAGGAAACCAGAACTAGAGGGCACAGCCTCAAAATAAGGCGGGGGGGGGCGGGGGGTGCAGTTTAGAACAGAGTTGAGGAGGAACTTCTTCACTCAAAGGGTGGTGAATCTCTGGAATTCTCTGCCCATTGAAATGGTGGAGGCTACCTCATTGAATATGTTTAAGTCATGGGTAGATAGATTTCTGATAGACAAGGGAATTAAAGGTTATGGGGAGCAGGCGGGAAAGTGGAACTGATCCACTTTAGATCAGCCATGATCTTATTGACTGGCGGGGCAGGCTCGAAGGGCTAGATGGCCTACTCCTACTCCTATTTCTTACGTTCTTATGTTCTTTTTGATGTGCACTATAATAAAATCTATTATATAGATAAAGGTGTAACAAATCATTTACTGCTTTCTGATATAGTTATTTTAATCTAAGTTTAAGAGCTCCATTCTGATGTGTATTTAATTTTTCCTGTTTTATAAATCTAACTCAGAGAATTATAATGGCTTTTGAAGAACTTCGCAAGCAGGCTGAAAATTCAAGATTAGAAATTATATTTAAGTGTAAGTGTGCATCTTATTACTAGTTATTTTAATATTTTTATTAGAGAACATATAGACGTCAGAGATGTTTTAAATGCAGTAGTTAACTAATATGTGGATTCAAATATCACAAGCAAACCAAATCAGTTGTAATAACTATTGAATGAGCCTGTGAAATAGTTTCCATGATTTTTATTCATTTTCAAATCAATCCATGACTTCACCATTCCTTACCTCAGCAACATTTTCCAGCTGTATAACCTTTGGAGATTACTGCGCTCCTCCAATTCAAGCCTTATGAATGTATAATTTTAATAGCTCCACCATACACCTTCAACTGCCTGAAGCTCTGAAATGTTCTCATTAAACCACTATGCCTATCTAGCTTTCTCTTCTTTACAGCCCTCCATAACATCAATTTCTTTGACCAAGCTTTTAGCCAACTATCCTAATATCTCTTTATGTGACTTGGTGTCATATTTTGTTTGATAGTGTTCCTTTAAAGATATTGTATAAATGCATATTGTTGTTGAGTTAATAACTGTTTTTAATTAAAATGAAATAATGGTGCTATTTCTTGAGTTACTGAACAGTAAATATTTGGCTAAAAAGCATGATTGTTTGGGAAACATCTGTTGCTCAGGAAGGGATTTTCTGAATGTTGCAAATGAACACTTGGGTCAGCATTTTATTCTGAGGGCAGGCTTCCTGCATTCCAGTGTGAATGTTGGGTGCAAGTCCAACTTTGTCAGCAGCCTCACTTTAATTTTTTGGATGACTACCCTTTACTGGTAGGCGGAACATTTCTGAACATGCTGGCCAATTGGTGGCCAGCAACTCTGCGCATCATCAGCATCAAGCAGGAGTGGCGGTCATTGCTGCTGCAGATAGGATTGGAAGTGGCATTCAGTGATGCACCAGACATTGAGGTAAGTCCGAGATCTTTCCAGGGCCAGGCTGCTAGGCCCCAGCAGGAGGCAGGGAGAGGGGTCAGGAGGTGTGCAGCATGTTTGACAGGAAAATTATGATGGTGGAGATAGGCAGGCACAAATAATTGACACAGGGGCCCAGGAAGGTTGACCTGCGCAATGATCAGCCTGCAGCTTTCAATGTGCTACACTTTAGGTACAGGGCTTTCCCATCGCCCATTATATTGGAGCGGTGGCGACAGGGTCCTTAACTGAACATTAATTGCCAATTTAAGTAGTTTGTTAATCTGGATGGTCAGTGTCCAAAGCAGCCAATTTAGCACATAGACCAACCCAACTGACAAGTTAATTGGCCAATAATTGATGTTATTCTGGATAAGAGCAATTATTAGTTAAGTAGGAGGACAGTCTCTTCTTACCTATCTCGTGGACTTCCATTTGGGCCTTGTTGTCACCCAGTGCCGTTTCCTTAATTTTCATTCTTCTTTCTTCAGACCGGGGTGGAGGCTGCTGGAGCTATAGCACAAGAGATAAAGTGCCTCATGCCTTGTCTCTCTGGCCCTTGCCGAAGCCTGCTGCCGCTACTGTTGGTGTGAATGCAGTGTTCCTTCCACTACATCGTAAAATGTGAAAAGTTTTTTCAGCTCCATCTCATCAATATCCTGAGGCAGGTTCCTGACAAATAATCAATGTCTGTCCGATTATCGGATTTGTTCTGCATCTTCTTGCTGCAACTGTACAGGGCACTGGTGAGGCTGCAGCTGGAGTACTGTGTGCAGTTTTGGTCGCCGCACTTGCGCAAGGATATTTTGGCCTTGGAGGGAGTGCAGAGGAGGTTCACTAGGCTGATACCGGAGATGAGGGGGTTGGACTATGAAGAGAGATTAAATAAACTGGGTCTGTACTCGTTGGAGTTTAGAAGGACGAGGGGGGATCTTATAGAGATGTATAACATAATGAAAGGGATGGATAGGGTAGAGGTAGAGAGATTCTTCCTGCTTAGAAAGGATAGCAGGACTAGAGGGCACAGCCTCAAGATAAGGGGGGGGCAGTTTAGAACGGAGTTGAGGAGGAACTTCTTCACTCAAAGGGTGGTGAATCTTGGAATTCTCTGCCCATTGAAGTGGTGGAGGCTACCTCGCTAAATATATTTAAGTCACGGGTAGATAGGTTTTTGACAGACAAGGGAATTAAGGGCTATGGGGAGAAAGCGGGAAAGTGGAACTGATCCACTTCAGATCAGCCATGATCTTATTGAATAGCGGGGCAGGCTCGAAGGGCTAGACGGCCAACTCCTGCTCCTATTTCTTATGTTCTTCTGGTTCATTATTACTGCGACCAGGCCTGGGGCCACGTGGTGACTCCATGCTATTTCCTTATTCACCGATTGTCTTCAGTCAGGCTGTCATGTTTGCTTTCACATCTCAAGGTGAAATTCCAGCGATGGGCACAATGCTTATAGAGGACAGATTCTTACTTGTTTCTGAAGTCCAGGAGAACATATTGGAATCCTTAGCTACAATGGGTTCTGGATCAAAAGGTAGAGGGAACGGAGATTTTACCACAGGGTCCTCAACACCTTTCACTTATATTAAAGACTTTGGCTTTATTTTCCCAATAGGGTCTCTGGTTCTGGTTCTGAATGTGTTCTTTTAAAAGTTCTATGTTCTCAAACTCGATCAGCCATCACTTGATGGTGAGTGCAAGTGCAAGTGCGAGGTGGTCCACTTTGGTAGGAATAATGGTAGGAAGGATTATTACTTACGTGGAGAAAAACTGCAGCAGGCGACGGTGCAGAGGGACCTCGGGGTCCTTGTGCATGAGTCGCAAAAACCCTGCTTGCAGGTGCAGCAGGTGGTCAGGAAGGCGAATGGGATGCTGGCCTTCATAGCGAGGGGGATTGAATATAAAAATAGGGAGGTCTTGCTGCGGCTATATAGGGCATTGGTGAGGCCGCAGCTGGAGTACTGTGTGCAGTTTTGGGCGCCGTACTTACGCAAGGATATTTTGGCCTTGGAGGGAGTGCAGAGAAGGTTTACTAGACTGATGCCGGAGTTGAGGGGGTTGAGCTATGAGGAGAGGCTGAATAAACTAGGCTTGTACTCGTTAGAGTTTAGAAGAATGAGGGGAGATCTCATTGAGACATATAAGATGATGAATGGGATGGATAGGATAGAGGTGGAGAGACTCTTCCCGCTCAGAAAGGACAGTAGGACTAGGGGGCACAGCCTCAAGATAAAGGGGGGGCGGTTTAGAACGGAGTTGAGAGTTCACTCAAAGGGTGGTGAATCTCTGGAATTCTCTGCCCGTTGAAGTGGTGGAGGCTACCTCACTAAATATTTTTAAGACGCGGGTTGATGGGTTTTTGATAAGAGAGGGGATTAAGGGTTATGGGGAGAGGGCGAGAATGTGGAACTGAAACACGACAGATCAGCCATGATCTTATTGAATGGCGGGGCAGGCTTGAAGGGCGAGATGGCCTACTCCTGCTCCTATTTCTTATGTTCTTATGTTCTTATGAGTGAATGTGTGCGTGAGTGTGAGGGATCATGAAAGTGAGTGTGTGTGTGTGTGAGGGAGGGAATGAGAGACTATGTGTGAGTAAGACTTGTGAATTGGAGATACATCCGAAGGCTGCTCCCCCTCTCTCTCTATTTCTCTCTCTTAGTTTCCACAAGTTTGATACCCCTCAGCAATTGCAGAGATGGCTCCTGGATGACTGGATATATCCACATAAGACCTGGTTCATGACACCTGCATGCAATCTACAAAGCCCAGCAATGATAGGTATAATGGCAACGTCTGAATAAAGGAAGCCATAGAACAGACAGAAAATTTGGCATGTCAGCTACAACTCTCATTAACTTTTACAGCTGTGCCATAGAAAACATTCTTTCTGGTTGTATCACAGCTTGGCATGGTCCAAGACCACAGGAACTACAAAAGGTCATGAATGTAGCCCAGTCCATCATGCAAACCAGCCTCCCATCCATTGATTCTGTCTACCCTTCCCGCTGTCCCGGCAAAGCAACCAGCATAATTAAGGATCTCATGCACCCCTGACATCCTGTCTTCCACCTTCTTCCGTTGGGAAAAAGATATAAAAGTCTGAGGTCACGCACCAGCTGACTTAAGAATAGCTTCTTCCCTGCTGTTGTCAGACTTTTGAATGGACTTACCTTGCATTAAGTTGATCTTTCTCTACACCCTAGTTATGACTTTAACTACATTCCAATCACTCATGTTTTCTTCCCTATGAATGGTATGTTTTGTCTGTATAACACACAAGAAATAATACTTTTCACTGTATGTTAATACATATGACAATAATAAATCAAATCAAATCAGCCAACTGGATTGCCAAAAACGAGGCTTCGTTGTCTGGACAATTCAGATGGAACGTTACAGTACATGTCAGTGAGAATCTCCAGGATCATTGCGATTTCTGTGACTTATATAGCATTATGCAATTTGCGAAATTTGCAGACGGGGATAGAGGATTTGGATGAGGAAGGGGAAGATGCAGATGTTCACGAGGGAGTGGATGGTGTGGCTGCACCTACGGAAGCCAGGGCGATGGATCATTTGATTTGAATTGATTTATTATAGTCACAAGTATTAAAATACAGTGAAAAGTATTGTTTCTTGTGTGCTATACAGACAAAACATACCATTCTTGGAGAAGGAAACGAGAGAGTGCAGGATGTAGTGTTACAGTCATAGCTAGGGTGTAGAGAATGATCAACTTAATGCAAGATAAGTCCATTCAAAGGTTTGACAGCAGCGGAGAAGAAGCTGTTCTTGAGTCGGTTGGTACATGATCTCAGACTTTTGTATCTTTTTTTCCCGAAGGAAGAAGGTGGAAGAATGTGCAAGGTGCGTGGGGTCCTTGATTATGCTGGCTGCTTTGCTGAGACAGTGGGAAGTGTTGACAGAGTCAATGGATGGGAAGCTGGTTTGCATGATGGGTGGGCTACATTTACGACCGTTTGTAGTTCCTTGCGGTCTTGGGCAGAGCAGGAGCCACATCAAGCTGTGATACAATCAGAAAGAATGCTTTCTATGGTGCATCTGTAAAAGTTCATGAGAGTCATAACTGCCTATCAATGCAGCAGACAGGTCTGTGTCACTCTCATAGCATCCAAATTTCTTTAACTGATGCTCCTGCATCTTCTCTTGACCCCCTTCTCAATAAAACATATGGACATAGGAATTAGGAGTAGGAGTAGCTCATTCGGCCCCTGGAGACTGTTCAAAGAGATCATGGTTGATCTGTTTGTAACGTCAACCCCATATTCCTGCCTATCATTGATAATCTTTCATTCTCTTGTTAATCAAGAATCTAACTGGCTCAACCTTAAAAATAGTCAAAGACTCTGTTTCCACTGCCTTTGGAAGAAGAAAGTTCCAGAGACACTCAACCCTCTGAGAGAAGAAAGTTTCATCTTTTATCTTATTTGAGTACTCCTTATTAAATAGTGGTGTAATGACTAGCAAAACCGAGAACAATTTACATTTCCACAACCTCTAACACTGGGAAGGAAAAATGCTGCAGACCCTTGCTACAAACAAATGTGTATGCATGATTTTGTGGAAGGCACATTGCTCAGTGACAAAAGTTTCAAATACTGATCATGTCTTAGAAGTTTTATGCATTTATGTGCAATATTTGGAATTTCTCAGTTATAGATGTTGTTTAGACAACAGGTCCTGATGGATGATAAGAAAATGAGCACTATCTGATGGCATGCTAGTTAGATTTCAAATCCCTCCCCATATAAAGGTTACCTAAGATAAAAACCTGCACGTCAAGATATTCAAGAGATGCCACTACATCCAAGGCCACGCAATAAATAGTGTTTCTATAGGCTCACATCATTTCATAGGCCCACATCACCCATCATTGATTGTCCGTGAAGCGCAATGCCCTTGAATGCACTCATTAGTTAGTGCAACTCCAAAAGCAGTGACCATTCAATGTAAATAAATGAAATGCTCTGTAATGCATGTTTACACAAGTCATATCTACATAATGAACACCTGTGCCACCATTTTGCCATTGCAATTTTTTAATCTTGTATCTTCCAAACCTCCCCCTTGGTGCAACCCTGACATCCACTGCTGAGGTGGAGGTTGCCTGCTGAGTGCTGCACTGCATTGCCCTAGATGATCTTGACTGCCGCCCTTTTTTGGCCATTGAAAGCTCTGATACTGATGCACCCTTTTCACCCTCACCTGCTGTAGGTGATGGGGTAACCAGATGATAGGAAGAACAACAGCGTACTCTTGGAATGTCCTAAGGTGGCATTGCCGCCTTGGTGGCTTTCTGGCACTGCTCCTCCTTGTTGACATGCAATGACATTTTCCCTGATTTCAGGAGAAGGCACATCTAAAGGAATTTTGAGACTCCTCGTCCTTCTTTCACCTAGCCACCGCTGCATAAAGCCGAGTTGAGAGAATGCAGGTCTGAGCACATACTATGCAGACACTGAAGCCGGAATTTTACTGGCATGCCCGTTCCGATTCCGGGGGCAGATGAGGCTCAGAGAAAGGTATTCTCCGTGCGGGATTGTATGATCCATGGGTGGATGTGCTGGTAAAATTCCGTCCTGAGTGTTCTGTTGAACCTGCTTTTCCATGGCAGTCACCAATCTCTCCTTGGAGGAAGTTGAGTGCTTGCATACTGAAGCACAACAGCACTCAGAACTTGGATTAACTACGCCACATTTTACTCAAGGCTACACCTAGCCTTGTGTATCTTCACCAGATGCTCCCCTGCCTGTCTATGCATCTCCAACAGATTTCTTATGGTCAATGCCAGAGGCAAGTTAACGGCATTGGTCTCACATGCACCTGGTTTTCAGCAATCCTCTAACTGTTGGACCTCGGCTGTCAGATCCACAGTCAACTGAGGGGTTGTGTTTGTCATGTGCTCAGCAATTGTAACCCTCATCTCAAATGTGCATCAATTAGGTGAATGTCTCTGGTGGAGAGCGCAGGGGAGTTCTGTGACAATGCATTCTTTTGGTTTTCCATACCATCATTCTCAGAGGTGGTGGTTAAGGTGGAGTTTGGGGAAGGCAGCATATTCCTTTTGACCTTGCTGTGCTGACTTGCAGTGGAAAATACAAAGAATTAGTTTACTGTTATGAAAAATCCCTTTTCCTATCAATGCATCAGACATCATCCTTGTCTCCTCAGTTGTCAACACCAGTCAAAGGGCACCCTCACTTGAATGCCGTGAAATGCTGGTATCTCTGCCTGTGTAGGATCGACCTTGTTGCTCCCGATCAATTCCGTAACTGCCTTGTCTGTGAGGTCAGGATTCTAATGTCAGGGACATCTCCACCAGTCTTTGAGCGCTCCTTCACATTTGAGATCTGTTGACCCGGAGGCAGACAGAAGACTTATGTGTCATTCTAATAGGTACAGTAGGAAGTCTCACAACACCAGGTTAAAAGTCCAACAGGTTTATTTGGTAGCACGAGCTTTTGGAGCACTGCCCCTTCATCAGGTGAGTGGAGAGTTGGGTTCACAAACGGCATATATAGGCACAAACTCAATTTCAAGATAATGGTTGGAATGCAAGTCTTAATTGGTAATCAAGTCTTTATAGACAATACGAGTGGAGAGAGGGTTAAGCACAGGTTAAAGAGGTGTGTTTTGTCTCAAGCCAGGACAGTTAGTAAGATTTTGCATGCCCAGGCATGTGTGTCTGGGCTTGTTGTGTGACATGAACCCAAGATCCCGGTTGAGGCTGTTCTTACATGTGCCGAATTTGGCTATCAGTTTCTGTTTAGGACTTTGCATTGTCATGTGTCTTGAAGGCCGCCTTGGAGAAAGCTTACCCGAAGGTCAGAGGATGCGTATGCCCTTGACTGCTGAAGTGTTACGCAACAGGAAGGGAACACTTCTGCCTGGTGATTGTTGAGAAGTGTCCATTTATCCGTTGTCGTAGCGTCTGCATGCCTCTGGACATCCTTTCCAGCAGCATATCAGGTAGACAGTGTTGGCCAAGTTACATGAGTATGTACCGTGTACCTGGTGGATAGTGTTTTCATGTGAGATGATGGCATCTGTATCAATGGTCTGGCACATCTTGCAGAGGTTGCTGTGGCAGGGTTGTGTGGTGTCGTGGACAGTGGTCTGCTTGAGGCTGCGTGGTTGTTTGAAGGCAAGTAGTGGGGGCGTGGGAAGGCAAGTAGTGGGGGTGTGGGAATGGCCTTGATGAGATGTTTGGCTTCATCGATGACATGTTGAAAGTTCCGAAGAAGATGTCATCCAACGCCAACATCTCCACATCATTCTAATAGGTACATAACTTCTTTATGAGCATGCCATCAATTACAGCTCTTGTTGTCTCCCTAATAAGTGTTCCATACATGCACTGCCCAGCAACTGGTATAGCTTTCATAGCGTGGAATGGCTTGCACACATCAGTCCACATGTTTCATCTGATGCTGAGGCCTGCAATTCAAACTTCTGTCCAGCATTGCTCATTTGCAGTGACTACACAGTGCCACTTACCCTAGCTGAACACAGTATTTTTTGCTGCACTGGATCCAGTTTCTGCTGTGGACCCCACTGCTGTAAATTCTCTCTTTCAGCATAGTCCTGGCCTCTGGTCAGCAAGACAACCTCCTGCTATCATCTTCGGTGAAGAGCAACTCCCACCAATCCTGGATGGTCTGGTCGAGATCTATAAGAAGGCATCACAGAGCTGTAGTGCCACTTGTTGTCTATCAACATAGAAACATAGAAAATAGGAGGAGGCCATTCGGCCCATCAAATCTGCTCTGCCATTCAGTCATGACTGATTAGTTTCCCAACCCCATTCTTCCAATTTTCCCTGCAATCTTTGATCCCCTTGCTAACCTAGCTATCTCTGCCTTAAATATACTCAATGACCTGACTGCCACAGCCTTCTTTGGCAATGAATTCCATAGATTCACCTCCCTCAGGCTGAAGAAATTCTTCCTCATCTCCGTTCTAAAGGATCGTCCCTTTATTCTGAGGCTGTGCCCTCAGATCATAGTCTCTCCTACTAATGGAAACACCTTCCCCACATCCACTCTATCCAGGCCTTCATCCAATGGATCATCCAACTCAACTGAGTTTCAATGGGAGTGTAAGATCAAAAGATTCCAGCAATAGCTGTAATTTCACAGCCTCCAGTAACACAGCCAAAATAATGCTGTTGGCTTCCAGGGGATAAATGCCTGCCCAGGTTTCCCTTAAATATGATGCCTAGATCTTTGATCCCATGAGGTAACAGTGGGGTTGTCACCTTCTTGTTTGTCCCCGCAACATGATCGGCTGATTTCCTAGCACATGAATAGTTAATTCGCTGGCTGGGGTATGATTGTGCATGGCCAACTGTCTCACCTACTGGTAGAAGTGTATACTTCATATCTTGTGGTTGGGATCTGAGATACAAGAGGAAGTTTCTGGCCATTGTGTCCAATTCTGAATACCACATTTTAGGAAGAACGCTCAGAATGAAAAGATTCAAAATTTCTGTCACTGGGAAAATGCTAGAAAACGTTATTAAATAAGTCATTTGGGGAAATTATTTGATAAATTTATTAGAGCTGTTTGAGGATGTAGCAAATATGGTGGATAAAGTAGAAGCAACAATTTAATGCATTTGGATTTCCAAAAGACCACAGCCCATAAAGTGCCGCATGAAAGGTTACTGCACAAGAGAAGGCCTTGTGGAGTCAGGGGTGGTAAATTAGCATCGGTTGAGGACTACTAAATAAATAAATGGGATAAATGGGTTATTTTCAGAATGGCAGACTAGCTAGAGGAGTCCACTGGGATGTTTGCTGGGAATCTGAACTATTAACAATCTGCTTTATGGCTTGATTGAAACCTAAGTACTGTTGTATGGGTAATTAACAGTGAGGCAGACTGTTTTGGGCAAAAAGATGTAGACTGAATGGTCAAATAAGTGGAAGATGGAATTTAACCCTGCAACGTGTGAGGAGATACACTTTCATAGAAATTCTAGGAACCCTACAGTACAGAAAGAGGCCATTTGGCCCATCGAGTCCGCACCAACCACAATCCCACCCAGTCTCCACCCCTATATCCCTACACGTTTACCCACTAATCCCTCTACCTTCACATTTCAGGACACTAAGGGCAATTTTTTTTTAACCATGGCCAATCAACCTAACCTGCACATCTTTGGATTGTGGGAGGAAACTGGAGCACCTGGAGGAAACCCACACAGACACAAGGAGAATGTGCAAACTCCACGCAGACAGTGACCCAACCTGGGAATCAAACCCAGGTCCCTGGAGCTGTGAAGCAGCAGTGCTAACCACTGTGCTGCCATGCCGCCCTTTGAAAGGACTAATTTGACAAGAAAGTACTCAGTGAATGGTAGGATACTAGGAAGTTCTGTGGAACAAAGGGACCTTGGCATGTTTATCCATAGATCTCTGAAGGCGGAAGGGCATGTCACTAGGATGATGAAAAAGGCATACTGGACAGCATAGGGGACACTTGCCTTTATCAATTGAGGCATAGATTGTAAAAGTAGGGAAGTCATGTTGGAGTTGTATAGAACTTTGGTGAGGTCACAGCTAGAGTACACTGCAGTTCTGGTCGCCACATCATTGGAAGGATGTGATTGCACTGGATGGTGTGCTGAGGAGATTCACCATGATGCTGCCTGGGATAGAAAATTTAAGTTATGAATAGAGGTTGTGTAAACTTGGTTCGTTTTCATTGAAGCAGAGAAGACTGATTGAGGTGTACAAGGTTATGAGAGACAGAGACACAGTGGATAAGGAGCAGTTGTTCCCCTTGGTTGAAAGGTCAGTCACAAGAGGAAAATAGGTTCAAGGTAAGGGGCAGGAAGTTTAGGGGGAATGTAAGGAGAAACTTTTTTACCCAGAGGGTAGTCATGGTCTGGAATGCATACCCAGAGGGTGGTAAAGGCAGGTTGCCTCACATCCTTTAAAAAGTGTCTGGGTGGGCACTTGACATACATAACATTCAGGGCTATGGGCCAATTGCTGTAGATGGGATTAGGTGGAAGTTCAGGTATTTCTAATGTATCAGTGCAGACGCAATGAGCCTCTTCTACACTGTATGGTTCTATGATTTTATGAATTGTAGCCAAGTGTACTGACGATCCAAAGATAGGTAGGAAAGCAAGTATGGGGATGATAGGGCCTGAAAAGGGACACCGATTCAGAGAAAAATAATTTGGCAGATGGAGGCATGAGTTTTCACAACGCTGGAATGGCGCTGAGCCTTAGCCAAAATGATGCCAGAGTTCCAATTCTGTAAGCGCCACCCCCAAACTGAGCACCCAACATTTTCACAGGTGCTGGGGTGTTTGTGGGGGGGGTAATGGGACAGATTGCATTTTGCAGTTCCATAATTCATGGAGGAAACTGCCCGTCAAAGTGCTTGGGTGAAGGTAAGAGTGCATACTGGAAACAGTATGGGCTCTTCTAATCTGAAACTGAACTGGTGCAATCACAGTGCCCATTGAATCTCCAATGTAGATGGCACCATGTAGTAAGTCTCCTTTTCCTCCTGAGCCTGCTTTGCATACAGAGTGACCATAATGATTGAATTTACTGATCTTTTGCCTTCCTTCTTCAGATGCACCATTCACAGGAAACGCTGGTGACCCCAAGGTTCCCTGTTAAGCTCAGAGAAGATAATTTGCTCCTGCACCAGCATCACACTCTCTCTCAAGCATGCAGGGCAGATACACACATGTTGTGAGCATTATGTCATTGGCTGTGTGCGTAATGCACTGTGTAAGGACACATCATGCATGTGTAAGGGGCTGGCAGAGGCTGATCCTAGGCTGCAGACAATGGGAGTACTGCCAGAGACCAGAACAATGATGCATTCAAGTCAGATGATGAGTCCTGGAGTTGTCTATCAGGTGGCAGATGCTGGATGCCCAGCGGGATATATGGGGAACCTTTGGCGGAGGTCCATGCAGGCCTATGTGCCATCGTCTCCACCATGGAGGAGTCTCTACAGAGCATGAAGACTCTGTTGACCCTTAACACTGAGTACACTGTTTCCGTCATGGAAAGAGTAGGACTCTCAAAGAGAGCCAGCTCCAGAAGCAAAATCGAAGATTCTTGGGGTTGCACTTGGACAGCAAACTCTCACACTGGCAATGATCATAGGAGGTTACTACCGGTGTTTTTACTTCACTCTGGCGGACATGATGCCTGTCGTCTTTGTGTGCTTCTTTCAGGGCGCTCTGGACAAGGGCACCAGTTGTTCCACCTCTCTGCCAGTGACCACTGCATCTGATGATGCTGTGACAACTGAGGAATGCCTAGCCATGGGCCTGGACATATCCTCCCAGAGCATGAAGACTCTGTTGACCCTTAACACTGAGTACACTGTTTCTGTCTTGGAATTATTGGGTATCCACTTCAGTAGCAATAATAGAAAGGCAGATTATTATTTGAATGGGTGTAAATTGAGAGGGGTGGATACTCAACGAGACCTTGGTGTCCTCATGCATCAGTTGTTGAAAGTAAACATGCAGGTATAGCAGGCAGTAAAGAAAGCAAATGGTATATTGACCTTTATAGCTAGAGGATTTGAGTATAAGAATAGGGATGTTTTATTGCAATTGTACATGGCATTAGTGAGGTTAATGATGTTCTGGGGCCTAGAGGATGACTGTCAAGGTTATTCTGGCCACCAGAACTGCGAAGTCAGTAAGCTGCCTCTAATGCTACTGGTAGTGGTGGTAGTGGGGAGTGTTAACAAAGCAACCACAGATATAAGTTGAAGATGCCTTGAGCACAAAAGGGGTGTATCACAGGTGACATTATTTGCACTCATTATTTTGAAGTTTGTGTTCTGGGTGGCACCTTGTAGATTCTTTCTCTATTCATGTGAAGCAACATAAATGGGTGGCATGGTAGCACAGTGGTTAGCACTACTGCTTCACAGCTCCAGGGTCCTGGGTTCAATTCTCGGCTTGGGTCACAGTCTGTGTGGAGTTTGCACATTCTCTTCATGTCTGCATGGGTTTCCTCCGGGTGCTCTGGTTTCCTCCCACAGTCCAAAGATGTGTGGGTTAGGTTGATTGGCCATGCTAAGAAATTGCCCCTTAGTGTCCAGGGTAGCGGAGGTTAGAAGGATTAGTGGCTATAATATGTAGAGATATGGGGGTACGGCCTGGGTGGGATTGTGTTTGGTGCAGACTCGATGGGCTGAAGGGCCTGTTTCTGCACTGTAGGGTTCTGTGGTAAACTTTTTTTTTTACTTTAATGGGCCTAGTTGACTGGATAGTTTAAACATAGAAAATAGTAGTAGGAGAAGGCCATTTTGCCTTCTCTGCCATTCATTTTGACCATGGCTGATCATCAAATTCACTATCCTGATTCCCCTTTCCCATATCCCTTGGTCCCTTTAGCCCCAAGAGCTAGACCTAATTTCTTCTTGAAATCGCATGACATTTTGGCCTCAATTATTTTCTGTGGTAGTGAATTCCACAGATTCACCCGTTTGTGGGTGAAGAAATTCCTCCTCACCTCAGTCTTAAAAGGTTTACCCCTTATCCTGAAACTATGACCACCTAGTTCTGGATGCCCCTACCATGGGAACATTCTTTCTGAATTTAGTGTCTAATCTTGTTAGAATTTTATAAGTTTCTATGAGATTCCCTGTCATTCTTCTAAACTTCAATGAATGCGATCCTAACCACCTTAGTCTCTCCTCATATGACAGACCTGCCATCCCAGAAATCAGCCTGATAAACCTTTGCTGCATTCCCTCTATAGCAAGGACAGCCCTTTTCAGATAAAGACGCCAAAACGGCGCACAATACTTAAGGTTTAGCCTCACTAATGCCATGTACAATTGCAATAAAACATCCTAATTATACTCAAATCCTCTAGCTATGAAGGTCAATATACCATTTGCTTTCTTTACTGCCTGCTATACCTGCATGTTTACTTTCAACAACTGATGCATGAGCGCACCAAGGTCTCGTTGAGTATTCACCTCTCTCAATTTGCACCCTTTCAAAAAATAATCTGCCTTCCTATTATTGCTACCAAAGTGGATACCTATTTATCCACATTATACTACAGCTGCCATACATATGCCCACTCACTCAGCTTGTCCAAATCCACGCTGAAGCACCTCTGCATCCTCCTCACAACTCCACCTCCGAATGTTCCATTGCCTGAAAACTTGGAGATAATACATTCAGTTCCCTCTTCCAAATCATTAATATATAAGTGAATAGTTGGGGCCAGAGGTAGTAGTAAAGGCGGGTACGATTTTGTCTTTTAAAAAGCGTTTAGACAGTTACATGAGACAGTTACATCCTCACTGCCTGCTAATGAGAAAAAGACCCATTTATGCCAGCTCTTTCAAATCTACCCAGCTTTTTACCCAACTCAAGGCACTATCCGCAATTCCATGTGCTTTAACTTTAGATAGCCGTCTGCTATGTGAGACCTTGTTGAAAGCCTTCTAAAGTCTAAAAAAATCACATCCGCCATTCTCCTTGGTCAGCTCTACTAGTTACATCCTCAAAGAATTCCAGTAGATTTGTCAAGCATGATTTCTCCATTATAAATTCATACTAGCTTTGTCTGATTATACCACTTCTTTCCAAATGCTGAACTATGAAATCCTTGATAATGGACTCTAGAAAGTACTGACATTAGGGTCACTGATCTATAGTTCCCTGTTTTCTCTTCACCTATCTTTCTACAATCCCTGTAGGAACCAGACTAGAGTCCAACAAATTTTTGAAAATGACCACCAAAGGGTCTACTATTTCCAGGGCCACTTCCTTAATTACTCTGGGATGAAGATTTCCTCCAGCTCCTTACTAAAACTTTATTCTTTCAGAACTTCTAGTACTTTAGATTTATGAAGATGCGACCAGGACTTGATGGTTTGAGTTCTAAGGAGAGGCTGGATAGACTTGGGTTTTTTCTCTGGAGCGTAGGAGGCTTAGGGGTGGTCTTACAGTGGTCTATAAAATAATGAGAGGCATAATTCAGATAGATAGTCAATATCATTTCCCAAAGGTAAGGGAGTCTAAAACTAGAGGGCATAGGTTTGAGATGAGATGGGAGAGATACAAAAGGATCCAGAGAGGCAATTTTTTCACACAGTGGGTGGTAAGTGTCTGAAACGAGCTGCCAGAGGTAGTAGTAGAGGCGGGTACAAATTTGTCTTTTAAAAAGCGTTTTGACAATTACATGAGTAAGATGGCTATCGAGTGATATAGGCGAAATGCTGGCAACTGGGACTAGCTTAGTCGTTAAATAAAAGGGTGGCATGGACAAGTTTTGCCGAAGGGCCTGTTTCCGTGCTGTAAACATCTATGACTCTATGACATTATTTATGTGATCCTTTGAGAAGACAGAAGCAAACTACGAATTTAGTTCCTCAACTATTTCTTTGTTCCCCATTATGAATTCTTCCGTTTCTGACTGTAAGGGATTTATATTAGTTTCTGTCAATCTTTTTCTCTTTACATACGTATAAAAACTTATACAGTCAGTTTTTATGTTCCCCGCTCTATTACTTTCATACTCTATTTTTCCCCTTTTTAATCAATCCCTTGGTCCTCCTTTGCTGAATTTTAAACTGCTTCCAATCTCAGGTCAATTGCTTTTTCTTGCCAATTTGTACACTTCTTTTAATCTAATACTGTCCCTAATTTCCCTTGCAAACCATAGTTTGGCCACAGTTCCCTCATCGCTGTTGCGACAAACAGGAATAAACAACTTCTGGAGTTCATCTATTCATTTCTTGAATGACTGCCGTTGCCTGTTCACTGTCCTTCCTTTCAGTAATGTTTCTCAGTCCATCATAGCCAATTCATGCCTCATATCATCACAATTACTTTTAGTAAGATTGAGGACCCTGGTCTCAGAATCAACTACATTACCATCTGCCTTGACAAAGAATTCTATCATATTATGGTCACTTGTCCCTAAGGATTCACTCACAACTAAATTGACAACTAATCCTTTTTCATTGCACAATCCCCAGTGCAAGATGGCCTCTTCTCTTGTTGGTTTCTCAACATATTGATCCAGAAAACCAGCCCATATACAATACTGAAATTCCTCCTCTGTTACACTGTGACTAATTTGACTTTTCCAATCTATATGCAGATTCAAGTCAACTATAATTACAAATGTTCCTTTAACATATGCATCTCTGATTTCCTGTCTCATGCAATTCCCAACATTAACACTACAGTTTGGTGATCTGTATACCACTCCACAAATGTTTTCTGCCACTTGGTATTTCTCAACTCGACTCATCCAGATCCCAAATTTAATTTTTCTTGCCCCGTTCCTACTTTCTTCAGTCTGTTCTCATCTGACTCTTGCCCGCGATTTCTCTGCCTATTGCTTTTCTTATTCCCTTTGCTGTCTTGTCCTCTGTCTTTGATTCACCCTGCTCTGAATCCATACAGAGGTTCCCATCTCCCTGCCATATTCATTTTAAACCTCCCTAATCACTCTAGCAAGAACCACCCCCTCCCCCACGAACATCGTTGATCCTGCCCAGGTATAACTCATCCAGTTTGTACAGGTCCCACCTCCTCCAGAACTGCTCCTAATGGCCCAAGAATCTGAAATCCAATACAGGCTTGTAACTGGCATTTTGTGATTTTGACAGTTTGAGTTGGGCTTTCATTTAATAATTGTTTGCAAAGGGGACAGTGACATTGGCTGAGCAAGCATCAATATCTTGGACAATTAGCAGGATTAAAGCACCCTGTCCCCCTGAAGGTTCATGTCATCTACCTCAATTTCTGCACCCTTTGCTCTGTCCAGGCATCTGAAGTGCATCTTCAGCAACCCGATGGTCCCCTCCACCACCGCCCTTATTAAGTTATCATTCCTGCTGTAACTCTCCTTGGCCTCAGTTCTTGGATGATGGAGTAGAGTCATCAGCCATGTTTTCAAGGATAGCTCTTGTCACCCAGTACTCATCCATTCAAGCTTGCAGGAGCCATGATCATCCTTGATAATTGTGAGTGCCACAAGATATAAGCATTATGTGAGTTACCAGGGTATTGGGCACAAACTTGGAGAATCTGTGTCCTGTGGTCATGGACAATCTGATCTACCTTTATGCCTAACTTTCAGATCCCTGGAATGTTTCCCTAAGGATAAAAGCACACTTATTCCTCATTTGCAAGCTAGTAATTCCCCGCATCACATTTAATGGGGATAGTGTATTCTGTTAGAACCTCCTTTGAAGGGGGAGAAAGAGGCAAGAAGGAGAGGAAGCAAGGTGAACATGGGCAGTGTCCCAGGGAGAGACCTTTAGCAGCATGGGCTCAGTTGTTGCAGGGCCATAGCGTAAGCCCTTTCTGTTAACAAATGCTCCTGGTTTACTTTCTGGCACCTCGGTAGTGACACAAGTATAATCTTTTACATCGTGGATGCAGGGGAACCTAGTCATCACCGTATAACCTCAGGCTTTCTCTGCCTGACTGCTCTCGTCTGTCTAGTAGTGGATTAATGTGTGGGCATGAGTGAAGATAGTATCAGTCATCAGCTTGGTACAGTTGAGTACAGTTGATTGAGACATGCCACACAGATCCCCATAGAGCCCTGAAAACATCGTGATGCATAGACATTGAGGCTATTGTGCCCTTCAAAACCACAAGCATGGCGTTTCTGCCCACTGAGTTGGAGGTGATTTGTGGGCCTATCATGTGACATATACTTTCACCCTGGATAGGCAGAGCCTCCTATGACTTTGGATCTTGGATCTCTGGAAGTTAATGAAGCACTGCCTGTGCACTTAGGCTACTGGGTAATGGCATTTTTGGTGAATGAACACTCCTACCTTGGCCTCCCTGTTGGCCCTGCAACAACTGAGCCCATGCTGCTAAAGGGACACTGCCCATGTTCACCCTGCTTCCTGTCCTTCTTGCCTCTTTCTTCCCCTTCAAAGGAGGTTCTAACAGAATATGCTATCCCCATTAGATGTGTTGCAGGGAATTACTACCTTGCAAATGAGGGATAACTGCTTTTATCCTCGGAAATATTCCAGGGATCTGAAAGTTAGGCATAAAAAGCTGGCAAAATGCCAAAAAACACAGGGACAACTTTGTGCTCACACAATGACAAAAGTCACAATGACAGAAAAAGTGCTGCTACTCCGAAGTCTTTTATCTTTCCCTTGGATGAGGAAATGCTAAAAACAAAATTAGTGTCCACCAGTTTTGCCTATTCAGTAAGCTGAAAATGGCATGGACAATGTAAAACCACTGTTTATTGACTTGTTAATGCCATTCATTAATTAGTCTTTTAATTGTCTGTGGGTGTGCATCCAATTTCAATTGCCTGCTGACCTCGAAATTGTGCCTATGTTTGATGCCTTCTGCAAACGTAATGACAAAGGGCGGAATCTTACAAGGATTTGGTAAAGTTTCAGTCCTGGTGAGAAAACTGGCATGGAATTTTCCAGCTCTGCAGGCCTATTTTCTCCCCAAATCTTGCCCCTTTACACACAAAGGAAAGATTGGGCGTAGTTTGCCCTGTCATTCTGATGGTGGAAGGACTCTTAGAACTGGAAACCTGCTCAACTGAAATCAGAGAGACTTTTTTAATCATATAACTCTCCCGCCTTCCACCACAGAAGTGTCTATGGTCTTCTTCCCTGCCGCTACACTTCCCCACCCCTGATCATCACACTTCCTTGTCCTCCCCACCACCCCTGTTCATCCCCTCCATTGCCCATGCCCCTGATCATCTCTGGCAACTCCCCCCACCCATCATCCCCCAACATTCTCATCTGTCTATGTCCTCCCATCCTCTCCCACCACCACAAATGGATGAAACTCCGTCCATGACAGTCCCCTTAGAATACATGCCTGGCATTGTCCCAGCACACTTGCCAACCTGACAGTGCCAACCTGTACCAGGGGCATTGCCAGGGCACTGCCTGGAAATGTTCCTCTCACCTGGGGGCTATACTGACATTTGCACCCCAGAGGAATCCTCTTTGCAGGTTCACATCTGGGTGAACCTCTTGTGAGAGTGGAAAATCTGGTAAGAGGGTGTTTGATTAAATTTGAATTTTGATGTGAACCTGATTACGTCACCTGTCCCAGGGAGAGACCTTTAAAGTGATGGCAAAAATCAGATATTGCAATCTTGCAGGGGAGATTCATGATTTCTTGGTTTTGCCAGATCTTGAACCCCGCTGCTGATCCTGTGGACAGACACTGCAAGACAAAAAGTTTTAACAAAATGTATGTTTTCAGCAGTACTCAAATTCTGTACTACCAAATGATGAACTAGTATTTTACACTGGTTTAGTGTAACTTTCCAAATTTTGCACACAATATGTAAAGCCAGATCCCATATGTGGTATCTGTTCTACTACCTTCAGAAATTTGTGCATAAGCAACCTCTGGATTCTGTTCTTGCACCTCTCATATAAACTTCCTCTGTTGTATACCCCCCTCATGTACACTGCCCCCTATATGTACAGTTTCCCATTCTTATAATAATAACAAAATAATAGCTGATACTATTTTGTTGCAGTAAAAGAAGAAATTGACCAAAGAGAACAGCTGAAGATTAAGTATCAACAACAACTGAATGATAAAGAGAATGAGGTATTGTATTGGTTGGATGATAAAGCTTAAACAGTTGTTCTTTTATATACATATTCTCTCTCTTTTTGATACATACATAAAAGAGGAAAAGATTTGCTTTGGTCATGTTTGAGTAAATTTTATGATTGAATAGTGAGTTGGGGAAGTGCCATTGATGAAGCCTTGGTTTGTTGCTGCAGTATAGTATGTCTTATATTTGGTACACATTTTGTCCTCAGTGCACTGGTGGTGGAGAGGTGCAAGAACAATGCATGTTTAAGGTGATGGATAGGGAATCATTAATCTATCAGGGTGATTTACATAAGTGCCGGAATTCTACTGCCCCACCTGCCAGGAATTGGAGCGAGCAAGGGGTGGTAAATGGGAAGGTCCATTGACCTCAGGCGGGATTTTTTAGTCTTGGGTCAAGTGAGGCTGTAAAATCACACCCAAGGACTGAAGTTCGGAAATTTCCTAGACCTAGAGTCTACTCTTCCTGCAATCACATTATTTTACATCAGGTCCATCCTGATACTTCTGGAAGTTGTTAATGACTGTGCATAATATCCTAATTCAGGATTCAAAAATTATTTAAGTTCTGCTGATCAGCAATATTGGACCACCAACCAGTATGTCAAATCAATGCTCCCCTGTCCATTGAACTTTCTTTAAAGCAATTGATGCTGTTTTTGAATTTTTTTTCATTTTTTAAAAAATTATATTTTCATTTGTTTTTAACTTATCTCTTGAATCATAGAACTCTACAATGCAGAAACAGGCTCTTTGGCCCATAGAGGCTGCACCGACCACAATCCCACCCAGGCCCTACCTCATATCCCTGCATATCTTACCTGCTCATCCCTCTAACCTAAGCATCTCAGGACACTAAGGGGCAATTTTAGCATGGCCAATCAACCTAACCTGCACATCTTTGGACTGTGGGAGGAAACCGGAGCACCCAGAGGAAACCCATACAGACACAAGGAGAACATGCAAACTCCACACAGACAGTGACCCAAGCCGGGAATCAAACCCAGGTCCCTGGAGTTGTGAAGCAGCAGTGCTAACCACTGTGCTACCGTGCCGCCCATCTTGTACATTTTATCTTTTCTAGTTTTCTGATTTCATGTTGATTTATTCATTCAGGCCTTTATTTCTCACCCTTAATTGTTCTTGAGAAGGTGGTGAACCTTCTTCAATCATTACTGTTGGTCAAGATACCTCCACAGTACTCCAAGTTTGTGAGTATCAAGATTTTGATCCAGTGACAATGAAGGGACGGCAATATGTTTCCAAATCAGGATGGTTAGTGAGTTGGAAGAGAACTTGGAGATGTTAGTAATCCCATCCACCTGCTCCCCTTGTCCTCCTAAGCAAGGTTGTGGATTTGCAAAGTGCCGTCAAAGAAGCTTTGGCGAGGTTTTACAGTGCCTCTTGTTGTTGATACATACTTTGTCCACTGTGCACTGGAGATGGTAGGAATGTACACAAGAAATAGAAGCAGGGCTAGGTCGCCAGTCCCTTCAAGCCTGCCCTGCCATTCAATATGATCATGTCTGATCTATGCCAGCCTCAGCTCCATTTCTGCGCCATTTCCCCATAGCCCTCTATTTCTTGATCTATCAAATATATATCCGCCTCCACTTTAAATATTTGATCCAGCTGCCACTATCCTTTGGGACAGAGAGTTCCAGAAAGTCACCACTCTCTTCAAGAAGAAATTTCTGTGTACCTCAGTCTTAAATGACTGCCCTTTATCTTGTAGCTATGTTCCCTTGTTCAAAACTCTCTTATTAGTGAAAACATCTTACCATCTATCCTGTCAAGCCACCTCAGGATTTTAAATGTTTGAATAAAGTCACCCCTAACTTTAAACGCAAAGGAATACAGACCTAGTCTATTTAGTCTCTTGATAAGACAATCCTCTCATCCCAGGAACTACTATGGTAAATCTCCTTTGGACTGCTTCCATGGTTACTATATCCTTTCTGAGGTAAGGGGACCAAAACTGTGAATGGCAATCACTTACTTTGTTTAGCTGAAATAGATGCAATGTGCGTACATGTTCTTTTTGTCTGCAAAGAACAGGGCCCTACATATTAATATAGATGTAGCTTCCAGCACATGCAAGGACAGAAAATACAGTGTCCAATATTAGATTTGACTCCACGATTGGACATTTGCTAAATAATCCTCAGTGTGCTAAAAATTACACTGGCAACTAATTAAGATTAAGTTGTGCTCGCGGTGTGGCACATTTGTGTGTACCTATTTGGACATACACTCAGCACTTCTAGCTGAAGGTGTATGCAAAGGTTTGAGCACTAATGTGCTGATCTCTGTCATAATTGAACATGGAGATGTTTGTGCAGCCTCTGCCTCTGGTTAGTTGTTTAATTGTCCACCACCATTCATGGTTGGACAAGGCTGGACTGCTGAGATTTGATTGAACTGTTGATTGTGGGATCACTTTGCCCAATCACTGCTTCAACTGTTTAATGTGTTGTAGCTTCACCTGGCTGATAAGTTCATTTGTAGGTATGCTTGGTGATGCTCCTGCCATTCTTTCCTGTACTTCTCATTGAACCAGGATGGATACCTGGGTTGATGATAACTGAAGTCTCCAGGCCTGCTAGCATCTCCCACCCCGCCAGTACAATTTCACTCTGGCGGGGTTCAGAATAGCTTCCCACTTTTGGGGAACGAGCAGCCCCACTCTGCTGGAGTGAAGTAGGACAATTGGGAGGCCCCCAGGGGGTCAGGCAGTGGGGAATGGTGCTCTGGCCATGGGAACCCTGGCAGTGCCAGTCTGTACTCCTGGCACTGCCCAAGGGGCAAAGTGCCCATGCCCGGGGGCACCTTGGCACTGCCCATTGGGGATGGGGTCTAGGGGGCAGTGAAAAGGGGTGCGGCCTAGGGGGTGATCGGTGAGGATGGGGGGGGGTCCCACTGTCATTCTTCATTGGGATCAATGGGGATCAATGAGGGAGGCCAGTGACCAGGGTGGGCTAGGGGGAGGGGTGGGGGGGTCTGCCTTCTATGGGGTGGAATCTGCCAGCAGTGGGTAGGGGTGCAGAGCTGGAGATTGGAACGCTCTGGACGGGGCCTGGGAATGCTTGTGGGGACTACGATTGGACAGTTCCGGAACTATCAGCCTCTGGTGTGAATAGGCTCCATTCCCCGTACTTTTAATGGTAATTCACTATTGTGACCTCTGTATTGCACAGAGTGTGGGACATTCTAGTGTGAACTCCCACTGAAAAAAATGGACTTGATTCTCTCATCCCAACGTGCATATTTTTTGGCCCAGTGGGATGGGGAGATGCGCGTGTTGGCCATTTTGCAGGATTCGTGGATGCATTTAGATGTACGTGCGTCTCCCATAGCTAGAGAGCAGATGCAGTTGGGACTGCACTGGAAAACAGGAAAATGATTTAAATCTATTTTCAGTCTATTTTAAATGTCATTATCGGACCCGCCTGGCATGTAATTCTCTGGGCCTGAAAGAACATTTCACTCTGGTGGGGTTTAGAGTAGCTCCCCACTTGCAGGAGACCTTGCCAAAGTGAAGGGGTGGCAATTGGGTGTCCCCCAGGGATTGAGTGGTGGGGGGCTGGTGCCCCTGGGCATGGGCACCCTGACAATGCTAGCCTGTGCCTCTTGGCATTGCCAATGGGCAAAGTGTCCATGCCCAGGGGGCACTTTGGCATTGCCCACTGGGCACTCCCAGGGAGGTCGGGTCTATTCTGTGTGGAATCAAGGGGACGATCGGTGCAGGTGGGAGGAGTCTGGCTGCCACTTTGCAGATAGGATTGGTTGGTGCTGGAGTAAGGCCAGCATTCAAGGCAGGCTGGGGGAGTGGGGGGGGGTGGTATGAGATTGCAGAACTCCGGGACAAGTATGGGGCTGGTCTGGGAATGCTTGGGCAGGCCGTGATCGGGCCGTGGGGAAGGCTGGAGGGGCAGTACTGCGGGGGTCCTGGCTGGCCAGCGATTGAACCGGCCGGCAAATTGCAATCTAACAGATCGGGGCCACTGTCATGCGCAGAGGCCCAGAACTGTCAGACTCTGGCGTGAATAGACCCCACCCACCTGGTCGAGCTTTTAAATGATATTCACGACTGTGACCTCTGCAGTGCACAAAGTGTAGGAGATCCAACTTTCAACTCCCACTGAAAAAACAGTTGTGACTAACATAATTTTCCTCACCAATTCAACACTTTTGTTTGGGTGAATTAGGCCCAACAATCATGATTTACACCTCTTTTTCCGTGGTTCAGCACTTAGAACTTTTTTGGGAAAATCGCCCCCCAGACTCCTAGACCCTTATCATTTCTACTGCACTACCATCTCTCATATTGCATTGACTATGCAACAAAAATGGAACTTCAGCCCTCAAATTTCAAAATTTCCTGATTGTAGAGCCTCATGGCAGCAGTATTCAAATCATGTCTCAATGTAACATGCATGAAATGAAATATGCTTCTTCACATAAATCTGAAAATGTTGTTAGTGTACTTTGATCTATTCATTGAAATTGAAATTATTTATCTAAAATCTATCCAATTCAAGGTACAACAGTTGCAACAGCAGTATAAACAAAAAGACACTGAGTGCCATGAAACATGGATTCATCTACAAGAATCCAAACTCAGATGTGATCAGCTAGAGGAAACAATTGGTACGTACTTTTGCCTCTTTCGGTCAATGCAAATTTCATTTTTGTGATGGCAAGTGAGAGGAGTGAAGAGGAGACAGGAATTTTGCAAATCTATGGAATCCAGGGTGGAATCATAAAGTTTTCAGAACTTGTCTTTTAACAGGTTGTTTTATTTATTAGTTAAACAATAAAATATTATAACCTTCATCATGTGTTAATACTTAGATCTAGTTGCAATACAGATGTGTTTAGAACGGAGTTGAGGAGGAACTTCTTCACTCAAAGGGTGGTGAATCTCTGGAATTCTCTGCCCGTTGAAGTGGTGGAGGCTGCCTCGCTAAATATTTTTAAGAAGCGGGTTGATGGGTTCTTGATAAGAGAGGGGATTAAGGGTTATGGGGAGAGGGCGGGAAAGTGGAACTGAGCCACGACAGATCAGCCATGATCTTATTGAATGGCGGGGCAGGCTCGAAGGGCTAGATGGCCTACTCCTGCTCCTATTTCTTATGTTCTTATGTTCTTATGTGTTTTGCAATCCTCAACAATTTGATTCACTTCCTAGGAGACAATGTCATGATACAATGGTACATGTAATTCAAGAATATTTAAATCATTGCTGGGATTTTCTGGAGGTTTCTTAAGATTATGTAAAGGCATTGCTTTAGGACTATATAAAACCTCGACTTTGAAGAAAGAATTTCCTGGCCTTTGTTAGTTAATTGATTCAAGTTAATCTCTTGGTTTTAGTTCTGATGAAGGGTCATTCACACTTGAAACATTAGCTGTATTTTATCTCCACAGATGCTGTCGGACATGCTGAGATTTTCCAGCATGTTCTGTCTTTTTTGCAGTCAAACTGTAAACTAGGGGTTACGTAACACGTTAGGGTGACAGTGAAAGAGGGTGACGAAATACTGACTGTGGCTTCTTCATTAAGAGAATCCTTCTCAGTTCCTGTAGATTCAAAGCTGTTGATGCCTCCTGTCTGCAGGACTTCTCCAGTGCTGGATATTTCGATGTAGCCTTCAGGAATGCTACTTTCTACATTAAGTTCATGAAAATATTAGAGGAGAAGAGAGACTGGCCACACCGTAGAATCCTTAAAGCATAGCCCCTCCTTAATTTGCTGTCTCATTGAGATCGTATGGTGACTGTGCACCTCTACAGCCCCCATGTTCTGATCATTGATCTGCTCCTTCCTCACCCGATATGTTGACAAGGTTGACAATTGCACTGAGATCAAGGACACCTTTGAGACCTCGATCAGCTAACTGCAGGTTAAGGTGGCACTCAAGACACCAATAAGGGAATAATCCTTAACCCTTCCTCCAACACCACAGTTGGGGGAAGCTGTGGATATCTCATCTATGCCGACCAGCCGAAAGTTTGTCACTCCTGTGGAAAATCCGACCATGTGGTGGCCAATTGCTCTCACCTGCAAGAATGGCAAACCAGATGAACACCTGACAAAGGACTGCAAGCAGATGAAATGCTACAACCTGTGTGGCCTTCTGTACAGAACCTGCCCCAAGCGCAGCTTTATTTACGCACAGGCAGTAAAAACCAAGAAAAGGCAAGATGATATGGCCAGTCTGACCATCACCAATGAGAGATCCAAACCTCCACCCAGCATATCCTCCACCCAGCAGAATGGGGAAAAGGAGAGGAAGATAAAGAAAGGGAAAAGAGAAAAGGAGGCAGCAGATGGTGCAATATAACCGCTCTCTGCACCTCCCACTTCTCAGCAGACTGAACCAATGGAGGAGAAACCATCAGAGGACTAGTTGGCAGATTGGCAGATGGTGAGGAGCGTCAGGAAGAAGAGAAAAATGGAAAAGCTGCCTTCCAAATGAGCAGCAAGAGACCACTCCCATCTGACATTAGATGACCACTGGGACTACAGGGGGACCAGAGAGTTGGTAGGGGAACTTGGAGCTGAATGTGAAACTATTGACCCCAGAGAACATTGAAGAATTCAGAAGAAATTACAAAGGTTGGAAAACTGTGAAACTCTCTTTGAATCCCAGTTACACTGATGGTAGACAAAGGAGAACATCAAGAGGTTTTCCTCCTTAAGAGGGTCTGGAAGGCAAGAGGGAGATGGAGGGAAATGTCCGGGCTCCAGTTGAGCTTGCGGAATCTGTTCTGGCCGCAGTTGATGGGGGCCAATGTCAAGGAGGATTACCTGGAGGTGAAGGACCAGCAAGTCTCACTTTATGCCATGGAGGCTTCCAAGATCATCTTCTGGTCTAGATGCCACTCCTTCGAGCAGGGTGAGATGTGCTTGCTTTTCTTCTTCCAAAAGGTACATAGTAATCAGCTTGAAGAAAGAAGTGTTTCAGTTTCAGTTAAGCCGATTGCAGTATGACATTATGAAGATCAGCAATCCTTCCTGCTGGACTGTATGATGTGAAACCCACAGACATAACAGCCTCCCTGTCTACTTATCATGAAGGTCTTAGAAGATAGCATGCGAGAGAGCCTAGACATAGCACTAACTCTGGATGAGTTGATGAAGACCCTCAAAGGCCCTTTGAGAAGAGTAAAACACATGGAAGTGACAACTTACTAGCTGATTTGTATTTGGCTCTGTGGGACTGGAGTGGCCCAGACATACTGAGGTATATAAGTGTATGGTTCTGGCTGGAAACATGTCAGAATCCATGAAGAAAGGCATCATTATAAGTGGAAGGGGGAAAGGGAGGGAATTATAAATTGGCAACCCATTTCATTGTTGAATGTGGACTATAAAATTCTGTCCAAGTCAGCGCCAGTTGTGTCAGGCCTCCTCTCGAGTCAGTGATCCACCCTGACCAGACCTGCTTGGTGCTAGGTAGGAAGATCTCTGATAGCTTTGCACTATTCAGGGATACAATGCCTATGTACAGGACAGGAGTGTGGATACCTGCTTCATCAGCCTTGACCAAGAGACGGCCTTTGGCAGAATATCACATGCTGAAATGATGGATGTGCTCTTCAATTGGGGGTTTTGAGAAGGAATCTGCAATTGGATCCAACTGCTCGACACAAACATCAGTAGTGGTGTTTCAGTCAACGGGTAGAAATCAAAAAGCTTTTCAATTAAGTCTGGTGTCAGGCAGGACTGCCCTCTCTTTCAAGTCCTGTTCGTGTGTTGTATAGAACCCTTTGCTGATTCCTCCAGGAAGGATTCGGGCATAAGAGGAGTGATAGTCCCAGGTGGTGGAGGCACTCAAGTCAAAGTCCCCCTGTACATGGATGACATCATCAGCTTCTGCTCAGATCACTGTTGGTCACTGTTGGTGTGCAGGCTGATCAAAATCTACCACTTTAAATAGGCCTCAGGTGCCAAGGTAAATCATGGCAAGAGCATGTTCTTTGGGAATTGGGATAACCGATCCCTTGTCATCTGCACCATCGGATCAGACGGCCTGAAGGTGCTGGGAATATGGTTCAGAGGAATGAGAGCATGTGTTAGAAACTGGAAGGAGAGAATAGATATAATGAAACAAAACCTGGGTATGTGGGAGCGATGCTTCCTCCCCATTGCAGGCAAGAACATGGTCATCAGATATGAAGCACTCCTGGCATTGCTGTACATTAGTCTGGCCCATTCCTCACAACAGCGCCGTGGCAATCACCTGAGCTGTTTTCTGCTTATCTGCAAAAATGGACCATGACTGCCAAGGATGCAATGTGCAAATCTCTAGGTAAGAGGGGAAAAACCATATCCAACACCGTCTTAAACCTGATGGCAACCTTTCTGTGTGACTGCATCAAGCTTTGCGCAGATCCTTGGGACGCAAACACCGAATGTCACTATGTGCTGATGTCCTCCTTCACAACACTGGGAACAACCCACAGAGCACAGAGTCAATACCCTTAACCACACTATCTCCAATTACGACTACGTTCCTTTTCACTTACTCTTTGCCTATGCAGACACAGGACATAGGCAAAGAGAAGGTGAAAAGGAACGTAGTCATAATTGGAGATAGTGTGGTTAAGGGTATTGACACTGTCCTTTGCCACAATTACAAAGTGCACAGAAGGGTGTGTTGTCTGCCTGGTGCCCGGGTCCAGGATGTCGCATCTGGGCTGCAGAGGAACCTGGAGTGGGAGGGTGAGAATCCGGTCGTTGTGGTACATGTGGGTGCCAACGACGTAGGCAAAACACGAACTGAGGATCTGGGGAGGGAGTATGAAAAGCTGGGAATGGAATTAAAAAGTAGAACCAACAAGGTGGTTATCTCTGGACTACTGCCTGAACCGAGTGCAGATGGGCGTAGGGTTGATAAGATTAAGGAAGTGAATGGGTGGCTCAGGGATTGGTGTGGGAGGAATGGGTTTGAATTTATGGGACATTGGCACCAGTATTGGGGTAGGTGGGACCTGTTCAGGTGGGATGGGGTTGGTCTGAACCGTGCTGGGACCAGAGTCCTGGCGAATCGTGTAGGTAGAACTGTAGATAGGGCTTTAAACTAATTAAGGGGGGGGAGGGTGCGAGGGTAGGTGACATTACGGGGTCTAAAGTAAAGGAGAGGGTACAGGTAAGGGAAGAGGCCAAGGATGGCCCAATAATAAAAGGAGTAGGGGGCGTGAGTATGGTTGGTAGCGTTCTGGCAAGTAGGGTACAGGTGAAGGCTGGGATGAAGGCACTTTATCTGAATGCACGAAGCATTAGGAATAAAGTGGATGAGCTGGTGGCGCAGATCAGCACAAATGGATATGATCTGGTGGCCATTACAGAGACGTGGCTGCAAGGTGACAGGGACTGGGAGCTGAATGTCCAGGGGTATCAAGTGTTTAGGAAGGATAGGCAGGAGGAAAAAGAGGGGGGGGGGGCGTAGCTCTGCTGATTAAGGATAGCATCAGGGTGGTAGTAAGGGATGATATAGGAACCAAAGAGCAGAAAGTGGAATCGTTGTGGGTGGAGATTAGGAACAGCAAAGGGAGGAAGACGCTGGTGGGTGTCGTTTATAGGCCCCCAAATAATGATCTGGAGGTGGGGCGGGCTGTTAACGCGCAAATAAATGCGGCGTGCAGGAATGGAACGGCGATAATTATGGGGGATTTCAATCTACATATTGATTGGTCGACCCATGTTGGACACGGTGGGCTTGAGGAAGAGTTCTTGGAATGCTGCCGGGATAGTTTCCTTGAACAGTGTGTGTTGGAGCCGACGAGGGAGCGAGCTGTCTTGGATCTGGTGTTATGTAATGAGGCGGGTAGAATCAGGGACCTTGTGATGAAGGATCCTCTTGGGAAGAGTATGGTGGAGTTTCTGATGCAGATGGAGGAGGAGAAAGTGGGTTCCCGGACATGTATCCTTTGTTTGAACAGAGGGGAGTACGGTAGGATGAGAGAGGAATTGGCGAATGTTGATTGCGGGAGCGCGTTGGAAGGTAGGTCTGCTAAGGAACAGTGGAGGATCTTTAAGGAGATCTTTCTTGGTGCCCAGCAGAAATTTATTCTGATGGTTAAAAAGGATCGTAGGAGGAGAGATAATCAGCCGTGGATAACGAAGGAGGTGAAGGAAAGTGTTAAATTAAAAGCGGATGGGTTTAGAGTAGCTAAGAGTAGTGGGCGAGAAGAGGATTGGAAGAGGTTTAAATGTCAACAAAGAATGACAAAGAAGTTGATAAAGAAGGGTAGGAGAAACTATGAAGCTGGGCTAGCGCTTATTATAAAAAAGGATAGCAAGAGTTTTTATAAATATATAAAAAGGAAGAGGCTGGCTAGGGTGAACGTTGGACCCTTAGAGGATGAGAAGGGGGACTTAGTGGTAGGGGATGGGGAAATGGCTGAGGCCTTGAATAACTTTTTTGTTTCGGTCTTCACGGAGGAGGACGTGAATAATTTGCCGGGTGTTAACGATGGAAAGACGGTAGGAGTGGAGGGCCTGAATGACATTATTGTTACTAGAGAGGTGGTGCTCGACAGACTGGAGGGACTGATTGTGGACAAGTCCCCAGGACTGGATGGAATGCATCCGAGGGTTCTGAAAGAAATGGCGGAGGTGATAGTGGATGCCTTGGTTGTTATTTTCCAAACGTCGCTGGATTCCGGGGAAGTGCCGGAAGATTGGAAAGCGGCTAATGTTACGCCGTTGTTTAAGAAGGGTGCCAGGCAAAAGGCAGGGAATTATAGGCCGGTTAGTTTAACGTCTGTTGTAGGTAAAATGTTAGAATCTGTGATCAAGGAGAAAATAGCGAGGCATCTTGAGGGGAATTGTTTGATAGAGCAGACGCAGCACGGTTTCGTTAAGGGGAAGTCGTGTCTGACAAATTTATTGGAGTTCTATGAGGATGTGTCCAGGGCGGTGGATAGAGGAGAGCCGGTGGATGTGGTGTTTCTTGATTTTCAGAAGGCGTTTGATAAGGTACCTCACAAGAGGTTATTACAGAAGGTCAGGGGGCATGGAGTTGGGGGTAGGGTGTTAGCGTGGATAGAGGATTGGTTGTCAAATAGAAGGCAGAGAGTGGGGGTCAATGGGTGCTATTCGGATTGGCGGTTGAACATAAGAACATAAGAACACAAGAAATAGGAGCAGGAGTAGGCCATCTAGCCCTTCGAGCCTGCCCCGCCATTCAATAAGATCATGGCTGATCTGTCGTGGCTCAGTTCCACATTCCCGCCCTCTCCCCATAACCCTTAATCCCCTCGCTTATCAACATGTGAGTCCTGTAGAGGCGGGGTCTCAGTCTCCGATGTCTTCTAGCTCTCCCCTCGGGCCAATGGGCAGCTGCATCCTGTCGCAGACCGGCGATCTCTCCTTCTGCTGCTGCCTCTGGATTGGGCTACTCTTGTAGCGGGACCTCCTCAACAACCATGAGAATCACTGTTAGGTTTATTGGCTCCAAAGCAAAATCCATTATTCCTTTGGGGTGGGTGTGGGGGTGGTGAACGGGAGAGAAAGACAGACACTGACCGTGAAGTTATCCAACCCATGAATCTGGAGATTGGTAACCTGACACCATCCCTAGTACCATTCGGTATCGTAATGGGCTTGCCACATCCTCACTACAGTGGGCACAGAGAGCACATTGTTGTACAAACCTGTGCGTTTTAACCTTTATCTCACAAAGACACAAAAGCGACTTTAGATACTTTAACACAATTTCCTTGATTTTGTAGCTACTTAGACACTAATAAGTACTTGCAGTGCATCAGCCAAATACTCACTTTCCATTACTTAACTTAAGATTGATTTCTATTTGCATATCAAACCTGGATTTTACTGTATGGATATCAGTCTTTCCTCTTATTCCAGATGTTGTGTTTTCCTGAGAGCATTGCTCCCCAGGTCTTCCACTGAATGCATACTTTTTGTGTCAGCATTCTGATATCCCGAAAGTTCCTTGGCATCAGGCCAATGAATTGATCAAAAATCCGATCCGATTGCATAATTCAATTCGACCAATCAAATGGAGCCAACACAGAGGCTCTGGACCCTCTAATCCCCATCAGGTGTAGGCCTGTGCATATAGCTTTCTGATGCCCATATAAGGAAACATGGCTCTAAATTGTCTGTGAACAACTTCTGCTGCTGGGGACAAGCTGTTACATCCATCACCTTGGGTGGAATACTCCCAAACAAATTGTCGTATTTGCGTAAAATCTGGAGTAAATCCCGCTGGTTGTTTCAGTGGGATTTTCAAAATGAATCTCCCATATTCAGAGCACCACGGAGCACTCTAGCATGAATCTTGTTAAAAACCTGTCGATGGGGCCGATTCCCACTGGAGAGACTGGCAGTGTAGTGCTGAACTGGTCACTGCGCATTCACGAATCTGTCATGCGCAGTAGCCCACATTGCAGGCCTCTCAATCGCTGGCCAGTTCAGTTGCTAGCCAACACAGCAACCCCCATCGCTGGCTCTGGGTCCACACTGCCACTGGATTGCTGGCCTTCTGGATGTGTCCGAGCTAGTTCTGATCCACCAGCCTGCCTTGATCTCCCCCTCACCCCTGGCAGTCCCAATCTCCCCAACATTGACTCCCCACAATCCCGATCCTCTCTGGAGGCCAACCCATCCCGATGGTTAGTCCATTCCCTCCCTCTGTCACTGATCCAAAGTGCAGAGTGGCAGTACTCCCACCCCTGGATTGGAGGGCCCACTCCCTCCAATCTGCCCATATTTGCCTCGCCATCCTCTGGTCTCGTACTCTTGGGACTGCCACTTTGGGCATTGCGACTTTGCCCCTTGGGCACTGCCAAAGGGACAGGCCTCCACTGCCAAGTTGGAAATGCCCAGGGCCCCTTACATCCCTCACTCCAGCAGGGTCAGGCCGCCAGCTCCTCTGTTGTAAACCCCCCTGGAATGAAACACTCCTGGTGGTGGGAGGAGAGGCTAGCTGGACCCTCAGAATCTAATTAATCAGATTCTAAATAGAATTTACATATTTTAGTCAGCTTTGCGCTGATTTCTGGAGTGGAGTTGATGATGCCAAAAATCTGGCAGCTGGAGACGTGCAGAGGCCGTGACGCCCAGCAGGAATCCCACTACATACCCTCCACTTATGTCGCAGCGCAGTGGACTGGGAGAATTGTCCCCCTTGCTTCTTTTGATAAGTTTCAGGCCAGCTAGGCCACTGGAAGTCCCACCATGCTCAGAAGTACATTCAGCCAAAAATCAGGTTTTCTTGATTGAAGATCCTTCAGCATATCACAACTTAAATCTGTGTAGGCCATTCAGCCACATACAGTCTCCACTGATACCTCCTGAAGCATAGACATGAGTGCACTTACCTGGCCATCTTTTGCAGTGGCTTACAGAAATGGCCAGCAGCGGAGAAGCACCCTTGTGACTATCACGAGATGGCTTGCTATGGAAGGCAGCAGTGCAGAGTTCATTCAGTGTGAGGAGCCATATTAACACCTCCAGAGTTCTCTTAACTGGGGCAACAGCTGTCAGACCTGGTTCTTGTCACTGATTGTGGGCCTGGCATGAAATGTCAGCAGTCAGCCACAGAGCCTATCCAGCAGACAGATGGCATGGAAACAATAGAAACATCAGTGGGGTTGGGACTTCGCCTCATAAGCAACCTTATGCTTCAGTGGCCAGGAGGAAGTGCACATTGTAAAGCCCTCTGACATGAGGATCCCCATATTGGCATGAGCCCACCCAAATCTCTACACCCATTCAAGCACCAAACCCTGCTCAGTGGTATTCACCTCCTAGTTCCCTTTACTACTGCTGTACCTGAATCACTCTTTTAGAGTGCAGTAGTGATTTGCGCTAGCATTATGCCACACCGGAGAGGTGGGAAACATTTGGGAGTGGGTTGCTGGTGTGCTGACCTTGCTAATGATATTGAAATCCATTCAAATTCATGCTAATAAGTGGTTTGTGCCAGTAAAAATGGACCGGGAAGATAGCAGACTGCCAGGTGTGATTCGGGTTTTTTTGCATCTCAAGCTATTTCCCAGGTTGTAATCTGATTGACGGACGCAGTGAGGTTGTAAGATCATGCCCAATATTTTGCCCATCTTGTTTAAATGATTGTTGTGCAAGTTTCTGCGCCTCTGTTGCTTTTTTCTCTTTATGCTACTGATGATCATTGCACACAGCAGGAAGTACTGTCAGCGTTAGTTTTTCCATACTGATGTATAAGGTGCTGGAGGCATTAGTGATGCAGGCAGACTGGAAAGTAAGTGCCATGTTCCTAAGAGGGGTTAGTGTTTCACAGGATTTAAACATATGGGGCAGAATCTTCCTAAAAATTCGAAGTGACATAAAAGTCTGAAAATGGGAGCGTTCCATACCAGTTGTTTTGGTGAGTTTGGCACTGCAATCTTCCCACAGTGTCAGTGTTTTTGACAGCTGGGAAGCTGGCTGCAGAGCACTCGGATACCATTGCACAGTGTATCCTGCTCTTCTACTGATGTGAAAGACCTTCAACCCTACCTTCCCCAAGATATTGCACACCCTGATGCCTCCCCCCATCATCGGCAGCATTGTTACTCCCCATATCAACACGGGTCACCATCACTGGGGCATCAGGATCCTCCTGATGGGTCCACTGCTGGATGCTTGACATATCTTGATTTTCCTCCCCGCCACCTCATCGCACCGTCCCTCATGCATAGCCCCCCCTTTGCATAGCCCCCCTGACCAACCAATCTCCCCGCCCTTGCAGAGCTCTCCTCATTGACCATCCATCTTGCAGAGTTCCACCCTGCATAAGCCCCTTCTGTAATCATGCATAATCCCCTGACATAGCCAGACCCACACTCAGGCCCCCATCCTCTTCAGGCCATGTCTCCTTGGCATTGCCTTGACACACTTATGGTGCCTAACTGGGCACTGCCAGGCTGGCACTGACTGATAGGCACTTCCCGGCCATGCCGAGCTTCAGTGGCCCCTGATCCTCTCTGACATCAACGTGGTGCCTTGTGTCCACTGATGGAAACCAGTAGTGGTTCTGGCTGATATGACGGGAGATGATTTCAGGAGGCCAGAAGAAGCCGTGACGGGGCAGATAAGTCCTTCTATCCTTCTAGCTTACCTCAATTTTATGTAACAGGCTTTGCGTTCTTTGTAGGCACAAAGCCGATTTCACTGGCAGAGGAATGCTAGGAGAGTACAAAATCTTGAATCAGATTTTTACCCTTGCCCGCTCTTCCGGCTTGCCACATTAATCGACCAGCACAGCGAGCCAGTAAAATGACACCCAAGGAATTCACAGAAGTTCACAGTGATCTTTTATTTCATAGGCATCAAGCTTGTAATTATATTCATGTAACAGCTTATTGTAGAGAAACAAACTGCCTACAGTGGAAGACCATTGCTTGGATGGGTCCTGATTCTGGGATTCCCTATCATATTCCCTTGGGATTTTTATAGCTCTGGAATAAGAGTACAGCAAATGAAGTTGCAAATGAGCCCACATGCAAAAATTCCAGCCTTGCCTGCTCCAAATTTGAGGATGTTTTAGAACCTCTTTCTTCACCATGTTGAACGCTCTCAACCCCAGGGTATACCCCTGGGCCTTTTTTGAAAGACGTGGTTCATTGCAGCCCAGAGAGTTGTGAACTAAGGGAGAGTCCTAGTCTGGGATAAGGAATATTTCAATAGTTAAAAAGGTAAAAAAGGTGTTGGCAACTTCATATGTCATTAATGCAATTACAAATATATTAAATGTGTTTTAATTACAGTGAATAATTATAGGATTTTTTTGTTTTAGGAAAGCGACTATTAAATTTATCAGCATTATGAAAATGCTCAGTTGCACTTAACTGCCTTCTCCAGTGGGGGAAAATGCTTCTCTGCATTCAGTAGGATTGAGTTTGAGATTTTAACTATCAGTCTGACTCTGTGATTTATTTTTGTCTTTGATGAGCCTTTGAAGCAATAAAACAGATCTCCACCTATTTAATCTACTCAAAAAGGTTTTAATGTGGTCAACTAAACCATGTGTTCAGCCTTTGAAGCAATGCAACAGAGGACAATATATTCTACTCATTTTGGGGAGGTGCTGGTTTGGTGGTAATATCATTGGATTAATAACCCAGAGCCCCAGGTTAATACTCTGGGGATACGGGTTCAAACCCACTATGGCAGCTGATAGAATTAAAAACTGGTTATGCTGACCATGAATCCATTTTTAATTGTCGTAAAAACTCATCCGGTTTAAGAGAAAAGGATATTTGTTCTCCTTCCCAGGTCTAGCCTATATATAGTAGTTCTCCTTACTAACATCTGGGGTTGTCCCACAAATTAATCAGGCAACATTGTCTGACTTAATCATAGTCACGGATTGAAGAAATCATTTGGGCTCTCACAAGTAGAACTAGGCACACCAAAAAATGAGATGTCAACCTGATGAAGCTGCAATACCGATGTATTTGCATGCCAGCCAGCGAAAATAGCCTTCAATAGACAGAGCTAAGTGATTCTTCAGCCAGTGGAACAGATCTAAGCTCTGTAATTCTGCCACATCCAGTTATGAATGGTTGTGGACAATTAAGCAATTAACCAGAAGAAGACGCTCCACAAATATCCCTATCCCGAATGATGGGAGAAATCTAGCACAGCAATGCAAAAGACAAGACTTAAATTTTGCAACCATCTTTAGTGTGTGCAGTTCTGGTACCCTCACTGTAAGAAGGATGTGGAAGCATTGGAGAGAGTGCAAAGGAGATTTACCAGGATGCTGCCTGGTTTGGAGGGTAGCTCTTATGAGGAAAGCTTGAGGGAGCTGGGGCTTTTCTCTTTAGAGTAGTGGAGGATGAGAGGCGACTTAATAGAGGCTTATAAGATGATGAGGGGGATAGATAGAGTGGATGTGCAGAGACTGTTTCCTCGGGTGGATGTAGCTGTTACAAGGAGGCATAACTATAAGGTTCATGGTGGGACATGTAGGAGAGATGTCCGAGGTAGATTCTTTACTCAGAGAGTGGTTGGGGTGTGGAATGCACTGCCTGCTGTGATAGTGGAGTCGGAAACTTTAGGAACTTTCAAGCGGTTATTGGATAGGCTCATGGAGCATACCAGAAAGATAAGGAGTGGGAAAGCTTGACCTTGGATTTGGACATAGCTTGGCACAACATCAAGGGCTGAAGAGCCTGTGCTGTGCTGTACAACAGTACTATGTTCTGTGTTAGCCAGAATGCCACAAGAGATAATTCAGTTATCTTCCCTTGATATTCAATGGCATTACCATCATTGAATCCTCTACTATCAACTTGAGGAGGTGTGGTGGTGCTGAAAGACATAAATATGTGGCTGCAAGAACGGGTCAGAGCCTGGAAGTTCTGCATCGAGTACCTCATTTCCTATCTCCCTATAGCCTGTCCATCATCTACAAGATTGCAAGTTAGGAATATGATGGAATACTCTACACTTGCCTGGGTGGGTGCAGCTCTAATATCTCTCAAGAAGCTCAACACACTCCAGGACAAAGCAAGTTAGTTGATTGGCACCCTGCCCACCACCTCTCCACCGACGATGCGCAGTCATACAAAATGCACAGCAATAACGCACCATTGGTTCTTTGACAGTACTTTCCAAACCCGCAACCTCTTTCAACCAGAAGAGTATCAGATGCATAAGAACAGGCACCACCTTTGGTTTCCCATCTGAGTCACATGCCATCCTGACTTGGAACTCTGTCGCTGTTCCTTCATTGTTCCTGGGTCAAAATCCGAACTGCACTTTGCATGTACCCAGAACGCATGGACTGCAATGGTTCAATATAATGACTCACTACTATCTTCTCAAGGGTAATTAGAGATCAGCAATTAATTCTGGCTTAGCCAACAACATGCACATTTGTTGAAATAATAGAAAAAGACTTGAATGCATTCTGTTCTGGAGGCTTTGTTGGCACAGTTTTGCAGTATTGCAGTGTTGCACTTAGTTAAAGAGCAATTAGGGATGGGCAAAAAAATACTTGCTTTGACAGCGACATCCACATCCCATGAAAAAATAAACACTCAGTTATTTTTAGTCAATAATGAGTAGAAATATGCAGATAACGAACAGGTACTGAGTATAATGATGATTTCAACTAACAGCATTTTGAATAGACAATACTTAAGAAAGGCTTTAAGAAATATTCATTGTTTTGATTATGGAAAAATGCAGTCATAATGGTTTTCACTATAATTCAATGTATTAAATTTATTAAAAAGGGCATCTCAATGAAAGTCTTCAACAGTCATGTGTCAAAGAACAAAACTTGGCTACTGAACTAGAAAGGACAGAAGACTTGTTGAAGAAAAGAGAGGTATGAAGTGTTAGCATAGTACAACGTTTGTTAGAAAATACTTGTTATGTGACCTTGGAAGTGATTATCAGTTGAATGACACCAAGTTGGTGCAGATAGCCAAAACCATGGATGACTGGAGGACATTCACAATTGGTAAATGAAGTTCAACACATAAATGTGAGCTAGTACATTTTGGTAGCAAGTATCTAGGTAATGTAGAGGAACAAAGGGGTTTTGAAGTACAAATACACCAATCAATAAATGTGGTGCCATGTTAGTAAGGATATAAAAAGCAAACCAAGCACTTTCCAGAGGGAGAGAATTGAAAAGTAGAGAAGTTATAGTAAACCAGCACTGAACTTTGACTACTTTGAGTTGACAAAATTACCAGCTCGACTTGCCTTTAGAGAAAGTGTTTGCAGGGATGGGGTTTTTGTTGTGGGAGGGCAGGTGTTGGCGGATCCAGGAAAAAGTGCAGAAGTAGCCACAGGAGCTGCCGGGTTCAGAAATAAGATGTTTAAAAAGCCTGTCACAGTGCTGTGGGACTTGTCAATTTATAAGAAAGCAGAAAGCCCTTTCACCCCTCACCCTCATCTTGTGCACACTCCCCATGTCCCATGAATGCTACCTCATACCTCTTACCAAATCCAAGTCCCCACATACCACCGTGCCAGGTTATACCCCAAACAACTGATTGTCCCTCATTACCTGCATTCCAAAGTAAGCCTATCAAAAAACAACTAAGAAAACATAATTAATCTGGACTTCAGGAAATCAGTTTGCCTTTTTGAAACATCTGAGCCCCAAGGAAAACATTGCTTGATTGACAGCTCTGACTCTGATCTATGCTGTCAATTTCACAATATTCATTTAAACAATATGGAGGTTTCAAGTGCTTGCAGTTTCAGCTAATGATACATTAAAGAGTCTGGACTATTGACACTTAATAGGCTGTGGTAAAAAAGATGTTTTTTAAGAAGATAGAAAGTTATCAATGAAAGACTTTTCAAAAGCATTTTCTTAACACTTCCTACTTGTCACTCTGGGATTCATCGCTTCCATATAGTGTATGGTGGGTGAATGGGCTTGAAAGTTTGCATGAGGAGGCATGAGGGGCTATAATGTTTATTTGGGGACACACCTTTGTATGGGAGCATGAGTGACTATTTAGGTGGGGGGGGGAAACGATAACATGACATAAGGGGGCCTTTTTAAACTAACCTTATGGTTTCTTCACATGAAATATGGTTTGTGACAACTCTGATATGCCATTAACCACAAATCTTTGTGCTGACCTGATTCTGAAAATTACAGAGGGCCAGGCAATCCCTGCAATGGAGATGACCAGATTGTAAGTGCCTTGTGACCCAAACCAGCTTGCATCCTTGTAAGTCCCTCCTGAAAGTCGGAAACCCTGGGAATGGAGTTGGGAATTCTGGAACTGAGATTTGCCTACCATTTTTAAAGGGGTGACGAGGCATCCTGACGTGGCAAAAAACCAGCCCAATATTCCAGCTGAGGCTTAATCCGTCTTCAATAAGTTTGTTGTAATGTATTTTCCTTTATACTCTCCTAGACCTCTACTTATAAAGCCCAGGATCCAATATGTCTTTTTAACAATTTCTCAACCTGCCACCAATTGATATATATAGATACCCCCAGGATTCTGTTGCTGCACTCATTAAGAATTGTACCCTTTGTTTTATATTGTCTGTCCTCATTCTTCCTATCAAAATGTATCATTTTACATTTCTCTGCATTAAATTTAAGCTTCCATGTTTCCATCTATTCCACCAATCTACATCCTACTCCATCACAATTCTTACTGGTTGTTTGTCATTATGTTTTTTGAAATTATAACTTACAGCTGAAGTCTAAAGACTATCGGGATTTGTGCTGAAAATCAATGTGGCGGTTATTTATATGCTTTACCATACCTTAACATATAATTGGGTTCTCAGTGGAATTCTCACCCCGCCCCCGCCCCCCACCCCCCCACCCCACCCCCCGCCTTCTGCTAATGTCTCCCCTTCTCTGGCCTGACTTCATACTGGTGTCATTTACAACTGCTCTATAAAGTCAGGACCTGGTGTGGCAGCACTGAAGAGCTGCAAGGAGGTAAGTGGAATTGGGCTGCAGCCCCTGGAGTGCAGTGAGAAGGGGTGGAGGCAGGGGCTGGAAAGTTGCTGGGTGGGGTGGGGGAGTTCATTGAGTGCTGGAAGTGTTGTTCCCAGGCCCAGGGATGTTCCATTGTTCTGGCTATGGGGTGGGTAGGAGACTTTACTGAGTGCAAATGGGGCTGCTGTTTCCAGGTACATGGTTGTTCTGTTGTTCAGGTGGGGTGAGGCACTTTACTGAGTGCTGGTGTTTTAGGAAGGGGAGGGAAGGCACTATGTGCTGCTTGAGGACTCATCAAGTCAGTCTGCTGATGCTCCAAGCAGAGGAGCTCATGCTAACACAAACACTCTGACTGCATGGACTCTGCAGTGAATGGGAACTCATATTGTGTTAATATTGTGTGATAATCAGGAGGCTGCCCTGCCCCAGTGTGCCTGAGCTGCAGCACATGCCATTTGACTTGATTTATTATTGTCACATGTATTAGTATATAATGAAAAGTATTGTTTCTTGCGTGTGATACAGACAAAGCATACTATTCATGGAGAAGGAAACGAGAGAATGCAGAATGTAGTGTTACAGTCATAGCTAGGGTGTAGAGAAAGATCAACTTAATGCGAGGTAGGTCCATTCTAAAGTCTGATGGCAGCAGGGAAGAAGTTATTCTTGAGCGGTTGGTACGTGACTTCAGACTTTTGTACCTTTTTCCTGACAGAAGAAGGTGGAAGAGAGCATGCCTGAGGTCCTTGGGGGCCTTAATTATGCTGTCTGCTTTGCCGAGGCAGTGGCAAGTGTAGACTGAGTCAATGGATGGGAGACTGGTTTGCATGATGGATTGGGCTACATTCACAACCTTTTGTAGTTTCTTGCAGTCTTGGGCAGAATAGGAGCAATACCCAGGCTGTGATACAACCAGAAAGAATGCTTTTTATGGTATATCTGTAAAAATTGATGAGAGTCGTAGCTGACATGCCAAGTTTCCTTAGACTTCTGAGAAAGTAAAGGCGTTGATGGGCTTTCTTAACCATAATGTTGGCATGGGGCTCCAGGACAGGTTGTTCGTGATCCGGATACCTAAAAACTTGATTCTTTCAACCATTCCTACTTCGTCCCCAAACATGTAGACAGGGCCATGTTCTCCACTACATTTCCTGAAGTGGACGACAATCTCCTTCATTTTGTTGACATTGAGGGAGAGATTATTGTCGTGGCACCGGTTCACCAGATTCTCTACCTCATTACTGCTCTCTGTCTCATCATTGTTCAAGATCCGACCTGCTATGGTGATGTCATCAGCAAACTGGGAAATCTAGTTGGAGTGGAATTTGGCCACAAAGTCATAGTTGTATAAGGAGTATACTATAGCCTGGAAGGGAATGCAGTAGAAGCATCCATAGCTATGGCTCAAGGGTGCACAATGGCTGTCCCTGCCTGCTGTGGCCACAATACCAATGGCAGGCAACTTATTCAGATGACACATAGCACTCGGATTATGTTGTGTTGCCAGTATTCACAAGTGGGAACATTAGTCCCAGTGAGGGAGTGGAGGTCCAGGGATAATAAAAAGGAAAGATTTGTATTTATCTTCTCTCTCTGTCTCTTTCTTTGTCAACCCCACCATGCAGATGGATTTCGGATTCATAGATGTAGAGACATGGTGGGGGTGGGGGTGGGGGTGGGGGTGGGGGTGGGGGGGCAGGGCAGTGGAAGGAGGATTCGGAGGTGGGAAGTGCATAGGACAAGGATGTCCTTTGAGGGCCTATCTGCAGCCATGTGCTGGTGTTGGCTTCGCCTGCACAAGAAGATGATATGACCCCTGTGCACAGATGTGGGGGTGTGGTATTTGACACAGGATCTGGTGGATGCTGGGGGAAACAGGGCAGGCACTCTATAACTTTTAGTTGAGGGGCTGATATTGCACAGCACAGCGGACTGTGCCTTGTGTGGGATCGGTGTACATTCAGCCAAGTGGGGCAAGAATCAGAGACAGTTTACTCACAGCTGTGGGATGCAAAAAACATTTAATAGTGATTTTAACATTTACAAAAGCCTTAACCCTGACAACTGCTGACTACCTGTGCCCTCTTAGTGACACTACAACTTTTATATCTTACATGGCTACTGCTTTGCCTTGGTGACCCCCCCCCCAAGATACACATCAGAGGTGGAGGTGCCCAGCTGCATTATACACCCCATGGCTTGTGGTGCCCTTGGTGGGCATCCCCTAGGGAGGCTGAGACCTGGAGAGTGCAGCCAACTTGTGGATGACACTGAAGTTTCTATGCCACCCTATTCTTCCAGATGGCCTGAGATGTCCCAGTGTCAGGAAGGGAGGACTCAGAACATCTGGGGATGTTCAGAGTCTCCTTTCTGGATGGCCCCATCATGGGTTCCAACCGTTCCTCTTTCCTTGGGATGCCCATTGGCCCTGTGGACACTTCATGGGATGCCAGGATAGCTGGACTGAGCTCCCCAAGCCACGGAATCACCTGGCTCTGCCAATTCTGGAAGCCCAGATATGTTTGTCCCATGGTTTCTGATTGCTCAGCACTGGCCCTCTGAGACTGGGCCAACCTGTGGAGTCCCTCAACATTAACCCCGTTAGCCTGGGCTAAGTTGTCGAGACCCACAGACAGAGCCTGCTATGTCTCCAAAATCCCTCTGAGAGTCCCAGCCATGAACCGTTGTGTCCCCAGGGTGACCTGCACTCTGCCGCCCATGAGGACAAATCCCTGACCCAGACTTTCCACTGTGGTTGCTAGTCTTGCAGTGTTGGCCTGGATACCACACTGTGCTAACACCACCTCTTGAGCCAGCACTCTGTTTGATCCTCAAAACAGCCTTGCAGTCACAGCATGGTTGCTGACAGCCCATCCACAATTACCCAGATCTGATGATGCATCTCCACCAGTTTTGGAATGACCGATCCCAGAGGCCTGCACCTGGCTTGGGGCCAGCTGAATCCTTGCTTCTGGCAGAATTCCATGTTCCCGCCACCACCCGATGTGCATCAGCGGCTGTGAAGTGCTCACCAGTAAGTGACCCAGAAGCCTCACCATTGACATGCCCCACTATCGTGGTAGTCTCTGAAAAAAAGTTTATCTTGTTGTTGCTTGTACAGATTCACTGGTGCTGTCCTCAGAGGATTCCGCAGGACCTCCCTCCATTTGTCACCTGAGGTGAACTGGAGAGCCTCAGTAGGAGGAGCAGATGGGGTGGTGAAACCAAAAGGGCCTGGTGCATGAGGGTCATCCCCTGTAAGAAAGGATACATGTTAGTGGAAGGGAGGAGTCAAAGAAGACCTTAGAAATAGGGTTCAACTGATGCTATGCTAGATGCCAATCTGGCTGTTGGTGACCATTCTCTCCTAGGCTTCTCTTGCCAGCTCCAGGACACACTGCTCAAAATCCTTGAGCAGGTGTAGTTCGGGGCCACCACCACCTGTCTTCTCCCTCTCCCTTCTATTATGTGCAGTTTTCTTCCATGGGGACATAAGAGGGATTGAAAGCATGATATATGGAAAGACCCAGGCTGCAATGTGCGTTGGGGATGGGGGCACTCGGGTGGGCTGCATTGAGTGACATTACTCGCCACTGGGGTAATGATTGGGGGACTGCCACAAGGGTTACAGACAAGTTCTGGGGTGGGGGGGGAGGTTAGAGGGGGTGCATCAGTTGTTGGAGGCCCTTGGGGATGGTTTCGCTTACAATGCCCAGCACATGTGACTGGTTTTAGAATGGGATGGACATCACTCTTGCTGCGCAAGAAGATCCAACGTACTTGTGAGTGTGCACTTACAGCTGCAGCCACAGTCTTCCAGACTGGTGGTGGGGGGGTGCGGGGTGGAGTGAGGATGTTGGGTGGGAGGGGGCTAGGGAGGCCAGCGGTGTCTGGGTGGGGGGTGGATGATATGGTGACCAGCCCAGCTTGGCGAGGGCGGTGGTGGGTGAGAGGCTAGTGATGTGCATGTTGGGAGGGGGGGGCGGGGAGGGGAGGTGTAAGCAGTACGTTGAGAGGCCAGTGATGTCCATGGCAGGGTGAGAGACCAACAATGAGACCAGCAATGTTCATGGGTGTGTGAGGCCAGCGATATTGCCAGGGGGATACGTGTTCTGACCTCCTGCGGCAGTGTACTGCTGAGCGTGCCGATTCCAGCCTCTCTGGCAGGAATAGTCCCCACGTACCACTTTTCAGAGTGAATTCGCTGAGGCACTCTACAGTGCTCAGAGTGTCGGATTCATTCTGGTTAGAATCATGCAAAGAAACGGCGGGAGTTGCTCACATTTTCCCGCATGTTGGGAACTTCGAATTTTTTGGGGGAGAATCCAAGTCCATATTTCGTGGTCACATCCAACCTAGCTGTTAAAGTCACTTGGGAAGGCGACCTTGTCATCACTGGGATGAAAGCAAGGATGCCATTGAGATCAGAATAGAACCTATCCTTGACTTCATGGGGTAGGACGGGAAAGCAGTGATGTGCAAGTCATGAGGCTGGCCAACGATTGAGCTGGCCAGCAGTTGGGCGACTGGCAGACTGGCATGCGCTCCTCACAGTACTAGCGCATGCGCAGTGGCCTGCTCTGCACTATGCTGATGGTGTCTCCAGCGGGAATAGGTCCTGCCCGCCCACTGATTTTCAATGGGATTTATGCTGAGGCACTCTGCAGTGCGCAGTGTGGGTGATTCTTTTTTAAATCCCCACTGAAAAACCAGTGTGATCTACTCCAGTTTGTACATGAATTCAGCACTTAGTGGAATTTTACAACCTCATTGCGCTCGTTTTTGGACGCGAAAATGTTGTAAAATTGGACATGAAGCGTTGAGGGGAATGGTGTTGTTTTAGTGCTAGTTCCCAATTTCCCTTAAGAAAATCGACGTGATCGGGAGCCTGCCCAAACCAGTCAAGACATCAATTACACGTTCTCGCATGCATCATAATATCATTAACAAACCTTTCACGCCCAATCATCCCAACTCACCTACCTTAACCACCTCACTCACCGCAACTAAATCGGTCTGGAAAATACCTTTATGTAAGTCGGAATCTGGTGCTGAGTTAGTGTGGGCGAGTGAGGAGGTAATTTTCTGCATGCAAACTGCTCACGGGGCTATTTCATGGCAATGTTGTGTTTCGGGTCGGGGAGTGCTGTGAGTGTGTGTGTGTGTGTGTGTTTGTATGGGTGGGGGAGGGGCGGGGGTTGGTGAAGGGCTCTTGTTGTTCACAGGATCCAAGCTCGACAGACCCGGGTCGGAGCACTGACCTCGGATCATTAGGATCATTTGTCCGAGTGCACGCAGCTGGAAACATTGTTGCAGATGGAGGTTTGCTGAAAACTGACAGTGATGCAGTTTCAGGGCATTTAAAGCAGCAGTGTCTGTGGCCATTGCTGAACGGGTTCTGCTCTGCCTGTGAGTGGTTGGGGGGCTGTGTTCTGGATCCTGTGGGAGGGGGGTTATAGATTGCGCGTAGCTGGGGACTGGGGGGGGGGGGAGGAGGAGATGGTTGGGGTGTGTGTGTCGCTGGATTGAGGGGCGAACAGCATTCTTCAACCTCTCTATCTGTCTCTCCCTTTTTCCCAATCCCCCGCCCCCCTAGAGTCCTACAATCTTCTGCAACATTGTACCACTGAAGTGCTGGGCGTGGGTACACTGTTAGCGAGTTTTTGTGGCAGGCAGGGTGATGATGACTTGCTATGCACGATTGTGATGGTGCAAAGTAGCCTGACAGTACGCTGGTACCTGGGCCCTCATCAGGGTAGTAGGTAAGGGATCACTAACCTCCCATGCAGGGGTGTGGGGTGGGGTGGGGTCAGAGGGAATCTCTTGTGGGTTCTGGGCATACCCTGGCAGATGGTGTAAGTTGCTGCCAATGCATGCCACCCACCATAGCCAGTGATTTCTTTGAGCGCCTTCATGCTCTCAGTGATACAACTTTGGGGGGGCTTCCTTCCCTGATATCAACATGCAGGTTCCCTCTAAGGTAAGGACATTCATGGTGGAGAAGAATCTGAGAAAAATTAGTCACAGGTGGGCAATGAAATTTTCATTTGTGCCAAAAAAGTATCTTAATGGTAAGTGGAAAAATGCAAACATGTGAACATGAGGCTTTGGTATTCTATTACTGAGTGCTGCCCTACACCCGTGCAATCTAACTGTGGCTATAACTTCTTAACTTTATGTGGCCTACCACGACATCTTGGTGTCTCCTCAGGATGTACATCGGAGGTGGAGGTGCCAGCTGTCTATCGCACCCCATGGCCTGTGATGCCCTTAGCAAGCTTCCTCTGGAGGACCTGGAACTTGAGGGCCCCATCCGGCTTCCAGGTGTCTGGGATGCTTCCATGAGCCCTCTTCATTCCGTTGCCCTTGAGATGCCCCGGTGTCAGGAAAGGGCGAGTCAGAAGGTGTAGCCACAGCCGTTGTCTCCTGCATGGAGGGCCCTGGCGCAGGCTGCAGTTCTTGGGGCATAGCCTCAAAATATGGGAAAACAGATTTAGGACTGAGTTGAGGAGGAACTTCTTCATACAAAGGGTTGTGAATCTGTGGAATTCCCTGCTCAGTGAAGCAGTTGAGGCTACATCATTGAATGTTTTGAAGGCAAGGATAGATACATTTTTGAACTGTAAAGGAATTAAGGGATATGGTGAATGGGCGGGTAAGTGGAGCTGAGCCATCATCTTATTGAATTGTGGAGCAGGCTCGAGGGGTCAGATGGCCTACTCCTGCTCCTAGTTCTTATGTTCTTGTGATCTTAGTACAAGACACAAGGTTAATGCTAGGGAGAGAGCATAATCTGGGACGCAGGCAACCATCTTGACATTTCTCCATTGAGTGGAGGATTGGCAGGTGCTCACTTCTACTTCACCCCAACCATTAATGGTCCAGATGTCCTCTTCCCCTGCAAGCTTCAGCACCTGCTCCTCAAAGGGGGTGAGGACTGGAGGTCAGGCTCACTACCTCTGTCTTTGCCTCTCTCAGTGGTTATGGGCATTCTTCTCCTGTGGGGACAGCAGAAGCCATGAAAAAATCTGATGGCGTGATTCCTGCAGAGTATCAGGGGATGGCCCTCAGAGGGCAAACGCTGTGATACTCTTGTGGGAGGGGGTTGGGGGAGGAGGGGGAGAAAGGAGGTGCTTGGGAGTCAGGGGCTTGAGTCCTGCAGGATGCTGGGGGGATCTGGAAATGACTTGGGCGTAGATGCTACATGGACTTCAACACTCACTCGTGCTGCCTGGATGAGGTCTTTTTTTTTTTGCGGCACTGCTTGCTGGTTCTTCTGGCCAGCACCATGGCACTCACAGATGCTGCCACTGCCTCCCAGGCTGATTCTCCATCGTTCCCCTGGGATGACGTCCTGCTGGGGGGGGAAGTTGGTGTCCATCTTGTCTCCACTGCCTCCAGCAACCTGTCCAGGTCAGATTCGGAAAATCTGGGAGTTGCCTTTCTCGATGCCATTTCTTCCTGCATTACTTACTTGGGGTTTTTATCGAGCTGCCCCTTGTTAGGGCAGATCAGTTGCAGGTGGTTTGGGCAAGCATTCCAGCAAGTTAAATGCACTTTCCTTGTTACCATGGACGGGAAGACAAGTGAGCACCTGCAGGTGTGATGAAGGGGAAGATGTAGTGAATTTGTGCTTCTGATAAATGGGGCAGGGGAGAGAGAGGGAGAGAGGGTCTTGTTACACAGCCACTGGGGCCAAGAGTGATTGAGACCATGTGCAAGCGTGTCCAGGTTTTGGGTGGAGGGGGGGTGTGGGGGTAGAGTGCGGAGAGGGGGTGCTGTAGGAGGGGTATGTAAGGATGCCAGTAATGTTGAACTTGTATCCAATGTGGGGGCCGGGGGAAGCTGTATCTGGCCCGGGAGAAATCTGGCAGGGGAGCAGCTTTATTTTAGGCTTGTTTGGTGCATACACACTTTGAGGTTCCAATTGGAGTGCAGGTTTTTGGGTGTATTAAGCCCAAAATTTTGGAGGCAGACTGCATAGCATTGGGCTGGAAAATGCGCCTAAAAAACGGCTCAGGAACTCTCCCAGTTTCACACCCACCTGACACTTAGAAAAAATCTTGTAAAATTCCACCCTTATAATTTTTTGGGCCGAATCACCCTGCAAGCCCCTATATGGTAAAATGAACAGAAAGGACTTCCAGTTGCTGAACACGCAACTGGTGTGCAAGATGTAGATAAGGAGACATTTTTTCTCTCAGCATTGTTATTCTGTGGCATTCTCTTCCTCAGAGAGCAGTGGAAGCAAGAATCATTTAATATTTTTAAGGCTGAATTAGATCATTTTTTGATTGACAAAGAATATTCTTATCAAATGATGAGACAGACTTGAGGGTTTGATTGATCTACTCCAAATTCATATGACACACAAGTTTGTATCTGGTATTCAGGGAATTAAATACTGTCTCCATCCTGCCCCAGCCAGCAACTCCTCTCTTCTACCCATACCATTGAGTGACAGGCTCTTTGGGTAGAAAGTATGTCCTCTAACCATATGCCTGATGACACCTGTCAGAAACCCATGCACAAATGCAGGAGTGATACAATCGGAGCTTTGAATGGGAAAACTACCTTGAAACAGAAGTTCTGTCGCTTACATCAGTGAACTACGACCAGAGTTCCATCATCTCCTTCAAAAATATTGAAAAAACTTCCAAACCAGATTAATTCTACATTATGTACTCAGGAGATGGTGGGGTAGAGGTAAGTTGCTGGACTAGTACTCCAGTGATCTGGACTAATGTTCAATTACCTGAAATTGGCAGCTGGTTGAATTTGAAATTAGTTAATAAATCTGGAATTGAAAGCTGGTCTCAGTAATAATCAGAACCTTTCACACACCTGACACAGGAATACTGTTTCTGAAAGCTTGTGAGATTACTATCAAATAAACTGGTTGGACTCTAACCTGGTGTTGTGAGACTTCTTACTGTGTTTACTCCAGTCCAACGCCGGCATCTGTACATCCTCAGTAATGACCATGAAACTATCATTGATCGTCATGAAAATCCATCCGATTCACTAATGTCTTTTAACATAAAAATGTTGAAGATAGGAGCAGAAGGAGGCCATTTGGCCCTTCAAGCCTGCCCAGCCATTCATCACGATCATAGCTGATCGTACAACTTAGAAACCTAATTCTACTTTCTCCCCATGACCTATGATCCCATTCGCCCCAAGTAATATATCTAGCCGCCTCCAAAATACATTCAATGTTTTAGCATAAACTATTTCCTGTGAATGGATTGAAGAGATTAAATCTGCCTGGTCTGGCCTAGATATGATTCCAGACCCACAGCAGTTAACTGTAAACTTCCCTCTAAAATGACCTAGTAAACGTACAAAAACTAAAGGTCACTTTGAATCCTCTCTTTGATGTGCTTCTGATTACCAAGTACTGCTCCAGTACATTCTGAGTGGAATATCAGTGTCTGCCGTAGACCGAGTGAGGGCACTGGAGATGGCTGTTTTAGGTGACTTAAAGGAGCTCATTGCAAAGAGGACCCTGCTACACACTGCAGCATCTCATCTATTTTGTGGCAGTCTGGTACAGCGAGCTTTCTGTCACCAGCTCACTGATGAAGCATGCTTTCCTGAGAGAGGCACCTTGATGCCACTGCCACTTCCATTCCCACTGCTCTGGTTGAGAATACAATGTAGCATTAATGTGGTTCGGAAGTCCTTATTAATATTTTTCTTTAAATTTAGCAAGTTGAAGAAGATGGTGGAACCAAAAGACCCAGAGGAGAAGCACTCTGAACTTCTGTTGATACTGTTAGAGTGGGTGCTATTCGGATTGGCGGATGGTGACTAGTGGGGTGCCCCAGGGGTCGGTGCTGGGGCCTCAGCTATTTACCATTTATATAGATGATCTGGAGGAGGGAACCGAGTGCAGGGTGTCGAAATTTGCTGATGACACCAAGATTGGGGGAACGGCAAATTGTGCGGAGGGTGTGGAGAGTCTGCAGAAGGATCTAGATAGGCTGGGCGAATGGGCCAGGAAATGGCAAATGGAATTTAATGTTGGCAAGTGTGAGGTGGTCCACTTTGGTAGGAAGAATGGTAGGAAGGACTATTACTTACGTGGCGAAAAACTGCAGCAGGCGACGGTGCAGAGGGACCTCGGGGTCCTTGTGCATGAGTCGCAAAAACCCAGCTTGCAGGTGCAGCAGGTGGTCAGGAAGGCGAATGGGATGCTGGCCTTCATAGCGAGGGGGATTGAATATAAAAGTAGGGAGGTCTTGCTGCAGCTGTATAGGGCATTGGTGAGGCCGCAGCTGGAGTACTGTGTGCAGTTTTGGGCGCCGCACCTGCGCAAGGATATTTTGGCCCTGGAGGGAGTGCAGAGGAGGTTTACTAGGCTGATACCGGAGTTGAGGGGATTGAGCTATGAGGAGAGGCTGAATAAACTAGGCTTGTACTCGTTAGAGTTTAGAAGAATGAGGGGAGATCTCATTGAGACGTATAAGATGATGAATGGGATGGATAGGATAGAGGTGGAGAGACTCTTCCCGCTCAAAAAAGACAGTAGGACTAGGGGGCACAGCCTCAAGATAAAGGGGAGGCGGTTTAGAACGGAGTTGAGGAGGAACTTCTTCACTCAAAGGGTGGTGAATCTCTGGAATTCTCTGCCCGTTGAAGTGGTGGAGGCTGCCTCGCTAAATATTTTTAAGAAGCGGGTTGATGGGCTTTTGATAAGAGAAGGGATTAAGGGTTATGGGGAGAGGGCGGGAAAGTGGAACTGAGCCACGACAGATCAGCCATGATCTTATTGAATGGCGGGGCAGGCTCGAAGGGCTAGATGGCCTACTCCTGCTCCTATTTCTTATGTTCTTATGTTCTTATGTTGATACCAAGGTGTCCAAACTGAGAACCACAGTGCAATACTCATAGAAGTGACCACATGATTTCTTGTTGAATGCGAAGATTCTATTGCCATGCATAAGGCTCCACATTTATTGACGGCGCACTGCCCCAACTGTTCAGTGTTGTGCACATGGTCCCTGGCAGGATATTCAATGTCATGATATGTTTCCAGTACAGATCTATTTTTATTAATTAACTCAACTCTGGCATTTCATTTGTGCCTTTGACAGTATTAAGATGTAGATCTGGTTCCTCGGAGATTATTTCCATTTGTCTTTTCTTGTGCCCAGTTATGCTCAGTCAATTTTCCTTTGAGTTGCTAATGGGTACCAGCTTATGCTTTCAAGAGTAAGACTAAGTGATGGTGAACCTTCCAACAAACTGTCTGATCCTTCCTCTCCTTCAGTTGTTTCTACTCGAGTCTTGTAATGGACCAGGAAAAGGAGAAATGTGCATGAGTTAGCTTTGAATTCCACCTCAGGATAGCCACAAAGCAACCAAACATGTTTAGCATCAATCTGCAAATGTTGCCCACACATGCCATGACAGACAGTAATAACTTTTGAGATACTGGTCAACCATGTGATGGAAAAAAGGTTGTAACCTTTCTGTAGTTTATAACATACATACAAAAGTAGATGGTGGCACAACTTTGGATTCACTGCACCACCTCCACAAGATTTAGCAATGTATGGTAAAGACTTACCCTAGCTAGTGGCAGGAAGTGTGGCAATGCAATGCAAAAGACCTAGGCTGTTTTGTTTTAATTTAAAATAATTTCCATTGTTTGTTGAATGATGTTTCTTAAATGATAATTTTATAGTGAAAAACATTACTAATTTGACATACTTATTCTGCTTATTGTGATATAGTTCTCTGAAAAGTCTCTTGAAGCAGAGTTAGAAAATGTAATGAAGACTATCATTCAGCTTACTAAAGAAAAAGAAACTAAAACTGAAGAATTTAGTAAGCTAACTGAAGAACTTAGTAATCTTACAGCTAACAGTACATCAACAATTGCTGAGCTTAGGAACAAAGTTGACCATTTGGAAGAATCATTCAGAATAGAACAGCAAAGGTAACAAATAATTATGTTCCAAAAAATGTTTCATATTTTTTCAATAATTATATTCCTAAGGTGTAAAAGTTACAAGAAATATATTTGACCAACTATTTAGAAGGGCATTGGGAGCCAATCTATTTTTCTTAATATATTAAGTCTGACCAACTAATTTAAATTGAATGATTATTTGCAATCAATTGATCCTTTTATGAATTTTGTTTGTCTGGAGTAAGCTATTTAAGACTGATATGAATTTGTTACTTAAAAAAAAACATCAGAATGTGGCATAATCTCAGAGGCTGAGCATTATTTTTTTAACAGATCCAAGCAGGTTCAAGAAACTTTACAGGTTTCTTCGTTGAAGTTGGAAAGGAAGACTGCAGCACTAGGTAATTAAAAAATGCATTTTGAACTTTTGACAGAGTTAAAAACATTCATTACATCTCAAGATGCCGATATTAAGGGTATCAGGAAATGTAGAGTGCAATTGTCATATTGTGAGACTAAGGGGCTGATTTTACCGTCGCACTGTGCCTGTTTTTGGGCGCAAAACCTTGGTAAAGTCAAACGTGAGGCGAATAGGGCGATCAGAGCCCACCTCTGCACTGGATCCCTCTTTACCAAGGCCTGAAAATGGCCGTGATTGGGAACGCATCCAAAACAGGCACGATAACCAATTAAATGTATTGCATTTATTTCAATCCACTTAACGGCTGCACACCCAACTTTACCAGCATGTTCCTCTTTACTACCACGTTTGCCAATCCGGAATCAGCCTGAAACAGACATGCACCATAAAATTACGATTCAGGTGGTTCATCAGTGAGGAGGCAAGTGCCTAATGTCGGACGGCTCTGTCCTTTCGTTGCGACCATCTTGTTTTTCGGGTTAGGGTCGGGTGGGGTGCTCTGTGGGGGGGGAGGGGGGTGGGCGGTGTGGGGTTGTTGCTCAGCAGCATGTCCAATGTCTGATTTGCAGGACAGACCCAGGTCTCAGCACTGACCTAGGGATTGGGGATCATGTGGGTGGGGGATGGGGAGTCTGTGATTCTGGGAGGATGGGGGTGGCGTGGCATGTGGGTGAGGAATACGGTCTATGATTTGGGGGAGCATGTGGGTGTGGAATGGCAGTATTCCATTCGGTTGTGTTACTGGGCTAGGGGCAAATAGTGTTCCTTAACCTCTACATATGTTCCTCTACTTCTCCAGCCTCCCCTGCTTTCAGAGTGACGAGATGACTTCTGCAATGCAACTGATTGATCTTGCTGTTCTTTTGGTTGCTGCTGGAGCTGAGGAGGAGCTGGAGAAGGAATTGTGAGCGCAGGCCTTACCACTTGCAGGTTGCAGGAGTAGAGGGAGATGATCGCCAGAGGCAGGAGCTGGCACCATTTGCCCAGAGAGTGGAGTGGGGTGGGAGGGGGGGGGAGGAGGTGAAAGTGGCACGAGAGGAGTGAGCGGAGACCCCAGCAGTTCCATGCACGAGTGTCATTTAAACAGATTTGGACATTGTGCTGCCGACGGCTCCGTTTCCGAAAGGAGATAGTGCAGCACCTGTGCCGCCTGTTGCAGGACCTGGCACCTTAGAGCAGTGGGGGGAGCACCCACTTTAGATGGCTGTCAGATTGACGACTACTCTGAACTGTTGTGCAACTGGCTCCTTCCAGACCCCTAGTGGAGATGTATGTGGAATTTCCCAGTCAGCTGTGCACACCTGTGTCAAACATGGAAGTCCTGTATGCCCAGACTGGGCAGTACCTCAAATTTAACCTGAACCGGGCTGCAGAGTTTGCAGCCAAATGTGGGAATGCCTAATGTAAATGGGGCCACCAACCCTCAAGGGTCGCTCAAGGCCCCGCTGCAGAATCCACGAAGATCAGTCAACAGAAAGGGGCTCCACTTCCTAAATGTCCAACTGGAATGTGACCATAATATGAACATTATGCATGGCTGTGCGAGACACCCTGGCAACGTGCATGACAACTTCATTCTTAGGAGCTCTGACATCCTGGAGACATTTGAGGAGGAGCCCAGGCTTGTGACTGAGGCGAATACCCGCTATAATGAGCCCATGTAGCCACCCCTTTGATAGTGGAGAGGTGCATAGGGCTCCTGAAAATGATTCCGGTGCCTGGACTGCTCTGGCTGGGCCTTACAATACAGTCTCGTGATCTCTTCCAGCATTGTGGTGGTGTGCTGTGCTCCGCACAACCTGGTACAGCAGTGAGATGACTTTCTGAAGGAGGAAGACATGGAGGCCAACCAGCTGGGCATCAGCAGGAGCAAAAGGAAGAGTAGGAGGAGCGTGCTGAGCAACACCACCCAGGCTCTGGAGGGCTGGCAATTTGGATGAGGCATGCGAGGGTAGATAGGGAGGCCCTGATCGCCAGATGCTTCAGTCACTAGGGGGCAGTGTCTGTGGGTTCCATTCCAACCCCCCACCCTCACCTCCCGAAAGTCCTTCTATCTCCTGCAACATGGTCACACCAGAGTAGCAGAATGGTGGGCCTGGGTACATTGTGTTAGCAAGTTTCTTTGGCAGGCAGGAGGGTGATGATGACTCGCTAAGAACCATTATGATGATGCCTTGGTGCAAACTAGTCTGCCTCCTACCTGAGCTCAGCATGCACGCTGGCACCTGGGCCCACATCTGTGTAGTGGATAAGGGATCTGAAACCCCCATACATGGCCCCAGGGCAGAGGAGGAGAGGGAATCACTCATGGGTTCTGGGAAACCAATGGCTTCATTTTCTCAGTGACATAGCATTGAGTGGCCTCCCCAACTGATATCAACATGAAGCATCCTTATGGTGACCATCAATGGAAGAGAATTCCTGTTCGAGACAAATCTGAGACAAATTAGTCACAGTTGGGTGATGAAAAAACATTTAATGATGACAATAAAGGTGTTTAAATAATATGTTGTAACATAAAAATGTATGAATGGAGAATGTTAAGGTGCTTAAAGATCTATCAAACTAGTGCAGCCCTTCACCTGTGCCATCTTAGTGCAACTATAACTTCCTAACCTTACATGGCCTACCATTAAGTATCAGTATCTTCCCAGAATGTACATCAGAGGTGGAGGGGGGCAGCTGCCTACCTCACCGCATTGTCTGTGGTGCACTTGGTGGACGTCCTCTGGAGGCCCTGGACCTTAAGGTCTTGGCTGGCTTCCAGGTGTCTGGACATTTCCATGATACTGTCTTCATCCTGCTGCCCCTGAGATGCTCAGGTGTGAGAAAGAGGGGAGTCAGAACATGTAGCCACAGCGACAGTCTTCTGGCTGGAAGGCCCCGGCATGGGCTTGAGCCCTTACTTCTCCCTTGGGGCCCCTGTGGGTCCCTGGATCATTCCATGGGATGGCGGTGCTTGTGCACTGAGCTCCAGAAGCTCCAGCGTCACCTGGCTTGCCAGTCCTGGTGATCCACCTGCAACCTACCCATGGTGGTCAAGCCTGCAGAGATGACCATCTGGTCATTGGAGGCCACCTCTATATGCCTACAGCAAGTGCCTGCTGAGACTGGGCCATGCTCTACAGCCCCTTAACAATGGCCCTTTGTGACTGGGCCTTGTTTTCAAGGGCTGCTGCTGTAGCCAGCTGTATCTCAGTGCTGTCCTGCTGGGTTTTGTGCAAGCTCTTGAGCCTCTCAGCCATGGGCTGCAAAACCTCAAGAATCCTGTTGAGCTCCTCAGCTGTGGCCCACTGTGATTCAGCCGTGGCCCTCTAGGACTCCACTGTGGCCTGCTGTGACTCGCCATCACTTGGAGTCTGCCGCTCATGGTGAGGATTCCCTTCCCCAGGCTTTCCACCATGGATGCTACCCTTGCAGTGTTAGCCTGGGAACCATGCAAGACAGGCAATAGCTGGTTCACCTGAAAGTTTTAGGACTGCTCCCAGCAGCCACTCAGTCGGTCCAGTGTGGCTGTTAGTCTCTCCTGCATACACTTGCTCTGTTGCTGCATCTCCAGCAGCTGAAGGAGAAGTGATCTCAGAGGCTGAACATGTAGTCTGGGGCCAGCTGAGTCCTTGTCTCCAGCAGGCCCCTGCATGCTTCACTTGATGTACATCAGCAGATGTGTTGTGCTCAGCAGAGAGTAATCCAGAAGCCTCATCACTAATTGGGATGGTAAACTGCAGGGAGGAAGTTGACACCAAAACTGGGCCACCCTCAGAGATCCCTTCACCCATATCCTCCGAAAATTCGTCTGAGCTGTCTGGAGCAGGATGGGTGGGCGCCACAATGAGGGCCACGATGCCAGAAGGCCCCAGGGCATCCGGATCTGTTGCTGTGACATACCACACAAAGTTAAGTGCAAGGGAGGGAGAGGAATCCAGGATGCAAAAAACTTGATTCACGTTTCTCCATTGACCATAAAACAAAGCAGAAATAAGATTTCATCACAGGAACAAGCCCTTCGGCCCTCCAAGCCTGTGATACCTAGGCTGCCCATTTGACGTGTAACCCTCTACCTTTCTGGGAACCATATAACTTTACTCCCTTCCCATTCAGCTATAAAGATGCCCCTTAAGACTCACTCTTGTATCTGCCTGCAGGACGTCCCTGGCGGCAAGTTCCAGACACCCACCACCCTCTGAATGCAAAAAAAATGCCTTGTACATCTCCTTTAAATCTCACCCCTCACACCCAAAACCCATGCCCTCTTGAACTTCCCTAAAATTGAGTGGAGGATTGACAGCTGCTTCTTTCTAGAATCTGGCCCAACCATGCTGTTTGCTGATAGCCTGCATTTCCCTCTTCCTGGACAGCTCCAGCGCCCACTTTTCAAAGGGGGTGAAGATCATGGAACCCTGGCAGTGTCAGTCTGTGTCCCCTGGCACTGTCAAAGTGCAGGGGGAGTGGGTGAGGAGGATCACCAGTGCTGGGCAGGCAGAGGTGGGGTGGGGGCGTGGCTGGGAATTGTGATGCTCTGGAATGGGGGGGGAAGGTTCGGGGCTGGCTGAGGAATACTTGTGCAGGTCATGATCGCCCTGCGATTGGGCCGTGTATGGGTGTGTAAGGGCACCACTGCAGGGGTCTCAAGCTGGCCAGCAATGAAACTAGAACTAGGGGGCATAGCCTCAAAATAAGGAGAAGCAGATTTAGGACTGAGTTGAGGAGGAACTTCTTCATACAAAGAGTTGTGAACCTGTGGAATTCCCCTGCCCAGTGAAGCAGTTGAGGTTACTTCATTGAATATTTTTAAGGCAAGGATAGATACATTTTTGAACAGTGAAGGAATTAAAGGTTATGGTGAGCGGGCGGGCAAGTGGGGCTGAGTCCATGAAAAAATCAGCCATGATCTTATTGAATGGCGGAGCAGGCTCGAGGGGCCAGATGGCCAACTCCTGCTCCTAGTTCTTATGTTCAAAGTGCAGTCTGATAGTTCGGGACCACTGGTGTGAATAGGCCCCACCCCACAAGCTTTTAATGATATTCACGACTGTGACCTGCAGTGCACAGAGTGTGGGAGATTCGAGTCTGAACTCCCACTGAGAAAACAATTGTGGTTTACACCATTTTTCTTTCCAAATCAGCACTTAGAATTTTATTGGAGAAATCATTTCCATTGTATCGAAACCCTTCCTATTCCTGAGCTCTATCCATATTGCCTTGCTGTATGAGCCCTCCAAGTTGTCCTCCCATAGTTGTGATATTCTCCTTAACTAATAGTGCAACTCCCGCACAGCTCTTACATCCCCCTCTATCCTGGAGCATGCAGTGGGGCAGCAGAGTGGCACAGTGGTTAGCACTGTTGCTTCTCAGTGCCAGGAACCTGGGTTTGATTCCCGGCTTGGGTCACTGTCTGTATGGAGTCTGCATGTTCTCACCGTGCCTGCGTTGGCTTCCTCCAGGTGCTTCTGGTTTCCTCCCACATTCCAAAGATGTGTGGGTTAGGTTGATTGGCTAGTCTCAATTGACCCTTAGTGTCAAGGGGATTAGTGGGGTAAATAAATAGTTAGGGGGATAGGGCCTGGTTGAGATTTTTGTGAGTGCAGACTCGATGCACTCAATGAATGTAATGTAGCCAAATTTCCTGATGATACTAAGGTACTTGAATATTGCTGAAATGTATACCTATTATCACACCAACATTGAAATTCATATACTACATTACTCATTAGTGTGATTGGCAGAACATCTTTTTGGCTTGACTGCAGCACCCTGAATACCACTTGTGTTGCTACTGCATAGGTGAAATAGATGGCTTCACCTGTTGCTCAAATATTTGACACTCTTCCAGGGTAATCTGAGGTATTCGGGGCACTTTTTAGGACTGAACTGGTGGCCTTGGATTCTTACATGAGTTTATACAATATACAACAAGCAATGATCTGATCAATGGTGGCCATTATCCCACAGGACAGATTTAATGTGGCCTATTTTAGCATTCAGGTTTGCATGGTGAGCAACTGGCTTAAGCCTTACTTTTGTGACTGCAAATCTTTTTGGAACTGTAGAAATCCCAATGTCATTGAAGGTAGGCTTGCGGTATACAATAATAAAAACCCATCAGGAGATTTCTCGATTGGTATGTCAAGGGAAGGGAGCTCATTTGACTGCTCCATTTCAAAGATGAATTTGAGAGCAAGATGGAAACCATTAAGATGTACAAGCACATGCAGCTGCAGATTCAATGATAACAAAAGTATCATCTATATATCAAAAATATTCAAGGGGTGTAAGGTTGGGGATTATTCCATTGACAATGTATTTCTCATGGAAAGCAACTAAAATGTCTGTGAGAGCTGGGCCTAGAGGACATCTCACAGTAATACTATTTGGACATATGGGGCCCGTTTTTACCATCAAGGTGCACCTGTTTTTGGGCGCGAAAACTTGGTAAAGTCAAGCATGAGGCGATCTGTATCTGCCTCTGCGCTGGTTCCCTCTTTACTGACGTCTGAAAATAGACACAATTGGGATCATGCCTGAAATGGGCACGACGGCCAATTAAATGCATTTGAATACATTTAAATTGACTTAATGGGCTGCACGCCCAACTTTACCAGCACTTCCCCCTTTACTATCGTGTTTGCCAATCCAAAATTCGCGTGAAACAGACATGCTCCACAAAAGTCCAATTCGGCCACTCCATCAGTGAGAGTTAGTGAGGAGATAAGTATGTATCGTCTGATGGCTCTCTGCTGCTTACAGGTGTCCTTTCGTTGCGGCCATTTTTGTTCTCGGGTTGGTGGCGTTTCTGTGAATGGGGGGGATGGTGGAGCAGTTGCTCAGCAGGGTTTCCGTTGTCCAACTTGCAGCATGGACCTGGGTCTCAGCACTGACCTCGCATCTTGTGATGTTGCTAGGTCCTAGCACTCAGCACAATTGCAGCTGAAGAATGTGCATAAAGTAAATTGCACTGCTGCAGCCTCTCAACTTTTCAAAGAGCTGTGATTTTGGGGAGCATGTGGCTGGAGGAATTGGGGAGTGGCTGTGACTGTGGGGAGAATGTGGCTGCAGGAATTGGGGGGGCTGTGATTTGGGGGAGCATGTGGTTGGGGGAATGGGGCATGGACAGTAACTATTGATGTGCTAGGGCCAAGTAGCATTCCTTAACCTATACATGTGTTCCTCTCCATCGCCAAGCTCCCCCCTTCCCCATCCCCTCTTCAGAGCGAGGAGATGGCTTTTGCAATGCAACTGATTGATCTTGCCGTTGTTTTGGTTGCTGCTGGAGCTGGGGAGGAGCTGGAGAAAGAATTGTGGGCACAGGAGGCCTGGGTCTTACCACTTCCAGGACCAGAGGGAGATGACCACCAGAGGCAGGAGGTGGCCGCCTTTCACCCGGCAAGGGGGGGGAGCTGGGAAAAGGAGGGAGCAGAAACCCTAGCAGTTCCGTGCACAAGTGTCATTTGAACAGATGTTGGACATGGTGTGCCACTGACGTCTCCGTCTCCGAAAGGAGACAGTGCAACACCTGTGCAACCTGTTGCAAGCCCTGGGGGGGGGGGGGGGGGGGGGAGGGGGGGGAGGGGTGTGGTGGCACCCACTCTCGGTGGCTGTCAAATTGACGGCCTCTCTGGACTTTTATGCAGCCGGTTTCTTCCAGACCCTTTGCGGAGATGTATGTGGCATTTCCCAGTCAGCTGTGCACACTTGTGTCAACAGACCATAGAAGCCCTGTATGCCTGGGTAGGACAGTAGATAAATTTAACCTGGACCAGGCCCACCAGGAAGCCCAGGCTGCAAGGTTCGCAGCCATTACATGGATGCCAAACATTCAGAGGGCCATCGATTGCACCCACTTCGCCCTCAAGACCCCCTACAGAATCTGTGAAGATTCATCAACAGAAAGGGGTTCCACTCCCTGAATGTTCAATTCGAGTGCAACCGTAATGTGAACATTGTGCACATCTGCACAAGACAGCCAGGCAGTGTGCATAACAGCTTCATTGTCAAGAATTCTGACATCCCGGAATGCATTTAAGGAGGAGTCCAGGCTGTGAGGGTGGCTTATGGGTAATATAGGTTACCTACTTCGGACATAGCTGATGATGTCTACTCCTGTGGCTGAGACGGAGACCCGCTATAATGAGGCCCATGTAGCCACCTGCGCGATAGTGGAGAGGTGCTTTGGGCTCCTCAAAATGCAATTCCAATGTCTGGACCGCTCTGGGGGGGGTCCTTCAATACAGTCCTATGATCTCTTTTCGCATTATGGTGGTGTACTGTGCCTTGTACATTCTGGCTCTGCAGAGAGGTAACTTATTGGATGCATGTGACGAACGTTCTCTGGAGGCCCTGGACCTTGAGGGCCTTGGCCAGGTGTCTGGGACGTTTCCAATACACCTCTTTCATCCTGCTGTCCTTGAAATGCCCCGGTGTCAGGAAGAGGGGAGTCAGAAGATGTAGTCACAGCTACAGTCTCCAAGCTGGCAGGCCCTGGCATGGGCTCGAGCTCTTTCACCTCCCTTGAGTTTCTGTGGACCACTGGGTTAGTCCAAGGGACAGTGGTGCTTCTGCAGTGAGCTCCAGAAGCTCCGGCATTACCCGGCTCTGCCAGTCCTGGAGGTCCATCTGCATCCTACCCATGGTGGTCGAGCCCTCTGTGATGGCCACTTGAGTTGGGCGCTACCTGTCAATGGCCGCAGCAAGTGCCCTCTGAGACTGGGTCACATTCTGCAACCCCTCACCCATCATCCTCTGCAACTGGACCACGTTCTCAAGAGCTGCTGCCATAGCCTGCTGTGTCTCAGCGCTGGGTCTCCTACAAGCTCTCGGGCCTCTCAGCCATGGGCCACAGAACCCTGAGAATCCTGTTCAGTCCCTCAGCTGTGGCCTGCTGTGCCTTGGCTATTCTTAGAGCCTGCCACTCAAGATGAGGATCCACTGCTCCAGGCCTTCTACTGCACTGTTAGCCTAGGAAGCACGCAAGACAGGCAATCGCTGGTCCGCCTGAAAGCTTTGGGACTCCTCCCAACAGCCTTGCAGTTGGTCCAGTGTGGCTGTCAGCTGATCCTGCATTCTCTGGCTCTGTTGCTGCATCTCCAGCAGCTGAGGAAGAAGAGATCTCAGAGGCCCAGGATATAGTTTAGGGCCAGCTGAGTCCTTGCCTCTGCTTGTGAGAGGCGTTGGATGTTCCCTCCTCCACCCACTGTACATTAAAAGATGTGTTGTGCTCACCAGAGAGTGCCTCAGAAACCTCACCACTAACTGGACCCACCGATGTGTCAGTATCTGGGATGGTGAGTTGTGGGCTGGAAGCTGACGCCAAAATGGTGCCACCTTCGCAGATCCCTTCACCCATATCCTCCGAGAACTTGTCCAAGCTGTATGATCAAGGATAGGCGGGAGCTGCAATAGGGGCTTGGAGTCCAGAAGGCCCAGCGTGTCCCGATCTGTCCCTGCAACACAGGACACAAGGTTAAGCGCAAGGGAGAGAGAGGAGTCTGGAATGCAAAACATATAATTTACATTTCTCTATTGAACATAGAACAAGGCACCAAGAAAATTACTTCACAGGAACAGGACCTTCGGTCTTCCAAGTCTGTAGCGACCAGGCTGCCCATCTGAATTGTAACCCACTACCCTTCCGGGGACCATATGTCTCTATTCCTATCCCATTCACATAGCTGGAACGATGCTCCTTAAAGGTCACTATCGTATCTACCTCTGTGACCTCCCCTGACAGTGAGTTCCCGGCCCACGCTACTCTCTCAGTGCAAATAAACATGCCTCGTACATCTCCTTTAAACCTTGCCCCTCACTACCTAAACTCATGCTTCTGAGAAGTTGCCTCAACACATTTTGACGACAGTCTGACCATGCTTTTGTGACAATTCGCATCTGCCCTTCTCTTGAGAGCTCAGCGTCCACTCCTCAAAGCGGGTAAGGACTCAGAGGTCTGGCTTACCATCCTGTCTTCGCCCTCTCAGAGATGTTATGGTTAATCTTCTCCTGTGGAGACAGCAAGAGCCATGAAAGAAATGATGACGTGACTCCTGCAGCGTGTCAGGTGGTTGGCCCTTAGAGGGCAAGTGCAGTGGGCTCTTGGAGGGGACAGGAAGGAGTGGCTTGGGTGTTAGGAGCTGGAAGCATGCAGAGTGCTTGGGATGGGAAGATGTACGAGAGATTTGGGGAAAGATGCAAGATGGGGTTCAGCTCTCACTCTTGTTGTCTGGATGAGGTCATTGACTTTTTTCTGGCACTGCTTCCCAGTTCGAGGGCCCTGTGCCCTGACGCTGACCGAGGCGGCGACTGCTTCCCAGGCTGCATTTCCATCAGCTCCCCTGGGTCTGCATCCTCCTGAGGGCAAGAGGGTGTCCTGCCTTGCCTCTGCTGTATCCAGTAGCCTGCCCAAAGTGCCCTCAGAAAAACAGGGGAGGGGTGGGCACGTTGGTCGTGTGCATATTGTCCTGTATGCCTGCCTTCCTATTCTTGAGTTTTTAATGGAGGTGTCCATCTTCAGGTAGTTTGGCAGAGTATTCCAGCAAGTTACATGCAGTTTTCGTGTTAGCACTGAGTGGAAGGCAAGTGAGCACTTGCAGGTGTGCTGATGGGGGATGGATCAGTGCCACTATGGTGATTGTGGAGAGAGAGAGAGTGTCAAACAGCCACCAGAATCTGGAGGAGATATGGGCTTTTTGCAGGATGGTCTGGAGAGGGGGATCGTTCTGCTTGATATCTATAGGGGGGAGGGTGGATCTCTCTGCCTGAGATCAGTTGGGGGGTGGGGGGGAAGGGGGAAGGGGAATTCGCTGCCACACTGCCTGAGACAAGTGAAGGGAAGGGCGGGTCAGCTGCTACTGTGCCTGAGATTAGTGGGGGGGAGGGGGGATCCGCTGCTACTCTGCTTAAGATCAGTAGGGGGATGAGGAAGGGGGAGTTCGCTGCCACTCTGTCTGAGATCAGTGGGGGAAAGGAGGAGGGGCCCATGATCGGTCTGGGTAGTGCAGGGGTGAGGGGACGGGGGGTCAGAGGTGAAGGAGAGGGTACGAGTGCATGTTAATGATGAGGACATTCAACTAGTTAAAGGAGTCGAGGGCTCAGGAGAGGTTATTAGCATTTCAACACATCGGGTCCAGATAAAGGTAAGCATAAAGACCCTTTACCTGAATGCACGTAACATTCGAAACAAAGTGAATGAGTTGATGGCACAAATCAGTACAAATGGGTATGATCTAGTGAAGTAGAAAGAAATCCCACAACACCAGTTAAAAGTCCAAACAGGTTTATTTGAAGCAAAAGCCGCAAGCTTTCGGGACAACCTGTCCCTTCGTTAGGTGGCTGGGAGTTCTGATCATAAAATGGACACAAAGACACAAACTAAATTTACATGCATAATGATTGGAATGTGAGTCTTTACAGCTAATCAATTCTTAAAGGTGCAGACAATGTGAGTGGAGAGAGCTTTAAGCACAGTTTAAAGAGATGTGTGTTGTTTCCAGACATGAAAGTTAGTGAGATTTTGCAAGTCCAGGCAAGTTGTTGGAGGAATTCACCAGGCGAATGAGGCTGCAGGAATTCTTCCACAAACATGAAGAGGCCAACAGCGAACACAATGAGACAGTCAGTGAACCGGGACCGGAACAGCCGAGAAAGAGATCCACAGTGCAGCGACCGAAGAGGAATGAATCCAATTGGACTCCTCCGGAAGGCCGCTGCCTCGACTTGACCTATATGCCCAAGCCATCAACAGGTGCGTTAACACCAGATTCATTAACCACACTCACAAGAAAACCCTGAACATTACCCAAGCACAACGCAACGCCATCCGCGCTCTCAAGACCAATCGCAACATTGTCATCAAACCAGCAGACAAAGGAGAGGCCATCGTCATACTGAACAGAACGGATTACTGCAAAGAAGTGTACCGACAGCTGAAAAACGAGGAACACTACAGACAGTTACCTGCAGATCCGACCAAAGAACACACCCGTCAACTCAACACTCTAATCAAGACTTTTGATCTGGACCTTCAGAGCACCCTCCGTGCTCTCATTCCACGTACTCCCTGCGTTGAGATCTCTACTGCCTCCCAAAGATACACAAGGCAAACATACCTGGCCATCCCATTGTATCGGGCAATGGGACTCCGTGTGAGAACCTATCCGGTAATGTCGAGAGCATCCTGAAACCCATTGTATGAAGAATCCCCAGTTTTTGTCATGACACAACGGACTTCCTACAGAAACTCAGCACACATGGAGCAGTTGAACCAGGAGCACTCCTCGTCACGATGGATGTCTCAGTTGTTTACACGAACATCCCCCACGACGATGGCATTGCTGCAACTGCTTCAGTACTCAATGCCAACTGCCAGTTTCCAGATGCAATTTTACAACTCATCCGCTTCATCCTGGACCACAATGTCTTCACCTTCAACAACTAGTTCTTCATTCAGACACACGGAACAGCCATGGGGACCAAATTTGCACCTCAATATGCAACATCTTCATGCACAGGTTTGAACAAGACTCCTTCACCGCACAGGACCTTCAACCGATGCTATACACTAGATACATCAATGACATTTTCTTTCTTTGGACTCATGGCTAACAGTCACCGAAACAACTATATGAGGACATCGACAAGTTCCGTCCCACCATCAGACTCACCATGGACTACTCTCCGGAATTGGTTACATTCTTGGACACGCATCTCCATTAAGAACGGTCACCTCAGCACCTCACTGTACCGCAAGCCCACGGATAACCTCACAATGCTCCACTTCTCTAGCTTCCACCCAAAACACGTTAAAGAAGCCATCCCCTACGGACAAGCCCTCCGTATACACAGGATCTGCTCAGATGAGGAGGATCGCAACAGACACCTCCAGATGCGGAAAGGTGCCCTCATAAGAACAGGATATGGTGCTCGACTCATCGATCGACAGTTCCAACGCGCCACAGCAAAAAACCGCACCGACCTCCTCAGAAGACAAACATGGGACACGGTGGACAGAGTACCCTTTGTTGTCCAGTACTTTCCTGCGATCGGACCCCCCGGGAAGCAGGCCCCCCCTCAGCAGAGCACACCTCCAACCTACCTCGATTGCTGCTCTCTCTCCACCATCCTTCCGACCTGCAGTCCTTCGAGAGCCTGTAGCACCTCCCTGGCCTTCTGCTGGCATCAGCCGAAGGAGACGGGCGGGCTCAGATGGATCTTTGCCAGGGGGACGGGGGAGTGTGGTGGAGGATGGACTTGGGAGGATATCGCAAACTGAAAATAATGTAGCATCTTCTTTCTGCTGCCTAATTATCTATGGGAAAGGTAATTAAACTACAGTGTCCTAGTGAGCAATTAGTGACCTGTATGTCCCTGTAGCCATGAGCCAGGTGCTCAAATGTTCAGAGTCATGTGGTGAACTTGGAAGATTTGTCCCCGTGGTGGAACTTGGTTGGAAATAAGATTCAAGGAGATTACTAAATCTGGGAAATCAACCATAGTGAAAAGAAGTTTGTATTGGCAACTCTTCTCTCACATTCCATGGCAGATGTGCCCCTACTTATGAATGTGATTTGCATGGGCAACGTTGGATGCAGCTAATCTGCCTCTGGAGCAGCCTTGGATCCTTTCTTTGATCTTGTTTTCATCTGAACGTGGCTGGGGGATATATATTTTGAAATATTTTTCCAAATATTTGACTGTTGGGTTTTTATTTCCTGCGATTATAATTTTGACATTATCTTCCAAAGGGAATTCCTCTAATTCTGTGCAATGTTCAGATGAAAACAAGATGAAAGAAAGGATCCAAGGCTGCCAGGGGCCTGCTTCCCAGGTGGGTCTGATCCCGGGGGCGGAGGTCTGCTGGGGTGGTTAGCAGGGGGTCTGAGAAGGATGGTTGAAGAGGATGGACTTCGGAGTTTCCCCCGCAGAATAGGAATCCACTTTGGAGTCGTATTTAGCAGGTTGCTTACAGTGCAGATCCAGAATAGATCTGAAGACGGTAAAGTAGGATTTGGCGGTAGAGTTGGGCGCGTGGTTCATTAAGTCGATTTAAATGCATGCTAATACATTTAAGTTGTCGGGCCGCCCGATTCGGGCGCCGTCTGGATCCATGCCCAAATTGGGTGTTGGTAAAGTCACAATTTGCTTGGATTCGGGTGCAGATCGTGTTAAAGGCCTGATGCCCGAATTTGCCGCGATTTCATGAAAATCAGGTTTTTAGTTTCAAAATGAGCAAATTCTGCCCTCATTGTCTAGATTAACAAATAAGCAATAGATCATGGACAAGTCCTGGAAGACAGTTTTTACTATGGAACCATAGTCTACCCTGAATATATGTTTTCGGGAGAAGGAGAAAACATTACAGTAAAAAAAATTGAAACATATTCTGATGTTTGAATTGAAAATTTATTATTTTTCAGTAAAGTATTTATTTAACTCATTAAAAATAAACCACAACTTTATTTTTTCTTTGCAGTGGAATTGGAACAATTTAAAATTGAAAATGAATTGAAGATTAACCAGCTAACAGAGGCTTTGGTAATCTTTAAAATAACTTTGCATTAGTTTCAAGTAAAGCTATTAATTTTGCAGTTGCAATTTGTTGATTCCCAAGTGAAATGTGTATTGCTTTAATTTGAGTTCTTCTAATTAAAATTTTAGGAAGAGAAAACAAAAAGTCAAGATAAATTAGAGGAAGAATTGACAAGTGAAAAATTAGAGAAAGGGAAATATTTTGAAGATTTGGAATCAGCAAAAAAAATACGGAATGATTTACAAGTTAGTTTTTCATTTCTATATCTTTGTGTTACAAGAATTTGAATGGCAAAATATCTTTTTTTTGCTTAAGGATTAAAATGCAATGGAATTGGGGAAATTGAGCAGACTGGCAATGACCATCTTCGTAAATGCATGTCATTATATTGCACATCTTCTCAAGTGTTGAAAAAGAATTAACGAAATTGTTATGAAGTGGTTATGTTACTAGGTTAGTGACATAGTCACCTATTGAATGATCGAGAGGAATAAATTCAAATCCCACCATGTTGATGGGAAATATTCAACCTGGAGTTCAGTTACAAGTGGTGTACCTCAAGGATCTGTTTTGGGGCCACTGCTATTTGTCATTTTTATAAATGACCTAGATGAGGGTGTAGAAGGATGGGTTAGTAAATTTGCTGACTACACCAAAGTCGGAGGAGTTGTAGACAGTGAGGATGGATGTTACAGTTTACAGAGGGACATTGGTAAGCTGCAGAGCTGGGCCGTGAGGTGGCAAATGGAGTTTAATGCGGAAAAGTGTGAGGTGATTCACTTTGGTAAGAGTAACAGGAGTACAGAATATAGGGCTAATGGATGGACTCTTAGTAGTGTTGATGAGCAGAGAGATCTCGGTGTACATGTGCATAGCTCCCTGAAAGCTGGCACACAGGTTGGTAAGGTTGTTAAGAAGGAGTACAGTATGCTAACTTTTATTGGTAGAGGAATTGAATTTCGGAGCCATGAGGTCATGTTGCAACTGTACAAAACTCTGGTGCGGCCGCACTTGGAATATTGCGTACAGTTCTGGTCGCCGCATTATAAGAAAGATGTGGAGGCAATGGAAAGGGTGCAGAGGAGGTTTACCAGGATGGTGGGAAGGTCTTATGAGGAAAGGCTGAGGGTCTTGAGGTTATTTTCATTAAAGAGAAGAAGATTACGAGGTGACCTAATTGAGGCATACAGGATGATCAGAGGGTTAGATAGGGTGAACAGTGAGAGCCTTTTTCCTCAGATGGTGATGGCTAACATGAGGGGACATAGCTTTAAATTAAGGGGTGGTAGTTATAGGACGGATGTCAGAGGTAGGTTCTTTCCTCAGAGGATAGTAAGGGCGTGGAATGCCCTGCCTGCAGTAGTTGTGGACTCACCAACTTTAAGGGCATTCAAATGGTCAGTGGATAGGCGTATGGATAACATTGGAATAGTTTAGGTTAGAGGGTCATTAGATTGCTTCCACTGGTCAGCGCAACATCGAGAGCCAAAGGGCTTATGTCCTATGGTAGCTGGGAAATTTAAATGTAGCTAATTAAATAGAATCTGGACTGAAAAGCGAGTATCAGTCATAGTGGTCATGAAAAATCTGGATTGTCTTAAAATTTCATCTATTTTAATGATGTCCTTTACAGAGACATGGCTGCAGAATAATACAGATTGGGATTGGAAATTGAAGAATATGTGACATTTAGGAAGGTTAGGAAAAGGTGGAGGAGTGGCTCTGTCAATTAAAGATAGTTTTGTCACAGTGGAGAGGGATACCTAAGTTCGGGAAAGCTGATTATAGAAGCCACTTGGGTAGTCATGAGGAATGATAAATTCAAGATGTCTCTTATGGGAGTGCTTTTCAGGCCACTGAGCAATAACCACATGAGACAATGAGGTAGAGAAGAAATAATGAGAGCTTGTCAGAACGGTGCTTATTAACATAGAATGTGGAACCTTCTGACATATTTTCAAAGTGAAGGATTCAGTGAGAAGATTGGAGAGAATCCCGCTGGTGTCCTCGGTGAAAAAAATCACCATATCTCCAGTCATTTAAAGAAAAATGTTTGTATGTGTTTTACACCTGGCTTAGAAATATAGAAACATAGAAAAACTACAGCACAAAGTTATGCCGAACATGTCCTACTTAGAGATTACTAGGCTTACCTACAACCGTCTATCTTACTAAGTTCCATGTACTTATCTAAAAGTTTCTTAAAAGACCCTATCGAATCCGTGTCCACCACTGTTGCTGGCAGCCCATTCCACGCACCCACCACTCTGAGTGAAAAACTTACCCCTGACATTTTCTCTGTACTTACTCCCCAGCACGTTAAACCTGTATCCTCTTGTGGCAACCATTTCAGCCCTGGGAAAACGCCTCTGACTATCTAGTCGGTCAATACCTCTCAACATCTTATACGCCTCTATCAGGTCACCCCTCATTCTTCGTCTCTCCAAGGAGAAAAGGCCGAGCTCCCTCAACCTATCCTCATAAGGCATGCTCCCAATTCAGGGAACATCCTTGTAAATCTCCTCTGCACCCTTTCTATGGCTTCCACATCCTTCCTGTAATGAGGCAACCAGAACTGAGCACAGTACTCCAAGTGGGGTCTGACCAGCGTCGCATATAGTTGCAACGTTACCTCTTGACTCTTAAACTCAATTCCAGGCTCGTGGCAAACTGCCTCTGATTCACTACCCCCGGCATCAGTTCATCTCAGCAATCACAGCTTTTAAATGCCTCCCCAACACTTGCTCCCAGTTCAACTGGGGAGATGGCAGACTGGAACACAACTCTGTGATTATGGAGAGAGCCCTGACAAAGGTGATGGATGGATGGAGCAGAGGCAATGGGTGATATCCTCTACCCTTGCACAGGCAGACAGCCTGCCAGCAAGGTCACCAATCCAAATGGGTGCCTGTGGCACTGCGAGTGAGCACCAGCTCAGTCCATAAGAGACCAGGATCCAGTACAGGAAGAAGATGAATGACTTTCTTCTTACAGCCAGGGTAAGTGACACTTCTCATTTGTCCTCAAGCACCCATGAGCTCACCCATCATGCTTGCATGGAATGCACTGACAGCCACTTCACAGGGTCCCAACACGCACTCTCCTGCACCCCTCACAAGCCCTGCTTATTGCCCTCAATGTCTCCTCTCTTCCTCACATCCCCAGACATGCCAGGGGTTTTTATCATCTGACCCAGCATGTATCCTGCTTACACTCACCCCATCTCTCCCACTGTAGGACAGGTTTGAGCACAATTGCTGTGAGCAGCCACAGCCTACTGGAGAAATGCCCGAACTGAAGACCCTCATTCCATTCGAGGAAAAATCCCTTGAGCTGGCCAGCAAGGAGCAGAACTGCACCTATGCTGAGGAAGGGTGGAGCAAGAGACAAAAGTGAGAAACCTTCACACATCCAGTCATGGTGGCAACCTCACGAATTCAGTTGTTGCTATCCTTATGCTCCTGTCATGCATGTTAGAGACCAGATCAAAAACTCCACTGTGAATGATATGAAGATAGACTGGACCCCAACTGTTTGGATTTTGGCATTAGTGAAAGGATAAGGTGTTTCACTCCGGGTATGATTCTATTGACCCACTAGGAAGCTTTTAATAAAACAAACATTATTTAACAATACAGTTTAATTATAATAAAAAGAACTAGCTTAAATTTTACAAATTGAAATACTTGAACATGACAAGATATAATTCATAACTGCTAGTCTGTTTAAGCAACAGTTCCAATTTAAACAATATTCCCCGCACAGATAAACCCATCTTCAAAATCAGTTAGCAACTTACTTGCTGGTAAACAGGCTTCTAGTCTTCCAGGCTCCAGAAGACCTCTGGAGAGAGATACCTATTTTCTAGCAGGTCCCATGTTACGGTTTCGAGAGAGAGCAAGAAAAGAGCCCCTTGCAGATCCAAGAAAAAACTGCCTGCTTGTTCTCTGTAAGCTTAGCTCGATCCAGTAACATAGCTCTGATGTCAGTCAACCTAATTAAACCCTTCCTGGTGATCCCAGAGGACAACCCAAAAAGTAAACAAAACTGCATTGGCTCAGATTAAATCAAAAACCCCAATATCTAGGATTAGCTATGCTTCTGCATTCTCAGCATGTGAGCTGCCTAGCAGACAGATTGGCATCATAAACCAGAGTTGAATTTTAAACATATCTTTCACAAGAAACATGAGACAAATACATTTCTCAAAGGCACAGTATCATCACATGCACTAATGCCATCTCGCTTACCTTGCAAGTCGATCAGTTGACCAGCTCGGCCCATCCTCTTGCCTTCTGGACATAATGGTCCTGAGCAGCTCCAAGGGAAATACAGAATCATAAAATCCATAGAGCGTGGAAGGAGGCCATTTGGCACATTGAGTCTGTGACACTGACCCCAATCCCACCTCGGCACTGCAACCCCACATATTTACTCTACTAATCTCCCTGATACTAGGGATAATTCAGCATGGTGTATCAACCGAACCCGCATATCTTTGAACTGGGAGGAAACCAGAGCACTCAGAGGAAACCCACACAGACATGGGGATTTGAACCTGGTCCCTGGCGCTGTGAGGCAGCAGTACTAACCACTGTTCCACAGTGCCACCCCAGAACATTGGAGAATAACATTGAACAGATGGTATAGCTGCCACCTGCATCTTCCACCAGCGCAGATACTTGCACTTCAGTGTAATTAATTAGTAGGCAGGTTTCTGGGCCACTAACAGGTGAGGACCTCACTGCTGATAATCCAAAGCAGGTGGAAGCAGGGTCTCCCAGGGGTCTGGCACTTGGAGGGACATTGGAGCCCAGGACTCTGCTGAGCCTGGTCAGGTGACGTACCCCTGGGATTGGCCGGCTTCCAGCTTCTGGGTCTACAATGGCAGTGTGGTCAATATCAGGAAGGGATATCCGCATTCCTTCTCAAACTACAAGGCCAACTGGAGTGGGATGGGATGGTGCCGCCATTCCAAGGCAACAAGGCCAACACTGTGAGGGAAACATCCGCAATGGAGAGCTTGGTGCAGGGCATACACTCCATGGCGGGGGATCTACACTCCATGGTTCAGGCCATGCACTCCATGGCTGAGGGCGTGAGCTGTTTGGTGCAAGGCATCAACTGCAAGGTGCAGGCACTTGTAAGAATCCATGAGTCCCAGTGCCAGAGGATGGTGGGGCTTCTGGATCTCACTCCAGCAGCCCCTCCATCCTGTGGAAGAGCTGAGGGGTCCCACAGGAAGAAGACTGCGTGGTGTATAGTCCCAGACCTTGCACAGGGCCCTGATTTCCTCTGGATCTATGATGAGGGATCTGGCAGCCAGCAGCATAAAGAGCTGCTGGTGAACTCATGTCTCTTTCCAGTGAGTAAAAGAGGAGGAGCTGTGGTTCAGCTCCGTGAAGAACTGGATCCATGACCTCTTGTATATGCTGTAGGACCTGACGATTTGCAGGTTCTTCAGTGCATCCTTCTTTTCGCTGTACACCAGCCGCAGGGCTGGATCCTCTTCAGCTGACAGAGACATGACTCCAGGTTGAGCACCTACTTCTCCAAATCCTGGATTTCTGCCACTTTGTAGACTCACCTGTGTACTCATGACAGAAGACATATTCCACCATAGCCTCACGGAGGTGAAGCCTCCACGCTTCCTTCTCCAGCTGGTCCAGAAGTGATGAAACAACAGGTTGTTAAAGTGCTAGTATGCGGACCCCGCCTGAACGCAGGACAGAACAAATTCCACCCACACAAGATGATGGTCCAAACACAGTGCATGCAGCACAGAAGTCAACAGAAAGCAGGCCATGTATGCCTTCCAAATGTAAAGGTGGTCGATCCTGGACACTTTGATTTCAACTTAGTGGGGGAGACCAAGGCCTAATGGTATTATCATTAGACATTAATCCAGAAACTCTGCTAATGTTCTGGGGACCCGGGTTTGAATCCCACCACGGCAGGTGGTGGAATTTGAATTAAGTATAAAATATATGGGCGGCCCAGTGGTTTGCACTGCTGCCTCACAGCGCCAGGGACCCGGGTTCAATTCCCGGCTTGGGTCACTGTTTGTATGGAGTTTGCACATTCTCTCCATGTCTGCATGGGTTTCCTCTGGGTACACCGCTTTCCACCCATAGTCTGAAAGATGTGCTGGTTACGTGCATTGACCCAAACAGGCGTTGAAGTGTGGTGACTAGGAGACTTTCACAGTAACTTCATTGCACTGTTAATATAAGCCTTATTTGAGACTAATAAACTTTTAACCTTGGAATTAAGAGTCTACTGATGACTGTGAAACCATTATTGATTGTTGGAAAAACCCATGTGCTTCACTTTCATTCCTTCTTTTAGGGAAGGAAATCGGCTGTTTTTTACCTGGTCTGGCCTACACATGACTCTAGAGCCACAGCAATGTATTGACTCTCAACTGCCCTCCGAACAAGGGCAATTAGGGATGAGCAATAAATGCTAGCCAGCCAATTAGGGATGGGCAATAAATGCTGGCCAGCCAATGATGCCCATGTCTCACGAATGAATAAATAAATTTTAAAAGTATGTTTTTATGTGATCTGGACTACATATGGCCTGAGATGCACAGCAAAGTGGTTGACTCCTAACTGCCCTCTGAAGTAGCCTAGCAATCCACTCCGTTGTATTCAAGAAGAGAAATGAGGGATAAGCAATAAATCCTGACCTTGCCAATGATGCACTTTTTTTTTAGTAAGTTATGCAATGGGGAGGTTTGCAGAAGTGGTCAGGTCTTAGATTGGCATCCTGCTAATGGTGGCAGACAGTCAAAATAAATGGCATTGAGATTCTAAGGCCCAGCAAGAAAAAAAACTTCCAATTATGCATAAAGGTTCAGGAATGTGTGAATCCAATAGATATGTATGATAGACGCAAAATACTACGGATGCTGGAATCCGAAACAAAAACAGAAAATTGCTAGAAAATCTCAGCAGGTCTGACAGCATCTGTGGAGAGAGAATAGAACCAATGTTTCAAGTCTGGATGACCCTTCGTCAGAGCTGAGAGGAAAGAGAGTCAGCAGAGATTTAAATTATGAGGGTAGGGAGGGGTGGTGGAATTGGACTAAGGGAATATAAATAAGCATGCAGAAGGCTGAGACACTGTTGAAAGTGTCCATTAAGTGATCAAAATGTATGAATGGCAAAACAAAGGTGCAGCTTGGTAAAGGACTGCCTAAGGAATGTGACATTTGGCCTGAAGAAGGGGGAGTGGGAGGGTGGGGAGTGGTGGTGGTGCGGAAAGGAGAGCAACGAAATAGAGAATGAGATGAAATAAAATAAAATAACATAAATGGGATCCACCAGCATTCCACAGGGACCTTTCTCTCTGGGACACCCTGGTCCACTCTTCCATTACAACCAACTCCTCACCCCTGCGCATGGCACCTTCCCAACAATCGTACAAGGTGCAACACCTGCCCTTTTACCTGCTCACTGTCCAAGGTCCAAAACACCCCTTTCAGGTGAAGCAGTGGTTCACCTGCACCATCTTCAATCTGATTCAGTGCAACCGTTGCTCCCAATGTAGTCTACCCTACATCGGAGAGACTAAATGCAGACTGGGCATCTTTGCTGAACATCTTCTGTCCGTCTGCATGCAGGACCCAGACCTTCCTGTTACTTGCCACTGCTTTTCTCCCCACATTCCATCCTTAGCCTTTTGCAATGTTCTCACGAATCCTAATGCAAACCGGAGGAACAGCACCTCATCTACTGATTGGACACTTTACAGCCTTCTGGACTGAACATTGAGTTCAACAACTTCAGAGCATGAACTCACCCCTCCACCCCATTTCCATTTATTTTGTTTCATCTCATTCATCCATTTTATCATTCTTCTTACTCACCTCCATTTTTCCACTTTATATTCCAGCTCTCCTTCTTGCCTCCTCTCCTGCCACATTCCTCAGGCAATCCTTGAACAACTGCATTTCTGTTTTGCCATTCACACATTCTGATCACTTAATGGACACTTTCAACGCCGTCTCAGCCTTTTGCATGCTCATTTACATTCCCTTTGTCCAATTTCACCATCCCTCCCAACATTCAGGATTTTACAGTTTCAGGATGAACAAGGCCATAAAATCCCACACATTATATCCACACAGGTTGATATCTCTGCCATCAGCTTATGTACTATATCCATCCTTGCGAAGCCTGAGTGGCTCATCCACTTGTACAAATTGTGAGGAAGTAGCAGTTATTGCTTTACTGGGCATTGGAGCTTATGGGCAAATAAATAATTGGTTAGAGTTTCTTTAAGGACTGTGTGGGTCATTCCCCAGAATCATAGGGGACGATCGTATAAAAAAAATTCTAAGTCCAGGACGAGCTTGAAAATGGGAGAGTTTCTGATCTCTTTTTTGGGTAAGTTCCAATCTGTGATCTTATGTACTTAGAGAAAAAAACCTCAAAAACCATTTTTTACCTGTAAGGGAGGATGCGGGCTTAAATTGACCAAATGCTGACTGAGAACAGCAGAGGGTGCCATTGTGCAACCGTAAATCCCTCTACTTTGAGAGCAGAGAGGCTTGTCACTTTGCCTCTGCTGGTCTCAGCTAACCTCCATGGCCTAAAGAAGGCCTCCCCACCAGCTACCGCACAGCTTACTGCGACCCTCCCCCCATTCCCACCACACCAATCAATCCCTTTGACCCCACCTGGTCTCAGCTAACCTCCATGGCCTAAAGAAGGCCTCTCCACCAGCTACCGCACAGCTTATTGCGACCCTCCCCCCATTCCCACCACACCAATCAACCCCTATGACCCCACCTCCCACCCCGTACACGCCAATCCCCCTCCTCCTTCACCCAATTACAACTACAGAGTGGCGGTGGGCTCCCGTTCCTCCCCCACCAATTGCTGTGCAATGTAGCTGTGGGTCTCCCTTCCCTCTCCCCCCATCGTTCCCAACCCCCTGCTGACCTCCATTACAGAATGGCCAGCAGTCCCCCGTTACCAGTGATCAGCCCACCCATGGCCTGGCCCTGCCCTCCTCAGGCCCCATTCCCTTGGCACTGCCTGGTGCCCAGTGGACACTGCCAGAGTGATAGGCTGGAACTGCCCAAGGGGCACCACCCCCTCCCTTTCCCACTTGATATTGATGTTAATTAATCATCTAAATAGCTAACAAAAATCGCAATAAAACAGCTTCTTTAGTAATAATATGGAATATAATTGCATAGTTGATGAGACTACCAAAATAGCAAGACAATTTATGAATGAGCCAAACAGAATCAATTAAAATATTTGTTCCAGTTTTCAGTTTATTTTATAGGGAGTACATTACAGTATTCAGTGCCCAAAGCTTTTAGCAGGATGGGTGCAAAAAATCCAAGCATGTTGTCTTAAGTGATTTTTTTTCAGAATACATTTTAAGAATACTTGTAATGTCCCTACAGGACAAAGTGGAGATATTGCTGCGTAAAACTGAAGAAATTCAGAAAGTTGTGGATGAATTAATGAAAGAAAATGCAAATCTAAAGGAAGTTGCTGAAAGCAAGGAGGTATGCATAACAAGTAATTGTGAGATGTCAAGTAGGAAAAAAAGAGCAAAAACCATAAATCCCTGGTTGGTCAATAAAACTTAAGGAGTATATGTTTTCAGCAAAAATGCAAGAGCATTGCAGCACAGCTAAACTTTAGAACTTTTAGCATGTTCATTATAAAAGAAACATTATAAGGTGATCTCTCACTTATCAGAAGGATGGAAGAACGAGCAGTTAACCTGAAGAATGTGTCTTTCCAATATGAAATCAAATTATACATTGAAACTATCATTGTCAGACGTAGTTCAGGCAGGTTGGGCAAATGTCAGATGGAATTGAGGCACAGAAGGTGAAAATTTTGGTTGTCTTAGTTGTAAGTCTTGATCTGTGAGGGCAAGGGAACCTTCTCCTCATCTCACTTCATTTCATTAGCATTTTTTTTGAATTGCAGATTAAGCAATAACCAAATCAGGTTGAAGTTCTTCGTTTTCTGCCCGCTCTACAGACTTTGTAGAATTTCCTGTCTCTTAGATTTAACATTAGTCTACTTTATTAAGTACAAAACACTGATGTTCAGCATGATCTCAGCCCAAAGAACCACATGGATGAATGTTTGTCCACAATAGCAGTATTACTAGAGCAGGAAAACCTAAATGTTTATCTGTAGCTTGAGCACAGGTTGATAAATGAACTCTTGATAAAAGTAGGTCCAGCTCAGCTGCTTAGAACACAATCTGAGTTTTAGAATGCAAGACCAGTCAAAGCTTATGTAAGTTATGATAAGCGCAGTACTTAGGGCATGAACTTTGGATTATTAATGCCGCTGGAGACTATGCTACAGGAGTTAACAGCAGTCATTGTGGAATGTACTGTACCTCCTCTTGCTGCTTGGGTGATGCATACAAAAAAAGGCGGCCATGCTAATCTTTTCTTCCTTTCATACATGTAGAAAATTTTACACCTTGTTTGTATGTTTCTCACTGTTTAACATTCGTATTCCATTTTTCCTTTCGTCATCAGTTCCTCTTTTGCTAGTTCTAAAATGCTCCCAATGCTTAAGCTTAATACTTTTTTTCCTCTAATGTAATGAAACTTATAACTTCTCTTGTTAACCATGGTTTAATCATTTTTCCTGTTAGTTTTTATACCATAAAGGAATGTATATTTGTTCTAAACCATGTATTAATTCTTTAATTACTCGCCATTGCTGTCCATCATTGCATGTTTCAACATTGTTTCCCAATCTACCACAGCTAATTTGCCCCTCATACCGTTGTTGTTGTTTTCTTTGTTTAGATTTAAGAACCAATTAAACTGCATTAAACTACATCACTAACAAACTCAATGTAAATTTTCACCATATTATGGCCTACACCACATGGACTGTAGTGGTTCATGGTGGCAGCTCACCACCACCTTCTCAAAGACAAGGTGACAAATGCTGGCCTAGCCATCAACACCCATATATCTTGAAATAACAAAGAATAGATAAATGTGTCATGGCTATTCCTTGGAAAAAGGCACAGGTGTACAGGAAATTCTTGCAATGGGTTAACACTAACTGCACATGTAATGAATGGTACTTCTTCCTGTTAATGAATGTCTGGTTTTTGATCTGCCCTGATGATGATATGCATGAAGTCAACAATGCCCTGGACCTTATGGAAGCCTTCTGCAGAAGAGAATCCAGTTGCCCTCTGCATCCTGCATCAGTCTTGAAGGTTTCCTTTTCCTTAGTTAGCCGAAGTTTCTGTTCCGGTTCTTAGAATCTGTCTTCAAAAGTACAAGCTTTGAAACCATAGTCAGTGCAGATAACAACTTGTAATCCATGGATTTCATTAAAGTTTTAAAGTTTATTAATTAGTCACTTTTAAGACTTAGGTTAACACTGCAGTGAAGTTGCTGTGAAATTCCCCTAGTCATCACACTCCGGTGCCCGTTTGGGTCAGTGCACCTAACTAGCATTTACATTTGCTCCTTTAGAAAAATGAAATACTTACTTGTGGGCTAAAGCTTAATTCTGTATATTTTTATTATATATAGTATGTAGATATCCTAAAATTTAAAAAGCTGGGCAAAGATCTTTATAAATGACTGAATCTATCTATGTCTGTCTTTGAGCCCCAAACAAAAGGATCTACCTGGCAGCATTGAGGAAACTAATAGATTGTAATCTCTGGGCAGCCAGTAACAATCTCCTTTGTGCAGCACGGCCAAATTCAAAATATACTATACAAAGATCACCTGCATTTCATAACCCAATCCAGCAACATGCATTTTTCCTTCTGCTAAGATAAAGTGCCCTACACCTTCCTCACCATTTTAAATGGTTGAAATATTTAACAATCTTGGGGATCCAGACGGGGTATACACATTCTTTGTCAGAGACAGCATGGAGAGGTGGGAATCATGTGACATAGGCTTCTGGCTTGTGAAACCAAGATGTGGCGATGTCAGCGTTGGACTGGGGTAAACACAGTAAAAGTCTCACAACACCAGGTTAAAGTCCAACAGGTTTATTTGGTAGCAAGATCCACTAGCTTTCAGAGCACTCACTGCTCCTTCGACAGGGCATGTAAAGCACAAACTCAGTTTACAGAATAATTGTTGGAATGGGAGTCTTTACAGGTAATCAAATCTTAAAGATCCAGCCAATGTGAGTGGAGAGAGCATTAAGCACAGGTTAAAGAGATGTGTACTGTATCCAGACAGGACAGTTAGTGAGATTTTCCTGGAGCTCCCTCCCTTAACAGCACTTTGGGTGTACCTGCACCAGATGGATTGAAGCTGTTCAGAAAGATGGCTCACCACCACCTTCTCAAGGGCAATTGAGGATGGGTAATAAATATTGGTTGAGTCATTCATAGAATCATATCACATAATCCGACAGTGCAGAAGGAACCCAGTCAACCCATTGAGTTTGCACCGACCACTATCCCACCCAGGCTCTATCCCCATAACCACATACATTTATTCTAACTAGTTCCCTGACACTAAGGGACAATTTAGCATGGCCAATCCACCTAACCCACACATCTTTGGACTGTGGGAGGAAACTGGGTCACCCAGAGGAAACCCAAGTAGACATGGGGAGAATGTGCAAACTCCACACAGATCATGATCTAAGCTGGGAATTGAACCCAGGTCCCTGGCACTGAGGCAGCAGTGCTTGCCACTGTGCCACATTGTCAACTATATTCTGTGAAAGAATAATAAAGTATGACATCTTGTTTGTTTAAATTTTAGAAAACTCCAGTACATCAGTTTCACAGCCTATCTCTATCCGTGTTCCTTCAATGGAAATCAGCAAATGCAAGGAATTGAATTTATTGAACACTGTTAATGAAACAGATTAGCACTTGACAATCAAGGCCAAATAACATAAATTAAACATGAATTTACAAGCAAGTTGTGATTAATATAAAATATAAATTATACATTAAATGGCTGATTCAGCAGACGGATCTCACAGATTTATTTGGCATTCAGCGTATGTGGCATTAATTTCAGTCACAAAATTATCCAAAGCTGTGAAGCTTCTTTTGTAGTATTCCAGTTCCTTTTCTTCAAGAATGTGGCCTGAACCCAGCCTATAGCAGCACCTAACCAACCTGTGTTCCATAGGTTTTACCAAAACAACAGCCCTCAACTCTGTTCATGATAGTCTTGATGGAATGTGTCCATTAACATTACCTTCAAGTAACAAAAACAGCTGCAGCAACTGTGTGTTTGTTTATTCCCAACACCTGGTCTAGCCTCAGTCTTTTTCAGCCTGCCTATATCACATCATTGGAAACTCTGATCTCAAATGATTCTGAATTTTTCAGTCTAGTTTCAGAAAACTTCAGTTTCCCTTGTAAAACTGAAGTATCTGTTTCCATTTCTGTTTCACATTTTTTTCTAAAAAGCTTAAAGATTGTTTCTCTTTCAGTTAGTTGGAGTTTTCATTTCAGTACCAGCAAGAGTCTACCTCAAAAACTACAAGCTTTGAAACCAGTCAGTGCATACAATAACTTGCAAACTTTGAATTTCATCATTCAGTTGAGGTAATGGAAAACTATTCTTGTAAAGTTGATGGGCTTCTGGCCATGTTCATGAATTCAGTGAGGTGTGTGCTGCTTAAAATTCAGGAATTGATCCTCTCATTAAAAATCTCAAATGTATAGGCAGTTATATGGCTGTCCCAGAGTCAGAATGTATGTGCATTGGGTCACAATCCACTCCATTTCCTAGCCAGCAAAAATGAGATCACAATTTCAGATTTCTGATTGCCTTCTCCTGTTTCAATTTGCATCCACCTTATGTTGATTTGTTCCAGGTTGGGATGGCAAGCCTCTGCATATAAAGTTAATTTTTAAAGCAGTGATCAAGAAGTAAGAGGGCGGCACAATGGCACAGTGGTTAGCACTGCTGCAATGGGTTTGATTCCTGGCTTGGGTCACTGCCTTGAGAAATATCTGTATATATGATGTGCAATGCTGAATTGATCGATAATGCTATTGGCTCATTTGGTCTGCTTGATATCTCTCAATTTGAGTATTTTTGAAAAAATGCAGTTTGTCAAAGCTTTTTGTTTAGTACTCATCAAGACAATTGCAAGAATACCAAATTTGGGGAAACAATAATGTACTGTGTGTGAAAAGACTGCTGATTATTGGGAGAGGCATTGCCATGAAAAATGCACCTGTTGATGGTGACTGACTGTTAATTGCCAAGCATTGTTGGAAATTTAAACCAGGCAATTTATACTGATTAGTCAAGCCATTGCCCTGAGGAATGAACCAGTGACTGGCTATCATTTCACAGAAAATGCTGGAAAATCTCAACAGATGTGACAGCACCTGTGGGGAGAGAATAGAGTCAATGTTTCAAGTCTAGGTGACCCTTTGTCAGAGCTCTGGCATTTATTTTAATGCAGGGAGTCTTATAGATAATACTGATGAACTGAGGGCGTTGATTAACATGTATCGCTATCACAGAGACATGGTTGAAGGAGGAGCAGGACAGGCAGCTCAGTATTCTAGGGTATAGAATCCTCAGGTAAGATGGGGCTGGTACTTGACCTAATTTTAGGTAATGAAGCCAGGTAGTTGCTGGAGGTGTGGGGGAGTGGGGTAGGGGTGACGAGTATTTTGGTAATAGTAACCATAATTTAGTAAAATTTAAGGTAGTTATGAAAAGTATAAAAATGGTCCAGAAATAAGGGTCCTGAATTGGGGGAAGATGGTTTTTAGTAGGATAAGACAAGATCTAGGCAAAGTGGACTGGGAGCTGCTACTTGTAGGGAAATTAGGAGAGAAAAGAGAAAGTATGAAAAAACACCAATGGGCGAAATAAAGGAAAATCTCAAGGTGTCTTATAAATATATTAGGGGCAAGAGGGTTATCAGGAAAAGACTAGGGCCTGTTAGGGACAAGAGGGACAATCTGTGTGAAGCTGAAAGACGTAGGTAAAGAATTAAATGAGTATTTTGCATCCGTATTCACTAGGTAGAAAGACACTGTAGCTATAAAAAGCAGTTTGGGGGGGTTGTTATAGCGTTGAGAGGGAGGAGGTGTTAGTGGTTTTAACAGGCTTAAGATGTGTGCGGTATGAGGACGGCCTCAACAAGGATCTTGGGCTCATGTCGCACTATCTGTAACGCCCGTGACTTGCCTGGGTTTGCAAAACCTCACTTACTGTACTGTCTGGAGACAATACACATCTCTTTAACCTGTGATCAGTGCTCCTTCCACTCACATTGTCGGCCACTTTAAGATTTGAACAGCAGGTTAGGTGTAAAGATTCACATTCTAATCAGTAATCTGTAAACTGTCTGTGCTTTATATGCTCTGTCTGAGGCCAGAACTCTCCATTCACCTGATGAAGGGGCTAACCCGAAAGCTAGTGAGTGTACTATCAAATAAATCGGTTGGACTTAAACCTGGTGTGGTCAGACTTTTTACACAGGAGAGGTACCAGAGGACTGAAGGCAGCTAATTTGGTACCATTATTCAAGTAGGTAAAAAACAGGTAATTACAGGCCAGATAATTTCGCCACATCAGTTTGATGGAGAAATTATTGGATGAAGTTCTGAGGGACAGAATTAATCTCCACTTGGAGAGTTAAGTATTAATCAAGGACTGTCAGCATGGCTTTGTCAGGGGAAGATCATCTCTAACAAATTTGATAAAACTTTTAGAGCAGGTAACTCGTGTGTACATAAAGAAAGTGTAATCTATATGGACTTCAGTAAGGTGTTTGACAAAATCCTGCTTGGGAGACTGATTGAGAAACTAAGTGCCCATGGAATCCAGTCCAATTTTGCAAATTAGATCCAAAATTCGGTTAGTGGCAGCAGGCAGAGGGCGAAAGTCGAAGGTTGTTTTGTGAGTGGAAGCCTATGTCTAGTGATGTAACAAAGGGATCGCATTTGGGTCTCTTGCTGTTTGTACTGTACATTAATGATCTAGACATGAATGTGGTGGTGTGATCTGTAAGTTTCAGATGTTACGAAAATTGGTGGTGTAGTAAATAGTGAGGAGGAAAGTCTTGGATTACTGGACAATGTAGTTGAGCTGGTCAGATGGGTAAAACTTTGGGAAATGGAATTTAACCTTGAAAAGTGTGAGATGATGCATCTGGGATGTCTAACAAGGCAAGGGAATACACAATGAATAGTAGGACGATAGGAAGTGTGGAGGACCAGAGGTACCTTGTCCAAATATCCCTGAAGATAGCAGGAAAGATAGATAAGGTGGTTAAGAAGGCATATGGATTACTTGTCTTTATTAGCTGAGGTGTAGAATATAAGAGCAAGGAAGTTGTGATGGAGCAATATAAAATGCTCATTAAGCCACAGCTAGAGTACAGTATGTAATTCTGGTTGCCACCTTTAGGACAGGTGTGATTACACTGGAAAGGGTGCAGAAGAGATTCACCAAGATGTTGCCTGGGCTGAAACATTTCAGCTATGAAGAGAGGCTGACTAGGCTGGGTTGTTTTCCTGAGGGCAGAAGGGGAACCTAACCAGTGTATACAAATTTATGAGTGAGATAGATAGGTTAGATAGGAAGAAACATTTCCCCTTAGTGGAGGGGTTAATAACCAGGGGGCATAGATTTAAGGTAAGGGGAGGGGATTTAGAAGGGATTTGAGGAAAAACATTTTCATTTTGGGGGTGGGAATCTGGAACTCACTGCCTGAAAGGGTGGTAGAGGTGGGAACCCTCACAGCATTTAAGAACCAGTTTGATGAGCACTTGAAATGTGATAGCATACAAGGCTACAGACGAAGAGCTGGAAAATGAGATTAGAATAGATAGGTGCTTGATGACTGGTGCAAACACGATGGGCTAAAGGACCTGTTCCTGTGTTGTAAACTTTATGATTCTATGGGTCAAGCTCTATTTACAAGGTTGTCGTAAATTGTGTAACTGTAAGAATTCCAATGCACATACTGACCAGTGAAGGTAGGCATGCTGTAGACTGGTAGAGATCACGCTGGCAGATTTATCAACCATTGTTTCAAGGAAAGAGAGTTTACTTGACTGCTCCATTTCAAAGTTAAATTTAAATGCAGAATGGAACCCATTATGAATTGCAAGGAAGTTAACAAGAACATAAGAAGTAGGAGCAGGAGGAGGCCATTTGCCCCTAGAGCCTGAGGCATCAAACAGCCACTCATTGAAATCATGGTTGATCTTTTTGTGGACTCAGTTCTACTTAGCCACCTGTTCACCATAACCCTTAATTCATTTACTGTTCAAAAATCTATTTTTGCCTTAAAAACATTCAACGAGGTAGCCTCAACTGTTTCACTGGACAGGGAATTCCACAGATTCCTAATCCTCTGGGTGAAGAAGTTCCTCCTCAACTCAGTCCTAAATCTGCTCCTCCTTATTTTGAGGCTATACCCCCTAGTTCTGGTTTGAAATGAAGGACAAAATTCCATTTGCCTTCTTAATTACCTGCTGCACCTGCAAACCAACCTTTTGTGATTCATGCACGATACCTAGGTTCCTCTGCACAGCCGCATGCTGCAATTTTTTACTGTTTAAATAATAGTCCATTTTGCTGTTATTCCTACCAAGATGGATGACCTCACATTTACCAATGTTGTACATTCACTGTCCTCTGCATGCTTTGCTCTAACACTCATCTTCATGTCACCTGCAAACTTTGACACACTACACTTGGTCCCCAACTCCAAATCATCTATGTAACTTGTAAATAATTGCGGTCCCAACAGTGATCCCTGAGGCACACCACTAGTCACTGATTGCCAATCAGAAAAACACCCATTTATCTCCACTCTTTGCTTTCTGTTAGTTAACCAATCCTCAATACGTTACCTGTAACACCGTGCATTTTTATCTTATGCCGAATCTTTTCGAATGCATTCTGGAAATCCAGATACATCACACCCACTGGTTTCCCATTGTCCACCATACTCATAATATCCATAAAGAATTCCAGTAAATTATTTAAATATAAAGCCTTTCATGAACCCATGCTGCATGTCCCCAGTGGGACAATTTTTATCCAGGTGTCTTCCTATTTCTCCCTTGATGATAGATACAAGCAATTTCCCCACTACAGAAGGTAAGCTAACTGGTCTATAGTTACCCACCTTTTGTCTACCTCCTTTTTTAAACCGTGGCGCCACATTTACTGTTTTCTAATCTGGAATGTCCCAGAGTGCAGATAATTTTGGCAAATTACCACAAGTGCATTTGTTATTTTGTCCGCCATCTCTTGTTGTACCCTGGGATGCATTCCATCAGGGCCAGGAGACTTGTCTACAAAATTCCATTAGCTTGCCCAACATTATTTCTTTAGTGATAATGATAGTTTCTAGGTCCTCACCTACCATAGCCTTCTTGTCATCAATCTTTGACATGTTATTTGTGCCTTCCATTGTGAAGACTGATACAAAATACCTGTTCATTGCCTTGGCCATTTCCTCATCTTCTGTTATTAAATCTCCCTTCTCATCCTGTAAAGAACTAATGTTTACTTTAGCTACTCTTTTTCATTTTATATATTTGTTAAAACCTTTAATATCTGTTTTTATATTCTGAGCTAGTTACTTTCATAATCAATTTTACTTTGCTTTATTGATCTTAAAAGATTTCGCAATCCTCTAGTTTCCCACTAATCTTTGCCACTTTGTATGCATTTTCTTTCAATTTGATACCCTCCTTTATTTCCTTTGATATCCATGGCTAATTATCGTTTTTCTACAGTCCTTCCTTATCATTTGTATATACTTCTGCTGAGAATTATGAAAAATTGCTTTGAAAGTCCTCCACTGATCATCAATTATTCCACTCTAAAGTCTTTGCTCCCAGTCTACCTTTGCCAACTCCTCCCTTATCCCATTGTAGCCTCCTTTATTTTAGCACAAAGCACTGGTATTGGGTTTTACCTTCTCACAGTCCATCTGTGTTTTAAATTCAACCGTACTGTGGGTGGCACAGTGACATAGTGGTTAGCACTGCTGCCACACAGTACCAAGGACCCAGGTTCAATTCCTGATTTGGGCCACTATCTATGTGAAGTTTGCATGTTCTCCCCATTTCTACACGGGTTTCCTCCGGTTACTTCAGTTTTTGTCCCACAGTCTGAAAGACATGCTGGTTAGGTGCATTGACCCAAACAGACACCAGACTGTTGTGACTAGGGAATTTCACAGTAACCTCATTGCAGTGTTACCTAAGCCTTACTTGTGACTAAGACATCAACTTTTTTTACTCTTCAACTTTATCTCTCCTTCTGAGAGGATCCCTAACAGTGAGATTATTAATTATTCCTGTCTCATTACACAGCACAGATTTAAGACAGCTTGCTCTATTGTAGCTTCCATTACATATTGTTTGAGGAATCTATCTCCGACACATCCTATGAACATCTCCTCAAGGCTGCCTTGACCGATTTGGTTGACCAATCAACATGTAGATTAAAATCCTCCATAATTGCCGTACCATTTTTACATGCGTTAGTTATTTCTTTGTTTATTGCTTGCCCCACCATGATGTGGAGGCCAATAGACTACACCTATCAGTGACTTTTTCTCTTTACTATTTCTAATGGGTTTAACTTTTTTCTCCATAGAACCTATATCATTTCTCACTACCCTCCTGATGTGATCCTTAAATATCAGACCTACATCACATCATTTACCTTCCTGTTTGTCCTTCCAAATAGTCTGATACCCCTGGATATTTAACTCCCAGTTGTGATACCGCTACAACCATGTCTCTGTAACGGCCACTAAATCATACTCATTTAAGATGATTTGTGCCGTCAACTCATTTACTTGTTTCAAATGCTATGAGCATTTAGGTGAAGTGCCGTTATGCTAGTTTTTATAACTTTTTGAATCCTAACACCTCCATTGTGTTGACAATTGGAATCCCAGAGTCATGGAGTTCAGAACATTCTTAGCTCTGTCCTGCATATAGTTGTTTCCCCAAATAAACTGCTTTTACCGTATCTGCCAAATTGGTCTTTACAACGAGATAAATTGAAGTTCTTTTTGTCGTCCGCTGCATAAAGAATGGTCCTCACATTGAACACCTTTGAAAAACATTTCTGTAACAACTTCTAAGTGCCAAAATGCCATATTTTGGCACGTGCAAATTGATCAGAAAATTGGAACAATTTGATCCTGATATGGGACAATGGGTTCAATATGTCGAGTCATCCTTCTAACAGCCTTTAAGGCTCAGACTTACAATCTTATTCAAAGTCGATCATCTCCAGAGGGCCTGATACCAAAACTTGCGAGCAGCTTGTGGCATTGGTCCATGGACATACAACCCAAAACCATCAATGATTATGCAGCTGTACAAATTTAATTGAACAATGAGAAACCCAGGGGACATGATCTCAGTGTTCATGGCATAGTTAAAGCAGTTGGTTGAGCCATGTAAATTCAAATCAACAATTTGTAGAGAGATAGATTAGTTTGTGGTGTGAATAACATCAGAATGCTAAAAAAACGACTAGCAAAGACAGAAATTACATTGACGAAAGCATTGGAAATTGCTCAGGCCGCAGAAAACATTGAAAGAGGTGCAATCTGTGCAGACAGGCAAGGTAAATCAATGTTGGCAGGAAACTGCAGGTAGTTGTGGTGACAGGAATGAGGGCACAGAAAGCAGTGAGCAGAAGAGTAATGAGCAAGGAAATTTGGCATGTCAACTACTACTCTCTCCAGCTTTTACAGATGTACTATAGAAAGTATTATTTCTGGTTGCATCACAGCTTAGTATGGTTCCTGCTCTGCCCAAGACTGCAAAAAACTACAAAAGGTCATGAATGTAGCCCAATCCATCACGCAAACCAGCCTCCCATCCATTGATTCTGTCTACACTTCTCGCTGCCTCGGAAAAGCAGCCAGCACAATTAAGGTTCCCACACACCCCAGACATCCTCTCTTCCACCTTCTTCCATCGGGAAAAAGATACAAAAGTCTGAGGTCACATTCCAACTGACTCAAGAACAGCTTCTTCCCTGCTGCCATCAGACATCAGAATGGACGACCCTCGCATGAAGTTAATCTTCCTCTACACCCTCTACAGCTATGATTGTAACACTACATTCTGCACACTCTTGTTTCCTGCTCTATGACTGGTATGCTTTGTCTGTATAGTGTATAAGAAACAATACTTTTCACTGTATACTAATATATGTGACAATAATGAATCAAATCAAATCAAATACACAGAAATGACATCATTGCAGTCAGAGTTTGAGGAGGCTGTAGCCAAACTGGTTGAGGAGGACAAGAATCGCTTCGGTGGGGAAGAGAAGATTGATTTCTCCCACCCATCTAATACAGATCACAGCTCTTTCACTTCATCATATTCTGACAGTCACAGAGAGACACATGGAATCTTATGTTCGCTCATGTTCATCAATTGAAACTACTTTCTATTTTTTAGTGGTAAATCGAATCAGGCATGGCAGCCCAGTCTGAGCCCCCAAACCAAATCTGAAAAGGCAGCTCTGGAAGAATTGTCACTGTGCTTATCCACACCCACCACCAGTGCAGAGACACACACTTCAGTGGTAGAAAGCTCAAGCTTAGGCTTGGGGTCACTTTCTTACACAGAAAGCAGTTGGAGGCAGGGATACTGGGGGAGCGCGTTGGAAGGTAGGTCTGCTGAGGAGCAGTGGAGGATCTTTAAGGAGATCTTTCTTGGTGCTCAGCAGAAATTTATTCTGATGGTTAAAAAGGACCGTAGGAGGATAGGTAATAAGCCGTGGATAACGAAGGAGGTGAAGGAAAGTGTTAAAAGCGGAGGCGTTTAGAGTAGCTAAGAGTAGTGGGCGAGAAGAGGATTGGGAGAGGTTTAAATGTCAACAAAGATTGACAAAGAAGTTGATAAAGAAGGGTAGGAGAAACTATGAAGCTGGGCTAGCGCTTAATATAAAAAAGGATAGCAAGAGTTTTTATAAATATATAAAAAGGAGGAGGCTGGCTAGGGTGAACGTTAGACCATTAGAGGATGAGAGGGGGGACATAGTGGTAGGGGATGGGGAAATGGCTGAGGTCTTGAATAACTTTTGTTTCAGTCTTCACGGAGGAAGACGTGAATAATTTGCCGGGTGTTAGCGATGGAAAGGTGGTAGGACTGGAGGGTCTCAATGACATTATTGTTACTAGAGAGGTGGTGCTCGACAGACTGGAGGGACTGATTGTGGACAAGTCCCCAGGACCGGATGGAATGCATCCGAGGGTTCTGAAAGAAATGTCATCAAGGAGGAAATAGCGAGGCATCTTGAGGAGAATTGCTTGATAGAGCAGACGCAGCACGGTTTCGTTATGGGGAAGTTGTGTCTGACAAATTTATTGGAGTTCTATGAGGATGTGTCTAGGGCGGTGGATAGAGGAGAGCCAGTGGATGTGGTCTTTCTTGATTTTCAGAAGGCATTTGACAAGGTACCTCACAAGAGGTTATTGCAGAAGATAAGGGGGCATGGAGTTGGGGGTAGGGTGTTAGCGTGGATAGAGGATTGGTTGTCAAATAGGAGGCAGAGAGTGGGGGTTAATGGGTGCTATTCGGATTGGCGGTTGGTGACTAGTGGAGTGCCCCAGGGGTCAGTGCTGGGGCCTCAGCTATTTACCATTTATATAGATGATCTGGAGGAGGGAACCGAGTGTATGGTGTCGAAATTTGCTGATGACACCAAGTTTGGTGGAACGGCAAATTGCGCGGAGGGTGTGGAGAGTCTGCAGAAGGATCTAGATAGGCTGGGCGAATGGGCCAGGAAATGGCAAATGGAATTTAATGTTGGCAAGTGCGAGGTGGTCCACTTTGGTAGGAATAGTGGTAGGAAGGACTATTACTTACGTGGCGAAAAACTGCAGCAGGCGACGGTGCAGAGGGACCTCGGGGTCCTTGTGCATGAGTCGCAAAAACCCAGCCTGCAGGTGCAGCAGGTGGTCAGGAAGGCGAATGGGATGCTGGCCTTCATAGCGAGGGGGATTGAATATAAAAGTAGGGAGGTCTGTATAGGGCATTGGTGAGGCCGCAGCTGGAGTACTGTGTGCAGTTTTGGTCGCCGTACTTACGCAAGGATATTTTGGCCTTGGAGGGAGTGCAGAGGAGGTTTACTAGGCTGATACCGGAGTTGAGGGGGTTGAGCTATGAGGAGAGGCTGAATAAACTAGGCTTGTACTCGTTAGAGTTTAGAAGAATGAGGGGAGATCTCATTGAGACATATAAGATGATGAATGGGATGGATAGGATAGAGTTGGAGAGGCTCTTCCCGCTCAGAAAGGACAGTAGGACTAGGGGGCACAGCCTCAAGATAAAGGGGGGGCGGTTTAGAGCGGAGTTGAGGAGGAACTTCTTCACTCAAAGGGTGGTGAATCTCTGGAATTCTCTGCCCGTTGAAGTGGTGGAGGCTACCTCGCTAAATATTTTTAAGACGCGGGTTGATGGGTTTTTGATAAGAGAGGGGATTAAGGGTTATGGGGAGAGGGCGGGAATGTGGAACTGAGCCACGACAGATCAGCCATGATCTTATTGAATGGCGGGGCAGGCTCGAAGGGCTAGATGGCCTACTCCTGCTCCTATTTCTTATGTTCTTATGTTATGTTCTTATGATAGCTCAGATCTCTTACACTCAGAGGACTGCTGGAATCCAGCCACCCTCTCAATCTGAGTCAGAGGAGGGATTTCTGAAAGTGACGGCGAACTCAATACTGGAGATACAGCAACAGTCATGGAACACTGGGAATGGATTTGGCAGTCACTCAGCAGACTAGAACTAATGATGGAGGAATCCATCTGTGTCTGTCTGACAATGTGGCTGCAACATACGAGGGCCTCAAGGTCATCATGGGAAGATTGACAACCTGGGTCCAGCAATTCTTGCTGGATTTGTTTGAGGCCCTGCAGTCCGTGGCCAGACATTATGGTGGGAACCATCAAATTGTAGGTGATATGGGGATGAAGCACCTCGATCTCTCTCCAGGAGCACTAACTTCTTAAGGAGTCAGAACAGGGCCCTCTGGAATACACAAGGATGCTGAGTGTTAGGCAGATACCGCAGACTCCTCCTCTCAAGACATTCAAAGGTATGCAGCCACTCGCAGTCCCTTCTGCATGTGACCCCATCAACTCCAGCTTCACAGACCACCAAGGGCACATCTGCCACTGAGTAGGAAACCCTTCTTATGTTGCGACCTTTTAGATCATGGGCTGCAAGAGGACATTCGTCAAGGTCATTGCAGGCATCAGGACATAGCATTCAGTGTGCTTTCTCCATCTCTGTTACAGATCTTGAGCTGCACCCAGGCGTAGTGGTAGGGCTTGAAGAATTAAGAAATTTTGATGTCACTTTTGGGCCACGAATGTGCACCTTTATGCCTGTGAATCTTTGCGGAATCACTTTGTGAGTTGCAGACATCTGTGTCAAGCTAGTGACTGATGCTGTTTTCAGGCAGGTGAGAACATTCATCCATTCCAGGATAGATCAATTCAACCAGGCTGAGCAGGCCAGAAGCTTGTCTGCAATTGCCGGGTTCACATCCAGTGTACCATTAATTGCACTCATGTGGCCATTGAGGCGCCAATTTGGCACTTTTTTCAATAGGAAGGACTTTGACTCTGTGAGCAAATAGTTTGTGACCTGGATTCTCCAGGTCTGTGCAAGGTACCCTGACAGCTCCCAACATACCTACATACTCTGTCACTCAGAAGCACCAAGGCTGTTCATGGCTCCAACTCTACTAGATGGATGGTTGCTGGGTGACAAGTGGTATCCCCCGAGAAGGTGGCTGATGCCTCTTAGGCACCTGAGAACAGAGACAGAGGATACTATTGCTACCATGTATCCACAAAAGTGGTTGTGCACTGGACCAGGAGGACATTGAGCCAGGACATTGAGCTGCCTCAGATGAGGGATCAAATGAAGACAAAGATGCAGAATCTGGGAAGCAGATGGCAAGGATGAAGAGGCTGAAATACAGGAGCTTCAGGGAGACAGGAACATCAGGGAGGCCTTAATTCTGTGTTTCTTCACCTAGGTGTTATCCGGGTTTTAATTTAAATACCTTGCAAGCATTCCCGTTTAATGTGACGAATAAGGACAGTAATTCAACTATTTCTTTACTCAATACCTTTGATATTAACTCAAACATAAACAATTGCAACTCATTAACTCTTTACTGAATTTTAACTGTAACTGAGCATCAACTCTCAACTGAACATTAACTTTTAACTGTGTATTAACTTGAACTGAATATTAACTTTAATTATTTAACTGAAAATAGACACTACCGGGTTTAGGAAAAATCTTGGCCAAGAAATATCTTCAATGATGAATCTATTTTCTTCTCTGAGGGCAATTCCTTCTGGGTACATGTCTTGCAGTGATTAGTTTTGATTGGGTTTTTGCTGGCAAACAAAGACTACACATGTCTTTGATCCACAAATCCTCCACTTGCATCCAGAAGATTCTCTGCTATCCAGCTGTGTAACAGAAAATAGTCACATAGCTCAAACAGTCAATAAAATTACTTGCAAAACACACCATTATGCTGAGTTTGCTTGACATGTTCCAAACATCTGGTGTTGTGGGTTTGGACCTGGGATGGGTTTGTTGCCGGTGCAGTCTCGATGGGCCAAATGGCCTCCTTCTGTACTGTAGAGTTTCTATGATTTCTATGATAATGGTAATAAATCAAAGACACAAGGTCTGTTCGATTGTAAACAACTCCTTATCTGATCAACACAGGAAGCTTCAGATCACACCACGCAGACCAGGCCTTACTCAGAGCAACTTTACAACCTGCATCTGGTTTTAATTATAAGTTGACCAAAAATTCCAGCATGCTTAAGTCTCAACCAGAACAGCCATTTTAAAGCTACCATTGCCTTTATTGTTGTTAAACCATTGTTGTCGTTATTCTTTCTCCATCCACATAGGCTGCCAAGGTTTTACAAAGAACAGAGAACAACACAGCATAGGAAACAGGCCCTTCGGCCCAACGAGCCCGCACTGCCATTTTAACATTATGAGTGCCCTCCTCTACCTATGACCTTTGTCTACGCCTATTGGGGAAGATTGAGGGAAGACTAATTTAAGGATAATTTGTTACACCAATCAGCCTAAGAGCACGTTTCTGAGATGTGGGAGGAAACCGAACACCTGGAGAAAACCTACGCAATCATGGGGAGAATGTGCAAATTCCCGCAGACACTGGCCCAAATCCATGTATCTGCACAGTAAACAGTGATAGTCACTGAGCTGTCGTGTTGCCCGTCAGATGGTCCAGTTTAAGCGTATACTAACAACATGAAGCACTAGGCAACTCTCGAAACAACAAGAGCAGCCCTCGCACGACCCACCGCGTGTATGCCCCTTGTTGGACAACAAGGTGGACCGAATCCCCTGTGAAGTAAAAGACAGACATTTATGGAATTCCCCGAAGCTCAGAAGTAAGACAAGTGAGCCATACAATATGTTGGAAGGTCCGTAGGAATCAATTGATTCCCAGGGACGTCCCAAGGCTCTTGATCTTTATTTAGATCAGTCTCCTGTATCCCTCCATCTCTAGTCCGCTCATCTGCCTATCTAAGTAAGCCTTAAACAACTCTAGCGTGCCTGCCTCCACCACCCTACTTGACAGTGCATTCCAGGCCCCCACCACCCTCTGTGTGAAAAACCTCCTTCTAACATCTGAATTATACCTCTCCCCGCCTCACCCTAACCCCTTGGCCCCTCGTAATTTTTGTATCCAACCTAGGAAAAAGCTTAACTCTGTTCACTCTAACTATACCCTTCATAATCTTATACGCCTCTATTAGATCTCCCCTCATTCTCCGCCTTTCTAAGGAGAACAGCCCCAATTTGCCCAATCTCTCCTCGTAGCTCAGTCCTTCCATACCAGGCAGCATCCTGGTAAACCTCCTCTGCACTCCCTCCAGGGTCTCCACGTCCTTCCGGTGGTAAGGCGACCAGAACTGGACGCAGTACTCCAAATGCGAGCGAACCAACGTTATATACAACTGCAACATTAGACGTCAGCTTTTATACTCTATACCCCTCCCTATAAAGGCAAGCATACCATAGGCCTTCTTCGCCGCCTTCTCCACCTGTACTGCCACCTTCAAGGACTTGTGTACTTGCACCCCCAGGTCCCTCTGCGTTTCTATACTCTTAATAGGCCTACCATTTATCGTAGAACTCCCCCCTACATTATTTCTTCCAAAATGCATCACCTCGCATTTATCTGGATTAAATTCCATCTGCCATCTATCTGCCCAGTATACCAGCCTATCTATATCCTGCTGTATTGCCTGACACTGCTCCTCACTATTAGCAAGTCCAGCCATCTTTGTGTCATCTGCAAACTTGCTGATCACACCACGTACTCCCTCTTCCAAGTCATTTATGTATATTACAAATAACGAAGGTCCCAGTACTGAGCCCTGCGGCATAGCACTAGTTACAGAGCTCCAGCTAGAAAAGGACCCTTCCACTACTACTCTCTGTCTTCTGTTACCAAGCCAGTTCTCAATCTATCTAGACACCTGTCCTTGTATCCCATGAGCCTTAACCTTTTCCACCAACCTACCATGAGGGACTTTGTCAAACGCCTTACTGAAATCCATACAGATGACATCCATGGCTCATCCTTTGTCGACCATTTTTGTCACCTCCTCAAAAGATTCTACCAGATTCGTAAGGCACGACCTCCCCTCAACAAAGCCATGTTGCCTATCTCTAATCAAATTGCCACACTCTAAATGCGTATACACCCTATCTCTAAGAATCCTTTCCAGCAACTTCCCTATCACTGACGTCAAACTCACCACCCTATAATTACCCGGGTTATCCCTACTACCCTTTTTAAACAACGGTACCATGTTCGCTATCCTCCAGTCCTCTGGGACCTCACCTGTATCCAAAGAAGAGACAAAGATTTACGTCAGAGGCCCAGCAATTTCCTCTCTCATCTCCCTAAGCAGCCTAGGATAAATGCCATCAGGCCCCGGAGATTTATCAGTTTTAATGCTACCTAAAAGCCCTAACACTTCCTCCGTCGTAATGGATTGTTCCTTCAACTGGTCTACAGCTCCCTCCAAGACAGTACCAGACGTCAAGCCCCTCTCCTTCTTGAATACCGACGCAAAGTATTCATTCAGGATCTCCCCCATTCTCTTGGACTCTAAGCACTGTTCCCCTCCTCTGTCCCTGAGAGGACCGATTTTTCCTCTAACCACCCTTTTTTCCTGACACAGGAGTAAAATGCCTTTGGATTTTCCTTAATCCTGTCTGCCAAGACTATTTCATGCCCCCTTTTCGCCCTTCTAACTCCCCGTTTGAGCTCCCTCCTACTCTCTCTGTATTCCTCCAATGCTGTCTCCATTTCTAGTTGCTTAGACCTAACATACGCATCTTTTTTCTTCCTGACCAAGTCCTCAATCTCCTTAGTTATCCGCGGCTCTCTAATCCTACCTTTCTCCCATCCTTCCTCTTAACTGGCTCATGTCTTTCCTGCAACCTTTTCATTTGTCCCTTAAACGACTCCCACATGCCAAACATGGACTTACCCTCAAACAACCTCTCCCAATCAGTATCTATAAGTTCTTGCCTAATCCGGCTGTACCTAGCCTTCCCCCAATTTAGCACCCTCCCCTTCGGACAGCGCTCATCTTTTTCCATTACTATCCTGAAGTAGACAGAATTGTGGTCACTGTTTGCTACATGTTCCCCCACTGCAACCTCGACCACCTGACTAGGTTCATTTCCCAGAACTAAATCCAGTATAGCCCCCTCTCTAGTCGGGCTAGCTACATACTGCTCCAACGAGCCTTCCAGTACACACTTTACAAATTCCTCCCCGTCTGGACCCCCAGCCCTAGGCACCTTCCAATCCACCCCAGGGAGATTAAAGTCTCCCACTACAACAACCCTATTTTTTCTACACCTATCCAGGATTTCTTTACATATACTTTCTTCCACTTCCTGTGGACTATTGGGTGGCCTGTAGTATACCCCTACCAAAGTGATTGCTCCCTTCCTATTCCTGAACTCCACCCACAGTGACTCAATTCCCGACTCCTCTAAATTATCCTCCCTCTGCACCGCTGTAATGTGTTCCCTAACTAACAACACCACTCCCCCTCCTCTTTTTGACCCTCCTCTGTCACGCCTGAAACACTTACACCCAGGAACATTTAGCTGCCAGTCCTGCCCTTTTAACCACGTCTCTGTCACTCAACCACATCTAAATTCCTTGCAAACATTAAGGCCTTAAGTTCATCCATTTTACCTGTTACGCTCCTCGCGTTAAAACAGACGCACTCCAGACCCACTCGGGTCCACCTTCTCCCGGATGATTTTCCTTTCGTCTAATCCTACCCTGTCACCCAAGTTGCTCCCAATCCCAGTGCCTACTGAGCCATCAGTTTCATCCCCACCCCTCCCCCCCCCACATTAGTTTAAATCCTGCCGAAACACTCCAGCTAACCTCCCAGCTAAGATATTCGTACCCTTCCCATTTAAGTGTTCCCCATCCCTCCTATTCTCTCATGAATAATTCCCAATGATTTACAAATGTAAAACCCTCCGTCTTGCACCAATCCTTCAGCCACGCATTCAGTTGAAGGCTCTCAGTATTCCTAGCCCCACCATCTTGTTCTTTGTCCTAGATGGAGAGGTTCAATGTCCTTCATATCTGGATAAAATAGACAATCCTTTTCACGTGGACAACGTTCTGATCATGACTGGTTAATCCAAGAAACATTTTCATCGCAGAATTGCAATGACCACCTCAAGTATAACACTGCTACCTATCACCGTTTGATGTTCATAGGTTTCCATCCTTGAATGCCTAATTACTTAGTCCCCGGGGGCTTCCATTGACAGCAACATGTATGTGGCATAAACGCAGTGGCCAAAATAGATACAGTAAAACAGGACAAAGGCTGGAAATATTATGTCCAGTAAATCAACTCCTGTATCCTTAAAGACAATCTGCATACAATTTGCAAGGTGCAAAGCAGCGGTGTGTTGGAAGAATCACCATTTAACTGGATGAGCACTGCTCCAACACAGAACAAAAAGTACACTTCCAAAGACAAGATAAGTCATTTGATTTAGCTCGGTCTCTCTGGTTTTGAACCCTAACCCAATTATCTGCCCCATCCCCACCTCAATGGTCGACACAGCGGCTGGGATGTTTGCCAGTTATATGATGCCCTGCAAATTGTCAGCTGATAGAATGATACCAGAGCCACAACATTACCAGTTATAAGGCCATAGCCAGCAGGACTTGCAGCACTTCATTTCAAGCTATCATATCTGTGAAATGCACTGACATCCGATTAATTTTGCTGATTCAGTGATCTGGAACTCCCTCTTGCTGACGGTTTGGCTGTACCTACACCGCAAAAGTTTCAATGGGGTAACTGCCATCACTTTCTTTGGAAAAATTACCCATTAGAAATTTGCATTGCTGAAACAAAAATGGAATTTAATCCTGATAAATGCGAGGTGATGCATTTTGGAAGGAATAGTGTAGAGTGGAGTTACATGGTAAAGGGTAGACCTATTAAGAGTATGGAAATGCAGAGGAACCTGGGAGTGCAAGTGCACAAGTCTCTGAAGGTGGCAACACAGGTGGAGAAGGTTGCGAAGAAAGCTTACGGTATGCTAGCCTTTATAGGAAGGGGTATAGAGTACAAGAGCTGGCGTCTAATGCTACAGTTGTACAGAACATTGTTAGACCACATTTGGAGTACTGTGTCCAGTTCTGGTCACCTTACTACCGGAAGGACGTGGAAACCTTGGAGAGAGTGCAGAGGAGGTTTACCAGGATGCTGCCTTGTATGGAAGGACTGGGTTATGAGGAAAGATTGGATAAACTGGGGCTCTTTTCTTTAGAAAGACGGAGATTAAGGGGGGATCTGATAGAGGTGTATAAAATAATGAAGGGTATAGATAAACAGTGGCAGGCTTTTTCCTAGATTGGAGACAAATATCACGAGGGACCACGAGCTTAGGGTGAGGGGGCAGAGGTATAATTTGGATGCTAGAGGGAGGTTTTTCACACAGGCTCGTGGCGGTACGGAATGCACTACCAAGTAAGGTGGTGGAGGCAGACACGCTGGACTTGTTTAAGGTTTACTTAGATAGGCACATGAGTGAAACAGGGATGGAGGGTTATAGGAGACGGTTTTAAATAAGGATCAGAGCCTCGGGATGTTCCTGGAAATCTAATGCTACATGTTTTGTCTCTTTTACTCCGCAGGTGCGTCGGTCCACCTTGTTGTCTAACGAGGGGCATGCACATGGTGGGTCGTGCGTGGGCTGCTCTTGGATGTTTCGAGTGTGACCTAGTAGTTCGCATCGTTTGTGTATGCTTAAAACTGGACCAGCAGATGGGCACCACAACAGCTCAGTGATTATCACTGCTAGCTGTGCAGATACATGGATTTGGGCCAGTGTCTGTGGGAGTTTGTGCATTCACCCTGTGGTTGCATGGGTTTCCTCCTGGTGCTCCGGTTTCCTCCCACACCCCAAAGATGTGCTCTTAGGCTGATTGGTGTACCAAATTGTCCCTGAATTATTCTCCCCTTAATCTGGTTTCCAATGCAGGTACCATAAGCATAGACATGGATCAAGGGTGGAGGAGGAAAAACACATTGTTAAGATGGCGGCATGGGCTTACTGGGCTGAAGGGCCTGTTTCCTGTGCTGTGTTGTTCTTTGTTCTTTGTTATCACTAGGCACTGGTAGCAGCCCAGAGATTGCCACCCTGGAGGCCCTGCTCTTCAGCCTGGCACCCAGCTCCCTAAACTGCGTACGTATTTCCCCCCGCTCTTCCTTCCTACGTCCTTCTCACCTATATGCACAATTACATCAGCTTGGTTCCCTTCGCCCTTCAATATTCCTTCAACCCTCTCTGAAATGTCCTGTACCCCTGCTCCAGGGAGGCAGACTACCATCCTGGAGTCTCGCTTTTGCCCACAGAACCGCCTATCTATTCCTTTAACCCTCCCATCCCCCACCACTATCTCACTTCTAGACCCCTTCCTTCCCTCTAAGGCATTCCGGTCCTTCTGTCTTCCCTCTGGAAGATCACCTCCCCCATTTGTTGCCCTTCCCTTGATGTTTTGGGAGGCTACCACTGGGGTAGCCTTTGGACCATGACTCTTCTTCTTTTTCCCCTTCCTAACAGTTACCCACCTGTCCCCACCAGCCTTAGGCCCTGGTATCTCCACTTGACTGTGTTTCCTATCCATTATTGCTTCGTTCTCCCTTACTAGAAATACATCCTCAAGCTGCAGCTCTAACTCCCTGACCCGGTCCCTCAGACGCCGTAGCTCCCAACACTTAATGCAAATGTGGACTTTCGGGAGACGAGTTGTCTCCAGAAACTCCCACATATGACACCGAATGCAGGTAATTTGCCTCCCATTTGAAGTTGCCATTTACCTGAGTACGTTTGGGGATCAAAACCCAAAAAGGGAAAAGATCAAGACAACAACGGAAACACTCAACTCGCCTACGCTTGCTCTCACCTAAGCCCAGTGAGCCAAAGCCCTTTCTGCTCTCACTCTGCTCCCAGCTCACTCCGCTGCCAGCTCCCGACGCTGCCCGCTGTCTAATGTTATCTTTTTATAATCTGTGCTACCATCCGACTACCCCTGCGCCTAACTTCCGCTACAGAGAGAAAAAACAAACAAAAACCCCACGAACCGGTAAAGGAGAAAAAAAAAACTCAAAAGAATATACAGGTATTCAGCCACTCACTCCAGCCACCAGCACTTTCCAAATACACTGCTCCGAGGAACAGTCCTCCCTTCCATCCAGGTCTTAGGCCATTACCCCCCCACCTCATAAATCTCATACAGAACCATGCCATGAGCCTAATGTCACATCACTGCCTCAGTAATAAAGTTTGCCGTCCCAAGCTGTGTGCTTGGAGCTCATGTTCGATGCAATGCTCATGCTCCGTAAGGACTAGCCTGTGACAGAGACTATGGCATGCAAAGGCTCAGGGATTTCCAGCAGATCTCCCTGTTCATCTCGTTGTATATTTGCTGCCTTATTGACAACTCTTGAGGCTCATCATCTGCCTCAGACTCTGAATGCTCCTGTTCTCCGGCACTCCTCCAACTGCACTCCTTGCCTCTGCCATCTGGTCAAGCGAGCGTGATGTGTCGTCATCACCGTGCACCATCAAATGAGCCGACATGCTATTGTCCACCAACGTGCCAGTATCTGCTGTTGTACTTGGTGCTGAGAAAGAGTGAACTACATGTGCATCTTCCATCAGCGTTTGCTCCAGTGTCAGTTGAGGGTCGTCAGCCTCTTGGCTGGCTCTGGTGGAATGTCCGTGATGTGCGGCCCAATGTGATTGGTGTATCACTGAAGTCCTTAAGCGGGATCAGACAACCATATATTCTTTTCACTTTCAGCCTGTCTCGAGCCCAATAGGCTCTCAGCTTAATCTGAAATGCCACGCTCTCTACGACTGATTGCAACAGAATCTTGATCAATTCGGCCAGTGGACTGACGAATGGCAGATAGTTTAATTTAGATAAATGCGAGGTAACTTATTTTGGTAGATTGAACCAGGACAGGATTTACTCTGTTAATGGTAGTGTGTTGGGCTCAGTTACAGAACAAAGAGGTCTAGGGGTACATATTCATAGCTTGAAAGTGGAGTCACAGGTGGACAGAATCGTGAAGAAGGCATTCAGCATGCTTGGTTTCATTGGTCACAATATTGAATACAGGAGTTAGGATGTCTTGTTGAAGTTGTACAAGACATTGGTAAGGCTACACTTGGAATACTGTGTACAGTTCTAGTCATGCTATTATAGAAAGGATATTATTAAACTAGAAAGAGTGCAGAAAAGATTTACCAGGATGCTACCTGGACTTAATGGTTTGAGTTATAAGGAGAGGCTGGGTAGACTGGAACTTTTGCTCTGGAACATAGAAGGCTGAGGGGTGATCTTATAGCAGTCTATAAAATAATGAGGGGAACAGATCAGCTTGATAGTCAATATATTTTCCCACAGGTAGGGGAGTCTAAAACTAGAGGGCATAGATTTAATGTGACAGGGGAAAGATATAAAAGTGTCCGCAGGGGCAATTTTTTTACACGGAAGGTGGTGAGTGTCTGGAACAAGCTACCAGAGGTAATAGTAGAGGCAGGTACAATTTTAAAAAGCTTTTAGATAGTTACGTGGGTACGATGGGTATAGGGGGATATGGGCCAAATGCGAGCAATTGGGATTAGCTTAGGGCTTTTAAAAAAAAGGGGCGGCATGGACAAGTTAGGCCAAAGGGCCCGTTTGTCTGCTGTAAATGTCTATGACTTTGTGACCTTATTACCTCCCTAACTGCTTACATAAGCTCCAGGACTCCCAGCTCATGCTGCTGAGTATTGCCAGACTAGGCATCTCAACACCAGTGGCAGATCTCTTAGAGTTGTTCTGGCTATGTTTCTCCTGTAAGTATGTGTAGAGCTCCATTCAGTACTCAACGCTTCACCTCCAGCACCATACCACGCTGCCCCACCCACTTCATCCCTTGATGCATATGGATGTTCCCACCCCTTTGTGCATCTGATCCTTTGATGGACCCAGGGCTTCAGATCTTCTCTGCAGCCTTAACACACATGGGCAAAGTATATTCTGAGACTCCCAGATTCCTGTACATTTGAGTCCAAAGATGTGCGGGTTAGGTTGATTGGCCAGGCTAAGAAATTGCCTCTTAGTATCCAGGGATGTGTAGGTTGGAGGGATTTGTGGGTATAGTATATATGGATAGGGCCTGGGTGGGATTGTGTTTGGTGCAGACTCGATGGGCTGAAGGGCCTCTTACTGCACTGTAGGGTTCTATGATATCTATGATACAACTATGGACTTCCTCAGTCACCCACACTGATAATGCCCACTCAGAACTCACTCTTCCCGACCACAGAAGATCACTGAATTTCATCTGGCGCAGTATTCACATGCAGCATAGGACCAGGTCATGTCTGCTGACCTGACCTGCTATCTCTGCCCAGGCCTTCTTAGTTAGTGGGTTGGCCTCCTTCGATTCCTTGGCATGAGGATGTCCCTTCTGGCTGTCACTGCTGTAATGTGGACCTTACTCTGCCTCTTCTGTTGTCTTCAGTGGCCTCTGACAGCCTCCTTTGCGCTGGGTTGCCATTGGATCTGGCACCTGCTATGCGCCCACTCCCACCAGCCATATCCAGGCGTATCATATCATGATGGATAATTGATCTTGACAGGGAGGGACAGATGCCATAGAACCATAGAACCCTACAGTGCAGAAAAAGGCCCTTCGACCCATCGAGTCTGCACTGAACACAATCCCACCGAGGCCCTACCCCCACATTCTTCATATTACACCCACTAATCCCTCTAACCTAAGAATCCCTGGACACTAAGGGGCAATTTCTTAGCATGGCCTAGTGTTGAATCTCTTATTCATGCTTTTGTCATTTTTAGACTCACATTCTTCAATTATTTCTTGTCACCGTTTTGATTCTTCTTTCTCTGTAAACTCAGTTTATTTAAACCTATAGGCCATAATAAGTATTATAAATTTCAATAGGATTATGGCACAGGAACTGGTCATTCGATCCAACCAGTCCATGCGGATGATATTGTTCCACTTGAGTCTCCTCCCATCTTCCCTCAACTAAACTTGCAATCATGACCATCTGTTCCCTTCTTCCTCAAACATTTAGAATCCCTACAGTGTAAACCCTTCAACCACTCTATGTGGTTTTAATTACTAATCACTCTTGCCCTCACTGATTTACACTGACTCTTTGGGCGGGATTTTCTGGCTGCACTTGTCCCAAAACCAGGAAATCCCATTCGAGGTCAATGGACCTTTGCATGGTCTGCACCCACCACCAACCTCCCCACTCCACCTGCTACGATTCCCGTAGCAGGTGGGACAGAAAAATTCTCCCTAATTTCCCCGACAAAGTAAATGAAAAATCCTTGTTCTCATCTTAAATTTCCTGATTGCCTCATCCTATCTGATCTTGCAGCTTTCTCCAGTTATAGATCCCTATTTGCACAATTTGGTTTTCAGTCTCTGGCCTTATGTGTAGTCTCCTCCTTCTTTTCCACTTCTATTTTTTTTTACTTTCCTCATATTTTATAATATTATTAGATTTATTTATATGGATAAATATGCAGTATAAAAGTCTAATCCTGAATACAGATCCCAAGGCCAGATCTTTTCAAACTACTCTTCAGTCTGCATTCTGTGTAGTTGATACTTTAATTTTAATAGTTGAATAATTCAATATTATTACTAATGTTTATAATGAAGTGTTTTTGATATTCTTCATATCTTTTATTAGATTGCACATTCAGAGATGCAAGGACAAATAATTGATTCACTTTCAAGAGAGAAGGATTGTCTTGAAAAAATAAACAGCTTGAAGGCTGGAATTGAAGAAGAAAGGTAAATGCTGTTAATGAATATAGCTGAAAAGTTAGCTAAATGTTTATTGGAGTTATGGACCTAGAAATCTTGTTGCTCCCAGTGAGAGGTAACAGGAATTGCACGAGCACATGCTGCCTGATGATTTTAATGATGTAGGCATGTAGTCAGTACTACTCAAAATACAAATTTATTGCATTGTTTTAGGGAAGGAGGAAGTTGGGTGTTTATAATGCCACTTTAGAATCAGTCATTATGCCATAAAGAGGTGTCCTCTTCCTACAAACACCAGCAGCAATATGTTGAAGCAAGTGCAGAGAGAACCAAAGGGCTGGATTTTCATGCTTGAGTTTGAAATTTCCTAACATTGTTTTTCTTCTTCAAACCCAACAGTGCCAACCGGCATGATTTTTATTGGAGCAGGAGGGAATGGGCTGAGTTGGGTCTGCTGTCTCCCATGCCAGCATGAAGGTGCAATTGGGGGAAAGATCAATGTCAGGAACATAGACAAGCAGATTCCATCTCAGGACTGATAAAAGGCCTGCCTCCATTGCTGCCTTTGTGTCACAAAAACAACCTGTAATGAATTTTTCATTTGCGCTGGAAGTGCTGGCTGTAAGAGACATTTGCAAGAATAAGGTAGATAAATCCCCAGAACCTGATGAACTGTATTCCAAATCATTGCGGTTCCCCTAGCAGAGATGTTTGAATCATTGATAGCCACAGGTGAGGTGCCTTGGAGAGTGGCAAATGTTGTGCCTTTGTTTAAGAAGGACTGCCAGGAAAGGCCTGGGAACTTTAGGCCAGTGGGCCTACAGTGGGTAAGTTGTTAGCAGGTATATGTTGTTTGTCCATACTGACTTGCATCTCTGGCTCTGAGCCAGCCGATTTATTTGATAATAGACTCACAAGCTTTTGAGGTTAGCCCCTTCGTCAGGTGAATGGAGAGTTCTGGCCTCAGACAGAGCATATAAAGCACAGACAGTTTAGAGATTACTGATTAGAATGTGAATCCTTACATCTAACCTGCTGTACAAGACCTGAAGTGGCTGACAATGTGAGTGGAAGGAGCGCTGTTCACAGGTTAAAGAGATGTGTATTGTCTCCAGACAGTACAGTAAGTGATGTCAGACTTTTTACTGTGTTTACGCCAGTCCAACGCCGGCATACCCACATTCTGAGCCAGCATACAGGGCGCAGTCATCGGCAAAGAGGAAATCTCTCAGAACAGTCTCTTTCACTTTGGAAATAGCTTGAAGTCTCCTCAGGTTGAAGAGCTTCCCATCCACTCTGTACCTGAGGCTGATTCCAGCAACACTGTCCTGGAAGGAATCATTCAGCATGGCAGTAAACATCTTGCTGAACAGTGTGGATGCGAGCACACAGCCTTGTTTGGCGCCATTGGTGACTGGGAATTCCTCAGAGGATTCTCTGCCATCTAGTACTCTGGCCATCATGCCATCATGGAACTGGCATACCATCTGAATAAATTTGGGGGGGGGGGCAGCCGAACTTTCACATGATCCTCCACAGGCCTTGTCGGCTGACAATGTCGAAGGCTTTCGCGAGGTCAACAAAGGTTGTGTAGAGCTCGTGATTCTGTTCCTGACATTTCTCCTGATGTTGGCGTGCAGCAAAAATCCTGTCAGTAGTCCCACGACCTTTGCGGAAGCCACACTGTGAATCTGGAAGCAGGCCCAATTCCAGATGAGTGACCAGATGATTTAGCAAGACTCTTGCGAGGGTTTTTCCTGTGATGGAGAGCACCAAGATTCCTTGGTCGTTGTCGTATACTTGTCAATTGTCCTTCCTCTTATAGAGGTGTATGATGGAAGGCTCTTAAAGTTCCTGAGGAATGGATCCTTGCTTCCAAAAGGACTGGAAGAACTCAGTGAGCTTCTTGATAAGTGCAGGACCAGCAGCTTTATAGATCTCTGTGGGTATGGCATCTGCCCCTGGGCTTTGCCACTGGATAGTTGGCTGACAGCTTTTGTGACTTTGGCTACTACCAGTGGGTCATCCATGGCGCTGTTGATATCAACCTAGGGAATCCTGTCTATTGCCTCATTGTTAATAGATGACGGTTGGTTGAGGATGGCTTCAATGTGTTCAGCCCATCTCTGCAGGATCTGAGCCTTCTCTGTAATGAGAGTTGTACCATCTGTACTCAGGAGGGGGGAGCTCCCGAGAGATTGAGGTCTGTAGAGAGTGTTGAGGGCTTCATAGAACCGTTTCAAGTCATTTCTGTCAGCATATTCCTGTATTTCATCTGTCTTGGCGCTCAGCCAGGCATCCTGCATTTTACGCAGTTTATTCTGGACTGTCCTGCGAGCACTGATAAAAAGCATTTTTCTTGGCAGCTGAAGATGGGTTGTTCTGACAGGCCCGATGAAAATGATGCTTTTCAACGAGTAGAGCCTGTATCTCCTCATCATTCCCATTGAACCAATCATGCTGCTTGCGAGTGGAGGGCCCGAGCAACTTCAGTGCAGATGTATGGATAGCATCCCTGAAGCGTTCCCAGTCATCCTCAGCGCTGTCTGCGAGGTGTAGGTCAGCAAGCTTGATTTCTAAATCTTCAGGCAGTGCTGAAGCTATGCTGGGGTTCCTTAGCTTGGCTGCATCGATTCTTTTCATAACCTTGCTTCCTTGTGGTCACCTCTTGAGTCTGATGCAGAGCCTCATTTTGGAGACAATGAGCCTGTGATCTGTCCAACAGTCAGCACCACACATGGCCTTGGTTACACTGACATCCTGCCTGTCTTTTCTCCTGACAATGAAAATAAGAACATAAGAAATAGGAGCAGCAGTAGGCCATCTAGCCCTTCGAGCCTGCCCCGCCATTCAATAAGATCATGGCTGATCTGTTGCTGCTCAGTTCCACTTTCCCGCTTTCTCCCCATAACCCTTAATCCCCTCTCTTATCAAAAACCCATCAACCCGCGTCTTAAAAATATTTAGCGAGGCAGCCTCCACCACTTCAACGGGCAGAGAATTCCAGAGATTCACCACCCTTTGAGTGAAGAAGTTCCTCCTCAACTCCGTTCTAAACTGCCCCCCCTTTATCTTGAGGCTGTGCCCCCTAGTCCTACTGTCCTTTCTGAGCGGGAAGAGTCTCTCCACCTCTATCCTATCCATCCCATTCATCATTTTATATGTCTCAATGAGATCTCCCCTCATTCTTTTAAACTCTAACGAGTACAAGCCTAGTTTATTCAGCCTCTCCTCATAGCTCAACCCCCTCAACTCCGGTATCAGCCTAGTAAACCTCCGCTGCACTCCCTCCAAGGCCAAAATATCCTTGCGTAAGTACGGCGACCAAAACTGCACACAGTACTCCAGCTGCGGCCTCACCAATGCCCTATAAAGCTGCAGCAAGACCTCCCTACTTTTATATTCAATCCCCCTCGCTATGAAGGCCAGCATCGATAAGATGCCAATGCTTAGAGTGGGGGTACATCCAGGAGGACTTGTTATGGGTAGGCAGACGGAAGGTTGCGATGGTGATGAGGAGGTCACATGCTGCACAGGTCTTCATTAAAAGCAGGCCGTTACTGTTACACTTACCCACTCCACGCCTCCCAATGACTCCCTGCCAGATTGCAGAGTCACACCCTACCCTTGCATTGAAATCGCCAAGCAAGATCAGCTTGTTGGTACTGCTCACTGTGGATAGTAGGGTGTCTAGTTCTTCGTAGAACTTGTCTTTCATCTCTTCTGGGTTATTCATTGTGGGGGCATAGGCGCTGACCAGAGTGGCTTGACTTCTGTTCTGTAGCGGAAGCTGTAATGTCATAAGCTGGTTGTTCACGCTCTTGGGTAGACTAGCAAGTTTCTGAACAAGGTGACTCGTGACGGCGAATCCAACTCCAGATTCACGACGCTCATTGCTGTCGCGACTACTCCAGAAAAAAGTGTATCCACCTCCAGTTTCAGTCAACTGACCTACGTTGGCAAGACAAGTTTCGCTCAGGGCTGCAATGTCAGTGTTGTATTTTGCAAACTCTGTGGCAACTAAGGCTGTTCTTCTCTCTGGTCTGTCTGCTGTGGCGTTGTCCAAAAGCATGCGCGTGTTCCAAGTGCCAATGGTGAGCGGTGTCACCTTGTGTTTTATTTTGTTTGTTCAACCGCAAGATGGGATCCCCGCCAACCGTAGTAAACTGGCCAGGGCGTAGTGAAGCAGGCAATATTTAGGGCACCTTTTCTAGCCCCTTCCTTGTTCTACGGACGTGAGCAGTGCTGAAGAGAACTGCTCAGTAGCCCAAGTATACACCGAGTTCCACTGCTGCTTCAGTCAGCGGAAAACAACCATTAGACCTGAGCCGCCTGCGTGCAGGTCCATGACTACAGCTCCCAGTGTATCCACATCTGCTGCTTCGTCGCTCGCCCATCACCACAGGACTTCAAGGGTTGAACAGGACACTGACGATGATGATGATGGTGTTGAAACTAGCGCTTGATTTGGATTAAAGTGAGGGAGAGTTGTGCAGCATCAGCCTCACTCTATCTTCCCAATTCTCGTCTAGATCCAGTGGCAAGACAAGAGTCAAGACGGCTAGAGGTGGGACTAGGTGCATTGGATGACCAGGACGTCTTCTGTGTCTTGTGCTGCTCTTCACGTTCCATGATGCTTGCAGAGACTGCCTTCTTGACCGTTGGACCTTCCATTGGTCTTGTCTGTTCAATCCGCCGGACTCTGTCTTCACATGCGGGATAGACATCTTCCTATCTCACCAAGGGTTGAGACCCGTTGGCTACCCTCACCTGGTTTAGCCGGCTTGTCGAGGCCGTTGCCCAGGGTGTGGCCGCTGTTGCATGCAAACAGCTACGGGAAGCCACAGGTGAGAGCTGAGTGCCAGGCGGCGACAAAGGATGGACAAACCGCCCTGAAAGGATGCAACATGTTCCCCCACCAAAGGTAATACCCCTCCCTGACACCCCATACACACCCTTAGAAGGTATAACCAAAAGAGGAAATGCTGGAAAATCTCAACAGGTCTGGGAGTATCTGTAAGGTGAGAAAAGAGCTGCTCAGTGCCAGCTTTGACAAAGAGTCATCTAGACTCGAAACACCAGCTTTTTCCCTCCTTGCAGATGTTGTCAGACCTGCTGAGATTTTCCAACATTTTCTCTTTTAATGTCAGATTCCAGCATCTGCAGTAATTTGCTTTTATCCTTTTGTTAGAAGGTATTCTAAGAGACAGGGTCTAAAAGCATTTAGAGAGACAAGGACTGATCAGGGACAGTTAGCATGGTTTTGTGAGTGGAAAAGCATGTCTCACAAATTTGATTGCGTTTTTTGAAGGGGTAACCAAGAAGCTAGAGAGCAGTGGAGTTGATGTTGTCTACATGGACTTTACTAAGGCCTTTGGCAAGATAGGTTGTTGCATAAGATTAAATCTCACAGGATCTGGGGTGAGGTAGCCAATTGGATACTAAATTAGCTTGATGACAGAAGACAGAAGGTGGCTGTAAAGGGTTGTTTTTCAAACTTGAGGCCTGTGAACAGCGGTGTGTCTCGGGGATTGGTGCTGGGTCCAATGTTATTTGTCATTTATATTAATCATTTGGATGAGAATTTAGGAGGCATGGTTAGTAAGTTAGCAGATGACACCAAGATTTGATGGCATAGTGGATAGTGAAGAAAGATCTCTCGGATTGCAACAGGATATTTATCAATAGGGCCAGCAGGCTGACGAATGGCAGATGGATAAATGCAAGGTGATGCATTTTAATAGATTGAGCAAAGGCAGGACTTATTTAGTGGTAGGGTGTTGAGAAGAGTTACAGAACAAAGAGATCTAAAGGTACAGGTTCATACCCCCTTGAAAGTGGAGTCACAGATGGACATAATGGTGAAGAAGGCATTCAGCATATTTAGTTTCATTGGTCAGAACATTGAATACAGAAGTTGGCTTGTCTTGTTGAAGTTGTACAAGACATTGGTAAGGCCACTCTTAGAATGCTGTGTACAGTTCTGGTCACTCTACTATAGAAAGGATATTT